>NC_054835.1:12823929-13434679 GCF_018345385.1 Vulpes lagopus | reverse complement strand
AGCCAATTACAAGCACAAAAAGAGACTGCAGATAGTAGAGCTCAAGGCCAGCCCCATGAGCCCTCAGGAGCAAGCACGCTACTTGGCCAGTCTCACGTGTGGCCTGTGTCCCTCCTCCCTTCACCCAGGAGCACGTGGATAACATACTTTGTGACTTTGAAGATCCTCAGCAACCGCAGTGCCCGCAGCACACTGATCCCAAAGGATGTTCCTGGCTTGATGGCCGCCCAGACCACTTCAAAGATGCTCCCCACAATGACCTGCAGGGAGACAGGGTCAGCCTTAGGCACACACACACCAGCCCACACGTGCGCATCTGGAGGCAGCAGCTGCAGTCCCTCTGTGAGCATCCACAACACAGGATGCACATTTCACACTAAGCTCCTGCAGCCTTCGGGAGCTCCGCCCCCACAGTCCTGGGGCCATCCGTCCCCCAACAGGTGCCCCCCAGTGTGTCCAGGGCATGGAGTGTTGGCGGCCTGATGGGTTCCCTGACTGACCAACTGCAAATCACATCAGCTCAATGTCAGCATTCTCCCCCAGGGTCAGGAAGCTGGTGACGTACTAGGACCCAGGCCCCAGGCATGACTGGAGGCTCTGGTATAGTGACCACTGGTCTAGGACCCTACACATCTGCTCTGGCAGGTGCCCCGGTGATGGCTCACCCCAGCTCACAGCCCTCCTCTGCACACTTTTCCACACTGAACACAACAGCATCACTTAGAGCACATCCGATGTCCTGCTGGCATCCAGACAGCCCAACAGCTGCACTCATTGTACCCTGGGCAGCACGACAAAGGGGATGAGCATGCTGCCACCTGTCCTTGGTGACCCTGAGCAGCTCCGCCAATTTCCTGCAGCAGGCGCACAGCATCCCATGTTTGTCTGGGGCTGGAGCTTCCGGTTTCCTAAGTCCATGTTCTTACCGTTTTCCTTAACCCTCAGACTTTGTCCCCACGTGTCCCTGGAGCAGATGGCCCCTGAGACGCCCACCGTGACCCCCAGTATGTGGTGCTCCCCTGGACAGCCTTGTCCCCTCACTGGGATGGACCCAGTGACTCACTTCTAGCCAACAGAACGGGACAGAGTGATGAGCTGTCCCCTCTGAGATCAGGTTACAAGGACCGGCTTCCTCCTGGGTACTCAGCTCTGCTGCAGGTCAGAGCTGCTGTGTGGTGGGACACGAGGAGCTGTGGCTAGGGACTAAGTGGCCCCAAGAAGGAGCCTGGACGTGAGCTCCCCACCCAAAGAGCCTGCAGTTGCTGCAGCATGGTGGGGCAGTAGGAGCCGGGGGCTCCTACCACCAAAACAAGAGAGAGCAAGTGTTGGCTGTTTTAAGCCACTAACCCTTTGGGTGATTTGTTACATGTCAAGAGAAAAGCAATGCACATTTTGGAGACAGAAGTGAAGCTCTGAACAACACAGCAGTGGTTTGGGAGCCAGAGCAGGCACTGAGTGGCATGTCAGATCCACAGCCCTAGACGCACCACTCATGGCTCTGGACTGCAAGGGAGCGCGGAGGCCACACCTGCACATCCGCAGGACACAGGGTGGGTGCCCTATTGTGTCCTGGCAGGAACCTCGGCCACACAGTCGCCCACAGTTCTGTGAGCAGAAGAAAGTGTGCCACTCTGACCATGAGGGCTCTGGATCTCCACATAGAGTGTGCAGGTACGGCCTGGGTCCCCCGCCACTTATGGTCAATGTGCGAGGAAGGAAGTGCTGTCCACCAGGACCTGCTGGCTTTGGAAATACTCAGCCTCGCCACACAGCCAAGGATGCCAAGGTCAGAAATGACACAGTCCACAGAGGCAGTGGGTGCTGCAGGCGCCCGAGAGTACCGTCCAGTCCCACATTCTAGCCCCATGGAGACGGTCTTGCACGGCAGCCCCAGGAACAGCAAGGCTTCAGCTGTGTCACCATGGGACCCTGCAGGGAAGGGCCCATCCCCAGAGTTCAGGTACGTCTTCTGTTGGGTGCAACAACCTCCAGGAAGACCCACAACACACCCAGACGCTCTGAGAAGACTTGGCTCTGCAGAAATGCCCCCTGCTCGGGGCGAAAGACAAAACGACAGGCCTTTGGATCCTGGAATCCTACTGGCAGGAAGCAGGCTGAGAGACCTGCACAACTGAAAACACTCGCTACCTTTTCTAGAACAAAAAGGGTGATCCAGAAGCCAGCTGAAGGCCCAAAAAGCTTCTCAGGCCTTAAGGTCTAGTCCCAGGGTCTCTGACTTTTCCCAGCCAGATTCCAGAGACTCCCTGTGGGTCCTACCGTGGGTCCCCTCTGGGCAGGAACGCCTATGGCAGCTCCTCTGAGCCCCTCCAACAACTGTGCAGGTGACAGCTCGTCTCCTTTGTTCCACAGGTCCGCAGGTGGGGAGGGGCTGAGCAGCCATCCTGGAGGACCCTCGGCCACACCTGGGCCTGGCTTGGATGATGAGGCCTGGACCCTGAGCTGATGCTGGGATGCAACGTGCTGGGAAAGCCGGAGAACATGCATGTGTTTCCCATGGGGAAGGGTCTGGGCCACTGGGGTCCAGAGCATGGACTGCGGCAGGCAGCCTCTAAGATGGCCCCCGTGCCCTGTGCCTCCTGGGGGTCATTACCCCAGGTAACACCCCCACCCCTGTTGGGCATGGGCTCAGCCAAGTGACTCACTCTGAACAAAGAAAATGGCACAGTTTGATCATCTCTGTGAGACTGGGTTTCCGCGGCTCTGTCTCAGGAACTCTCGGTCTGTGTGTCAGGTCACAAGCTGCCAGATTATAAGGACATGAGGCAGCCCCGGGGAGAGACCCGTGTGACCAGGACTGAGGCCTGCTACTGACCACGTGAGTGAGCATGGAAGCCAGTCCCCTGAGGCCCATCAATAGCCTCCTGAGGAACTGAAAAGCAAATTCTCCAGTGCTCATCACGTCATGAGGCTGTGGCTTCCTGGCTGTCAGCTGTGCCCCTTAAGAGACCCTGGACCACAGGCCTGTGGCCGAGCCAGGCCTGGGCCCCTGACCTATAGGAACCATGAGACGACACATGCTTACTCTGTGTGGCTACATGCAAACCTGGCCGCGGCCCAGGACCCAGTCAGCTTGGAGCAGAAGATGTTTGAAAGATCAAGGATCCTCTGAAATCCCCTAACCCCTTTGGGTCCCTCTGGCCTACGTGCCCCACAGTCTTTCCCAGTAACTAAGTGGGCCAAGGACAAGAAACCTTCCCCCAGAAAGAACCATGGCATCCACGGCTTGGGGCACAGCCTGGGAAGCCTCTGCTCCTCCCTCCCCACTGAGACCTTGCAGAGCCGTGGGGCATCACCTGAGGCTCTGGGGCCAGGCCTCCGGGTCCCCGCTGCCTCCCCTGTGGACACAGCATTGCATCAACTCCACTGATGGGAAAAGTCAAAGCCATGCTGAATTTCTGAGCTGAGGTTTTACTTCTACCTGTGTCCAGGCTGCCCCCTGCCCACCAGCTTCTCAGGACTCTGCGGAGGTGGGAGCCTTCCTCAGGGCTGGCATGCCACTTCTGGAAAGCCTGCACCGGTCAGAGCTCACCCCTGGGTTCCAGGCTCGGCACGGGGAGGTGTCCACGCTCCACTGGCCTGGGAGGGCCTGTGTCACTCCCTGGGCTTTGTCCCAGCGAGTCCTGTGAGCACTCCCAGGCCCAAAGAAGTTGTTTAGGGACCCAAGCCAGGCCCACGAGGAAGGCTGCATCACCGCCAAGCCCCCATCCGCCCACCCCTAAGCAGGTGCCCAAGCTGCCCAGAGCCAGCTCCCACCCCCCTGAAGCTCCACTGGGAACACTGAGCCCTCTGCAAAACAGCAGCATATTTAAAAGATGGTTGCACCAGGCACAAAGGGGGCCACAGTGCCTTAAGCTGACCTTGAGATTCTATAGACGGGGCCAGAGGCAGGGAGGAGGATGTCCTGCAGCTGACATCCCCGTAAATCAGGCCTGGACTCCTCTCTGTCAAGGGCCCCTCCCTCTTTGACCCACACAGGGTCACAGCATGCTCAACTGCCTGGGTCCTGCTGCACAGACCCCACAGCACACGCGGATACAGCATGGTAGGAGGGGCTGTGTGGACGCTCAGTCCAGATACAGACCTGCCGGGACCCCAGGCCAGCACCTGAGGATCCTACTCACCCCAAAGTCAAAGCAGTTGAAGGAAGATCGGAAGTAGCTTCTGGGCCCCAGGCCATACATCTTCAATGACATCTCTGTGAGGAAGAGACCCAGGAAAACAAACTCTGCAAAGTCTAGGAGAAGCCGGAGAAGAGGGGGATTAGCTCTCAGCCTCCTCCCACCTGGCTCCAGCCCAGACTGGAGGACACCAGACCTCTGAGCTTCCCAGGGTTGAGCCCTGCAAGCCTAGTCTGTGGCCCCTGAGCTGGGGAATCACAGCTCAGAACGAGAATGATGAACCAACTGGGACTGGGAGGGACACACAGATGGTGGCTCCACTTTGACACGTGGTACGTATCCAGTGCCTACAGCATGGCCATGCAGGAGGCGAGACCCTGGGCCCGGGCTCAGGAGTGCGTTCTTGGTGCCACTCAGCACCCACCGGAGGATGGGCTTGGACTTGTCCTTCCACCTTCAGGCTTGCTCCCCGCCTCATGCTGTGAGCACCACAGAGACCCTCAGCCTCCTCATCAGAATTGCCCCATATTTCTGCGGGAGCTTCCCTGACACCTTCCTCAAAACCCCACATCATCGTGTTTGCTGTGACCTTTGCTCACCTGGCACATGAGCATTGCCTGGCCAGGCAGCCTGAGGCTCCCAGGAGGGCCAACGCTTGCTTGGGGCCAGGAGGATATGCCCCCCTCACTCTGTGAGGCACTCAGAGGCTCCTGCAGTCACCTCCACCTTCCTGCAGGTGCCCCTCCTGCCTCACCCTGGAGTCCTGCCACCAGCGGTATGGACCCTCGAGGGCCTAGGAGCCAAAGGCAGGCCGTGCTGGCTGCACTGGAACTAAGGGCAATACTGGGGAATCCAGACACACAGACAGCAGGACCCCGAGCCAGGCCGAGCTGGTCCAGGAGCCAGACAAAGCCACAGACAGCACGAGGCACAGCCGGGCCCTGGCTCCAGCCAAACCAGGAATGCCAGATGCCAGAACAAGGGCACTGCCTTTGATCCTTCCCCACGAGTGTGGAGTTGGCATTGGCATGTTATTCTGTAGAGCAGCCCACAGGGACCATGCCTACCTGCAGCCCCAGGGCAGCTCAGAAGCGTGGGCAGGGCTGGCCCCAGAGGGTCCAGGCCATGAGCATGAATGGACGGTTAGCTTCAGAGAAGTCCGCTCCCTGGAAAGTTATCAGTCCAGCCTCCCTGCGGCTTCTAGTACTCAGATCACTTGGGAAACTAGACCCCAAGCACCTCCTGGTAGAACAGACCACACACCTCCTGCCAACCCTAGGGACCCCAACGTGTGCTGTCTTCCACAGCTCTCCACCAGCACTGTGCTATGGACACTCAGCAGCCTCTGCTAGGGGCAAACCTGCAATAGCCCAGATGCTGCACAGCCCTGCTGCCCACGCAGCCCTTTGCACAGCCTGAGGTCTCAGGTAGGGAACCCCTCCTCTGCCTTGACTACATGGATAATCAGCTCCTGGCAGCAACTCACACAATCAGCCTGGCCTCTGAGGCCAACCAACAAGTCAGTGACTCCCCGGCCATGCATGGGATCTGTCATGAGAAGGCAAAGCTGACTCCCTGGAGGAGCCAAGAAGCCAGCGTGCCAGGCACAGATGTCCACCAACCTGGGCAGAAGAACCCACTCCAGCCAGGTCTGAATGACTGAACACTGGTCCTGGCTGTGCGGAGCAGCAGGCATGAGGGGTGGTTGGAGGACAGCACCATGCCCCCAAGTCCAGCTCAGAATGCCCTAGCAACCTGCCAAGATCCATGGCTGCTGAGTCCCAGAGCCTCTCCACATGTGCCCTGGGGCACCCCCACAGGAAGACCTCAGGCCCTGGAGAAAGAGGCCACAAAGACGGGACTTCCAGCTGCCCACATGCCAGGCCCTGGAACTTCAGCTGCCTGGTCACTGATCCTGCTCCCAGGAGATCCAGTGAGGGCACCACGAGGAGCAAGCCCAGGACCTGCCGAAGGTGCGACTTCTTCAGGAAACGGGAGCAGTCCTGCCAGCCCTCTCACTCTCCTGAGGAAGAAATACCCTTGGCTTCATATGCTCACTATCCGTTCATTCACTCCTGAATCATTCGTTCAACTCCCAGGCACTGGTGCTGCCTTGAACCTAAAGAGGAAACAGAGATGACCCCTCTCTCCAGGCGCATGCCAAGGGGGAGCCAAGGCAGATGTGAACACTGTTCCATGTGCCAGGGGACCCAAGGGGCAGAGGAGAGGGTGGTCAAGGTGACCTGCAGGACCAAGAGGGCTCATGCGACAACAAAGCCCAACAGCCGGCTGCCTGTTTGAGCACAGCACCCCCCACACACACACCAGCTAAGCTTTGGGGGTTCTAGAGGTGCAGCAGGGGTGGATCCTGGCTGGACAGATAACCACGGTGCACAGAACTCACTGTCTGCACCGTGGCCAGCCTCAGGGCAGTGCCCTGTGGGGAGCTCCAATGCTGCTAGTCCTGGTGGGCACCCCCTTCCTACCTCTGCCACTGCCTCTACCCCTTGCAAGACTTGCCCTTCCTGGCTAGATCAGCCCTCCTCAGCTCCAGTCCAACCGAGGATGGAGCCCAGGACGCTGAGCAGAGGTATGTACACCCAGCATGCAGCCACCTCTCCTGCCAGCCTGGAAGCTCCCTGGTAATGCCATGAACTCAGAAAACCACAGAAAAGACAGAGCAGCAAGAGGGAAGATCTGGGGCCAGGCCCAACAGCTGGGCACTCTCAGTCCTATGCTCCCACACCACAGACGGGTGGCCAGGCTGTGCAGCTTCCCACCTGCCCCTCGGGTGGCAAATCCCCAGGAAACAAGGAATAACCACAACACTGACTGGGCACCATGGGAAGGAAAGGCCTGGATGCCCCAGGAATAGCTCCCTGGGCCCCTCCGCCTTCCTCTCCACCCTTCCCCATTACATGAGAGATCTCTATACAAATGTGAGAAACTATAGCCCAGCGTTGCATCCCCAACAGTCACCGCCACCCACATGTGTAAGTGGCCTGTGGAGCCATCAGAGTCTAGAGCTCCTAAGAACACTTCCAGAGCTGCCTAAGCTCCTGCTTAGAGCTGACCAGGCATTGTGGTCTGAAAGAGGGGAGTGTGGCTGGCCCACCAGGGAACTCAGGTCCAGGACGGTTCTTCTCTGGAGAAAAGACTCTCTTGCCACCTCAGGGTAGCTGCAGGCATATAGGACCCCCATGGTGAAAGCAAGGCCCTGATGGGAGCCCAAAAAAGGTCCTATGCCCACCAGCTCCAGATCAGCCCCAGATACCAAGCAGGGTGAATGCAGCTGACCTCCAGGGAATGGGAGATGGAACCCCTGACCAGAGAACAGAAACCACCAACAAGCCTTCATCTTGAGATCTCGTGAGGTGGGATGACAGACCAGGACCAGGCTCCCCATGACCTGCAGAGCCCTAGGACGTGAAGGGCTGGTCCTGGAAGGGCATCCCTGGTTCCTGCAGAGGTGCAAGCGGCCTCAACCACCCTGGTCACCTTCCTCTCCTCCTTGGAAATGTAACAAGAGAAGTCATGACTCAGACTCCAGTGGCCTATCCTTGGGCTCATCAACACGGGTAAGTTAGCCCTGGTCTCAGACACAGGTTCAACAAGCAAAATGAAAAGTGCAGACAACCAAAGGAGCCCAGGAAGAGCCCAGAAAGAGCCCCAGGAAGAGCCCAGGAAGAGCCAAGGAGGCAGGACTCTTTTCTCCTCAGGGGTCCTGGGAGGGAGCTCTAGCCTTGTGGCAGATTGGAATGAGGGGCTAAGTGCCCTGGTCCACAGGTCTGAGGCCCTTACAAGGGAGGACACAGGTCCATCTGGCCTGGCTTATGCCTGCTCACCCCATCAACCTCCTCCCAGGGTGCCCTGGACCCCTCATCATTTCCCACCACACTGACAGATGGTTTATAGCCCGTTCCAACCAGCTAGGCCTCCTGCCACCTGGGACGGGGAGCTCAGGCCCCAGCAGAGGCCCTTGGGGCCCTTTGGTCAGTGCAGGGGTCCTACCCAGGGCATTCCAAGGCAAAAGGCTGTGAACCAGGATTTCCAGGCTGTAGACCAGAGGTGGTTCGGGAAGAGGTGAGGGGGAGGCCCAGGCTGCAGCTACGTACACAGCGCCGTGGTGAGCCGCTGTGGCTGGTTGTAGTGCACCATGGCCACGCACAGAGTATTCAGGGCCACCACACACAGCACCACCCAGTAGAAGCTCTGCGCCTTCACCATGCGCCGAATGAAGAACCGGAACATCTTCTCCTTCCTACGGAAGTACGACGAGCTCTCCGTCTTCCCGCTCTTGAGGCTGGCACGGGCAAAGGGGGATCCTGGGGGAAGAAGGGGTCACTGAGGACACACTCTCCCTCCACAGACGTGTGCCTCATGGACACGCTTCCCCGCCCATCTCAGAACTCTCCCATGGGCACCTGTCCTAGCCCGGGCCTAGCCCAAGGCCCGAGTCCTGGTTGCAGGCACCATGTGTGTCAGACCCTGTGTGCTACTGGCATTCAGCTGATGACCCCTACACATCCAGTGAAGGGTCTTGACCGCAATCCCATGTCACAGATGAGGGGACCAAGAGCCTTGTCCCCATAGTCACTAGGCTCCTAATGGCCTCAGCACCCCAGGCCACCTTCCAGCAGCCCCAGCCATCCCAACCCCTCTGTGGGCCTCCCTCTCTCTTCAACTCGGATCAGCAACCACTGCCTACCTATTTTTTAATTTTTTAATTATTTAAATATTATTTAAATTTCTATAATTTAAGTATATAAATATAAAACATTAAAATATATTGTTTAATTTTAAAAAATATTTTATTTATTTGAAAGAGAGAGAATACAAGCAAAACAGTACAAGCAGGGAAGCAGCAGAGAGAGAGGGAGAGGCAGGCTCCCCACTGAGCAGGGAGTCTGACATGAGGCTCGATCCCAGGACCCTAGGATCATGGCCTAAGCAGAAGGCAGACACTTCACTGACTGAGTCATTCAGGAGCCCTGGCCACCTATTCTTAAGTACTTTTATTAGAACGCAGCCAAGCTCCCTGGTTTGCCTCTGGTCCACGGCGGCTGTCCTGGTGCAGAGGCAGAGGGGAGGCAGAGACACAGCCTCACATGGTCTCTGGAACATTTGCCTATGAGGCTACCACAGCCTCCCCATGCCTCCATGTGCATAGTCCCTCTGCTCTGCCGTGACAATAAATGTGAGATGCTTCCCACTGCCAGTTTCTTTCCACAGCTGGCTGCTCCTCAGCTTCACACTTGGACTTTGATGGCACCTCCATAAAACACCCTTCTGTGGGTGCTCCTTCTGAAATATGGTCATCGGCCCCCCAGCAATAATCACTACTCACACCATCTGCCCCCATATTGGCTTGTTGACCTGTTCTGTGCCCTGCTTCCAGACCAGACCACACATTCTGTGAGGATAGGAGAGGACAAGGCACTCACTTCAGCCCCACGTACTCCTTGACAAATGAGCCAAGGGTGGGTGGTGAGTATGCATGGCTGTCTCTCAGCATGGGCTTCAGGTCCCCAGATGAGGGTGTGGAGTATGTGTGTGTGTGTGTCCTGCGATGTCCTATGGACATGCACATACATGTGTGTGCGCACCCAGACTTCTGGTAGCACACTAATAGCATTTTGGGACTAGTATCCTTGAATTCACTGAAATGAGAACAGGCCCTGAGGTCTTTGGAGAGACTTATCTGTATGCTGACCAGCTGCATGGGTGGGGAGATGCTATGTACAGCAGCCCCAAACACAGAAAGTGGGCCCAGAGGACAGGATCCATCAGCCAGCCCTCTGAGGACCCTCACAGTGCCCTAGATGCCAGACCTCATCTATACCCATGGAAGACATGGCCCCATCACAGCCTCCTGAGAAACCAGGACACAGCCTCACAGTCTATGTCCAGCCACCAGCCACTGCCAATTAGTCAGAGTGACCTCATTCAACAAAACCTCTTGGCCAGCCTTACTAAGGGCTGCAAAGTGCCAAGGCCACAGCCAGACACACCTACTCCCTCCTCAAAAATGGCAGTAGGGCCCCAAGGAAGGCAGGCAAGCAGCCCCGACAAGGAGAGACCACATGTGCAGAGCCATGCACAGGTCCACCTGGAGAACCCACAGGCTCAGATGTCCCAACACTTCCTGAGATATTTAGAAATGAAGTCACACACATACACTGCAGAGCACATACCCACACCCTGACCACCTCACTGTCAAATACACAACCACTCATGGAATCATACAGGGACACACTTGTGAGCACACACAGGGTCACTCTGGGAAGGAAGGTAAAGGGGACATGTGACTCACATGAACCACTTTGTGCGTACACATATAGCCAGCGAGACAAGCAGCAAGTTCTCCAGGGGAGGCTCCATGGCCATCCCCACCTGGCTCACTGGACCTGCCCAGTAAGAACCAGTGAGCCCTTGCCATGCAAAAGGCCTCACAGGAATGCTGCCCTACCACAGCTTCTGACCCCCCCAGCCCACCCAAGCCCACATGTAAACCACCACACAGCTTCACCTGTCAAGGCAAACCCAGTGATGTCTGCAGCCACAGTTGTGTAAAACCACGCACCCCTGCTTAGCTTTCGAAGGCCCGCCCATCCCCTCACAGCGCACTTCAAGGGATGGGATGGGGAGCGAGAGCCCCGGCACTGCACAAGGTGCTCCCTGCTCTGTCCCGAGGGAGAGGTGTTTCTACACACATGCCATGGCACAACTAAGGACAGAGACCTGCAGCCTCCTGGCCTCCACTTGGTCAGGGAACAGGGAGATACAGGCACACACCACACAGGCACTGGGTCTCTGGAGACAGGTGCAGGCCCCGGAGGACAGCCTTTCCCAGCAGGCAGCCAGTGTGTGCTCAGCTCAGCTCTGGACAGTGAGTCCGGCCCAGCTCTTTGGTGAAAGCAGGGGTCCACCGTGTACACGGACACACGTCATGTCAGAACTGTAGCTCTGGGAGGGAAAACCGTGAGAGACTAGGACTGCTTTTCCTCACATTGCGCGTTTTCCATATTTACCTTAATCAGTGTATATTCTTTATAATCAAAAGGCTTATTTCAAGGAAAAGAACGTATCATCAAGCTAGAAGAAATCAAGAATCAAATCAACCTGTGAATGACAGCAGTTAAACATGAGTGAGAATGATGTTCGACTGAACGCAACATCTGGATCTCTTTCCCTCATGCTCAAAAGGGAGTTCATTAGTTAACATAAAATCTATGCTGGCCCTGTACCCATCCCTTCCACCAACATATACAGTCTTGTGTCAGGCCCTAAGCGGCAGTGAGAAGACAGAAGGACTAAGATCCATCCCTGCCCTCAGTGACCCCACTAGAGGCCCATGAAGGGACGGAGGAGAAATGTGCGTCTCCTTCCTGCTCAGCCGTTACACTCACCAGCATGGGATGATGAAAGTGATGTTCAACAACAAGCCACAGAGACACAAGCCCTGTCCCCCCTGCCCTGGGCACACAGGTTTCTACCTGTCACACAGCCTAGAGAGTCCTCACTCAAACACAGATGGCAGGTAACCTGGACCTCGCGGGTTGGGTAGGAGTCAATGGACGATGGCATGGGGGCTGGCACATGGGGCCTAAGCAACAATGCTGGCGACAGGGTGGATGGAGGGGTGACAAGCCAGTGCCCGAGACACGACCGTGCTTGGACATATGGACAGATGGAGAAGGTGTCTTTCCTCTCTCTCCAGCCCATGCCCAACCTGTCCCCAACCAGCCCCCAACCAGCCACTGCTGAGGTCTGAGGCCCGGATGGGGACCCCAGAGGAAAAGTAAGCAAAATCCCAGGGACGGAAGTATAGCACCAAACCTATCAACAGAAAACTGAAAGGAGAGACTTTCTGGAGAAAAAAGTAAATTCCCTTCAGCAGATGAAAGGAAAGGAGCTTCTGTCTTAAAACCCTGAAGAGTCCTGAAGGACAAGCATAAGCTGTGTTCAATGAGGGCAGAAACCGTGAGGGACACAGGGTGAGACAGGAGCCAAGTGGAGATGGGACCAAAAATACTGGGATTCCAGGTGCAAAACCAAAAAGGAGATGAGCTCATTACACCAATGGGAAGGCACTCTGTGAGGGGTAAAGGAAGGCTCCTGACCCTGCCAGCAGGGGTGAGGCCAACAGCACAGAGCAGGAGGAGGCCGCACAGAGGAGCACCCGGGAGAGCAGAGGCTGTGGAAGCTGCAGGACAGGGCCTCTGAAACCAACCCCATGCGCGAGAGCAGCCGCCTCTGCGAGGGCGGCAACCATAAGGACCAAGGGTTCTGGAGTAGCAGCCATAGAGACTGAGGACAGCCCAGGGCCACAGTCCTCAGACAGGGAGGGAGAGGGAGTGGGGCAGGAAGGGGGAGGCAGAGCAGGTCATATCTTGACTTTTGGGGCACACAGGGGCAGGCTGATGGCAAATAGAGCAAGTCCCTCACGGACTGGATGGTGAATCCTGTCACTAAGGACACAAGACCCCACAGTGAAGAAGCTCCAACCACGGGCGCGGGGGGAGGAGGGGGGAGCACAGTGAGCAGGGCCGATAACTGAACTGGATGCAAAGTGCGGAGCCTGCGGTCTAGGCCAAGAGAGGCCACCACGCAGGCATCAGGCAGAGGGGCGGCACTGCCTCTGTGTCCTCGCAGGTAAAGAAGAGACAAAGAACAGGTTGCACGTTTGGAAGAAATTGGGAAAGTAATAATAAAGTCAATCAAAATAATGTAGAACTTGATGAAGATCCAAGTGGATGTCATGACATTTAAGACAGGAAGTGTAAAATCGGGAGATTTTAGGTGATAGTCAAGGCCTATCAGGTATGTGTGATCCAAATTTGTAAACCAGACCACAGCCTGCCAAGCAGAGAAGAACAAGAGCAATGTGGCAGGTCCAGGCCCCAAAGGCCCAAACCCTCACCACTGGGTGTTTCCCTGCCCCCCAACAGCCTCTCCATCTAGCCCCCTGGCCCCCCATGGGCTCTCTGTCCAGCCCCGCAGTGTGCCCCCCGCCCCCCACAGCCTCTCTGTCTAGCCCCCCGGGTGTGCCCCCAGGCCCCCTCCACAGCCTCTCTGTCCAGCCCCCCAGGTGCGCCCCCCACACTCCCAAGCCCTCTGTCCAGCCCTGACCCCTGGGGGAGTGAGTCTCCCCCAACTACACGTTGGGCGGCACACCCCGTGTGCTCGCCTTCAGAAAGCACCCAGACCCCGAGGCTCCCGCGCCTCCTTCCCTTGGGGCCCTGCAGCGTCTCCCCTCCACACACCCTCCAGTGGTCCTCACCTCCCATGACCTCATCCCCGTGGCACTGAGCCCCCAGCCTCTCCAGCCACACAGGCCTCTCTGACGGTCTCCACCTGTGCTGCTCCCTCCTGCTTGTTGCTGGAATGTTCTGACTTCCTCGCTTCCTTCAGCTTGACCCAGAGGCAAGGACTCTAACTGTCCCCAAGGGTCCTTCCGAGGCCTTTCTCATTAAACGCCCAAGCCCCTTAGCCCTCCCAGCCCTTCTCAACTCTGCCCTTTTCCGGGGGTGATGCGCTGCATACATTTCCTGTTATTTTGCTTGTGATCTGATGCCACCCTGGAGGAAAAACCACGAGAGGAAGGGGCACTGTCATCCTGATCAATGCTGTTGCCCCAGCATCGGGAATAGCGACCCACACACCATGGGCTCATAATAAATCTGCTGAGAGAATGAATGAACACACGGTGACAGCTGAACACAGGACAGATGAAGAGAATGATGAGAAAAGTGCAGGTGACTCTACAGAAATGAGTGTGAAACGCTGAAAAAATGGAAGATTTCCTCACAAAGCATGATTTATAACACTGGTCCAAGTTTCTTTTAATTTTGGGTTCACAGTTTTATCTCACCTCTGAAGAACACATTGGCTAGATGTTATTAAATTATTCTAAGCCATAGAAAAAGACTTTAAAAAATCATTCCAATTATTGCTACAAAATCAGAATAAAAACTAGGTAAACTCGGTATTTAAATATAACTACGTGATAAATCTGTAAAAATTGTAACAAAAGTCCGATCCACCACACACATTAGCCTCTTATTAATTAGCAAACACAAACCACCCGAAAGAAAAATGAACAGGATATATGAAGAATCACCAAAACCCAGATTCAAATGGGAAAATTGACGTTTAAAAAGAGACTCACAAATCACTGGTAGTGAGTGAAATGAGAACGGCAGTCCTAAAGAAACATCGTTTTAGGGATCCCTGGGTGGCGCAGCGGTTTGGCGCCTGCCTTTGGCCCAGGGCACGATCCTGGAGACCCGGGATCGAATCCCACATCAGGCTCCTGGTGCATGGAGCCCGCTTCTCCCTCTGCCTGTGTCTCTGCCTCTCTCTCTCTCTCTCTCTCTCTGTGACTATCATAAATAAATTAAAAAAAAAAATTAAAAAAAAATAAATAAAAATAAAAAAAAAGAAACATCGTTTTATTATCATCAAAGTGGCGTCAAGCCAGCAGACATCACACGTGGCCCTGGCACGGACTGGAGGGGGCATGCTAGGCGTGAGGAGCCACTGCAGGGACAGAAGCCCTCGGAAGGAAGCACAGGTGCTTACAGGGTTCAGTTTTCACGATGAAGATAAAACAATCTAAAAATAAATTAATGGCCATGGACAGAGAGCAGCCCAACGATCTATAGTGACCCCACAGAGCACCATGCAGCCGCTGCTGAGGTTGAATGACAGTCAGGCTTCTGGGGGTGTGGTCTCCAGCTCGTACTGAGAATCCGTGTGAAAACACTTCTGTAACATGCAAAGGTCTCAGAACTCTACATGCGTGTATGTGCACGTGCATGTGTGCATTTATGTGAGAAATGGGTAGGTCCCAAGCTACTGACAGGTGCTCAGTGGGCCTGAATGAGAAAAAAAAGAGGAGATAGATAGATGATGACTGGCAGGTGATGAATCAATAGATACATAGATTGATAGATGATTGATGATAAGTGATACATAGATTGGTAGATGGAAAGAGACACAGGACATGGATAGATTGATAGACACACAAGTAACTGTGCTCGTAAGTGTGACCATGCCAGGAGAGCAGACCTTGACCGTGGTGCACTCACTGCTGGAGACCAACACCAGCTGCACAGTGAATGACCCGGTGCCTCAGTGAGCTGCTCCCTGCCACCCACACCCTTCTCCAACTGCTGAGGCAGAGACCCCCAGAACATGTAGTAACAGGGTGCTTGGTGGGAAAGGCCTGGCATACCAGCCACGGGATGGAAACCAAAGCAGCTCCGAGTGATGAAACTAACCACTGTTGTTCTTCCACTGTTAGAGATGCAGACGGAGCCAGAGGCCCAGGAGCACGGATGGCAGGCAGGGGCTGGGAGAACCTTTCAGTCCCCATGGTAGGGGGGACCATGATTTATATGTATGGACATGTGGACCATTGTCCACACAGGGGTGGCATAGCCAGGGGCAGCAGCAGTGGGCAGGGGAACTTCTAGGAGCTGTACATACTCCCCCTCACTGGCTGCAGGAAGGAGAGTGGGACACACACAGCAGGGCAGAGGGTGCTCTCCCTGCTGCCAGGAGCCTGGATGCAGGAGGAAGGCAAGGAGGGACCCTGAGGGCTGGGGAGCCCAGGGGACAGGCAGGAAGCCAGGTGCATCCTCTATACCCCATCCGGACAGACACCACCCAGCTAGAAGGACTCAGGGACTCACCAACAGCACAGAGGTCAGGAAACCGGTCCTCTCCCTCCTCGGCATGGATCAGGTCATTCCGGCTCTTCTTCGTGGCTGCTCTCTTCAACACTGCTTTAAACAACGGTGGGGAGAGGGGACGGCATGAGCCAGTACAAAGTGACCCCCTCAGGGCTGGGCTGTCCTTGAGCTGAGGGTGTGTCCGTCTTCCGGGGTCCCCCATCCTGGCCCCTAGGAGCCCCTCTGGGTCTTTAGAGCAAAAGGGACAGGGATTTGCAGCAGAATCCCACCTTCCTTTTCTCCACACTGCTGCCAGAGGGAAGCCCCAGCTCCCAGGGAGATCAGGCCAAGGCCAGAGCTGCAGCCAGTCATCCAGCAGCCCACACAGCAAGGCCAGGTGGGAGCAGGGACCAATCAGGCCTGCGGAGGGGCCAGCGCAGACCAGTTAAAGCTCCAGCTGCAGGTTCTACAGAGGCAATGGCAGACATGGCCAACCTCTCTGGCCTCTGCATCGATGTAAAAAGAAGACAGCCTTCCCGCCACTGAGGCTGTGCTAGTAGCCTGACTGGTGAATATGGCCACACTGGCCGCCCTGGTCTCAGTGGCCCCAGACTGCCAGGAGTCCTTTCAGGGCTGCATGGGAGCCCTATCATCCTGAGCCCTGCAGACAGATGCAGCTTGGCTTAAACCTGATGGAAAGCTTCTAGAAGCTGCAGCGCCCAACAGAACTTTCTACAATGATGGAAATGATTTACATCTATAGTGACCAACATAGTAGCCTCGAGCCCCATCTGGCTATGGGACACTTGAAATGTGGTGGGTGAGCCCAAGGAACAGGACTTTCACTTGTATGTGATTGCAGTGCACTTACAAGTACACTGGACAACACAGCTCTCGGGACCATACTGTGGGCACGGGCTCCTCTGGGTCCCAGGCTGACACTTTGCAGGTGTCTGAGCCCCCCAGCAGCTGCATGCACTCTGGTCCATTGCACACAAGCCCCCAGGAGCACGCACTGACCTCCAGATAGGGTTCCACCCAGGACCGTGCATGATGTGACAGATGGCATCAAGAGCATCATGCATCGCCCGTGCGAGCATGCACACACATCTTGCTAACAGCAGTGACAGTGGTCACCTACCATCCAGGGGGGACTTCTCCTCCGCATTCTTGTCCTCCTCGGCCAGCATGACTTCCTCTGCGAGTGACACATAGCCTCAGGTTGAAGCCTTCCCGTCCCTACCCCCCAACCGGGGCTCGCTACCCAGAAACACACAAAGATGAAGGTGCCCCTCTGCTGCAGGATCTCACCTTCTCAGCCCTAATAGCTCCAGCAGCCTGTGGGGCTCATGGCAGAGCATCTCCTACTAGGACAGACACCCTCTACATGTCCCGCAGACAGTGCCCTGAGGGGGGCCTGGCCTATTTCCATGTTCCCATCACCCCCCCCCCCCAAGAGCAGCCATCCCACTAGGTGACAAAGCACAGCAGGTACCCCATATGGAGGAAGGAATGCTGGTCTGGGGCGGGGCGGGGCGGGGAGGGGGTTAGTCAGAACCCCAGGGCATGGAGCACAGGGCAGGCTCACGTCAAGGGCAGGGCACTGGAGTCTGACAGGCAGAAACTAGCCTTTGGCTGGGCCAGGCCAGAAGCCTCCATTACAAAGGCCAGCGTCCCCAGAGCCACATAAGAACACACCTCAGATGTCTCAGCACCCCTCCCCTACTCTGGCGTCACCCTCCCCAGGGCCCTGACAGTGGGGGGGCCACAAACATAGCAGCAGCCCTTGGTGCTCACCGGCTTTGAAGATCCACTCCAGGTACCCGTTGAGCTCCCGCTCGATCTGCTGCTGGCGGCGGAGCTTCAGGAACGCCCGGCGGTTCTCCACCCTCTCACGCTCCTTGGCAAACTCTCTGCATTGTGCAGGGGCCAGAAAAGTAAGCAAATCAGGTGAGTGTGAGCACAGCCACCAGCCCCATGACACAGAGGCAGACGGGGCCAGGAGGCCACATCACCACAGCCTCTGCCAACCTGACCCCTCCTTCCTCAGATCCTCCCGCACAGGGACAGCACTTCAGCCCCCAGAGCGGGTGCCAGAGACAAGGACAGGCCAAGGGCACACCCTCCGAGGCTGGGTCCTGCCGTCGGCCATCCCACAGAGAACTTCTGTGCGAGAACTGCCCAGAGGACTGGCACTTTGCTTCTTCTGCTGGTTCAGACCCGGAGCCCTTGCTGGGAGGGGAAAGGCTGACAGGAATGGAGCCAGAAGGGACTGGATGGGGGTGAGCCAGGCATGGAAGGAAAACATTCCAGAGCCCCTGCAGCCACCTCAGCCAAAGCTGCAAGGCTCACAGTGACCAGGAGAGAGATATCTGCCCACCTTCATCCTCAGCACCCCAGCCCAGCCTCCCAGCCCAGCCTATAGGCTCCTACAGGCACATGAGAACACCCCAGTACCCATGCACACATGCACCCTGTGTCCAGCATGGCAAGCCTCTCAGCCCAGGCTTGGGACAAGACCAGGTCCCCAAAGGACAGATGGGCACACCCACACCAAAGCAGTGATGTCTGTTCTCAGCTGAATGACTATTTCTCCTCCAGAAGAGGCAGCTTCTGGGCTTAGAGCCCAGCAGGCCACACAGCCGCAGCAAGAAAGAGAGAGCTTGGCTCTGGACAGCACTGACCCAAGCCCATGACCAGTGTCTACCAGGGCCCGAGCTATGGCAACCCTGGCAACGAGAGGAGCCAGCTCCTGCCTGGACCTCTCATCCCTCCCAAGCCCCGAATCTGCAGTGACACAGGGCGCCTCCCCTCTGTCCAGGCTCTCTGCCTTAGCCTGATGAGGGCAGGCGGGCCAGGGGTGCAGGGGTAGCACAGTGACACCGCTTGAGTCTGTCTGCGAGCCCCCAGCAAAAAAAACGCTGCAGCCATCTCTGCCTTGCACAGAGCAGCCACTTCTTACATGGCAGCCAACAGCCTGTCCTCCCTGGGCCTCAGTCCTCACTGCTAGGAAAAGCCACAAGAGAAATTACTGACCCTGCTCCTCCCAGATGCTTTGGGGATGACAGCCTGTGGCATGAAGGAGCACAGGGCTTGTGCTCTCCCAGTCCTCCCAGCAGCTCCTGCCCAGAGTCCCCAGAGCCATGGCTGAACCGAGCCTGCACGGTAAGCTTTCCCCGAGTCTGGTTCTAGAGGCCGAGTCTAATTACTGCCGCCTGGAGTGCAGCCAGCATGGGGCCCACAGGCAAGGCACTGACTAGGGGCCTTGCCGTGCCCAAGCCTGCCCACACCTGAAGGAGAATCCGGGAGTCCCTCTGCTGGGCCTGGATGGCCAAGGGAGGGCTCAGCTGAGACTAATTGGGAAAACCATCCCACATCACCCCATCCTCAGAGGCCAGGATGCTCACAGGTGGGAAGAGGCTGGGAAGCCACAAAGTTCATGGCCCTGCTCAGTGAGGAGCCACCCAGCCTCAACCCCTCAGTCCTTTCTGCACATTCTTCAGGGTAAGCCGCACAAAGACACCCCAAGCAGGCTGCTCTCCCAACTCACCATGAACCCACTCATGTTCCTACCACCTCCCCACTGTGCACTGTCCTCAGCACAGAGCCCACGCTCCACACAAGACTGCCGTCTGCCAGCCCCAGCACCCTCTCCCCTCCACACCTTCTGGTTCCAGCTCTAAGCACCCTTGCAGCACACATTGTGTCCTTCTGGGTAGCCCAGAGCCTCTACTCCAGCTCTTCTCTGCCTGGGACACCCTTTCCCCTCCTTTGCTACATTCACTGCTGGTCTCCCTTTGGGTCTCAATGTAAATGCCCTTTCCTGGGCATTCTCTGAGCCCCAGGCCTCCTCTGGATTCCCTGTGCAGCTCAAATCATGCAATTCCATCAGACGAGAAGTTCTACATGCATTCACTGGGCTGTGGGTTTGCCTGTCCCTATGGAGGTGCTCGGAAAGACATGCCAGTCTTTATGGCATGTCTTGATACCAATATGATACCAAGGTGGTGACAGAGCACAGACCAAGCCTTCCCTACACAGCTTCCCCAGACTGGTGGAAGTGGGGGAATCCCCAAACACCAGCCCCATGTGCCCCTAAGCACCAGCATGTCTGTAGCCAGTGGCCCCACTGTGGGGTCAAGAACCACCTCCCTTCAGAAAGGAATCCCAACCCCTCACCCTCTCTGGTTCTCTCCTGTAGGAGCTCAGCATAGAAAGGTATCTGGAGAGGAGGAGCAAGCCAGGGGCCAAAGCTAGGGTGGGGATCCCAGTGACCACTATAGACAGGATATAGGTCTGCTCCCCACTCTCCACTCTACCAGGGAGGATCCTCTAGGCACCAGGGCTGCCAGCAAACCCCACCATGGACCCCAGTGAGATCCAGGAGCACCCCCTCCACCATCATCAGGGGCCAAGGTGAAGGCCAAGGGTGAGATGGAGGTAAGGAGGCCAAGAGAGAGTCAGCATAGTAGCACAGAGGAAAGGCTGGCCAGAGCTCAGGATAGTGGGAGTGGCCACCACAAAGGGTGGCCATGAGGCCAGGCCAGGCCCCGACATCACACATGCCCCTGTCTGACTCTACCACCTGTCCCCTTAGCCTGAGAACACAGAGGGGCAGGCAGGCAGCACACAAGCCCACAGGGCCTCTTACCCTGAGAGCACACCCAGCACCAGGTTGAGCATGAAGAAGGAGCCAATGATGATGAGAGGGATGAAGTAGAGCCAGTTCCAAGTGTTGCCAGCTGCATCATTTGTCTGCAAGCAAAAAGGAGATGAGGAAAAACAGGTGGACAAGACACATAGCCTGGGCTGTAGATGTGCCCTTAACCCCTCCTCAAAAACTTGGCAGGGCCTAGGCAGGGAGAATTCAGATATTGGGGGGTCCAGGTAGGGCCCACATGAGATCTGCCTGCCCTTGCCCCACAGGGCTTTCTTTGGAGCTGTCTTGGAGCTCTCAAAGAACCAAGGACAATTAGCACTCCTGGTCACTGCCCAACAAAGCTAAAAAGCTAAGGAATTGTTCCAGGGAACCAAAGACTTCCAAGATACCTGGAAGGCTGCATGCCTGGCCTCCGCTTAGATACCTTCCTCATTCTTCCCAGGCTACTGGACATACAAGTCAGCTCTAAAGACATTTCTCTTGAATGGGGCCCACAGGCCCCAGGCCCAAATCTAATCTGTCTATAGTAGCTTCCATAGCTCAGAGGCAGTGAGCCCTATGCCATATTTCCCCCATATCAAGAGCAAGCCTACAAGTTCCCCAGGAACGGTTTTTACCATGTGCCTGGCTTAAGCCAGAAGCCAGCACTCATGTATGATCCAAAAACAGAATGCAAGGAAGGGCATCTCCCAAATCTTTTGACTTTTATATAGCCTGGTCTCATGATATGATACCAAGTGTCCAATTTTTAACTGAAACTCATTTGCTATGCCAAGAACCAGGAAAACCACAAACTGAATGAAAAAAGATAATCAATAGATGCCATGATGGTTAATTTTATGTGTCAACTTGACTGGGCCATGGGGTCTCCAGATATTTGGTCAAATATTATTCTGGGTGGTTCTGTAAATGTGTTTTTAGATGAGATTAGCATCTTAATGATAGAGTAAAGCAGATTGCCTTCCATAAGGTGGTAGACCTCATTCAATCAGTTGTCTGAAGAGACAAAAAAATAATAATAATAATAACTACCCTCCAAGTAAAAGGAAATTCTCTAGTAGACTGCCTTCAGATTTCATCTGCACCATTGGCTCTGTTGGGTCTCCACCTGCTGGCTTTCAGACTAGAACCATAACACCATCTCTCCCGGGTCTTGAACCTGCCAGCCTGAACTGCAGATTTAGATTTACCAACCTCCATAATCACAAGAGCCAATTTCTATTAATCAATTGGTCAGTCTCTCTCTTCATACATATCTATGTATGCACACATACATATATACACATCTTACTGGTTCTGTATTTCTGGAGAACCCTGACTGGTGCATATTGCCAACACTAAGATGACAGAGATGAGAAAAGTATCAGACAAAGACTTTAAAGCAGCTATCATAAAAATGCTTTAAAGAGCAATTATGTACACAGTTGAAACACACTCAAAAATAGAAAGTCTCAACAAAGAAATAGTATCAGCAGACAAGTAGAAGATATAAAGAAGAACCAAATGGAAAACTTAGAACTGAAAACCACAATAATCAAAATAAAAATCTAAATGGAAAGGCACAGCATCAGAATGGAGAAGGGGGAAAAAATCAGTGAACAGTAAAAGGGAACAAGAGCAGTTACCTAGTCTGATACGCAGAGAGAAACTGGATTTAAAAACAAAAACAAACAAGAAAATCTCAACAACCTGTGGGACTATTAACAAAAGATCTAACATTCATGTCCTCAGAATAGCAGAATACAGGACAAAGAGGAGAAGGCTGAAAAATACTCACAGACCTAAAGACAAGAACAATAACTAGAAAACTCGTAAAAAGAAAATACAGAAGTGAAGCTTCATGACTTTGGATTAGGTAATGAATTCTTAGCTATAACACCAAAAGCATAATGGTGAAAATAAAAATAGAAATATGAGGGCAGCCCGGGTGGCTCAGCGGTTTAGCACCACCTTCAGCCCAGGGCCTGATCCTGGAGATGTGGGATCGAGTCCCACATCGGGCTCCCTGCATGGAGTCTGCTTCTCCCTCTGCCTGTGTCTCTGCCTCTCTCTCTCTCTCTCTCTCTCTCCCTCCCTCTCTGTGTCTATGAATAAATAAATAAAATATTTTAAAAAAATAGAAATATGAGACTTCATCAATTTAAAAATCATTTGTACTTCAAGTGACACCATCAAGAAAGTGAAAGGATAACCCACAGAATATGACACAATATTTACAAATCATATATCTGATAAGGGTCTAGCATCATAATATAGAGAGAAAAATTACAGATCAATAAAAAAATGACAAATTAACCAATTTTAAAATGGGAAGAGAATCTGAATATACATTTCTCCAAAGAAGACATATAAGTGGTGCAATAAGCACATAAAAGATGCTCAATATCATAAGTCATTAGAGAAAATGCAAATCAAAGCCAAAATGAAACACCACTTCACCACTTCACTTCATGGTTGTTTGGTTAAATTTAAAATTAAATTTTAAGGACAGCCCGAGGTGGCTCAGTGGTTTAGCGGTGCCTTCAGCCCAGGGCCTGATCCTGGAGACCCGGGATCGAGTCCCACGTCAGGCTCCCTGCATGGAGCCTACTTCTCCCTCTGCCTGTGTCTCTGCCTCTCTCTCTCTCTCTCTCTCTCTCTCTCTCTCTGTGTGTGTGCCTCTCATGAATGAATAAAATCTTTTTTAAAAAAATAAATTTTAACAGGAAACAACAGGTGCTGTTGATGACGTTGAATAAAAGGAGCACTCATGCGCTGTTGGTAGGAACGCAAACTGGTGCAGCCACTGTGGGAAAGAGCATGGAGGTTCCTCAAAAAGTTAAAAATAGAACTACCCTACAATCCAGCAATTGCACTACTAGGTATTTACCCCCAAAATACAAGAACACTAATCCAAAGGGATACAAGCACTCCAATGTCTATTGCAGCAGTATTTACAATAGCCAAGATATGGAAACAGCCCAAGTGTCCACTGATGGATGAATGATAAAGATTATACACATGCAACGCACACACACATACACACACTCAATGGAATACTATCCAGCCATAAAAAAGAATAAAATCTCTCCATTTGCCACAACACGGATAGAGAGTATTAAGCTAAGTGAAATAAGCCAGTCCAAGAAGACAAATACCGTATTATTTCATCCGTATGTAGAATTAAAAAAAAAAAATGAGCAAATTAAAAAAAAAAGAAACAGAAAGACAAACCAGGAAACAGACTCTTAACTTACTATATTGTACACCTGAAACTAATAAAACACTGTAAAGAAAATAATAGAAATCACTTATATCATGAATGAATAAATGGATGTTTTAAAATTAAATTTTAATTTTACTAGGATGCTTAAAATTAAAAAGACAGATGATAACAAGTGTTGATGAGACTGTGGAGGATTTAGAATGCTTGTGCACTCCTGGTAGGATATAGGGTGCTGCAGCCACTGTGGAAATCAGTCTGGCAGCTCCTCAAAAGGTTACACACAAAGTTACCATATGAGCTAGCAATTCTATTCCTAGGCATATACCTAAGGGAACTAAAAACATATTCCACACAAAAACTTGTACATATTGGTTCATAGTAGCATGATTCATAATGTAAAAAAGTTGAAACAACCTAAATTTTCATCAGGGCATATCTGCTTAATGAAATCATATTTGATAAAGCAATGAGATACTGATACTTGCTACAACATGGATGGACCTTAGAAACACAAAAGTCCACATATTATATGATTCCATTTATAAGAAATGTCTGGAATAGACTAATAGAGACAGAAATGTATTAGTGGTTACCAAGGGCTAGTGGATGGAAGAATGAGGAATGACTGCTAATGGACACAGGGTTTCTTTTTTGCTTGACAAAAATCTTCAAAAATTAGATAATGCTGATGGCCACACAACCCTGTGAACATACAAGAGTCATTAACTTTATACTTTAAAGTGGTGAATTTTATGGTATATGAATTATATCTCAACAAAAGTGTTATTTGAAAAGAAATCCATGAAAGAAATCTCTAGACTTAGATTGCATAATTTGTACCAATGGTACCAAAATGTATCAGTTCTCTACAAAAGAAATAATACCACTTACATAAATCTCTTCTAGAAAATGGAAGAGATAGAATTACTTCCTAATTCATTTCTAAATCTTATATTGCCCTCATACCAATACCAAACAAAAACAATTCAAAAAAGGTGGAAATTACAGACCAAAAGAACTCATGAATATAGATACCAGAATCCTTAATGAAATATTAACAAATAGAACTAAGGAAAATATAAAGATAATTATACATGATGATTAGATGGAGTTTATTCCTGTTTACGCTCAAGCTGTTTCAAAATTCAAAAGTCAATCAATATAATCCACCATATTACAGGCTAAAGAAAAAAATCACATTATCATATGCAGAAAAAGTATTTTACAAAATTCAATACCCATGATAGAACCCCTCAGAAAAGTAGGAATAGGGGAACTGCCTCAGTATGATAAAGGGCATCTACAAAAAACAAAAACAAAAAAACAAAAAAAAAACAAAACAGAAAAACTTACAGTTAATTTTATATTTAACAGTTAAAAACTGAATGCTTTTTCCCTAGGATTAGGAGCAGAGAAATATGTCTGCTCTCCCCATTCTTATTCAACATAATGCTAGAAGTTTTGGCCAGTGCAATAAGGCACAAAAAGGAACTAGAAGGCATACAAATGTATGCAGGACTTGTATACTGAGAACTACAAAATGCTGATTAGAGAAATCAAATATAATCTACATAAATGGAGAGCTATACCATTCTCATGGATTGGGAGACCCAACATTGTAAAGATGTCAATTCTCCAAAATAGAATAAAACAGGAAAGATCAGTCTACCTGCTTTAAAAGATTTACTCTACAGCACAGCTACAATAATGAAGGTTGCATAGTATTGGTAGAGAGGAACACATAGATCATTGGAATAAAACAGGCCCACACAGGGCATCTACCTGGCTAAGTCAGTGGAGCACGCAACTCCTGGTCTCACGATTTTGAGCTCAAGCCCCACGCTGGATGTAGAGCTTGCTTTCAAAAGGAAAGAAAAAGAAAGAAACAGACCCACACGAAATACACCCAACTATTTTGGCAGAGGTGCAAAAGCAAGTCAATGGATGAAACATAGCCTTTTCAACAAGGGGTGCTAGAGGAACTGGACATTCATAAGTTCAAAAAAAGTGAAGGAGGGCAGCCCCGGTGGCCCAGCAGTTTAGCGCCGCCTGCAGCCCAGGGCATGATCCTGGAGACCCTAGATGGAGTCCCATGTCAGGCTCTCTGCATGGAGCCTGCTTCTCCCTCTGCCTGTGTCTCTGCCTCTCTCTCTCTCTGTCTCTATGAATGAATAAATAAAATCTTAAAAAAAAAAAAAAAGTGAAGGAAGGGAAGAAGGGAGGGAAAGGGGGAAGAGAAAAAGAGAGAATCTAACCTAAACCTACCACTTTATACAAAAATTAACTCAAAATGGATCATGGACTTGCATATAAAATGTAAAAAAAAAAAAAAAAAAAGCAAGAGAAAATCTTCAGAATTTAGGACTACACAAAGAGTTCTTAGACTTGACCACAAAAGCCCAATCCAAAAAGGCAAAAATTGATAAACTGGACTCTATCGAAATTTAAAATGCTTGCTCTGTTAAAAAAAAAAAAAAAAGAAAAAGAAAACTTGTTCCGTGAAAGATCAGGTGAAGGGTATACGTCAAGGCCATGCAGTCAATGACTAGGAAAAATATTTGCAAAACACATATCTGAAAAAGAACTAGTTTCTAGAATATATAAAAACTCCACAGCAAAATAACAATCCCAACAGCGGAGGAGGCAAGATGGCAAAAGAGTAGGGGTCCTCCATTCATCGGGTCCCACAAACTTGCCTAGATAACCTTCAAAACACCCTGACCACCTATGAATTCAACCTGAGACATAAAGAGAGAAGAGCTGGGATGCTACAGAGAGGAAAGGATCGCTTCTGATAAGGTAGGAAAGCCAAGAAGAAAGTAGGGGAGGGGAGCCCCGGGAGCCGGGCAAACCGGCAGGAAAGCCAAGCTGCAGACAAGTGGGAACTTTAAAAATCCACGCCTGAGTCTTCCCTGACTGGAAAGTGCTCAGCAGGGACGTAGGGCAGGCAGAATCGCAGGAGGGGCAGTCAAGCCGCAAGATTCCCAGAGACACAGTAAGACTAGGGGCCTAGCCCCTAGGCCTAAGACCTAGGCCGGTGCGCCCCGGGAGACCGCGGTTTGGCGCTCCCAGGGAGCTCTTAGCCCCGGAGCTGGAGATCTGGACGCCGCCACTTTTTTTGTTTTCTTTCTTCGCCCCCCCCGCTCTTCACCTGGGAGCGGCAGGGCCTCCGGGGAACAAAGGCCTCACGGAGTAAACTGCTCCCACCGAGCCCGGCACCTAGTAGGGGCGGGGCAGCTCTGCCAGGTACACACACCTGCGAGGCAGCGCAGCAGGCCCCTCCCCCAGAAGCCCAGCTGGAAGGACGGGGAAGAGCAAGTCTACTGACCAAGCAGCACTGGCAAGCTCCAGGACTCACGGAATAGTATACAGAACTAGAGGTTTTGTTCATTACAATTCATTTATATTTAAGGTTAAATTTTTCTAATTTTGTTTCTCTTTTCCTGCCTTAACTACTATATTTTACCAACTCTTCATTTTTAACCTTTTTCCTTTTTAGCTTTAATATTTCTACAATTACATGTCTTAGGTATATTCTTCATTTTTATATTCCCTTCAACATACTCAATTTAATTTTGGTAGATACATGAGTCATGAGTTTTTGTTTTTTGTTTTTTGTTTTTCTGTCTCATTTTGTTTTACATGGTGGAAGTTAGTACCTTTTAACACACAGACCACAATATACCCAGAACCAAGTGGAACACTGAGTTGGTTCATTCTGTGAAACTATATTCTCTCTTCCTTCCCATTCTGCCCCCCTCTTTTATCTTGTTTATGCTCTTGTGGTCAATGTTGGGGCTTTATATAAGTTTTACTGCTTTATATAAATTTGGAAATGAGCATTTTCTAACATACAGAACAAAATACACTCAGAACCAAGAGGATCACCCTCTAGGTTCCCTTGGGGAGACTATACTCTCTCTCCACCACCACTTCCTCAGCACCCCCTTTTTTCCTTTGTTTTTTGTTTTTGTTTTTATTCTATTTTGTTTTTTAAAAATTTTTTAACGATTATTTATTTATTTATTCATGAGAGAGAGAGAGAGAGGCAGAGACACAGGTAGAGGGAGAAGCAGGCTCCATGCAAGGAGCCCGATGCAAGGCTTGATCCCGGGTCTCGATCTCCAGGATCACGCCCTGGGCCAAAGGCAAGCGCTGAACGGCTGAGCCACCCAGGGATCCCCCGATTTTGTTTTAAAATTTATCACTATAGTAGTCCTTTTGTTTTATTTTGTTCTGTTCTTCTTTTTCTTTTACTTTCTGGTCTTTGACCTCTTTGGAATCATCTAGGGTGTATTTTACTTAGGTCATAGTTGATATTTTTGACTCTGCATGCTCATACAGCCACTCTACACTGACAAAATGACTAGAAGGAAGAATTCACCACAAAAGAAAGAACAGGAAGTAATACTCTCTGCCACAGAATTACTGGATGTGGATTTAAATATCATGTCAGAGATACAATTCAGAAGTACAATTATAAAATTACAGGTGGCTCTGGAAAAAAGCATAAAGGACTCTAGAGATTCTCTTACTGCAGAATTGAGATCTAATCAGGCTGAAATTAAAAATATTTTAAGTGAGATGCAGTCTATACTGTATGCTCTGACTGCTAGGGTTAATGAAGTGGAAGAGAGAGTGAGTGACACAGAAGAGAAGTTGATGGAAAGGAAGGAAGCTGAGGGAAAAAGAGAAAAACAAAACAAAAGCCCACGAGTAAAGACTTCAGGAAATAAAGAAGGAAAGCTCGTGAGGGAAGAATATTCATCTTATTGGAATCTCAGAAAAGGCATATATATAGAGAGAGAGAGAGCGAGGACCACAAGTATATTTGAACAAATCATAGCTGAGATCTTCCCTAATCTGAGGAAGGAAATAGGCATTTGGATCCAAGAGATAAAGAGGAACCCCCTCCCCAGAAAAGTCAACAAAAACCATTCAACACCTCAGCATTTAATAGTGAAACTTGCAAATTTCAAATATAAAGAGAAAATTCTTTTTTTTTTTTTTAGAGAAAATTCTTAAAGCAGCTTAAGACAAGAGATTTTAAAACATTATGAACAGGTATATGCCAACAAATTAGGCAATCTAGAAGAAACAGATGCATTTCTGGAAACCTACAGATTACCAAAACTGAGACAGGAAGAAATAGAAAACCTGAACAGGCCAATAACTAGCAAGGAAATTGAAGCAGTCATCAAAAACCTCCCAAGACACAAAGTCCAGGGCCAGATGGCTTCCCAGGGGAATTCTATCAAACATTTAAAGAAGAAATAATACCTATTCTACTAAAGCTGTTCCAAAGGATAGAAAGGGAGAGAATACTTCCAAACTCATTTTATGAGGCCAGCATTACCTTGATCCCAAAACCAGACAAAGACTTCCACCAAAAAGGAGAATTATAGACCAATATCCCTGATGAACACGAATGCAAAAAGCCTCCAAGATACTAGCCAATAGGATCCAACACAACATTAAGAAGATTATTCAGGGATCCCTGGGTGGCTCAGTGGTTTAGTGCCTGCCTTTGGCCCAGAGCATGATCCTGGAGTTCCGGGATTGAGTCCCGCATCGGGGT
Organism: Vulpes lagopus; assembly: GCF_018345385.1. Taxonomy (NCBI): domain Eukaryota; kingdom Metazoa; phylum Chordata; class Mammalia; order Carnivora; family Canidae; genus Vulpes; species Vulpes lagopus. Next base: position 13,405,419 of record NC_054835.1, on the reverse strand, counting down.
CCCTGCATGGAGCCTGTTTCTCCCTCTCCCTGTGTCTCTGCCTCTCTCTCTCTGTGTCTCTCATGAATAAATAAATAAATTTTTTTTAAAAAAAGATTATTCACCATGACCAAGTGGGATTTGTCCCCAGGTGGTTCAACTCTCATAAACAATCAATGTGATAGATCACATCAATAAGAGAAAAAACAAGAACCATATGATCCACTCAATAGATGCAGAGAGAGCATTTGACAAAATATAGCATCCATTCCTGATCAAAACTCTTCAGAGTGTAGGGATAGAGGGAACATTCCTCAGCATCTTAAAAGCCATCTATGAAAATCCCACAGCAAATATCATTCTCAATGGGGAAAAACTAAGAGCTTTTCCCCCGCTACAGGGATGTCCACCCTCACCACTATTATTCGGCATAGTGCTAGAAGTCCTAGCCTCAGCAATCAGACAACAAATAGAAATAAAAGGCATTCAAATTGACAAAGAAGTCAAACTCTCCCTCTTCGCCAATGAAATGATATTGTACATAGAAAACCCGAAAGAGTAGCACCTGGGTGGCTCAATGGTTGAGCATCTGCCTTTGGCTCAGGTCGTGATCCTCGGGTCCTGGGAACCTACAGGGTTCCAGGCATCAGTCTCCACAGGGAACCTACTTCTCCCTCTGCCTATATCTCTGCCTCTCTCTCGAATAAATACATAAATAAATAAAATCTTTAAAAAAAAAAAAGAACACCCAAAAGTCTCCACCACAAGATTGCTAAAACTCATACAGCAATTTAGCAATGTGGCAGGATACAAAACCAATGCACAGAAATCAGTGGCATTTCTATACACTAACAATGGGATAGAAGACAGAGAAATTAAGGAATCAATCCCATTTACAATTGCACCCAAAACCATAAGGTACCTAGGAATAAACGTAACCAAAGAGATAAAGGATCTCTACCCTAAAAACTACAGAACACTTCTGAAAGAAATTGAGGAAGACATAAAGAGATGGAAAAACATTCCACGCTCATGGATTGGAAGAATAAATATTGTGAAAATGTCTATGCTACCCAGGGCAACTTACACATTCAATTCAATCCCTATCAAAATACCATGGACTTTCTTCATGGAGTTGGAACAAATTATCTTAAGATTTATATGGAATCAGAAAAGACCCTGAATAGCCAGAGGAATGCTGAAAAAGAAAACCAAAGCCTGGTGCATCACAATGCCGGATTTCAAGCTGTATTACAAAGCTGTGATCATTAAGACAGTGTGGGCCTGGCACAAAAACAGACACCTAAATCAATGGAACAGAACAGAGAACCCAGAAATGGACCCTCAGCTCTATGGTCAACTAATATTCGACAAAGCCAGAAAGACTATCCACTGGAAAAAGGACAGTCTCTTCATTAAATGGTGCAGGGAAGCTGGGCAGCCAGATGCAGAAGAATGAAACTGGACCAGTCTCTTACACCAGACACAAAGATAAACTCAAAACGGCTAGGGATCTAAATGTAAGACAAGAATCCATCAAAATCCTAGAAGAGAACACAGGCAACAACCTTTTTGAACTTGGCCACAGCAACTTATTGCAAGATACATCTATGAAGGCAAGGGAAACAAAAGCAAAAATGAATTATTAGGACTTAAGTTAAAAAGCTTCTGCACAGCAAAAGAAAACAGTCAACAAAACTAAAAGACAACCTGCAGAATGGGAGAAGATATTTGCAAAAGGGCTAGTATCCAAGATCTAGAAAAAACTTATTAAACTCAACACCCAAGAAACAAACAATCCAATCATGAAATGGGCAGAAGACATGAACATACATTTCTCTAGAGAAGACATACACATGGCCAACAAGCACATGAAAACATGCTCCACATCACTTGCCATCAGTGAAATACAAATCAAAACCTCAATGAGATACCACCTCACACCAGTGAGGATGAAAATTAACAAGACAAGAAACAAAAAATGTTGGAGAGAATGTGGAGAAAGGGGAACCTCTTGCACTGTTGGTGGGAATGCAAACTGGTGCAGGCATTCTGGAAAACTGTGTGGAGGTTCCTCAAAGAGTTAAAAATAGAGCTATCCTATGACCCAGCAACTGCACTACTGGGTATTTACCTCAAAGATACAGATGCAGTGAAACACGGGGACACCTGCACCCCAATGTTCACAGCAGCAATGTCCACAATAGCCAAACTGTGGAAGAAGCCATGATGTCCTGGACAGATTAATGGGTAAGAAGACATGGTCTATATATACAATGGAATACAATGGAACTCAATGAATGTTAAGCAAACTGTAGAGTCCACCCACACCACAGAAGACTGCTAGGGATCAAGGGGAATCAACTGCTGACACACAGTAATCTGCGTGAATCCCCAAAGAATCATGTGAGTGAAATGAAGTCAACACCAAAAAGTTACAGAGATAATGGTTTCATTTACGGGACCTCCTTGAAATTGCAGATATGGCCAAAAGATCAGTGATTAACAAGGATGGACGGGGTAAGAGAGAAGTGGGTGCAGCTACAGGAGGTTACGCAGGGATCCTGCTGGGATGGAAGGTTCTCTGTCTCCACCGTGCCCACACCAGCATTCTGGTGGTGATACTTCTGCAGGTTATCACCATGAGAGGACACAGGAGATCTCTTGACAGATTTCCTACAACTGCATATAAACCCTGAATTATCTCAAAGTTTAGGTTTACAAAAACAGCCAGTCCTCAAATCTCCCTCGCTTACCTGCCACTACCCCTCCCGGGAAACCCTGGGAAAGAGCTGACTCTCTCCGCTGCCTTCATTCCATCTCCTGCACGTCCCACGGTCCTACCCCCATTGCTGACACTGCTCTTGTCAAGTTTAGCAGCATCTTTCTCGACCTCTCAGAGACACCTGATCCTGGTTGATCGCTTTCTGAAAACTTTTTTCCTTAGCTCTGCTTCCAAGACAAGCTCATGGTATTGTTCTTACCCTGCCTCAACGGCTCCACCTTGGTCTCTCTGCCAGCTCCTTTTTTCCTGCTCAGCTTCTGAACGCTAGAACTTCCCTCCACAGCCAAGTTGGAGAGGGCTCAGTCTTTGGCCTCCTTTGCTTCTCTTTCTACAGCCCTACTGGGCCAATCATCTCCCATAATGTGGAACACCATCCGTGACCTCAGGCAGACACTCTCAGCCCTACAGTCTCCTCTCCGCTATGTCACTGCATACTTAGCGTAAAAATAGTTCTCTGAAACATTATGCAGCCAAAGCAGGGTCCTTGAGCTCTACTACTCATCCAATGAAACAAAACTGAGCAAATATCTCACTCCCAAGTCTCCCTTCTCAAGAAAAGACACCACCTCTCCTAGTCGCTGAAGTCACATCTTCTTTGGCTCTTCCTTTTCTCACATTGCACATTCAGTTGATGAACAAGCCCTACCTGTGCTAACTGTAAAACACAGCCTTGGAACCTACACATCTGAACACCCCTTCTTCACATCTTTATGTAACCAGTTCAATGAACATATGCAAAGTCATATGTATGTATGTATGTATGTTCTCATGAATATGTATGTTCTCATAAATACGTATATTCTCATGAATACATATGTTCTCATAAATACATACGTTGTCATAAGCCTACTTATTTATCTTCTAATGTCCCTTTGAACGTATTCATGTCCCTGGATAAAAATTGAGATAAGTCTTATGACTTTTTTGATAACTCCTGGGTAACAGAAAGTTCTCCAATCACCTCAAGTAGAAAACACAGTCTCAATTCAGTAATTAAGTGTCCAGTCCCAGCTGGCAATAAAACTGTTTAACATGCTTCACGCTGAGAATCTGTACTCTTTTGGCTGGCCTACCACAGCTGGCTGCTTTCATGGGGCGACGGAGGCGTGGCCCCTCTTTGCCCCTCCACACCTAACACGGCTCCTTCTTCCCCAGCTTGCTGCTGGGTTACTGACCCCAACACAATCCAGGCCAAGAAGGGAGCGGAGGGGGATGGGCAAGTTCTCAGGGTGCTGCCCTGAGATAATCTTGTCTCTCTAGGCCTGACAGAAATTTCCTGCTGACTGGTCTCTCACAAGGCACTTCTGTGTATCTTCCAGGACCCTATTTGACTTCACTTACTTTTCAAAATACAGGCAAGCCATTTCTCCTTCAGTCACAGAAGGACTGAAGGAGAACTCCTTCACCCGCCACCACCAATTTTCTAGCAGTCTGTCCTGAACAGATGTTCTCTGCTAAGACCTCATCATTCCCCTGGTCAGAATTCAGAAGGGCTGCTGGCTGCCCACAACCCCTCAGCTACAGCTGGTCTGTCCATGAGAAACACTCACACGTTCTCCCCTGTTCCCAACACCAAGCATGCTCTCCACCTCCCTCCCTTCTGCCCACCACTGCGGGCCCATGGCTCCTGCCCCTAAAGGGCAGGCACTGTCACTTGGCCTCTACACTCAGGGAGCGGGTCTGAAAGGATCATAAAAGCCCCTCTCGCTGGGCTGAGGAAAGAGGCAGGCTCTCTCTCTCCAAAGAATCCCCTTCAAAAACCCTGCCTGATTTGCAACAACCCACCCTGTTAGTGTGGAGCGTGCACCCAGTCAGACCTTGGCCACCTGCTCTGGGCACCAGCCTCAGCTGACTGCAGTTACTGTGGCCTGGTGCCATGCCAAACCCCCAGTGCAAAATCTCATAACACCTGCATGTTTGGCTTCCAGACCTTGCCAGGCCTTAACTTCACAAGGTTCTCTAACTCATCACTACCTGCTCCTCTTCAGAGCACTTGCCATTATTAGGCCCTTACTGAATGCCTCCTGCTCGCCACTGTACAGGGAGCGGCTTGGGGAGTGTTCAGAGCCTGATGAGTCCCATGAAAATATGTGTCCGATGAATCCTCTGTGGCTCTCTTGACCAGTGTGTGCTGCCCCAGGGTTGAGTTCCTGCCCAGCCCCATCCCCCACAGGGCACAGACCCACCAGTCTGAGTCACGTGGGCCAGTGGCCAAGTCCCAGTGGGCACTGAAATCTGTAGAAACCTGTTCTAGCACTCCTTGTTCAGGTGGGGTTGGCAGGGATGTGGCCAGCTCAGAGCTATTTTTAGGGTCTGTCTTTGGAAAACTGCTCTTTGATTGGCTACAGGAAGAGAACAGCCAAGCTCCTCAGAACTGCCTTTGTGCCTGTTCTCTTTTCCTCAATTAAACAGAGCCTGTCATAAGACACAACTCCCATTCCACGGAGGGATCTGGTTCAAGGAACTTCAGGCCAGCTTTTCCTAGCTCCTCCTCTTCCCTGTGCCTCCTCAATGAGCATTCACCAGGTACCTGCTAGATGCCAGCTCTGAGATCCACCTGGGTCTCTATGAACCCAGGCAGAAGGCATAGGGCAAAGGGTTCCATCCTGTCCCTTTCATCCCGTCCATCATGCCACCAGCTTATACAACCATCATTTCCTCTCTAGGCTCCAGGGGCTTGTAACCCAAACCACACATCAGCATACAAGTGGCAGGATCAACGTAAAGTACCTTGTGCTGCAGGGTCCTCTACCCCCCAATACCTGAGCACAGCATACTCCAGCTATCCAGGACACAGCAATCTACCCACTGTACCTCTCCAGCCAAACCTTCCAAGATTCCTAGCTCCTGTGTACCTTCTTTCTCTACCTCCTAAAGTCCCTGAGGGACTCATTTAATTATGCTTATGCCCTGGCAACTCACAAGGCTCTAGGGGGTAGAAGGCAGCTAGGGGTTTCATCACATAAAAAAGAGACAGAAATCTGCTCAAGAATTCATGGTAGAGTCCTCCAAGGACAGCTTCACATGGAGGGGAAGTGGGAGTGAGAGCAGTCACCAGGGAAAGGCCTTAGCCCATCTTCTGTCATGGGCACTAACCCAGACTGCCCTGTATACACTGCTGTGACAGGCAGGCACCCTAATGGGCAAGAAGACTGAGAGGAAACAGCACCAGAAGACACAGCAAAAAAGACAGAAATGTGCAAGACACATGCTCTGACCTCAGCACCATCAGAGAGGTCTCCCTAAGCATTAGCTCCATGCAGCCCGAAACCCTGCCCTCCTCTGTCTTCATCAGGCAGCCTAGGGACAAGGAGAGGCCAGTAAGCTTCACCACCCCTAGTCCATCCAGAAAACCCCAGCAGGGATAGCTTAAATAGTAATTCCCAGCAAGCCGCCACTAGTCTTAAGGCCTTGAGCAGATTAAACAGCCTCTCCATGCCTGTTTCTTCCTTGTACGATGGGCTACTTGAGATGATTCTATGAGGGATGAGACACTTCACACAGGACCTAACTTGGAGCAAGCTTGCAGCGAGCCTGAGGGATCGTGCTGCAGCCATCTCAACCATCAGCAGTAGCATCCAGTAGCCCTTAGTGTTACTTTCACACAAAGAGCTATCCTGGACACTCTAGGGCCAAGGTCAAGAGTTTGAGTTGACAGTGATAATAGTGGGCCCTTGGTGGAGCCACCTGAAGGAAGGCACCTGTATTTCATCCTACGGTGGAGGAAGGAGCTAGGGGATGGGCAGAGGCTCTGAGGTCAGAAACCTCACCCCAAATGGGACCCCAGGAGCTCCAGAGCCCATCCACTGTCCCAGGGCCAAGACACAACTCACATTGTAGAGGATGTCAGTCCAGCCCTCCATGGTGATGCACTGGAATACCGTCAAGATGGCAAACAGGATATTGTCAAAGTTGGTGATGCCAAAGTTGGGCCCTGGCCAGTACTCCCGACATTCAGTGTCACCCTCACACAGCCGGGCCGGGGCCTCCTTGCCACAGGGGAAGTCCCCCACTGGATCTGGATCTGTGAAGAGAATGAAGCACAGACCCTGAGCCCAGAAACACCAAGTTCGAGAACCCCTGCTGGGATTCCTGGGCTGTGGAGACCTGATAGAAATCCTCCCTCAACTTCCCACCACCCCTCCTTGCACCAGCTCTCTCCCTGTGCCTACAGCCTGCCTTCACCTGAGTTTAGACCAACCCTCCCAGGAACTCCTGGTCAACTTCTCCCTCTTGACTGGAACTTGCCCCTCATCCTTTAACCATGCTCAGGACTTATTCACTTGAAAATTTTAAAAAAAAGAAGTCCTAACACCCAATTCTTCCTGCCACTACCACCTGGTTTCTCCTTTTCCTCACAGCCAAGCCACCACCAAGACTCTCCTGACACACGGATTGGCCTGTCAGCCTGGATGCAGCCACTGCAGTCCCTGTTTATCAGGCAGGTTGGCTCAGAGCCCACCCAACACATGCCTGGAGGTTGGCTGGGGGCCTGGGTTGGGTCCTCACTACGTTGGCCCCTGCAGCATGGATATGCTTCTACCAGCCTTGAGAAGAGGTTTTTAAAAATCACGAATGATCTAAATTTTAGTAAGAGTTTCCTCTGCATCGATGGACATGACCATATTGCTCATTGGCCTCACTGCAAAATACACCCAGAACCTGCCCCACTCTGACCACCTGCAGCAAAGCACCTGGTCATAGCCACTGTTCCTCCCAGATGGAGACATCAGCCTCCTGCCCAAGCCCGTCTCTCTCTGCCTCGGCCTCTCCAGAGCAGCAAGAAGACTGGGATGATGTCTCTGCTCACGTGGAGCCCCCCACCACCTTCCTGAGTTCTCCAGAATGACACACACAGTTCCCCCCACAGCCACGAATGCCGCATGGTTTCCCCCTATTCTCACTGCTCCTTGCTCCAGCCTCTCACACACTGTTCCTTTAACTGGTGCTCCCTGGCCCAGTGGCCACCCAGCAATCCCCCTCCCTGCACCCTGATGGCTACCCCACTGTCACCTCGGGAGAGAGGCCTCCCGGGCTGGTTTCTGCGAAGTAGGCTCCCAAATTATTCTACTGCAAGTTCCCCTTTTGCTTTTTCCCTAGAAATCAGTACAATGTACAGTCACTGTGCTCATGTCTTTGTCCACGTATCTGTGTTCTCCAGGTCATGCTGTGTGTCCCCCACCGGAACACAAGCTCCACCCCACTCGTCTGGCACCTGTAAGGCCAGACCTAGAGCCGGGCCTGTCTCCTGGAGGAATGAGGAGGGGTCAAAGGGGTCCTGCCAGGCCTCACCTGTGCTGTTGGAGAAACAGGCCTTGTGGAATTTGCCCATGTAGAACTCAAGGCCAATGATCGCGAACATGAGGATGGCGAAGAAGAGAAGCAGCCCGATCTGCAGGAGTGGAACCATGGCCTTCATGATAGACTTGAGCACCACCTGCAAACCTGGGCCAAAGTAGCCCAAGCAGGGCAGGTCAGAGCCGGTGGGCAGGACAGGGGCTCGGGCGGGGGTGCGCAGACTAGTCACAGCCTGGGCTGGGTAGCACCGGGCATCCTGGGGAAAGGTGCTGAGGGAGGAGCCTGCAATGTAGGGATGGGGCAGGGACTGTGGGGAAGCATGAGTCTTGGGGGAACCACATGTGCTTACACGAAGAGTCCTCAGGGTAGGGGAACAAACATAAGTCTTGGAGGGAAATAGACTGAGAGTAGAGGAGGAGCAGAGTGTGGGGCATCTGCTGGAGAGCATGTGCTGACGAGATGTGTGGACCTATGAAGGGCTCTGAGCGGAGCGAGAGCAGAGGATCCTACGGTGGGGAGGCAATGCTGGGAGCAGGAAGCAGAAGATTCTGGAGTCTGAGAGCAGGAGATCCTGGGAGAGAAGTGCAGGAGGTCCTGACAGACCCAACTCCTTAAGGGAAGTGAAGGAGGGGACTGCTCGCAGGAGTGTCTTACCACTGACCCCAAGGCAGGGTGCATCCAGGCCAAAAGAACTCAGCACACAAGGGAAGCTCAGCCCCATAACTCCGTTCCCACCTGGCCCATCTCTTAGATACAGGCCAGAGCTTTTGCCTAGCAGGGTCTTGGGGCAGAACAGGGGCTTCCCTACAGTGGCTTCAGGTCCATCCCTGGGTCCCTGCCCACTCAGGGCTCTCAGAAAAACTGATGCCAAGCTTCTCATTGGAGTGGATGAACAGGGACCAGGGTCACTCCTGCCTCTCAGCCCTGGCCATCCTCCTCCCCAGGCTCGGCTCCTTGGGCAGCTGAATCCGGGAGCCTGTCTTAACCTGGCCTCATTCTCTGTGGCCCTGCCAGGCCTGAGCCAAGATAGGTGGTCCTTTGCAGCCTCTGACTATTTTCTCAAGCATCCCCACTGCCTTGCTCAATCTCTTATCTGTGCATTGACCCCAGAAAAAGAAAGCAGCAAAGAGCTGGAAATAGAGCAGAGAGCATGAGGAGAAACAAAGCTTCCATCTGGGGAAGCCAAGTCAGGGCAAAACAACAGGATCACTGTCTGGGCTTTCACAGGGAATTCCAGGCTCCTCACACCTGATTCTTAAAGGGCCCTCTGGTTAGGGCTTAACAGTGGCCATAGCTGTGGTGGGCTTCGGGGAGATGGTTAGGCTTGGGCCTGGTTGCTTTTGCCAGACTCACTTGGAATCCCAGACACCAGCTTCAGGGGCCTGAGCACACGCACAGCCCGCAGGGTCCGCAGGTCAAAGTCAGTGCCAGCCGTGGCCAGGATCCTGGCAGGAAAAGAAAAGGAGGAAAATAAGGGATTCCATACTCAGGTCGGAGGCGAACACATGCCCCATCACCCACATCCCCACCGTCCAAACACAGGACTAGCACAGGGTGTGGGGCCTGCCAGGCAGGGAGAAGCAAGGAGTAAATTCAGATGTCCCCACAGCGCGACCCCCCAGCTCAAAGGAATCACCCTGAGAGGACACTTGGTCTCTGGTACCTGGCCTGGCCTTTAATCCACCCTCCAACTAAATCCAAGCCAGAACCAGGTCCCCAAACCAACCCCCACTGCACTGCAAGCAGCCTCACAAGGTGAGGAGGAGTAGAAACAGGGATAAAATAAGGCTGATTTTCCAGAGCAGGTGCCACACATGCCCTTCTTCACCTTCTCTTAGGAGAATAGCAGAGTGGGGCCGGAAAGGTGAAAGAAAAGGTTCAGGGGTCTCAGGAAAGCCATCACAATCAGTTCCATTAGCAGAAAAACATATTCAAATGTCTCCCATTTCAAAAACAAAACAGGGATCCCTGCGTGGCGCAGCGGTTTAGCGCCTGCCTTTGGCCCAGGGCACGATCCTGGAGACCCGGGATCGAATCCCATGTCGGGCTCCGGGTGCATGGAGCCTGCTTCTCCCTCTGCCTATGTCTCTGCCTCTCTCTCTCTCTCTGTGACTATCATAAATAAATAAAAATTAAAACAAAACAAAACATCTGATATCCACCTGTCAGCACAGCACATTTCTCTGCTCCCTTCACACCAGAGCTCAAATCAGATGGTCAGTCCTGGGTCTCCCCACCATCACAGGTCTCCATTAGCGGTCCCCATCAAGCTCTCACCTGCACCGTCCCACTGAAATGCTGTTTGAGACTTGCCACCCCAACAGCAATATCTCCCTCTCTAAACAGTTTCTTTTCTGCCCTTTGGTCAACTCTCTCATTTCCCCTGAGCCCCCCAGGAGTCCCTCCAGGTCCTTACTGCCTCCGTTGCCTCGTCCACCAGACTCAAGACGTGGATGCCCCTGGGCTCACTCCCAACCGGACCTACGCCATAGCCCTGAATACCACAGCATGCTCATCACTCATAATCACACATCTTTAACTCAAATCTGGAACTGAGGACTCATACATCCAACCGCCTTTTTAACATTTCCACTTGGATACCAAAAAAGTATATCAAGCATTATATAATTAAAGAACTATTTTTTAAACGTTAATGTTTAAAAGTGTTGAAATGTACTTCTTTAAAAAGTCCAGAGCTGTCACATTGTGGTGACTAAGAACTTTGATTCTTACCCCTGGCCTTGCTTCGTCCCTGATACCCACTCAGTGAGCGCTACACCTCAATTGTTATTTCAGTCACAACCACAGTTTCAACCTCAAGTCCTCTCTCCCCATCAGTCGACATCTAATGCACCAATAATCCTGGTGGCTCTGCTTTTAGAATGCATCCTGGACTCTTGCTGAAGAAAGCCTTGTGCCCCCCTGCTTAAGATACCTGGCAGTGAGAATAGAATTTGAGATGGAGCTGCAGTCAAAATAAGATGAAACTCTCCGTGGAAAGGAAGAGAAAGGCAACAAGAAAATACCTATTTAAACCAAAAATCCAGAGCACATGAGGAAACCCAAAGCTAAGGGGGGACATTCAACTATTGAAATGGACTATTGGAAGATTAATTTTGTTCTGATGAAATCAGCAAAGTATGAAACAAACGAAGCCAGAAACAGGTAGGTATTTTAAAGGCTAGCTAAAAGTTTTGTCAATAAGCAAATAGTTATTGAAATAATATCAATAATAATAGTAACAGTAATAAATTACATTCTGGGCTGGAGACACAGTTTGCGAGCATTAATGGTTTAGAAAACAGTACAGAGGCTAGTACTGTGGAACTCACCCACAGACATCAAAAAGCCAAGGAAGGAACATGAGAGAGATATTGAGCAATATGGAGATTAGATCACATGCCCAGCACACACCCAGTATGAGCAGTGGAAGAGAACGGGGGAGATGGTGAAGAAGCAACATTTGAAGAGGTAGCAGCTAAGAAATTCCCAGAATGAAAAATGACTTCTTGGGGCACCTGGGTGACTCAGTTGGTTAAGCTACTGCCTTTGGCTTGGGTCATAATCCCAGAGTCCCTCCTCAGCAGGGAGTCTGCCTCTCCCTCTGCTCCTTACCCTACTTGCACGCTGGCTTGCTCTTGCTCTCTCCCCCTCTCTCTCAATCTTTAAAAACCTTTAAAAAATAAAATAAAACAAAAATTATTTCTCAAATTCAAAGTGCACTATAAGTACCAATCAGATAAAGAAAATATTTCCAGCTAGAAACAGGAAGGAACTGCAGAACATCAAGCATAAAAAGACAGCCTTAGATGATACCAGAAAGAAAAAGGAAAGACAAAGTATCTAGAGAAAATGGATAACTAAAAAGAAAAAACAACTTAACTTTGGAAGAAAAATATGCTAGAAGACAAATTATACCTTCAAAGAGCAGCAGAAAGTAATGGTCATCTTAGAACTTTATATCCAGCTAAACTGTCAATGAAGAGTGAGTTTAAAATAAACATTTACAGATATAAAAGAAGTCATCGTCCCAAATTCAAGCCTAGTCGAAGATTCTAGCAAAGCTCCTATCAGAATCTGGGGACACCCAGGTGGCTCAGCAGTTGAGCATCAGCCTTCAGCTCAGGTTGTGATCTCGGGGTCCTGGGATTGAGTCCTGCACTGGGCTTCCTGCAAGGAACCTGCTTCTCCCTCTGCCTGTGTCTCTGCCTCTCTCTCTCTATATATATATATATGTCTCTTGTGAAGAAATAAATAAAATCTTAAAAAAATAATCTGAAGGACTGAATACCAAAATTCAGTAAGGCTACATAAGATCAAAACAAAATTAACAGCCTTGTGGCACCTGAGTGGCTCAGTTGGGTAAGCATCTGACTCTTGGTTTTGTCTCAGGTCATGATCTTAGGGTCGTGAGAGTCCACACTGGGTATGGACCCTGCTTAAGATTCTTTCTCCCTCTGCCCATCCTGCCACTCCCATGTGTGTACTCTCACTCTCTCTCTCTAATAGATAAATCTTTTTTTTAAAAAAATTAGCAGCCTTGATCTATTATATAGTTCTAATCTTCTATATCTTTCCCATCTTTCCTATCAGAATCTGCTCCTAACAAATAGAGAACATAGCCTTTTCTGAGTACACAGGAATATCTTTGAAAATTGCACATGTCTGGGGCAGCTGGGTGGTGCAGTCACCTGGGAATCTGACTCTTGGTTTCGGCTCAGGTCTCATCTCAGAGTCATGAGATGGAGCCCCATGTTGGGCTCTTCACTCAGTGTGGAGCCTGCTTTAGTTTCTCTCCCCGCTCCTTCTGCCCCTCCTCACTTTGAATAAATAAATAAATATTTTAAAAGAGAGAAAATTGCTCATACCCTACATCACAAAAGGAAAGCTTCAGCAAATTTCAAAGAATTAGTTACATCATCACACTTTCGCTGTTCAATAAATGTAATTAAATGAGAACTATAAAAACAAACTGCAAGAAAATTCATATGTATAAAAACCCTCAAAATGCTAAATAACTCATTAAATAAGGAAGTAAAAAGAGAAATTACCAAAAATTTCGACCCCATCAACAACAAAAATACTACGTATTATAATGTGTGGGGGCCAGTTAAAGTGATGTTTAAGAGGAAATTTATAAACTAAAATGTTTTGCTTTTTTAAAGATTAAAAATAAGTAAACCAAGCACAGATATGTCTCAAGAATCTTAAAAAAGAACAGCAGAGTAAATTTACAGAAAAGAGAAAAACGGAAATAATAAAGGTAAGTATAGACATGGTTCAATCAGAAAATAGAAAAATAATAGAAAGCCGAATTTGAAAGTTGAATGAACTTGAACTTGAATAAAATGAACAAGGTTCTGGCAGGAATCATCAAGAAAAAGAGAATGTGCACATATCTGTACACACCTGTATGCAGATACACACATATACAAACACATGCATGTGTTTGTATGCTCAGACTTGTGCACACATGCACACATATGTATATATATGTATGGTGATGTGTTTACATACAGGGAATGCAACCGCAGACAGGAGAGATTTTTAGAATTACAAAAGAATATTATTAACTATTTTATGCCAACATTAAAATAAAATTCTAATAAAATGGATATATCCCCCCAAATGTTAATGATCAAAAGTGACTGAAGAAGTAGAAAACCTGAATAAACCAAGAGTGATTATATTAGTTTTCTATTGCTGTGTAAAGACTTGCCACAAATTTAGTGACTTGAAAAGGCACCCATTAGCTCACAGCTCCATAGGTCAAAGCCTGGGCACACCGTGACTAGGTTCTCTGGGGTCTCATGAGGCTGAGATCAAGGTGGAAGCAGCCGCATCATGCTCATAGAACTTGTTTGTAAAATTGACTGGGTCCGATGTTGTTACCCAGAGGCTAACCCAGGGCAAGTCCTGCTTCCTGGCTCCTTCACATCCTTTGCAGTAGAACTGGAGGCCCACTGTTCTGCTGTCAGCGGGGGGCTTCTCTTGGCTCCTGGCAGCCATGCTCAGGTCCTTACCAGCTGGCCTCAGCAGTCCCTCTTACACCTCTGAACTCTGACTTTACAAAGGGCTCAGTCTCTTTAAAAAGATTAACTTAATTAGGTTGGACCTTTTCAGTTAACTCAGTCAACTGTTTGGTAAACTAACAATGGCAGTGATATCCTATCATATCCATGCTCCTTCCCACACTCAAGGGGAGATGACCACAGGCAGGGATGGAAACCTTAGAGGCTGTCTCAGAATTCTGACTAAAAAAACTATTTATAAAAATGAATTTGGATGCAGGTTTCCTCCAGCAAAACATCGGACCCAGTCAATTTTACAAACAAGTTCTATGAGCATCCAAAGAACAGATAATTTCTATGTTATACAAACTGTTTCAGAGAATAAAAATACAAGAAAATCTCAATTCATTTTATGATGCTAGTATACTCTTGATATCAAAACAAGAAAAGGACAAGAGAATTTTATACACATCTTAATTATGAACATAAATCTTAAATTACTAATTAGAATGAAATTCAAAAGTACATACTTAATGACCAATGAGTTGTCATAGGAACATAAAGAATAGGTCAATAGTAGAATGACTATTAATGCAATCCACCACATTAAAAATCAAAACAGAAACCATGTCATCATGTTAAAAATTTCAGAAAAATTATTCAATGAAATTTCAATATCATTAAATAAGAATTAGGGATAGAAAGAAAAATCCCTTAAACTGACAATATGTGTTTGGGGCAACTTCTTTAAATTCAAGAATAATACAAGTAGGGTAGCTGAGTGGCTCAGCGGCTTAGCGCTGCCTTTGGCCCAGGGTGTGATCCTGGAGACCCAGGATCGAGTCCCACGTCGGGCTCCCTGCATGGAGCCTGCTTCTCCCTCTGCCTGTGTCTGTCTCTCATTTTCTCTGTGTCTCTCATGAATAAATAAATAAAATCTTTTAAAAAAGAATAATACAGGGATCCCTGGGTGGCGCAGCGGTTTGGCGCCTGTCTTTGGCCCAGGGCGCGATCCTGGAGACCCGGGATCGAGTCCCACGTCGGGCTCCCAGTGCATGGAGCCTGCTTCTCCCTCTGCCTGTGTCTCTGCCTCTCTCTCTCTCTGTGTGTGACTATCATAAATAAATAAAAATTAAAAAAAAAAGAATAATACAAGTATACTATTTATATCATATGGAGGTCCTAGCCAAGGCAATAAAAAAAGAAAAAGAAATAAAATATATAAAGATTAGAAAGGAGAAAACAAACTGTCATATTCAAAGGCAATGTGATTTCTACACAGGAAACCCAAAAGCATATATGAAAAACTATAAGAGTTTTACAATATATAAGTATATAGAATTATACATAATTATAGCAAGGCTATAGAATATATAAGTATACAAAAAAGATTATTTTCATTTACAATTAGAAAATATAACTTTTAAAAACTATCATTCCGGGCAGCCCGAGTAGCTCAGCGGTTTAGCACCGCCTTCAACCCAGGGCATGATCCTGGAGACCTGGGATCAAGTCCCATGTCAAGCTCCCTGCATGGAGCCTGCTTCTCCCTCTGCCTGTGTCTCTGCCTCTCTCTCTCTCTCTCTCTCTCTGTTTGTGTGTGTCTCATGAATAAATAAATATATTTTTTAAAAAATAAAAAATAGGGATCCCTGGGTGGTGTAGCGGTTTAGTGCCTGCCTTTGGCCCAGGGCACGATCCTGGAGACCCGGGATCGAATCCCACGTCGGGCTCCCGGTGCATGGAGCCTGCTTCTCCCTCTGCCTGTGTCTCTGCCTCTCTCTCTCTCTGTGTGTGACTATCATAAATAAATAAATAATTAAAAAAAATAATTAAAAAAAATAAAAAATAAAAATAAATAAAACTATCATTCCAATGGGTATGGAACGTCTTTCTGGGGTGATGAAAATGATCTGGAATTAGACAGTGATCATGGCCGCACAGTCTGACTAGACTGAAAACCACTGAATGCGTGTTACACACTAGAAGGGTGAGTTTCATAGTGTGTGAATTATATCTCAATAAAGCTGTTATAAAAATATTGTTCATAAAAGCAACAAAATCAAGAGTATCTAGGGATAAACTCAATAAAATAAGTGCAATACCTTAATAATAAAAGTCACAAAACATCTTGAAGAACAAAGGGATAATTAAAATGAACCGTATTAACAGATGAGACAATTCAATACCATTAGATATCTCTTTTCCCCAAATTAATCTACAAATTCAATGCAACTGCAATGAAAATCCCAACAGATCTCATATGTAGAAAACCCTAAATTTATAGAAAATCCACTAAAAATTACCAGAACGAATGAATTCAGCAAAGCTTCAGGACAGAAAGTCAAAACAAGAATTAAGTTGTATATTTATACACTTGCAATGAACAAACAAAAAAGAAAAAAATTTTTATCCATTTGTAGTAGCATCAAGAAAGAATTAAATAGGGACTCCTGGGTGGCTAAGCAGTTGAGCATCTGCCTTTGGCTCAGGGCATGATCCCAGAGTCCCAGGATCGAGTTCTGCATCGGGCTCCCTGCATGGAGCCTGCTCCTCCCTCTGCCTGTGTCTCTGCCTGTGTCTCTGTGTCTCTCATGAATAAATAAATAAAATCTTAAAAAAAAAAAAAGAACGAAATAGGAATAAAATTAACCAAGGAGGTGAAAGATTTGTACACTGAAAACTATAAAACGTTGCTAAAGGAAATTAAAGAACACTAAACAAACTGAAAGACATCCCATGTCCATGAATTGGAAACCTTAATATTGTTAAATGTCCATGCTACCCAAAGCAAACTACAGATTCAATGCAATCCTTATCAAAACTCCAATGATATTTTTTGCAGAAATAGAAAAAATTCAACCTAAAATTGATATGGACTTTCAAGGAACCCTAAATAGCCAAAATAATATTGAAAAAGAACAAAATTGGAAGACTCACATTTCCTGATTTCAAAACTTACTACAAGCTACAGTAATCAAAACAACATGGTACTGGCATAAGGATAGATATATAGACCAACAGAATAAAATAATAACCCAGAAACAAAAACTCACATATATAGTCAATTGATTTTCAGTAAAAGTGCCTACACCATTCAATGGGGAGAAGAAAATCTTTTTACCAAATTGTGCTAGGAAAGCTGAAAATTCACATGAAAAAAATAAGTTGGACCCTTATCGAATATACATAAAGTTAACTCAAAATGGATCTTTGCTTATCTAAATATAAGACCTTAAACTATAAAACTCTTTTGAAAAAAAATAGGAGAAAATCTTCATGGCACTGTATTTGGCAATGATTTCTCAGATATGACACCAAAAGCATAGGCAATAAAAGAAAACACACGTAAATTGGACTTTGATGCACAAAAGTTTTAAATTTTTAAATTTAAGGGCACAATCAAAAGAGTGAAAAGACAACCTACAGAATGGGAGAAAATATTCACAAACATTTCTGTAATAAGGGATTAATACCCAGAATACACAAAGAACTCCTACAACTCAACAACAACAAAGACCCAATTTAAAAATAGGCAAATGACCGGAATGGATATTTCTCAAAAAAAATTAAATTAAAAAATATACACAAATGGCCAACAAGCATATGAAAAGATGCTCAATCAACATCACTAATCATTGGGGAAGTGCAAATCCAAACTACACCACCTCATACCCATTAGGATGGCTACTATTAAAAAAAAAAAAAAGGAAAATAAGTGTTTATGTGTTGGTGAGGACATGGAGAACTGGAAGCCTGTGCACTGTGGATGGGAACGCAGCATGATGCAGCCGCTGTAGAGAACCACAGAGCAGTTCTTCAAAAAGCTGAACATAGGGGCACCTGGGCGGCTCAGTGGTTGAGCGCCTGCCTTCGGCTCAGGTCATGATCCTGGGGTCCTGGGATCAAGTCCCACATCAGGCTCCTTGCAGGAAGCCTGTTTCTCCCTCTGCCTATGTCTCTGCCTCTTTTTCTGTGTGTCTCATGAATAAATAAATAAAATATTAAAAAAAAAAAAGCTGAACATAGGATTACCACACAATCCAGCAATTCTACCTCTAGGTATATACACAAAAGAATTGAAAACAGGGTCTCGGAGAGATATTTGTTCAGCCAGGGTCATAGTTAGCAGCATTGCTCACAATAGTTAAAAGTGGGGAAAAAAAAAAAAAAGTGGGAAGGAACCCACGTATCCGTTACTGAATGAACAGAGAAGGAAATTATGGTATTTACATACAGTGGAGTATTAGCCTTAAAAAGGAAGGAAATTCTAACACAGATGCAACACGGATGAACCTTGAGGACACAATGCTGATTAAAATAAGCCCATCACACACAAAAAAACAAAAACACAAATACTGCTTGATTCCACTTGTATGAGGTACCCAGAGCTGCTAAAATCACAGGGCTCAAGATTAGAATGGGCAGCTGCCAGGGTCTAAGTGGAGGGTCGGGGAGCTAGGGTTTCATGGGGACAGAGTCTCAGATTTGCAAGGTGAGCAGAGTCCTGGGGACAGATGGCAGTGGTGGCCGCACGACACAGTACACTGAGCACCGCTGAGCGTGCGCTGAGCAGTAACTAAGATGGCAAAGTCCACATTCTTTATGTTTTTCCACAATTTTAAAAATTAGAAAATAATTTCTAATTATTAAAAAGAGGCCTAATTGCAGAAAGCAATCTAAAACTCTAAAACAAACAAGGAAAGAGTTCAATGACTGTGAAGTAGAGAGGGTTTCTAAAGACCAAACCATAAAGATCCCAGGCCATATAGATCCCAAACCATAAAGTAATGGGTTGATAAATTTGACTCCAATAACATTTAAATTATAACATGAAAGAGACTGGAGAAAATGCATGTAACTGACATAGAATTTGTCTCCAAAATCTAGAGAGTACGTATGAATTCCTATTAAAAATACAAATAACCTGTCAGAAAAGTAAACAAACTGCAAAAGAGACAAGAAGATGCTCAAAACCACTGGCAATCAGGGAAATTCAAATTACAGGACATGTCATTTTATCCCCTCACTTTAGCCAAATCACAGCCCAGTGATGTCGCTGGACAGCCCTGCAGGCAGAAGAGGAAATTGTAAATTCCTTTTGGAGAGCATATGGCTACTTCCAGAAAACTTTAAAATGAGCATGTCTGTGACTCAGAAAACCACTTCTAACCACACACTAGACACGTGGCACCAACACTCTCAGACACACATACAGGCCCATTCACAGCAGCTCCCTGTTCGTAACAGTGAGACACAAGAAAACCTGCTGCTCCGCACATGCCTGCAAGCGACATAATGCTACTCCACCTAAGATGGGCAGGGGCCTGTAACATCGGGCACACCTATGCATATTAACACAGAAAATGTCTAAAACAGTGTCAAGGGACACAAACACAAGTCAAGAAATGATGACATCCCTGTGTGTATACCTCCACTCACACACCTAGAGGCACTCGAGCAATGCTGCACATCGCTTGTGGGTACAGACGCACGTGGTAGGAGTGTGAGTACTGACGTGCACACCGGCGCCAAAACCACATGTCAGGCCAGTTGCTAATGCCAGAAGGTGAGGGAGAAGGAAAGTGGTGGAGGGGGTGGGCACATGCAGGAGAATTCAGCAACCCCGGTAAGGTCACTCGTCTGAGAGAAATCCCCAGACCTGTAGGGAGCCTGTGCCCAACTGGCACGCGCCCAGCAGAGCTCACCAAGCAAGGACACCACACGCCTAGTTGCCAATTGGCATCTGCAAAGCCCCAACGCTGAGAAGAGACCAACACACAGGAGGGAGCATCGCCCTTCACCCAAGGCTTCCAAGCACCAGGGCTCAGGGGTGCACAGAGGACCCTGGTGCATCAGTCCGAGGACCTCCGAGGCAGTGCTGGGCAGCAGGGACGGCCGCCACACGGAAGCAGGCACGGCGATGGCCAGGTTGGCGCAGTCGAGGCCCAGGGAAACAGCTGCTGCTTTTGGACGGAGGTTCCAAGGGTGTTTAGACCCAGAGAGAATGTATCCACAATCTTAAAAACCATCAACACACATCTACCCACAAAAAAATGACAGCTGACTGGCAGTCATGGGTGCTCTGAGCACCCAGCGCAGGGTAGAGAGAGAGGCACCTGCGCAGGCCTCTGGGGCTCAGCCTCAGCCCAGGAGGCACTCCAAAGCCAATGGGAAGGGAGCCTCCCCCTCATTCATTCGAAAATGGTTTCCTCGCCGGGACACCTGCACCCCGATGTTTCTAGCAGCAATGTCCACAATAGCCAAACTGTGGAAGGAGCCTCAGTGTCCATCAAAAGATGAACGGATAAAGAAGATGTGGTTTATGTATACAATGGAATATTCCTCAGCCATTAGAAACGACAAATACCCACCATTTGCTTCAACGTGGATGGAACTGGAGGGTATTATGCTGAGTGAAGTAAGTCAATCGGAGAAGGACAAACAGTGTATGTTCTCATTCATTTGGGGAATATAAATAATAGTGAAAGGGAATAGAAGGGAAGGGAGAAGAAATGTGTGGGAAATATTAGGAAGGGAGACAGAACATAAAGACTCCTAACTCTGGGAAACGAACTAGGGGTGGTGGAAGGGGAGGAGGGCAGGGGGTGGGGGTGAATGGGTGACGGGCACTGAGGGGGGCACTTGACAGGATGAGCACTGGGTATTATTCTGTATGTTGGTAAATTGAACACTAATAAAAAATAAATTTATTATAAAAAAAAAGAAAATGGTTTCCTCAGGGGATGAACATATTTAATCCCTGGGAAGACGTACAACTAAACATGGAAATGTCTACAAAAGTCAAACTTTCCTCATCATGTGTTGGGTTATGATGAGGAGAATTTGTCAGAACAACCAGCACCCTGAACGTGACTGCATCTAGCATCACATTTGCCCTGAGGGTTGTAAGTTTATAAATGTAATGGAAAAACTTATTTAGACCTGTGATTTCAAATGGAAAACATAATAAATTTGTAAAAAAAAAAAAAAAAAAAAAAAGTATCGGAACATTTTAACAAACTTATGATCCACCATATTCACACTTTAAGTTACTGGATACACATTATGTAAGTCCTTAGGAAGAGCCAGTTACAGTGAATTTATAAAAGAAATTTTAAATGTTGGACAATGACTAAGTTTATGAAATGGGATAAAGCACTATTTCGAGTCATCTTGAAAGTCATGGTTAAAAATTGCTAAATGTAGGGACGCCTGGGTGAGTGTCTGCCTTCAGCTCATGGTGTAACCCTGGGGTCCTGGGATCGAGTCCCACATCGGGCTCCCTGCATGGAGCCTGCTTCTCCCTCTGCCTGTGTCTCTGCCTCTCTCTCTGTGTGTCTCTCATGAATAAATAAAATTTTTTTTTAATTGCTAAATGTATAATTTTTCATAAGCAGAATCTAAAAAATTTTTCCCATTTTACTGAGAAATAATTGGCCCACATCACTGAGTGTGAGGTGTACAGCAGGTGCTCTGATTTACACCTGCTGTGAAGTGGTCACATGACAGGTCTAGGTAGCACCACTATCGCCCATAGATGAACGTAAAAAAGACGTGGTGAGCTCCCACCACCCGCTCTCTGCAGCATCCCCATGTGTCGCCCAGCTCATTGCATCCCTGGTACTTCCCATCCTGATGTTGTAACTGAACTTTGTCCATTCTGACCAACTTACCCGAGCCCTTGCCCCCAACCCCCACTTTTGGTAAACCACAAATCTGACCTCTTTATGCAGTTGGCATTTTGGTTTGTTTAGCTCTGGTTTTGGATTCCACACTAATGTGAGGCCATATGGTATTTGTCTTTCTGTGCCTCACGTCACTTAGCATAATGCCCTCTAGGTCCATCCGCATTGTCACAAGCTTATCTAAATTTTTTAAAAAGAATGACACTTGGGGCAGCCCGGGTGGCTCAGTGGTTTAGCGCGGCCTTCGGCCCAGGTGTGGTCCTAGAGACCCAGGATCGGGTCCCATGTCCGGCTCCCTGCATGGAGCCTGCTTCTCCCTCTGCCTGTGTTTGTGCCTCTCTCTCTCTCTCTCTGTGTCTCTTATGAATAAGTAAATAAAATCTTTAAAAAAATAATGACACTTGTGTATTTGTGACTTTAATAAACTAAATGTTAATCCTTAGAAACTAAAACAGAAAAAAAAAAAAGAAAAGAAACTAAAACGGTTTCTGAATAACATTCCATGCTCAAAACCCACTCTTAAGAGTAGCAACAAAATGCACATTCATCATGCAGGATTTCCTTTAAAATCAGATAATAAGAATCACCACCATTATTCTCACTTAATCATATTAAAGAGTCCTAGGGAACATAAAAGAACTTGAATGAGAAATGAAGACATGAATAGATATGGTGGTTATTTCCAAAGACAATGATCAAACTTGCAGGAGCCTGGTCAGCCTCGCCTGGGATGTTGATGAGGAGCTCAGCCTCAGGGGTGGGCCCAGGACTGCGAGAAGCCCAAGGGCAACTGTGATGCCCCTCAAGGGTCGAGGTCTGCAGGCCAACAGCACCAGCGTAAACATTGCCAGCAGGATTGCAAGGGACCCTCCCCTCACTGCAACATTTGTGGAAGACAGAAGATAGCATAGAGCCTTTGAGGAAAAAAGGGCAGAGCAAGAGCAAACGCAAGGAGAGATAACAGATACACAATGGCTGCTGGCAGGTGCAGTGATCCCACCACGTGGGGAGATCCAGGCTCAAAAACAGAGCTGGCTGTAAGCCATCCATTAGCAAAGACCAAAGCACAACTCCACCCAGATGCAACCTGCACCAACAGAGCCCCGCAGCATGACAAGAACAAGAACACAAATGTGCAAAAGTGCAAGGGACCCCAGACCTCACTGCTTGCAGATACAGGAACATCAAACACTCCCATCATGTGGGCCTCCGGGAATACAAGCCACTGAGAAACAACTCTGAAAACAGGAGTGACCAAAAAAAAAAAAAAAAAAAAAAAAAGAGGAAGAAACAGGAGTGACCTACAGAAACAAAACCACAATATCTGATTTATAAAAAGCAGGGGAAACCCTGGATAAATGGTAAGATACACTGAACTCCTGGATGGACAGACAAAACATGTATCTTTAGAATCCGATTCTCACAGATCAACTTAGAGATTCTCCATCATTGAAACAATATCCCAAGGGGAATTCTTGGAATTATAGCAAATCGATCTCAAAATTTATCTGGAAAACGAAACAGGCAAAAAAAAAAAAAAAAAAAAAAACTGAGGAAAGATTCAGAAAAGAAGAGCCAAGGGGATCCCTGGGTGGCTCAGCGGTTTAGCACCTGCCTTTGCCCTGGGGTGCGATCCTGGAGTCCCAGGATCGAGTCCCAGGATCGAGTCCCACATCGGGCTCCAGGCATGGGGCTTGCTTCTCCCTCCTCCTCTCTCTCTCTCTCTCTATCATAAATAAATAAATAAATCTTTAAAAAAAAAAAAAAAAAAGATAAGAAAAGAAGAGCCAAGAGCAAAGGACTCATTTAAGGAGACATTGGAGCCTTTGCTCCGAGCTCAGCAACTGGAGATATACCGGCAGAGAGAGCAAGCACCAAGCGAGTTTGGATCGAAACACAGAAGCAGAGCCCTTAAGCACAAAAATGCTTAAGGATGTGACAACAGAACCATAACCAAATGACAGGAAACTAAAGAATTTTTAATTCTGATTTACAGAGGGGAAAAAAGCAAACTATCATTCAATGTCTAAGCATTTGCCCCAAGGGAATAATCAGGGGTGTGGTGAAGATACACGTACATCTTGGGTCTTCTCTGTAAAAGCAAAATTGGACCTAAACTACATGCTTGACCAGAGGGGTTGGGTGACCCAGGCCCATCCACATGGCAGGAGAACCGCATCTGCAGAGTGCACTCCGCGTGGGGGTGGCCTGCATGCGGCGGAAGCAGGGTGCTGGTGACATCCCTGCAGGATGATCCCAGCTGTGTATTTAAAACCTACACATAGAATAATCTTGGAAAGAAACTGAGTAAGATACTGACGGTGGTTACCTCTGGACGGTGAGACTGTGGGCCATGGTTTTTATTCTTTTCAATGGCAGCATTTTAAAGTCAGAGAAACAATAGTTTTTATTTACACAGGAAAAAGAAATGTTTATCCTTCACTGGAATTAAAAACCACAAGATAAAAAAAAATAAAAATAAAAAAAATAAAAATAAAAACTGCAAGATAATAATGACTCTGAGGTCCTTGGAGCACAGATGTCACGTTAACAACAGCATCAGTATTAACAGAGATAGATGGTCTCAGCACGCGTCCTGGTTTCAGCAAGTGTTTCTCGGTACTGACTCTTCCCGAGGTCTTGGCTCTAGAACAATCCTGGAGGGCAAGGTGGTGGTGCAAGTCAGGGAGGGAGGGGACGGTGGGGGTGGGCTCCCTGCCTCCAGGGCCTGCCAGGTAAGGAAGCGCAGTGGTCTTACTGCGCAAGGCAATGGCAAGGCATCCACAGAGGGACCGCGTAAAATTAAACAAGCTCGGTGGGTGCCGCATGCACACCCCAGACTCGCCAGCCATGGGGACTGAAAGGGAAGCGGCCAGAGGTGGAGAAGTCAGTGCCCTGGAACATTATCGCCCCTGGTGGCAGAGCTGCTGCGAAGCCAACGATTTCAATACAACTGGTGGGAAACGTAAGGTAAGGCCTCCCCTCCAGTCCGAAAACAACTCGGCAAAATGAAACAGCACCGCACACTTAGGCACTTGCGGCCGGTCCGCACTGGGAGTCTCTCACATTGAAATAACACAAAATAAAGCAGCCACAGTCACGCGGAGAGGTGTCACGGGATGGTGGCTCATCAGCCAGACGGATCGCGACAGCGCAGACGCAGAGGAGCTCCACACGGACCCAGCCTGGAACGCGGCACCAGGTGGCGGTGCAGAAGGTAACAACTTAGGGGACTTCGCGGTGGTGACACCACGGGAACGACAGGCTGGCAGAGCCAGGAGAACATGCTAAGTGGGAGCAGTGAGACCCGAGGGGCCACGTCGGCAGTGAATATCCCAAACAGGCTGCCTGGAGCCCCAGGAGTCCAGGTCTGCCTCCAGCTCAGAGTATGACCCCGGGGTCCTGGGATCAAGTTCCGCATCAGGGGGCCTGCTTCTCCCTCTGCCTGTGTCTCTGTGTCTCTCTCTGTGTCTCTCATGATCAAATAAAATCTTAAAAAAAAAATGTCCAGAACAGACAAGT
Organism: Vulpes lagopus; assembly: GCF_018345385.1. NCBI lineage: Eukaryota > Metazoa > Chordata > Mammalia > Carnivora > Canidae > Vulpes > Vulpes lagopus. Next base: position 13,380,136 of record NC_054835.1, on the reverse strand, counting down.
CCATAGACAGGAAGGAGGGTTGGGGTGGCCAGGGGCTGGGGGGCCAGCAGGAGGTTTCCCTGGGGAGCTGGCAGAAATGTTCTAGAATTAGGTTGCAGCAATGGCTGTGCCACTCTACAGCCATGCTAAAAGCCACTGAATTACACACACTGTAAAAAAAAGTGAGCATTATGGTACATGAGTTTTACCTCAATGCGCTGCTATACAAATAGAAAAGAGGTGACATACAAGTATATATGACACACGGGGATCTGGGCCCCAGAGCACACGGAACCGCCGCGTGTGATCATCACCCAGCTGCCAGGTCCAGGTCACCTTCAGCACATGGGGCACAAAGGGGTAATGTGCTGGGGATGTGGGGACACACACAGCAGACTAGGGACAAAAGGACACAGGGCATCGGGACGCGCAGACACAGCAGCCCGTCCCCTGCAGAACCCCCTCTCCCCCTGCACTGTGCGACAGCACCGGTGGGCTCCCTAAACAGGAGCTTACCCCCCAGACACTGGGGGCCCAGCCGAGGTCACCCTGCCTTTCACCAGCTGTCTGTGCCACAGCCCCTGGGATCCTGTCACAGGGTCACAGCCAGAGCCGGTGTCCGACGCCTTACCCCACCTAGCCACACCCCACAAGGCCACTCTTCTAAAAATGCCAAGACCTGCCAGAGGAGGGCGGGAAGCCACAACCGCTGTGCATCTGAGAGGAAGGGGGAGGATAGGGAAGCCCCCACTGCCCCCAGCCCTAATCCCCAGCCCAACATTAACCCATTAACGCATCTTGGTAGTTACCCCGGGCCTGCCCCTACCTCCTGCTCTTGCTTCTTGCGGCCCCTCCCAGGACACAGCCCTGCCCCAGCCCTTCAGAGGGTCCACGCTGAGCTGGGGGGCACCATAGACCCAGTAGGCCCAGCAGTCCCCAAGCTTATCAGCCAGTGTTTCGGGACAGCCATTGGAACCATGACAAAAGGCTGGTGAGGATGGCCTGGGGTTGGAGGGTCCTGCCCTGCTGAACCTCACAATTGTCCCCTGGGAAGGGGCATGGCTATCATGTTGTTTTACGGTGGTACATGGAGTCCCTGGCCCACCCCCAGGTGCAGCTGGCAGCTCGACCTAGGACTCCCATTCCATCAAGTGCAACAAAGGGAAGAGAGCCAGGGTGACCACTTCTCTGCCACTGCCCCTGGCAGCCTTCGCCAGTGCTCCTGACCCAGCAAGTCCCTTTGACTTTGAAGAAAACCTCAATTTGGACAACACATCCATGAGAAGGGTCTGGCATGCAGGTGCCCATCCATCTCCTCAGAGATGCTGTGACCCTGGCAATGGTTGTTCTGGCTCCAGGCTGAGCTGAGCTCCCTCCCAGCCCCAGCCTGAGGTAGGAAGCTCTTCAGAGGCACCACTCAACCCCTTCTAGGAAGCTCAGGCCCTGCTGAGGCCAGGTTGCTGGGAGTGCCCTCTCTGCCCCGACATGAGCCCCCCGGGCTCCACAGGCCTCTCCTGGGGAAACCTGAGCCCTGGGCCACCAGAGCTAGGATCCAAGTGTGAGCCTGCACTTTCCTGGCCACTGGACTTCGGAAAGACACCACACGCCTGAGCGTCCAGTTTCTCCTCCGTGATATGGAAATAACAGCGTGAGAGTTCCATGAGAGAACCCTTGGAAGATGTGCCTGACAGTATCAGCACCCGCTAGTGGCAGCGGTGCCAGCATCAGCATCCTCAGAACTACCACTGCTGTCCTCAACGAGGGGGTGAGGAGGTGAGGGGCTCCCCAGGAGACCAGCATCCACACTGCATGACCCTGCCTAAGCTCACACAGGCAGGCTAGGGGTCTCCGGGCCAGGACCCACTGAGGAGCCATGCCACTCAGGCCGCAGCCCAAGGAGACCCAAGAGCTGAGCAGGCAGACTCATGGAAGAGGCAGCACCATCTCCAGGAACTGCTTTGTCACTGACTTCCCAGGTACTGGTTCTTGCCCAGGAGGCTGCTGGCAGTTGCCATGGAGACAGCCTGTGGGTCTTGGCCAAAGATGCCTCAGCATCCTCTCAGCCTCCCATCCCACTCTCAACCCAGAGCTGAGCAGAAAGCACAGACGTAGGGCCTGCTGGGCCCATGTCCCCTGCACTAGAGGCCCTGAGCCTACGGTAACCCAGGCAGCCTCAGGGAGAGAAGAAGGGCCAGGCCTGGCGTGGGTAAGCCCCTACTCCTGGCACTGACGGCACTCACGTGTCCCTCAAACAAAAACACTATGGCCTGTCTACTGTGCACTGGGGACTCTCAGAGGTCAGCATAGGGACCCCCACATTGTAGAGGAAGAAACATGTTCAGACAGTACACTCAAGTGTCCAGCTCACAACTCAGGAAGCTATGGGGCTGGGACACTAGCCAGGGCCTCAAGCCACATACTGACACACGTGCTGAGGTCAGCCCTCTGTACCATAAGTGTCAGTCCCTGCCCAAAGCACAGAAAAGTCCAGACACATGTGGCCATTCTCCCCAGTCACTTCTAAATAGGGCAGGACAAGAGGGAATCCTGCAGAGTGGACAGTAAGGCCCCAAGCTCCTTCAGGGCACAGTGAGTGACCCTTGCAGGGATGTGCTATGCAGCCCCTCATTCTGACCTCTCTGACCCTCACCACCCCTACCTGCACTGGCACAAGGTGGCCCCTCAGGTGTTCATCAAGCCTTTGAGTTGCCCAGGCTCACAAGAGGCCTACTGCTTTGGTGAAATGCAGTAAAGCCCTGATCAGTGAGGTCATCGTGACCTCAGACTCTCACAGCAGCCATGGATACCCCAGGGAGAGACACCTCCAAGTCACTAGCATGAGGGACCCTTAAGGATCAGGTTCAGAGATCCAGCTAAAATATGGTTAAGTAAGATCCAGTCTCAGAAAATACTACAGAAATGTCCAGGTTTCAATCAAAAGTCATTCAATGAAAACAAGAAGATTTTAAACTGAATGAAAAAAAGGCAATCAACAGATGCTAACGCTGAGATCAAAGAAATGTTAGATATTGAGGCAGTTATGATAAAAATGCTTCCACAAACAATTACACGCATGTTTGAAACAAACAAAAAAAACAAAGTATCAACAAAATAAAAGATACAAAAAAGAATCTTATAAAAATTTTATAATTGGGGGCACCTGGGTCATGCAGTCAGTTAAGCATCCAACTCTTAATTTCAGCTCATGACCTCAGAGTTAAGAGATGGAGCCATGTTAGGCTCTGTGCTCAGCAAGTAATCTGTTTGAGAGTTTCTGCCTCTCCCTCTGCCCCTCCCTTCCCGCATGTGCTCTCTCTCTAAAATAATAAATAGGGTGCCTGGGTGGCTCAGGTCATGACCCTGGGGTCCTGGGATCAAGTCCCACATCAGGCTCCCCACTAGGAGCCTGCTTCTCCCTCTGTGTCTCTCATGAAATAAATAAAATCTTTTTTAAAAAATAAAATAATAAAAAATGAATAAATAAATATTTTTTAAAATTTATAACTGAAAAATACAACAACCAAAATGAGAAGCTAACAGGATGGACTCAACATCCAAATAGAGGAAATAGGAAGAAGGAGGAGGAGGAGGAGGAGAAGGGAGAGAAGGAGGAGAAAGAGAAGGAGAGGGAGGAAGTGGAGGAGAAAGAGAAGGAGGAGGAGGAAGAGGATGAAGAGGAAAAGAAGGAGGAGGAGGAAAGAGAAGGAAGAGGAGGAGGAGGAAGGAGGAGGAAGAGGAGGAGGAAAAGGAGGAGGAGGAGGAAGTGGAAGATGAAGAGGAGGAAGTGGAAGAGAAGGAGGAGGAGGAGGAGGAGGAAGGAGGAGGAAGAGAAGGAGAAAGAGAAGGATGAGGAGGAAGAGGATGAAGGGGAAAAGAAGGAGGAGGAGGAAGGAGAAGGAAGAGGAGGAGGAAGAGGAGAAGCTGGAAAAGAAGGAAGGGGAGGAGGAGGAAGCGGCACCAGTACTCCCTGGTGCGGAAGAAAAAGAAGTATCAACCCGACACCAATACCCAACAAAAATATCTTTCAGGAATGAGGAAATCAGGACATTGATAGGTGAAGAAATGCCAAGAAAATCCATCACTTACCCTAAAAGAATGACTTAAAAATAGTCTCTAGTCTGGGATGCCTGAGTGGCTCAGTGGTTTAGCCCCTGCCTTCAGCCCAGGGTGTGATCCTGAAGACCCGGGATCAAGTCCCATGTCAGGCTCCTTGCATGGAGCCTACTTCTCCCTCTGCCTGTGTCTCTGCTTCTCTCTCTGTGTGTCTCTCATGAATAAATAAATAAAAATTTAAAAAAAAGTCTCTAGTCAGAAAGGACATGATGGAAACAAGGAATCACTGGCCACCCCGAAGGAGGCACAATGGAAAGATTTAAAATAAGGGTAAAAACCACACAATTCCTTTCTCTCTTTGAGTCTTATAAGTTATGTTTGACAGTTGAAGCAAAGTTAGAGCCGTTCTCAACACAAGCAGTGGACGGGGCGCCTGGATGGCTCAGGGGGATGAGCATCCAGCTCTTGGTTTTGGCTCAGATCACCATCTCAGGGTCATGAGATCAGCCCTGAGTCAAGTTCCCCACTGGGCATGGATTCTGCTTGAGAATCCCTCTCCCTCTGCCCCTGCCCACTCTGCTCACACACACAGTCTCTTGCTCTCTTTCAAATAAATAAAATTAAAACTCTTAAACACAAGCACAGCGGGGGGATCCCTGGGTGGCTCAGCGGTTTAGCGCCTGCCTTTGGCCCAGGGCGCAATCCTGGAGTCCCGGGATCGAGTCCCACGTCAGGCTCCCGGCATGAAGCCTGCTTCTTCCTCTGCCTGTGTTTCTGCCTCTCTCTCTCTCTCTCTCTCTCTCTCTCTCTCTGTCTATCACAAATAAATAAATAAATAAATAAATAATCTTAAAAAAAAAAAAAAACACAAGCACAGGGGATCCCTGGGTGGCTCAGCAGTTTGGCGCCTGCCTTCAGCCCAGGCCGTGATCCTGGAGTCCTGGGATCGGGTCCTACGTCAGGCTTCCTGCATGGAGCCTGCTTCTCCCTCTGCCTGTGTGTCTCTGCCTCTCTCTCTCTCTCTCTCTGTCTTTCATGAATAAATAAATAAAATATTTTAAAAAACACACACACACAAGCACAGGAAATATGTAAGGTAGTTATATTACCAGTGGAGGAGGGTGATGGGACTCAAAGGTACAGAAAATTTCTATGCTTGGGGCAGCCCGGGTGGCTCAGCGGTTTAGCGCCGCCTTCAGCCCAGGGCATGATCCTGGAGACCTGGGATCGAGTCTCACATCCAGCTCCTTGCATGGAGCCTGCTTCTCCCTCTGCCTGTGTCTCTGCCTCTCTCTCTCTCTCTCTCTCTCTCTCTCTCTCTCTCTCTGTGTCCCTCATGAATAAATAAATAAAATCTTTAAAAAAAAAAACAACACAGATAAGTTACAAAATCTGTTCAAGTAGCCCAGGAGAAGACAAGAAAAACAAAATCAGAGACATAAAAGAGGGAGGCCAAACAGAAACAAAAAACACAATGGACTCAAGTCCTAACGTCAATAACCATACTGCTTGGAATTGAACTAAGTCAAACAAAGGAGGTGGCAAGGAGAATAAACAATCATGACGCACCTGCGGGCTGTCCACGGGAAAGTCACTTCACACGTCATGGGACAGACAGGCTGGAGGTAAAAAGGTAGAAGAAGACATACTGTGCTGATATGAGCCGAGGAAAAGCCATAGCGACCGCAGTGTGTCTGCTAATTTCTGCTTCGGGGCAGATCAAACCACCAGAGACAAAGACGGACACACAGCGGCGGCGCTGCCCACGCGCCCAGCAACAGGGCTGCAGGATGCCGGACAGAAGCTGGCAGCCTGGAAAGACCAGCACCCCCTCCCGAGTTACAGGGGGCCCTCAGCGCCCTCGCGACCGAGGCGGGGGCACGGGGACTGAAACCCAGCCGGGATGCCCAGGACCTGGGAGCGCCGTCTGCAGCCAGCCCCGGAGGGGCCGGGGCTCCCGCCCGACCTGGCCCGGAGAGGCGGGACACAGCACAGCGGAGCCAGAGTGGAGACCGGTAAGGCAACGCTCCGGGAAAATGTCCAGACATTCGGAAGCTGCACAGCACGCCGTTAAGCCTGCGGGTCCGAGGAGAAGCCTGCGGGTCCGAGGAGAAGTCTGCGGGGAAACTTAAACACATGCGGGACTGAATCATGGGGAAAACGCGGCCTATGCAAAGTGTGGGTGCAGCTTGCGCCGGGAGGCTGGCTCCTCACACGACAGGCACACATCGGAAAGGAAAGGAAACATCTCAGATCACTAACCGAAGTTCCACCATGAGAACTGAGGGAGAGTAAAACAAGCCCAAAGCAGACCAAAAGCAGGAAATAATGACAGAATAAGTGAAATTGAGAAGAGAGAGAGAGAGAGAATGAAACTAAGAGCTGGTTCTCTGAAGAAATCACATAGTGGATGACTCCCAGTGGGACTACGGGGACAGAGACAGGACGGGCACAGTGTCCCAAGAGGTGAGGCAGGCTGTGCACGAGGAACGGAGCAGCCGCACGCTTGGGAATCCGACGGTGGAGACCAAGCGGACCACTCCCCTAAACAGCACAAACCACTACAACTCATCCCATGTGAGAGACATGATTAAAATAGCCCATTAATTGTTAAGGAAATTGAATTCATAATTTTAAAACTCCCAAAAAAGGAATTGTCAGGCCCAACTGGATTCACCACAGAATCCTACCAATTTTTAAAAAATATTTATTTATTCATGAGAAACACAGAGAGAGAGGCAGAGACACAGGCAGAGGGAGAAGCAGGCTCCATGTAGGAAGCCCAATGTGGGACTTGATCCCAGGACCCCGGGGTCACGCCCTGAGCCAAAGGCAGATGCTCAACCACTGAGCCACCCAGGCATCCCAGAATCCTACCAAATATTTAAAGAGTTCACGGCATTTTTACACAACGGTTTCCAGAATGTAGGATGGCAAGGGGAGCTCCAGACTCACAGTATCCTGACGTAAGACCTGATCAAGACGGTACCAAACCCAAAACAACTGCAGAGCACCAACCCTCATGAACACAGATACAAGAGTCCTTCACAAACTACCAGCATGGGGACGTCAGCAGGGTGTGACAAAGAGGTGCAAACCATGCCCACATTTACCCCACAAGGCAAGGCTGGTTCAGTATGCAGAATCCATCACTGTGATCACCATATCCCAGAGCCCAGAAATCACGGGATCTGATGCAGAAAGAACATTCAATGATGTGACCCTGATTCACAACAAACATCCTCAGAAAAATAGGAACAGAGGGGAGCTGCCTCACCTGAGTCACAGACACCTGCAAAGCTGAGCGTGAACGTCTGAGTGTCTTCCTCCTGAGAGGGGAACCAGACAGACGTCCACTCTCTACCCCTACTCAGCACGGTGCCCTCTGTCCTGTGAGTGTGGGAAGGCGGGAAAAGCCGTGAGGAGGCAAACAGATTGGAACAAAAGAAATAAAACTGTCTCTACTTGCAAACGACATAGTTGTCTACATAGAAAATTACAAAATACCTTAAAAAAAATATCCCCTAGAACTAATGAATTCAGCAAGGTTGCAGGATGGAAGACAAGCGTTTAAAAAATCTATTGTCTTTCTAGATACTGGCAATGGACATGTAGAAACCAAAATTAAAAACAGAATACATAAATAAATAAATAAATAAATAAATAAATAAATAAATAAAATAAAAACAAAAACAGAATACAACTACACTTCCACTCAAGCAAAAACACAAGAGAACTTAGATGTAAATCTTACGAAACATGCGCAGGACCTGAATCCTGAAAACTGCAAAATGCTGAGTAAAGGAAGTCAAACAAGGTTCACACGGAGAGACAGACCATGCTCACGGATGCGAAGATGCAACAGAAAGAAAGATGTCCATTCTCTCAAATTAGCATACCGGTTTTACACAGCTCCTATCAAGATCTGTGAATATATTGACAAGATTGTTCCAAAATCTTATATGAAAGGAAAGAAAAAAGAAGAGTTAAAACAATTTGGGGGAAAAAAAGAAGAAAGTAGGGGGCCTGCGTCTATATGATTTTAAGTTTTACGAGACCACAGCAATGAAGACAGCGCAAGTCTGGTGTAGGGCTGGATGCACAGGTTGGTGGCACAGAAGAGAGAATCCCAAACACATCACTCAATCATGCCCAGATTGTTTTTGACGGAAGTACAAAAGAAAAAAAATTAAGGGAGGAAATAGAGCCTTTTCAACAAATGGTTTTGGAGCAACTGGACATCCATCAACAGGAGGGGAAAAAACGTATTTCGGCCTCCTCTTCAAACCTGATATAAAACCAACTCGACTCAGGTCACAGACTTAAAAGTGACATGTCAAACAATAAAGTTTGTAGGGAAAAAAAAAAAACACACAAAAAACCAGAGGAGAAAATTCTCAGGACTGAGGGTTGCCAAAGAGTTCTTAGACTTAAAACTGCAAGCCCAGCCCATGTACAGAAAAGCTGGTAAACTGGACTTCATTAACCCTCCAGTCTTCCACTCTGCAAAAATCCCTTTTGTAGAATGAAAAAATAATCTACGTATTGGGAGAAAGTACGTGCAGGTCACATGCCTGACAACGGACCGGCATCCAACAATTCCATTTCCACTGAAATGGACACACAGATGGGCAGACAGATGCTGCAGAGGCTGTCTGTGTCACCAGCACCACTGGTCGGTGGTGAAATGCAGAGCAAAACCACCCTGAGATTCCGTGGCATGTCTATTGGAATGGCTAAAACAAAAAGTGGTGACAACACCACATTCCAGCGAGGATGCTGAGAACCCAGAGCCTTCACACATTACTAGTGGTAACGTAAAGAATGTGAGATAATACCACCTCTCGATAGCAGTTGGGTCATCACACTCGTGGGCATTCGTCCCAGAGGAAACACGTTCACGCGAAAACCTGCATAGGAATGTGCATGGCAACTTGCTTGTGTTGTTTCAAAACCTGGAAGCAACCCGGTGTCCTCGAGCAGGTGAGTGGTCAGACAGACCAGGAGCCACGGATGCCTCTCAGACCTTCCCCTTTTGCCTCGGCCAAGAAAGCCAGTCCCCAAAGGTGTGGCTGAATTTCTATAATGTTCTTAAAAATACAGGGGGATCCCTGGGTGGCTCAGTGGTTTGGCACCTGTCTTCAGCCCAGGGCGTGATCCTGGAGTCCCGGGATTGAGTCCCACATCAGGCTCCCTGCGTGGAGTCTGCTTTTCCCTTTGCCTGTGTCTCTCCCTCTCTCTCATGAAAAAATGAATAAAATCTTTTTAAAAAATAATAATAAATAATAAATAATTTAAAAAATAAAACATTTTGGAAATGGAGAATGGATTTGTGACTGCCAAGGGGCCAGGGAGGGCAAGGCCCGAGGCCAGTGTGGCACGGCCACGGGGCCACAAGGCACAAACACCCACCTGGGATTTTGTGCCTCCATCTCATCACTGTCTGTGTATATTGAGAATCTACAAGTAGCTCAAAATATTCAGTTTTTCAAGCAGAGGTGCTAATAGCGGCACATGGCTCGACAGGACTATCGTTTCAGAGCAGCTGCCAGCTCAGGACACCTCGTCGCTCTCAGGAGCCAGGGGCCACCCGGGGTCTCTGGAACCCTTCTGCATCCACCCCGCCTGGGTCCCCAAGGAGGAAATGCACCATCCGGTGGGAGGGGAGGTCCAGCACCCACCCCCACCCTTTGCCCCGCCCATCCTCAGTGCTCACGGGTCCCGCCCAGCTGCTGCTTGCTCAGGGCGCAGAGCAGATGCCCACAGGGGACAAGACGGGGCCCACTGTCAGAGGAAGGGCATAGGGCCGGAGGAGGATGAGGTTCAGCCACACACGCCAGCCGTGGCAAACAGAGGCCTGTGTGCAGTCCCAACAGCACCCTGTGCCTGTGGGCTCAGGTGGGCTCCCTCTCTCCAGGCTGGGTTCCAACCCCACAGGATTGGGTGAGCATATCAGCAATGGGGCACGAGGCTGATAGGAACAGAAGAGCCTGGGGTCTAAGCACCGTCTGAGGAACGGAAACTGTGTCCCCCACCACCAAATCCCTACATGGAAGTCTCGCCCTAATGTGACTGCATGTGGAGGTCACAACACTGGGCCCTAATTCTGTAGGACCCCCCTGTCCTCTGAGAACAGGAAGAGACACCAGAGACCTCTCAGTGTGCATGGAGACCGCGTGAGGACAGCACGACAGGTAGGCGGTCCACAAGCCCAAACCAACCCTGTCAGCACCTGGTTTCAGCCCTGCAGCCTCCAATGAATGTCTGTCGCTTGAGTCACCCCTGCCAAGCTGACCCCGCACAGCCCTTTAAGGGAGCATGTCTGTGAGCGGAGAGATGGGTCTGTCGAGGAGCTCCGGATGGAGTGCCTCGTGGGGCCAAAGGATGAAGAAGCCAGAGAATAGGGCAGGAGCTGGAGAGAAGCCACAGAGGGCCCCCCATCACCTGGGGGAGGGCAGGGGACCCGACACACCAGCTCCTGCCTCCCGGCTGGTGTGGTGGGGGCTCCTAGAGGGTCTCCTCAGGGAGGAGGCCGAGATACAAAGCTGGGAAAGCAGGTGCTGAGTGGGGAGCAGCGAGGGGTGCAGGATGGCGCTGGCAGGGCAAGTGGCAGGATGCCCAGGGCCTCCTGAGAAACACTGTGTTCTAGGTCCATCTGACAGCAGATTGGTGGGGGGTGGCCCAGGCAGGGGAGGGAGGCACAGGGTCGGGAAAAGCCCAGCCCTGCTCAACCCAGTGGTACAGCCTGGGAAGGGCCCAGGAGCCGGGGAGGCAGGGGGCGCAGCTGCTCAGTGTCCCCCCTTCTGCACCGGCTCTGCCACTACCAGCCCCAGGCCCAGCAGCAAGAAGATATTCACAGCCATTCTTACGTCAGTGTGAATGCACAGCTCCCGGCTCACCAGTATGAGAAGAGGTGGTCAGGGCAGCTGCCTGAAGCAGGGGGTGCTGGAGGACCCTGTGGGCAGGACTGTGGCGCCTGGGGTAGCAGAGCCTGGATAGGAGGCCACAGACCTGCAGGAGCCCAAGGGAACAGAGGCTTCCAGGCCTCTCCCAAGCCAGATGGAAATGCGGATTTTCATGTAAAAGTTCCTTCTGCTTCTTTTTTTATTTTTCAGCAGGCTGGCTCCATGCCCAAGGTGGAGCCCAATGAGAAGCTTGAACTCAGGACCCTGAGGTCAAGAGTCAGACACCTCACCAACTGAGCCACCAGGCGCCCCGAAGCTCTTTCTTCTGAAAGGTTGACAACTAATTCGGAGCCCATCTCAGAACTCTGGTTGCGGCTCCCCAGCCCACCAGCCCCAGACCCAGGACGGAGCAGCCTGGCTGTGTCCCCTCCCTTCCCAGAAGCCGCCTTCCAGCACCCTATCCTCTCCCAGCAGCCAAAACTCCACTGATGTCCCCAGGCTGCACCACCCACCTCCCCTCCATCCCTCCCTGAGGAACCTGATGGGAGCTGGGTGGAGGGGCCCCAAGTCTGATCCCCGAGGCTCCAAGGCTCCCTCAGGATGAAACCTCCTCACTCTCTGTCCAGAGCTGCCCAGGAAGCAGCTGGCTGTATCTCTGCCTGGGCTCCATGGCAGCAGGTTTGCAGAGACTGGGCCAATATTCCCTCAGGCTGCTGTGTTAGATGGCATGGAAAAGGTGCTCCCAGGTCATGCAGGGCCCCGGAGGCATCTGCACACTGACCTGAGGCTCCTGCCCAGAAGTCCTCCAATGCCCACCACACATGGGAAGGCCTAGGCCCAGCCAACTTTCAGGACACCCCAGGACCAGAGCCTGAATCTGGAGTCCGCTGCCCGCAGCACCGCTCAGCTCCTGAGGGCCAACGATCTGGATCCCCTGCCCTACCCAGGATCACTGGGCCCTTGGTGGTCCCCCTCAGCCATGCCGTTGGACATAAGGCGGGAGTGGGGGGTTCTGTGGGCACCGCCTGAAAAGGGGCCTGGGTCTGGCTGCTTCTAGCCCCAGAGAGCGTGAAGAACCCCAAAACAGAGGAAGAAGGGGGAAGGGGAGTAGGAGAGAGGAGACATGAGAGGCGGCAAGCGGAGGGGAGTGAGCCGGTCCTCTATAAATACCTAGCCCGGGGGCGTGTGCTGCTGAGGGAGGCCGGGATTCCACCCTACCCACCTCCTTCCAGTTACATAAGCCAGCTCAGAGCTCCAGGCCTGGCCCCAGGGACCAGCAGACCCCAGGAGCCCACAGTCAGCAGGAAGGCAGGGGGGAAGAGGGGGTCCACACAGCACCTTGCCCCGTCCATCCCCAGCCCACTCTGGGGGTGGACTTCTCCATGATACTACAGCACCCTGGGGTCCACAGAAAGGTCTGGATCATCAGTGATGCCCCTGGATGCTGCCTAGAGGACCTGAGACTTCAGCAGCCTCCTTCGGCTGCTCCAGGGACCACTTGTTAGAGCTCAGCCCCCCTCGCCCTGGTCCCAGCTACATGTTGAGGAGGCTGTTTCCAGCCCCAGGTGAAGACAAGGAGAAAAAATCCAGCAAACCCCCAACCAGACCCAGCACCAACTCAGCAACCACCAACCTGACCAGGTACTACCCTGACCAGACCAGGCATAGAGACCCCCCCAGGAACCCCCTGACCTGACCAGGCATAGAGACCCCCAGGAACCCCCTGACCTGACCAGGCATAAAGACCCCCCCAGGAACCCCCTGACCTGACCAGGCATAAAGACCCCTCCAGGAACTCCCTGAGCTGACCAGGCATAGAGACCCCTAGGAACCCCCTGACCTGACCAGGCATAAAGACCCCTCCAGGAATCCCCTGACCTGACCAGGCATAGAGACCCCCCAGGAACCCTGACCTGACCAGGTATAGAGACCCCCCCAGGAACCACCTAACCTGACCAGGCATGACATGACACTGCTCTGGCGCCCAGGGCTCAGACACACACGGGGCAGCCCACGTCCAAACCCACTGTTGCTGGGCACTGAGATATGGTGTCTCTTGTCATCTCAAACTCACACACAGGGTCCCCCTGTATTCAGGTGTGAAGTCACCTGTCATCAGCTCCCTGGTGTCCACACTTGGATGCACAAGTCACTGCTCACCTGGGTCCACACCTCTGGACCCCTCTGACCCAGGGCAGGGGGGAGCACTCTCCACAGCACTCTCCTGCACCTCACCACCTTCTTTAGCCAGGCCTCCTTGGTGCCAGGAGGCAGGCTGTTCATGTCCCCTGCTTGACAGGAAGCAGCAGGCCTACTGGTGGCCAAGGGCTGGCCACACAACCAAACTCCCCTCCCCACCCCAACGCACTGCAGCCCACTCCCCCTCCCCTTCCCACAGGAGGCCCGGTCCAGGGAGGCAGGACCTTGAGCTCTAATTACATGTCCTGGAAAGAAATCCCAGTTTAATTTGAAGTAAAATGAGAAGCTGCGGTTGGAAAGGTCCCCTAGAGGAGCCAACCACCTGAGCTGGGACACATTTCTCTGCTGTCCCCTAGGACCAGCAAGGAAAGCACCAGGCTGAGGCCATGGCAGGAGCAGGGATACTCAGGGCTTGGAGATTTGGGCTCTCCGCCAGCAGGAAGAGACCCCTGGGGTCTGAGGGGACCCTACCCCCACCCCTGCCCTGAACACCAGCTGGAATCAACCCTTAGGACCAAAGGTGTGGCGGGGCTTCCAAGGGGATTGGGAGGATGGAGACAGTGAAGGGGGCAGCATCAGGAAGTCACACACAGACGGGCTGCGGTACAGGTGCCACACCAGGGTTGCCTCAGGGTTTCCTGGGCACCAGGACCAGGCCAATGATCCCTCCAGCTGCAGCGCAGTGCAAAGCCCCAGCATATCCAGCCAGCCCTGCACCCAGAGCCCCCCATGGCCCCGCGGCCTCCTGCATGAGACCCACCCATCCAGCCTGTTCCTTTGCAAAGCCAAGTGCTTCTCAGGGACCTTCCTGACCCCCACGGAGGGACAAACTTCATCCTCAACCTGCCCAGGCCATGTGCTCGCCACTGCTCTTCACCATCACTCCCAGGAGAAGGCAGCCCCCCTGTCATCACCGTGTCCCTAGCAGCTAGAGCATTTGACAAGTACCTTCCAAGTGCACGAGGGGGTGGACTGCTCCACACCGAGGACAGGAGGGAACGTGCACAGAGAGGAAGCCAAGGAGGAGGTGGGAGATGGGACAAAGCCATTCTCTCCATCTCGCCATCCCTCTCCCTGTCCCTTCCCGTCTCACACCCCGTTGGTCCTTGTACATCAGCCTCTAACCTTCTCTCTGCACCACATCTTAGCCCGCGTGTTGCTTCCGAGTTCACCAGTCACACAATAGTCTGAGTCCTGGTGCACCGACGACGCTGCTTCCTCACAGGCCAGCCCAGGGCACACTTGGCTCCACCTCCCCCACCAGCCCCCCCCCCCCTCCGGGGCCCCCATCTCCACCTCTGCTTCCCACCGAGAGACCCAGACACCTACGCATTGCACCCCTGGTGGCACCTCCCCTCATCCACCCAGGATGTCTCTCCAGCACTTGCTGTCTATGTCCCCTGCTAGTCCTTGCCTCCTGGACGAGCCCACAGGCTCCAGCCCTCATCCTGCCCCTTCATCTCCCTTCTGCTACTACCCCAGCTTCTGCCTTGCTTTGCTACAAAACACCCTGGAAAAGAAGAGCCACCACAGGTGCTCACCACGAACCCCCCCTCCGTTGCTGCAAGAGCACTTCCCAGCAAGCCACTGTCAGGAGCCCACCACGTGCACGCTGCTGAATGCCATCCTCAACTGTGCATCCTCCTCCTGCTTCTGTTCAAGAAGAGCTCCTCCTTCCTGAAACACCATCCACTTTCCTCTTGGGGTTCTCCACCCACCTCACTGACCAGTCCCAACCCACAAACTCAGGTCCCTGGGCTCAGAGGGCGGCTTCCCCAAGGATCCTGTCTAGTCTTGGGCTCAGATGACCAGCAGTTCGCCTGTGCCCTGCGCTGACACCTTCACCACAGCCTCCCTAAGTATCTAGGTGGCTCATCCCTCACAACATTCTAAACTCACCGTGGAGGATTCCCCCGAGCATCCCACACACAGCAGCTTCCCAGGCCACACTCTGCACCCCTTATTGCCTCTTGCATGCGGGGAACTAAAGGATGGAGTAATCTTCATGGCACCCCACCCGCAAATGCAGTGATATATTTGTCATATATTCAGGGGCAGGGGTCGTGAGGGCCACAAGGAAACATCTCACGTTAAGTGAAGTATAATGTTCTAGGAAGACTATCCACAATAAGGAGAAACAGCAGGGCTGGGGAGACTGTGCCCCCCGGAAAGCTGCCCACAGGCTTCAGGGGTTTTGTCCACTGCTGTGTCCCCAGTGCCTGGCAGAGGCTCAGCAAATTCTGCATAAATGAGTGCTGAGTGGTCAACAAATGATTAGCAGGCAGGTGCGTGGACGAGAGGGCAGACAGAAGGACCACAGGCAGGACAGCCCTCAGCTCATTCCCCTGTAGCCAGGACAAGGTGCTGTGCCCCCTACCACCAAGGGTGAAGCTAGGCTTGGTTTACGGGTGGGTGTATGAGGGAGAGAGCATTTCCTGAGGTAAGGTCAGGACCCCACCCCGCCCCAGGCTCCTCCCATGACCTATTCACCAGCCTCAGAAGCACAGGGTCCCCAGGTGGCCTCGAGGGACAAGCTGGGCTTCACCAAGCAACAAGGCCTCCCCAGCCAGTCTCCCCTCCCCACCCTGGGCCTCCAGCCCTCTGAGCGCCAATTAACTAAACCCTAATTAAAAACAACAAAGTAATGAGAAGTAATGCCCCTCCCATGGCCACCCACAGGGACCTCAGCTCTGGGGCGGCTGGGTCAGGGTAACTCCCTGGATTCCCCACGGGCTAGCACTCACCCCAAAATGGGCCTGGGGCCTCCTTCTAGCACATGCCCACGTGCAAACACACCCAGGTGCATAAGTCCCTGTGAGCTGCAAGCAGGAGCAACAGAGCAGGTTCCCCGTGCGACTCTGGGCTCCCGGGTGAGCCCCCTCCCTACCTAGGGGCCCGCTCCCAACCTAGAGCCACCTCTGGGGACAATGTGCAGAGAGAGGGAGGCTGGAAACCACTGGTGCCAACCCTGGCCCTCTTCCTGCAGACAGAGCAGAGGCTCTGCCTCCCCGAGGAGAGACGCAGAACAAGGCCAGAAAGAGAAAAAGAGCAAGAAAGAACAAGAGGAAAAGACAGAGACAGAGAGAGTAGAGAGAGAGAGAAGGTGTGAAAGGCAGAGACAGGACCAAGGAAGTACGGCAGGGAGAAGAAGGGAAGGAGGCAGAGATGCAGAGACAGGGGTGAGTGGACGACAGAGCGCAGGAGAGAAGGGGACCCAAGAAAGAGAAAAATCAGAGAGAAAACAAATGCACAGAGAGAGGGGTCTCCAAAGAAGGGGCAGGACCGGGGACCCCTCGCTGGGGCCAAGGTGAGCCCATCCTCTACCCTCCTGTGCGTCACTGGGCACAACCCCACGGAGGGACCGGCCCCCTGACCTGGAAGCAGGATGCATCTCTCAGAAGACCAGGGGTCCTGCCAGGGGCGTCAGCAGGGGCTGCTCTGCCTCCCTGCCTTGCTCCCAGAAGCCCAGACACTCTATACCTCGATGGCCTCCCAGGGGCAGGACTAGACCTCCCAGACCGTTCCCTGCACCCCTGCTTCAGTAACCCGTTAATTCAGCAGATGCTCTCCTCTGACCCCTCCTGGGATCACCCCAAGCAAGGCTCCAGAGACACCCTGAAAAATAAGCACTGTTGTCCTCAGGGACGCATGCCTAGAGGGAGGGAGCAATATACACAGGGACACTCCTGGACACCATTCCCGGAGCCCCGTGGACTGGGCCACACTCACCTGCACACCCCCACCAGCATCGTCCACGGGGCTGCGATCTCCACCAGGCCTCAGAGGAATTTTGGCAAATTCACCAACACCACCCCCACCAGGGAGTGGGAGTGCCCCAGGCTCAGGCAGCTGTAGGCTGCATCCACCTTGCCTCAGAACCCCACTTCTCCCAGCAGAAGGCTTTCCACTCCTGCTCCCTTCCCAGTCACTATGAAGCATGGAAGGGAAATCAGCCCCTGGTGCAGAAAACCTACTAATTCAGATTCCAGAGGCACCCATCCCATCGGTGGTGGTGCAGGGAAGTGCATGGGCTCTGGCACAGAGGGCAAGCAGTCAGCGGTGCCATCCCTGCGAGACAGCAGCCAGCTGAGAGGCCCTGTTGCTCCCTGTTGCTCCCTGTTGCTCCCTGTTGCTCTCTGATGCTCCCTGATGCTCCCCAATGCTCCCTGATGTCCGCTGTTGCTCCCTGATGCTTCCTGATGCTCAGTGATGCTCCCTGATGTTCACTGGGGGTGCCCAGACACTGTGGCCGAGCCATCACCACCTGGAGCAAACAGGGTCAGGGCAGGCAGGCACCCCAAGAGCCCGTCTGCGGGAGCCCAGAGGCTAGTTAGCCAATCTGTGTCCTCTCACACGCAGAAGCCCGTGGAGGCCTGAGCCCCAGACCTGGGGCACCTGCTGTGCCCTCCTCCATCCCCGCCTTCTGCCCAAAGCACCTCTGCACACTTGCTCACTGCACGAAGGCAGCTCAGCCCAGCACAAGGTCAGAGGCCATGTTCACAATCACCAGCCTTGGGAAGGAGTGTTCAGGGCCACGGCAAGGCCTGCTCCCTCCCCCTGATCTGGGCTCTGGGTCTTTCTGAGGAGGTGGACCGAGGCCCCAGGGAAGAGGAGACTGCGGTCCCTGGGGCCTGCGCTGTGCAAACAGGTCCTGTGGACCCAATTCCCCAAGCACTCAGCCACTGCGCCCCGAGCAGAAGCAACAGCTCTGCTCCAGGGCTAGGGACAGACAGGGACCCAGGGGACCGGCTCGCGGGCGACAAGCGAGGTGCCCTGCCTGCGCCTTGCGCCGAGCCCGTCCTCCTGGACTGCTCTGGGAACCACAAACCGGTCACTATCAGGGGCCATTCGGGGAGGAACGTAGTGGGTAGGACACACTGAGGAAGCGCATCAGGCGCACGAACTCATCCCAGCGCAGCGCCTGCACTAAGAATGTGCTCAGCGCACCTCCGGCCGACCGCAGGCTGACCTCGGATGCGGCCTTGATCGTGGACGTGCGTCGGACGCTGGACGTTGGCCAGGCTGGAGCCCACAGCCCCGCCCCTGCCCCGGGAGCCCCGCCCCGCCCCTCGCCCGCCCCGCCCCGCCCCGCCCCCACGGACCCAGCGGACCGGGCCTGTGGCTCTGCAGCAGCCTCACCTGGGACGAGCACTGCCAGTGAGCCCTTCGGCCAAGATGGCCATCCTCGGGCAACAACCCGGCCCCGGAGCGGGAGGGGGGGCCAGCCTGTCCTCACGCAGCCGCCCGCACCCGCCACACCCGCGCGGCCGGGCGTGCACACTGCGGCCCAACCCCCAGCCCCAAGCAAGGGCGCACCCCGGGCCCTGGCCGCCTACCCTGTGAGAACCACCACAAAGTCCATGACGTTCCAGCCGTTCCGCAGGTAGGAGCCCTTGTGGAAGACAAAGCCCAGAGCTATGATCTTGATCCCCGCCTCAAAGCAGAAGATGCCAATAAAATAGGGCTCTGTGTCGTCCTGGGGAGAAGCAGAGAGAGGATCGCCACCACCCCCGAGGCTAGCAGCCACACCGCAGCCATGGCCCCAGCTCTGACTCCCCACTCAGCCTCGCCACCCACAGACATCTCCAACTTGGCCCTTGCCTCTAGCCAGCCTGCTCCTCCGCCCTGCTCCCATAGCCAGTGACATCCCAGTCACGATGGGGAGGGGTCCTGGGACGGCCCACCCCTCGAAGCCCTTAAGCAGTTGACAACATTTGTGAGCTTTCCTATACTCCATCCAATACCCCGCGTGTTAAGCACTGTTGTCATCCTGTTCCTAAAGGGAACAGGCACAGAGAGGTCAAGGTCTAGGCTGGAGACTCACAGTTTGTTGGAAAGAGAGCCATATTCAAACCCTGAGCGACCTGGGTTTGGTCCTGAGCTCCAACCACTACAGAAGTTGCCTGGATGATGCCCCAAGTCCCTAGAGTGCAACCCAGGACCCACTTAGTCATTCAACACACATCTTCTGGATAATCATAACTTGCAAATACAAATCTTGATGGGCACAAATACAGCCCAGCCTCAGGGAGCCTCTGGAGAGTAAGGCATCCAGCTGGGCAGCAAGGAAAGGAATTCCAGGTGGAGGGGACAGTGTGACCAAAGCAATCTTGTCACTCAGCCAAGAGCATCAACGAGGGCCAGACCCCTCTGGTGCTGAGCAAGGCAGGAAACAAGCTGCATGGAGCTTGGGGACGAGGATGCCACACAGAGGCATGCAGAGACAGTGCAGTAAGTAACCAGGAGCATCGCTCTCTGGGGGAGGGTGGCATAGAGAGCTTTGGTGCTGGTGTGCCCCAGGGAACTGGGCCAAGGGAGTGCACTGGGAGGGTTGGCCTAAGAAATAGCCTGAGTGCTGACTCTGGACACCTGTGCTCCAAGGCTGCTGTTGCAAAAAGCAGGTAAGCAGATAGTGGGAAGGGCCTGCCCTCAGGAAGCCACAGGAGGCCCTTCGGAAACTGGCTCTGCCCTGCCAGAGAGGGGCCAGCGCTGGAGGACTGGAGGACAGCCACCTGGGGGCTGCAGGGGACAGGAGAGCCAGATGGGCTCCCACTGAGGGCCAGCGCCCTGTGCCTTCCTCCCCCAAGGAGCTGGTCCTCAGGAGCTCTCCCCATCTGACCTGGTAACCCCTGCTCCTGGGCCTTCCCAGCTGTGCCTGGCGGAAGCTACCGCCCCCAGGGGCCCGGGCAGCCCAGCTCTCCCATTCTGCTACCCAGATGCTGACTCATGACAGACATCATCCCCCGGAAGCTTTAGGTCCAGCCAAGTTGGAGGGTCCCCTCTCCCCAAGGGAAGGGGCTGCTGACCATCTGGCCCAGGGAACAGCTTGGCTCGAACACACACATCTTCACAGAGAGCTTCTGGACACATAAGAGAGCAGGCCAGAGCTGGGAGATGGGGTGTGACCCCACCCCAGGTCCCTCTCTTCATGGCTCTTCCCCCAGCCCCTCTCTTGAGGGCTGGCTTGGGGAGGGGTGGGGTGGGACTGCCAGCTGAGGGTCCTGGCTAAAGGCTGATAGGTGGCTGGGAAGCAGAGCCTCCAGAGACAGGGAGCTGTGGAGGCCCCACCCTGGGCCAGGCTGGCAAACAATGAAGAGGCTGTCCTTGCACCACCAAGCCCCAAACCTACTCCCCTGGCACCAGCACAAGCCTCCTGGACTGAAGGCCAAAGCTGCCACAGCCCCTCCTCTCCAGGCCCTGCTGTGTGTGCAGCCTTCTCTCCGACCAGGAGTCTAAGGCCTATGTCTACACACAGGACTAAGGTCAGGAGGGCTCCTCAGGCCTCTAGGCCCAGCCCAGGCTGGGCTCATTCTGCTTGTCTTCCCAATGGCCCACCCCCATCACCAAAAGCAAACCTTCCCTCACCGGGAAAGCGGGAGCTCAGACTTGCTCAGATGGCCGGCTGGCCCATTCGAACCTGCCACCCACCAGGGACAAGCCTGAGACCAACTGCTGTCTGCTGGCCTCCCTGCCCCCCACCATTTCTTGGCCCGTTGCCTTCTGGCCCTACCCCTGCCAGACTTCCCTGGAGGCACGGCCACGCCCTGTGGCCTGGCAGAGGTTCCGTGCTCTTACTTTCACCCTTTTCTCCGGCCTCCAGAGCAGACGCTCAGCACAAGCACACGCAACACCAGTGTGCACATGAGGCCCACAGGAGGCCAGTGACCCATCTAGCTCCACATGGGGTAAGAGTCACCCACAGGGACCACACCCACTCTTGCCAGGTGGCACGGCCATGCCTTCCTTCATACCTCTCCTCTCCCACAACCCTGGCCTTCCAAGTGCCTGCTTAGGGCTGCTCCAGGAACCTCCCGTCCCCTGATGTCCACTTCCTTGCCGTCTTTTGGTGCCTTGCCCAAGGTCAGCCTCACTCTGTCTTCCCTTCCCCACCCCTGGCCTGGGATGGCAGGGAGGGGAGGCATTCAGGGCTCCTACAGTGAGCCTACTGCCTTGTCCCACTGAAGTTAGGAAGAGAAGCTATGGAGAGGGTCAATCGTCACTTGCCAGGGTACCAGGAAAGAGGGATTCTCTCTCCATGCTCAATGCCCCCAGGAGGTGGGCTGTCTCTCAGGGACCTTAGGACCTCTGCAGCTCTGCAGCCAGGCCCCAGGTCCCCTCTCCAGTCCCCTCCCCACTTTGAGGCTCAATCTCTCAGGCCTAGGAGCCTACACCGAGCCCAAGCAAAAGGGTCAGGTCAGCAGGAAAGACTGGGGGGCTAGGGGACATGGCCTCACCTTTGAAATGGGGCTCAGTGCTCCAAATACCACCCTTCCTCTGTCTCTGTCCCTCCAGAGCCCCTGCCCTAGAGTGTTGATTCTCATGTGCAATAGAGGACACCACAGGGATCTGTGGAGCTCTTGACAGGAGTGGGTGAAAATGATTCAGGATGTTTGGGAAGAAGGCCTGGGAAGGGGTGGCCCTAAAGGGAAGGGATTCCAAGCAGAGCAGGAAAGACAACTCTGAAGGACAAGTGGACAGTCCCTAGACCCAGGTCCCTACCACAGGGACCGGCCCAGCAGGAAAGGGTGGCAGCCAGGCCACCCCTCACCAGGGTGCTCAGAGACCCTGACATTCCTGACCCCGGGCCATTACTAACGCCCCTTCCCCGTCTTAGGTTTCACTTAGTTTCTTGGATCAAGATTTAAGGTCATGGATCTGGACAGCCCATTCAGGGTGTGGGTTGGCTGTGGACCAGGGCAGAGGAGCTGCTAGCCAACGTGGCCTCTCTCAAGTCATCCTTCCTATCAGGGGCTGGGCTGGCTACCCCAGTCCTCTTGTCCCTGAGGGAGGTGTTCGCTGCTTGCGTTCTCTCCTCTTCCTCCACTAAAAAAAAGAAGGGAGCCACCTGGATGAGCCTGCTCCAGGAACCTAAACTGACCCACGGATCCTGGAGGGTCGTGGAATCGGGCAAGCGGCTGCCACCCGGCCGCCACCACACTCACCAGCCGCTCAGACATGGGCGTCTTGTCCCCGTCGGGAAGGTGCTGCTCCAGTGCCAGCACGATACAGTTGGCGATGATAGTGGCCAGGATCATGTACTCAAACGGAGTGCGTGGGTTAAGGACTGGCCAGGAGGCGCCACGGGGGAAGGTAGGCGCGAAGGCCGAGGCCCACGGAGCGCGGGGCACGCAGCAGCCGCGGCCAGGCCCCCTCCGGAGGGGCTGGGAAGGGCCGGCGGGAAGCCCACGCCGTCCTCCCGGCCCTCAGCCCCAGCCGCCTCGGGGCGGAGCCTCTGCAGTGTCAGCGGCCAGCCCCTCCGCACGTCCCGGCGGCCGTCAGCACCGCGGACAGCGCCCCCGCTCCGCCCGGCTCCCCGCGACCCAAGGGAGGGGACTGCGCCCCCCGCGCGAGGCCGGAGGAAGGACCCCGCGCAGGCGCACACCCCGACCTGGGACACGCAGCCACACGGACCCACAGAGGCACTCGCACATACGTGTACCCGGGGTCCTGAACGCACGCACGCGCACCACCGGGTTCGTGGAATGCCCGCACACACACGCAGGCACCTGCAGCCAGGCACGCGCCCGGGCTCGCGTCCACAGGGGCGCCCACACCTCCACGGACACGGATTCGCCCTCGGGTGCCCTCCAGGCTGGCCGCGCGCTCCGCACCCACACCCGGGGAGTGAAGGGGCGAGTCCAGGGACAGGGGGCTCCACCCAGCGTCCAGCCCGCTCCCGCAGCCGCCGCCACCAGGACCACGCGCGCGCGCTCACACACGCACACGCGGCGCGCGGAGGGCCCCGGAGCCCCGCCCCGCCCCCTCCCCGCCGAGAGCCGCGTCCCCGATCCGCCTCTCCCCAGGTCGCACCCTCCTCCCGACCCCGGGAAAGATGGCCACTGGGCGCAGCACGCGACCCGCCCCAGCGCCCGCCCGGCCCCCCGCCCAGGCCGCCCCACCCAGGCCAGCCGGGGCGCCGACGCCGGACGCCGCGCCCCGGCCCGGCCCCGCGACCTCGGCCGGACCCCCGGCCCCCGCGCGGCCCGGCCCCCGGCAGGATATGGCCACTCGGTGATGCGCTTGGCGTATTTGCGAACGACGTTGTCCTCGCTGAAGACGAAGAGCGAGCGGTTGACGGTGAAGCAGTTCTGCTTGACCGGGATGGGGTTGTACAGCGCCATGGTCCGCGCGCGCTGCGCGATCGACTGCTTGTAGAGCACCCGCTGGCCCGGCTGCAGCCCCCCGGGGCCCGGGCCGCCCGCCCCGCCGGCCCCGCCGCCCCGAGCCCGCTCCCCGCCGGCGCCCCCATAGCGGCTGCCCAGCTCGTCCCCGAAGCGGACCATGGCTCCCGGGCGCCGCGCGCATCCCCCGGCCCGGCGGCCCCGGCAGGGAGGGCGCCGGGCGCGACAGCCAGGCGCTCGGAGCCGAGCAGCAGCGGAGCCGCGGGACCCGCACCGGACCTCGCCCGGCCCCGCCGCCGCACCCGACTCCACCGCCCGCACCACGCCCTATAAGGGGCCGGTCACGTGGCGGCTCCCGGCCAATCGGCGCTCGCCCCGCCCGCCAGGCTGCCGCCCGCCCCGCCCCCAGCGGGCCGCCCCCGCCCTGTCCCCCGCGGCCGGTCCCCGCCACCAGCCCTCCCGGCTGAGCCCCGGGCTGGGGCGGGCGCGTGGCGCGGGCGCCGTCTGCGCGTCCAGCCTCGCGCCGGGGCGGGCGCTGGCCAGATGCTGAGCCGGGCGGCTGCGGCCGGGAGCCGGAGGGGCCTGGGCGCCCTCGACGGCGGAACGGGCGGCCCAGCTGACCTCCTGGACCCTCCCTTGCCCCCAGAAGCAGGAGGCGTCACCAGCCGCGAGAAGCTCCAGCCCAAACTGCGGACGGTTAGGCCCCTGGCTCCCCATGTTTCTTTCCACACCTCACTCCCCTTGCTGCAGACCACTGGCCTCCTCCAAGAAGATCCCAGCTCCGGGGGCCCTCTCCTGCCATCCTCTCGGAGTCTGTGACACCTCTATACACCATGCTTTCAACTCCCTAGTCTTGGGTTCTCAGGATGCACAAGTCTCTCCTGGGGCCCCTCGGCACCTCCGTCCTATCCTAGGCCTTCCTGTCAACATGCACTGAATCACTTCCAAAATCTCAGTTCAGAAATTCCTTTGTTCCACCATCCAGTCAATGAAAATTAACGAGAACCTGCCATTACTCTTAATCCATCCATCCGTCCATCCATCCGTCCGTCCATCCAATGACTCTTCTAAATGTCTAGTAGATGTCAGACACTCAGCACCCAGCTCTGCCTTCATGGAGCTGACAATCTCATACAAGGAATGACAAGTGCTTCCACAGTGGCTACTGTGCCAGACCCTGCTCTACTCCATTCATACACTATTCGTCCATTCGGTCCTCACAACATTCAGATAAGAAGCCTTCGGGAATTGCTCCTGGTGAGTGAGGGGATAAAGTAGATGTGGAACCCGGTGCCCCCTTCACCAGTACAGGATGGCAAATCGGTACGGAGGGCAGCACCAGGTGGCAGTGAGTGCTGAGAGGACAGAACAAGGACACAAAATGGCAAGTGACATTGGGGGAGGCTTTTCCATCACAGAGTCAGGAGAGACCTCTGGCAGGAAATGATCCCTGTACAGACTTGAGTGTCGTAGAGAAGTGAGACCAAGACAGAGCGCAGAGCCCCAGGGGTTCAGGAGTGGGGGGTAATGGGCTCCAGCTTCTGTTCCTAGTGTGACAAGGGAGTCAGAGAAGAGTTCTGAGCAGAGGAGTGATGATGACTCCAGTTCTGAAAGAGGCCCCTCAGGCTGGTGAGCAGGGAACAGACTGGGAGGCCAGGGTGCGCTGCCCAGGATGCGTTCCAGGGTAAGCGACTCCAGCCAGTGACCCGCAGCTCACACAGCACAGCTTTAACCTCATGAACTATGCCACCTTAGGAACACAAACTCTTTCCATCCTCAGCATGAGGACAGCATGTCCTCGTGCTTGTCACCTCATGGCCCAAGGTGGCAACCATAGCACAAAACGTCCCATCTCAAAGGAAAGAAGGGGAGGGTGTAAAAAAAATTCATTTTTAAAAAAATAAATATATGATTTCCTTTTATAACAAAGGAAAAGTTTCTCAGCAGCTCCTCAGCAAATTTCTATTTATTTATTTATTTATTTATTTACTTATTTATTTATTTCTCTTTAAATTCTATTGGGCACATCTGGCCCATGGACCAGCCCTGGTTTCAAGAGGGTGGGGAAGTGGATGGGTAGCAAAGAGGTGGGCACGTACTGATTGACCCCAGACATACACAGGGTTCACTTAGCTGCCAAGTGGAAGGGAAGTCTATAGGGAGGCTGCCAAATAGCCTGTCACTGGGGGAAACTGGGAGGCCATCAGGAGTCTTTGGCCTCCTCTTAGGTCTTGGGCATCTCAGCCCAAAGGAGAGATGGCATGGTTCGGATGAGAAGCATTACACATGGCAGCTCTATCATGCAGCTGGCTGAGTGGTGATGTGTTGGTTGTAAGACGTGAAGGAGAAGGAATGGAGGCTCCTAGTGTTTCACCCAAATTACAGTGTGGTCTTCGCTGCAACAGGGAAATGAGGGGAGGAGCTTCTTGCACCCAGGGCAGAGGTTAAGAATTCCGTGTTTGACATAAAAGTGGTGATGTTGAGTCCGCAGTTGGCTGTGGCAAGGGGCATTCAGATGAGAGGTCATGGCTGGAGCTGGGACGCAAGAAGCTGTGTTGAGCACTTTGTGCCTGACCCTCCCATTCTCTCTGCCCTTCCTCACTCTGCTCCATGCCAGGCACTGGCCTGTGTAGACTGTTTCAGCTCCCTCCCTTGACGTCCAGCTCTTGGTTGTATTTGGCTGACAGGAAGCACCAGGAAGCCCTCAGAGGAAGGAAAGAGCGAGGTCGAGGTCTGTGTCCCCCCAGCTCTCTCCTGCTGGCTCACCTGGGGTTGCCCATGAGCCTCAAGTGAAGGTCTCCGTTCCTGTCACCCCTTCCAGTTACTGCTCCCTGTCCTTGTCTCTGCAGGTGTGGAGTCGTTAGTCCCTCGAAGCTTTGTTACATACTGCACGGGTCACGGTAGAGAGTCCCCGTGAGTGTGCCACCCGGTCAGACCACTGCCTGAATCAGAAGTCATCATGGAGGGAGAAAGTGTAGACAAAGAGAAGAGAGCCCAGGGAGCCCGGGGGGGGGGGGGGGGAGCACTCAGAGAGAATCAAGTAGATGAAAAGGCGGCTGAGAAGGAGCAGAGAACTTAGGGAGGGAAGGGTCAGGACAGCCTGGTTTGCAGGGCCATGGAAGGAGCAAATGTGGGGTGGGGGTATACTCATCTGCCAAATCCTGCTGAGCAATCCAGAGAGATGAAGGCCAACGCCCAATCATTAGCATAGCAAGACAGAGACACCTGTTACCTTGATCAAAGCAGTTTCCACAGAAACTCAGATAGCCTGAGTGCAACAGATGAAAGAGGGTGACTCATGAGGAACTACATACAGCAAGGGCATTAACCTCGTACGGGAAGTTTTTCTGCAAAAGGGGAGCAGAGACGTGGAATAGTCCAGCTAAAGAGAGGTGTGGTATTGAAGGAGTCTGTGTGCTTTCTTTCTTTCTTTTTTTTTTTTTTTAAGATGGGGATGTTAGGGACACCTGGGGGGCTCAGTGGTTGGGCATCTGCCTTTGGCTCAGGTCGTGATCCTGGGGTCCTGGGATCAAGTCCTGCATTGGGCTCCCCACAAGGAGCCTGCTTCTCCTTCTGCCTGTGTTTCTGCCTCTCTCTCATTGTCTCTCATGAATAAATAAAATATTTTTAAAAGATGGGGACATCATTGCACTTTCTATGCACATTGGAATTACTCAATAGGATGAAAACTTGGTGGAGCAAGAAGGGCGTGCAGCCTAGTGCAACCAAGAGAGCAGAGGACTTGGGACGGATCACTGGTCGTGACAGAAGGGAAGACCCGCTGCACGGTCATAGGCACAGGTGGGTTTGTAGACTGAGGGGAGGAAGAGGACTCTGTTCTGATTGCTCTACTTTCTCCATGAAATAAGGAACAAGACAATCAACCAAGAGGGGGTAGGGGTGCTGCAGGCTGAGAGGAGGAGCAGCAGGTGGAAATGCTCGCCAGAGAAATGAAAAGGTGAATCCGCTGGGGAAATGTGGTGGGGCCAAGCAGTGCCGAGCTGGGAGGTAGGCAGAGGGAAGCACCACTGGGGGTGAGGTTAGGAGCCTGTCACCCTTTATTTATTCATGAGAGATAGAGAGAGGCAGAGACACAGGCAGGGGGAGAAGCAGGCTCCCTGCAGGGAGCCCCATGTGGGACTCTATCCCAGGACCATGTTCAGGATCCCAGTTCAGGATCATGAACTGAGCCAAAGGCAGACGCTCAACTGCTGAGCCACCCAGGTGCCCCGAAGCCTGTCACCCTTGATGACACCGTCTCCCTCCCTGGGCCGTCCAGCTCACATGCTCTGTGTCCCCCTACCCCCCAGATCTCAGTGTTTCCAACTCCCCAGCTCCCTCGTCTCCTGGCAGGGCCCCCTGGTACCTTACCGGCTGTCCTCACTGGCACAACACCCCCCTCTGAACCTCCAGGGACACCCCCTGAGGTCCCAGCAGCTGCAGAAGGCCACACACTGGACAGACCGGGGTCACCACAGTCCCCTGGGAAGTCTTCAAGGGTCTCCAGGTCAGGACTGCCCCATGCTTGACGACAGCATCATCATAGTGTCCCACTGTCCTCAAAGGTCAGCCACCGTCCATTCTCAGAGGATAGAGGCCTTGCCCCCTTCCATCCACATACCTGGAAGCCCAGCACTGCCTCAGTGTCTCCTACAGAGGTCACTCCCCCTCTTTCCCCCCCCCCTACTGAGATATAACTGGCATATAACACGGCGTAGGTTTAAGGTGCACAGCGTGATGAACCCACATGGGTGTATATTGCAGAATGATCACCATCGTAAGGTCAGCTAATACACCCATCGCTTCACATAGTTTCTTTTCCCTCTGTTGCTGTTGAGATAGCTGAAGTATGTGCCTTTGGACCAACATCTCCCCATTTCCCCCACTCCCAGCCCTTGGCAACCACCATTCCGCCCTGTTTCTAGGAGTTCAGCCTTTTTAGGTCCATCACATGAGTGCATTGTACGGTATCAGCCGCAGAACTAATCTGTTCAGTGCAGCTCCCTCCAGGATCATCTGTGATGTCACGGGGTGGGGAGGGGGGGCGGCGGGATTTCCTTCTTATGACTGTACTCAGGTACATCACTGTACTTAGGTCTCACATCTTATGAACCCGCTCATCTGTAAGGAGACACTGGGCTTGCTCCCACGTCCTGGCCACTGTAGAGAAAGCCGCAGTGCATGTGGGGTGCAGACACCATTCCAAGACCCGCATTTCATGTCCTTTAGATGCATACCTAAGGGTGGGATGCTGGTCCTAAGACAGCTCTATTTTTAATTTTTGGAGGACCCTCCACACTGGTTTCCACCCTTGCTGCATCACCTGGCATCCCTACTCACGGTGCCTGAGGGCTCCCCTTTCTCCACATTCTCATCAGCGCCTGTTGTCTTTTGTCTGCTTGATGCCCGGCATCTTAGCAGGTGGGACATCCCACTGCGCATTCCATCTGCAGTTTTCTGATGATCAGTGGCGTCGAGCACCCTTGCATGTACTTGTTGGCCACTTTTAGATCTTCCTTGGGAAAATGTTCAGGTCCTTTGCCCATTTTAAAACTGAGTTATTTGGGGATTTTTTTTGCTCTTAAGTTCTATACATCTCCTATATATATTTTGGATATTGACCCTTTGTCAGATATGCGGTTTGCAAATATTTTCTCCCACATTGTATTGTTGCCTTTTCTTTTGCGGTACAGAAACTTTTTATTTTTTTGTCAAAAATTTTATTTTAGGATCCCTGGGTGGCGCAGCGGTTTGGCGCCTGCCTTTGGCCCAGGGCGCGATCCTGGAGACCCGGGATCGAATCCCACGTCGGGCTCCCGGTGCATGGAGCCTGCTTCTCCCTCTGCCTGTGTCTCTGCCTCTCTCTCTATCTCTCTGTGACTATCATAAATAAATAAAAAAAATTAAAAAAAATTTTATTTTAAAGATTTTATTTATTTATTCATGAGACACAGACACACACACACACACACACACACACACACACACAGACAGAGAGAGAGACAGACACAGGCAGAGGGAGAAGCAGGCTCTATGCAGGGAGCCCAACACCGGGCTTGATCCCGGTTCTCCAGGATCAGGCTCTGGACTGAAGGCGGCGCTAAACCGCTGAGCCACCGGGGCTGCCCATGATTTTATTTTTTAAGTAATCTCTACAGCCCCCATGGGGCTCGAACCTACAACAGTCCCATGCTCCACCAACTGAGCCAGACGGGGGCTCCCCTTGCACAGAAGCCTTTTTTTTTTTTTTAGTTCGATGACCACTTGTTGGTTTTTGCTTTTGTTGTTTGTGCTTTTTGTGTTACATCCAAAAAAATGTTTGCCAAGGCCAATGTCAAGGAGATCTTTAATAATCTTTTCTTGCAGTGGTTTCATGGTGTTGGGTCTTGCATTTACCTGTTGAATCCATTTCAAATTCACTTTTGTGAGTGGTGTGGAAAAGCAGTCCAATTTCATTCTTTTGCATGTGAATGTCCGGTTTTCACACCATTTATTGAAAAGACCATCCTTTCTCCCTCAAGTATTCATGGCTCCCTTGTCAAACATCGTTGACTGTATACGTGCAGGTTTATTTCTGGGCTCTTGATTCTGCGTCGTTGGTCTTTGTCCGTTTTATGCTAACACCACACTATTTTGATTTGTAACCAAAATAGCTTTGTAATATAGCTTGAAATCAGGAAGTGGGATGCTTCCAGCTTCCTTCTTTCTCAAGGTCGCTTTAGCTGCTTGGGATCTTTTGCGGTTCCATATGAATTTTAGATTATTATTTTTTTCTACGTCTATGAAAAATGTCGTTGGAGTTTTGATAGGGATTGCATAAGTAGATGGCTTTGGACAGTGTGGACACTTTGATGGTATTAACTCCTCTGGTATACAGACACAAGGTGTGTGGGGGGGCTGTCTTTCCATTTTATGTATGTCTTCAATGTCTTTTTTTTAAGATTTTATTTATTCATGAGAGACAGAGAGAGAGAAAGAGAGAGAGAGAGAGAGAGGCAGAGACACAGGCAGAGGGAGAAGCAGGCTCCATGCAGGGAGCCTGATGTGGGAGGACCCCGGACTCCAAGATCACACCCTGAGCCGAAGGCAGACGCTTAACTGCTGAGCCACCCAGGCATCCCTCTTCAATGTCTTTTATCAACGTGCAGATCTTTCATCTCCTTGGTTAAATTTATTCCTAAGTATTTTATGCTTCTGATTCTAATGTAGATAAAAGGTACCTTCCTTCCTAGACACAACTCTGCCACTAGGTGTGGGGTTCCCATACAGGCATTGGGGAGAGAGAAGTAAGGGGAAATTTTTGTTGTTATATAAATTAATGTTTAATTCTTTAAATAATAAAGGCAAATGGAACAGGAAGCCAAGACTCCCGCACTTCCCACTTACCTGTGCAACCCCCTTCTGACTTCCCACCCCATATGCTCCTTCCACACCCCCACTGCTCTTGGCACCCTCCCTAATCATCCCCATATTGCCATTTAGTTTTTAAAATCAAACAATGAACACATGCAAATTATAAAATATGCATGAGGTTTAATGAATAACCCACCAACCAGCTTAGGAAATAGACCCAGGATACTCCATGAAGCCCCCATGTGCCCCAGACCCCCCACTTCCCACAGAGGCTACTGCTGTCCCGAATTTTATTTTTAAAGATTTTATTTACCTATTTGACAAGGAGTGAGAGACCACAAGGGTGCACAAGCAGGGAAAGGGGCAGAGGCAGAGGGAGAAGCAGAACCCCTCCCCTTGAGCAGGGAGCCTGACATGGGACTCGACTCCAGGACCCTGGGATCATGACCTGAGCTGAAGGCAGACACTTCACAGACTGAGCCCCAGGCGCCCCTGTCCTGAATTTTATGCTCACCCTTCCCTCCTGTTGTCCCTGCAAAATATTTACATAATTCTCCATGCTGGTGACAGAACCGAGCTGTGTATATTCTCCTACAACTTTATTCCCACTCGATAATCAGCTGCCACCGAACACTCACGTCACTTCATGAAGCTGTGAACCATCTGTCGTCATCACATGTTAGTTGATTGCATGATAATTCGTTTATTCATCTTACTGTGATGTAGACACGCTGCTTTGTTTTCTGCCGCTTCAAAGAA
The DNA here is from genome assembly GCF_018345385.1 of Vulpes lagopus. NCBI lineage: Eukaryota > Metazoa > Chordata > Mammalia > Carnivora > Canidae > Vulpes > Vulpes lagopus. The sequence continues at coordinate 13,348,767 of NC_054835.1, read as the reverse complement.
TTTTCTAATAAGCATCTAATATGGTTCTCCTGGAATATGGGCAAGAATCTCCAGGAGTCTCAAATCAAGGAGAGGGATTACTAGGCTGTGGGATGGGATCTCAGCCTCCCTGGGTACCACCTGATTAATGCTCAGAGGGTGTGAGCTGACACTCCTTCAGCAACCCTCTAATAGGCCACCATTATCAGGACAAAATTTTTGTCTATCTGGTGGACATTTCAAATATCTCACCATGGCTTTTACTCTGCACTTCTTTGATGACCCATACAGTTGAGCAGCTCCTCACATATTTACTCCCCATGCACATTTCCCCTTTGTCACATCATCCATTCAAATCTTGGTCCACTTGCGATGGGGTTATCTTTCTCCTTGTTATTGACTCAGAAGTTCTTGCACGTTCTTACATGAGCCTGTCAGGTGTAAGTGATGCAAAAGCTCCTCTCATTCATGATACAGATGTATTTATTATGATGTAACCTAAATCTACCTCATTTTTCCTTTGTGTTTTAGTGATTTTTAAAAAATATTTTATTTATTTATTCATGAGAAACACAGAGAGAGGCAGAGACACAGGCAGAGGGAGAAGCAGGCTCCCTGCAGGGAGCCCAATGCGGGGACTTGATCCCAGGACTCCGGGACCACGCCCTGAGCCGAAGGCAGATGCTCAACCACTGAGCCACCCAGGCATCCCAGTAATTTTTGAATCATAAGAAATTCTTCCTTAATTACTGTTGTGAAGATACTCTCAAAATGTTATTTTGGAATGGTAAGAGTACATTCTCCCATATTCTCTTCTAAAATTTGTACATTTGCATTTTACATTTCAAACCACATGGAACTAGTTTTTCTATATGATGTGAGACAGGAGTCCACTTTAATTTTTTATATAGTTAAATTGTCAGAACACCATTTGTTGAAAACTCCTCCTCCCCCCTGCAAAACCAGCTCTTTCATAAACCACAGTTGTGTGTATGTGTGGGTCCATCCTTGGGTCTGCTCGGATGGTCCATCTGTCTCTCTGCCAGCACCATGCTGTGTTTATGTGTTATGAAAGCTCTACAGTAAGGTAAATATCTCTACCTGGTGTTCTCCTTTAGAAGAGTTTTTTCTATCCTTGTTATTTAAGTCTATATAATTTTTAGAATCAATTTGTCAATGGGCTTTTGATAGGAATCACACAGACTCCAAAGATCAATGTGTGTGTGGGGGGGGGGGGGGGCTGACACAGAGGGTTGTGTCCAACTCTTGATTTTGCCTCAGGTCGTGATCTTAGGGACATGAGATTGAGCCCCACATTGGGCATGGAGTCTGCCTTGGATTCTCTCCCTCTCCTTCACCTCTTCCGCCTGCCTCTCTCCCTCTCACTCTAAAAAAAAAAAGAAAGAAAAAGAAAGAAGAAAGAAAGAAAGACAGTCAGAAAGAAGAAAGAAAGAAGAAAGAAAGAAAGAAAGAAAGAAAGAAAGAAAGAAAGAAAAGAAAAGAAAAGAAAGAAAAGAAAAGAAAAGAAAAGAAAAGAAAAGAAAAGAAAAGAAAAGAAAAGAAAAGAAAAGAAAAAAGAAAAGATCATTTTGGGACAAATATACATCCCTGTGATATTGAGACTTTCAATGCATGAGCAAAATATCTATTTTATATTAATTTATATGAGCAGTCTTTAGTTTATTTCAGTAAAGTTTTATCATTTTTCCCATAAATTAGGTCTTACATATTTATATGAGCTTTATTCTGTGGTGCTCTATGTTTTCATGCTATAATAAAGGATCCCATAAAAAAAAAAAGATGTATTTATTTATTCAGAGAGAGAGAGAGAGAGAAAGAGAGGCAGAGACAGGCAGAGGGAGAAGCAGGCTCCATGCAGGAAGCCTGACGTGGGACTCGATCCCGGGTCTCCAGGATCACACCCCAGGCTGCAGGAGGCGCTAAACCTCTGTGCCACCGGGGCTGCCCAGGATCCAATTTTTAAGTCACATTTTCTGTTGCTCATATTTAGAAACGCAGTTTTCTTTGGATATTGATTTTATATAAGCAATTTTTCTAAATTTTCTGCTTATCTTAACAATTTATTGTTAGGGACGCGTGGGTGGTTCAGTGGTTGAGCGTCTGCCTTTGGTTCAGGGTATGACCCTGGGGTCCTGGGATTGAGTCATGCATCAGGGAGCCTGCTTCTCCCTCTGCCTGTGTCTCTGCCACTCTCTCCGTGTCTCTCATGAATAAATAATATCTTTAAGAAACAAAACAAAAACAATTTATTGTTATTTTCTATGTCGATAATATTTAAAAATAAGTTTCATTTTTCCTTTTCTAATTCTTGTATGTGTTTTCCTTATCTTCCTGTGCCAGTTGGTACAAAAAAGTCCCAAAATGTGCCAGTGGGCACAGTGTTTCATTCCTCATCTTAAGTACTTCCAACCTTTCACCATGAAGCATGATGTTTGCTATGCCCCATAGTATGTATCCTTCATCAGATTAAGAAATCCTCCTCTAGTCTTAATTTCTAGTTTTTATCATGAAAAGGTGATGGATCCTACCAAGTGCCTTTTCTGTATTAGCGCCGTCATCTGACTTCTGTGCGCTAAGCCAGTGGCTCACAGTCATCAATTCCTGAAGTTAAACCACCCTCTCATTCCTCAGGCAGGTCAAACTTGGTCAGACTGATTACTGTCTTTGAGATTTGGTTTCCTAATAATTTGTCTAGAATTTGTCTAGAGGTTTCACTGGTTTCTGAATGACATCCCCCCACAGCTCTCCTTGGGCTCCCATTCCTCCCAGAGTTTGGTATCAATGTCATGCTGTCCTTTAAGGGAGCTGGGGAACATTTCTATAGAGAATTTGTACTTTGAAAATTCAGTGGAACTCACTGGCTGGGGTTGATGTTTTCTTTGTGATTCTAATTACTGATTCTCTATTTTTAAGGGTTATAAGACTGTTCAGATTTTCTATCTCCTCTTGGGTCAGTTCGATTCAGTTCTATTTTTCTAGAAATCTACTAGCGCAAAGTTGTTCACATCATCCTTTTAATCCATGTATTATCTATGGCTATGTTTGCTTTTAAGTCCCTAGTATTACTTACGTATTTTCCTCTCTCCCTCTTTCAATCTTGCTGGAGGTTTGCTGTTTTTATTAATCTTGTCAAAGAACCCATTTTGGCTTTCCTGATCATCCCTATCATACATTTATTTTCTAGTTCATTAATATCTGCTCTTTATATTTCCTCTCCTCTCCTTCATTTTGGGTTTATCCATCAGTTCTTCAGGTGGATGATTAGCTAATTAATTTTCAGCCTTTCTTAAAGGAAACACAGGACATTATTATCATTTTAAACAGTTGTGGCTGAATGAAAACAGGAGTCCTCAAACTGCTAGAAACACGACTCATAGGGGGCTCAGCCAGTACGCTCCAAAACAATCATGGCGTTTGTGCCATAGACACACTTCTTTGGGTCAATGACTCTATGGTGGCTTTACTGAGCTTGCCTCAGATGCTCAAGGATGGAAGATGTTCCCACCCAGGCTCCGTCACTCTCTACTAGAAGTCAGAGCTGCTCCAGTCTGATGGCTCCCCCAGCGGCACCCCCCACTGCCTCCCAATTTATTCCAGTAATAATAACATCTACTCATTGTCACCTACTACCATCTAATAAAACCCATGTACATTTAATCCCATCTGCACCTTGAATGAGTTTTGAAAACATCATGCTAACTGAAAAAACCCAGACATAAGAAGCCACCTACTACATGAGTCTATTGTATGAAATGTTTCAAGAATAAGGAAATCCGTAGACAAAGAAAGGAGCTTAGTGACTGCCAATTAGGGAGGAGCTGATGGGGAGGTACTGATCACAGGTATGGGGTTTCTTTTTGGAATGATGAACATTTTCTGAACTTAGATATCAGTGATGATTGTATAACATTGTGGATTGATTCAAAGCCACTGAATCGTACATTTTTAAATGGTTAAAATGCTGAATTTTATGTTAATGAATTTTACCTCAATAAAAGCTTTTAAACAGAAAATATAAGTCATTTAAAAACTAAGATATTTGGGCCTCTTTCATCTCCTTTCATTGGTGTGGCCAGCCTCCTGTTTGTTGGGCAAGTGCTGCCTGGACCTGGGAATGCTGTGGCCCTGTCCCATCCCTGTTCTGCAGCCAAGAGGGCCTGTTCCAGTTTCAAACTTACCAGCGTCAGCACCCTACCTGCCTCCTTTCCAGTGGCTGCTTCACTGGTTGTGAGTCTGTGCAGATGCCACATGCTGTCCCCAGGCCCAGACAACTTGGTCCACACCTCAGGTCTCAGCTAGAAGCTGCATCCTCATGAGATCTCCTTCTCCAGCACAGCCTCCAGCCATTCTTACCTGTGGCTCTCTCACCTGTGTCCCTGGTTGGCATGGAAGCCCACCAGGAAGATGACAAGGCCTGTGCTCTTCCCCACCGTCCTTGCTGTGACATGATACTGACAGGCAGCAGGAAACATTTGCCAAAGACCCTGTGTCCAGCACACCACCCTGCCCTGCTCACTCCAGCCCCAGAAGTGTTCCTGGTTCCTCCCTTCCCTCTGCCCTGGCCCAGCATGGACAGCTGCTCCCTGTCCTTTCCCCTCAGCAGCCACAGCAATGTTTCCAAAGCACATAGCTCTCTCTGTGACTTTCAAAATCCAAGCTCTCTGGCTGGCCTGGGACATTCGTAGCCAGCCGGCCTCCTCTCTAGCCCTACGGCTCAGCTGGGAACTCCCAGGGGGGACCCCCTGGCCCGTGCTGCACATTGTTACTGCCCTCCCCCCACCCAAAACACCCTCCCCCTCCCCTACCTTTGCAATTAGTTTCTGTACTGCTGGGTTGGTCCATCTGGACACCACTGACGTTTGAAGACAGGGAATTCTTTGTTGTAGGGGCTGCCCTGTGCATTACAGAATGTTTGGCAGCATCCTTGCTCCATGCCGGCAAAGGTCAAAATACTTGCAACAACCAGGTCTGTCTGCAAATCTTGCAAATGTCCCCAGGAGGGCATTGTCGCCCCCGCAGAAAACCACTGCTCTGTCTTGGCCGTTCCCAAATTGGTACAGACTCCTCTCCTGAGTTTCCTAGCTGGGGATCCATTTGTTTCTGGACATTCTCCCCTAGAGAAATGAGATTTTTAAAAAGACAGATGGGAAGAAGTTGACAAATGTGTAACAGAGCTACTCTGGAGGAGCAAACAAATGAGAAACAGAACACGGACAAGAGCAATGAAGGAACAGTCCCGATGCTATAAAATGGCAGCAGCCCGTGCTGTTTCCATACGCTTACAGAGGAATTGCAGGAGGGATGGCACAAGCGTAAAGCGATCTCCCAGGAGAGCAGTGGGGGGGTCACAAGCTTCAGTGTGATACCAGGTCCAGAAGCTTCTGCACAGATGTGTTGTGGGCTCACCCGTGGTTGTGGTCGGTACAGCACCTCTGTGGGCTGACAGCTACCAGCTTAAAGGAAGAAGCCGCCAGACTGGATTCCAGAAGAGTTTGGAATTCTTGTAAGGCAGAAACAAAAGAAACATTCAAAAGCTAATATATATATTTAAATAACCCACCATAAACAAAGCACAGAAGTGCACTTGGAAAGTATTATTGATGCATAAGACAAGGGACAAGTGCTCTTCTAGCTCAGGAACTCTTTCAGATCAGTAATAAAAAGATTAGCAACTTCACTGAAAATAGGCAAAGGACCTGAAACGTTGCTTCACAGAGAAGGACAAACAATTGCAAGGGAAACTGCAACTACACAAAGCAGAGCCCCCGGTGGGCAAAGGTCTGGAAGTGCCACGGCCCCCCATAGGGTCACCAGGGGCTCAGAGGGGTGGGGTGTGGGCCCTGGGTGGATGGCCGCATGGCCGCAGGCCTGGTCCCATCATGTGTCAAGGAGTGGACAGTTCCTACCATGCAGTCAGCCCTTGGACAGTGTCTGGGTGTCAAACAAACAGCAAGAGCTTCAGAAACAGTTGGTTTTGTTCTTTGTATCGATAGACCTTTTACATAAAAGGTTTGGATGTTCACAAAACTGCTCATTTCAAGGAGGACACTGGGGGTGAGTGGACATCCCACACGTTTCCCTTCTGCGCTGAATTTACAGCAGGTGTTTTCTAAGTGAAAACGTAAGGAACTGGGACCTGCGTGCAAGGAAGACACCAACCGGAGCGCGTGGAAGAAAGCAGAGTGGAGTGTGTGAGCACGCAGCTGGGAGACAAGACCTGGGGTTTGGGAAGGAGAGATGAGTCAACAAATGCCTTTGAAACTGTCAGCTTTGGGACCCCCTGGGTAGCTCAGCGGTTGAGCGCCTGCCTTTGGCCCAGGGCGTGATCCTGGAGACCTGGAATCGAGTCCCACATTGGGCTCCTGCATGGAGCCTGCTTCTCCCTCTGTCTGTGTCTCTGCCTCTCTCTGTCTCTCATGAATATATAAAGTCTTTAAAAAAAAAAAAAAAAAGGAAAGAAAGAAAAAAAAAAAGAAACTGTCAGCTTGGAACAGGGAGGAACATCCACTTCTAGCAATTGTCTGCATCCGGCCACGATATGGTAACTGGTACAGGTGTGCCTCAGAGGTGCTGGGGCCGGCTTCCAGAATAGCACAATAAAGGGACTTTCACAATAAAGCAGGTTGAATGCAATTTTTTGTTTCCCGGTGCATTTTATACAAGTTATGCTTCTCCTACCCTGTAGTTTACTAAGTGTGAGATAGTGTATGTCTCAAAAATATTATGCAGATTCCTTGGTTAAAAAGCATTTACTCACTGAGAAATCCTGGCCATCAACCAGCCTGCAGCGAGCCAGACTGTCTGCAGGTACCAGCCCTCCTCCATGGTCGCGACGCCCAGCAGTAGTTGGTGCTGTCAGCAGCACTGTCGGCAGCACTTCACCCATGGTGGGAGTTCTCTGACACCTGGAGTCTGTCCTCTCGATTGCGTGCCACTGCTTCAACACACAGCCAGTTTCTAGATTCTTTGCTGCCACAGTCTTCACGGCATCTTCGCCAGGAGTGGTTTCATCTCCAGAAGCCACTGTCTCTGCTCAGAATGCAGCTGCTCACCCACCGAAGCTTCACCATGAGCCTGTGGCCCCGAGGGGCTCCCCTGACATGGGTTCTCTTGCTCCTTCCACCACACTTGTTGCTGCGTCCTCTCTTGAAGGCTGCAACTCCTCAAAGTCAGTTGCTTCTAAACTCTTGTCCATTGTGATTTTGGCCTCTTCCCATGAACTTCAAGTGTTCTTAGTGTCAACTAGAATGACGAACACTTTCCAGAAGATTCTCAAAGTCCAGCCCCATCAGAGGGGTCCCTATGGCAGTGACGGCCTCATGCAATGTGTTTCTTCAATAATAAGACCTGCCAGTAAAAAGCACTCCTTAAGGGCAGCCCGGAGGGGGGGGGAGGGGGAGGGGCTCTGTGGTTTAGCGCCACCTTCAGTCCAGGGCCTGGATCCTGGAGACCCGGGATTGAGTCCCATGTCGGGCTCCCTGCATGGAGCCTGCTTCTCCCTCTGCCTGTGTCTCTGCCTCTCTCTGTCTCTCATGAATTAAAACAACAACAACAACAACAAAAACACTTCTTGATACGTGAGCTGCAGAACGGATGTCATGTCAGTGGCATGAACACAGTGTCAGTCTCCTTGTGCGTCTCCATCTGAGCTCTCAGTGGCCAGATATAGTGGAGGGAACCCTGTATCCTGAGTGCTAGGTCTCTACAGTGGGATTAAAATATTCAGCAAACCATGTTGTGAGCAGATGTGCAGTCACCTGGGCCTTGTCCCACTCAGAGCACAGGCCGGGAACATGGAGCACGGTGCTCAAGGGCCCTGGATTTCCAGAAAGGTCAATGAGCACGGGCCTCAACTTCGAGCCACCAGGTACTTGAGCCGCTACCAAGAGACCCAGCCTGCCCCCCGAGCTCTGAGGCTGGCACAGACTTCTCTCTCGCTGTGACGGTCCGGGACAGCCTTGCCTGGCAACACAGAGCTGCTCTGTCTGCACTGAAAATCTGATGTTTAGTGTTGCTGCCTTCATGGAAGATCTCGGTCACATGGGTGACCTGCTGCCTCCACCTGGCCCTTACATCATAGAGATGGGTCTTTCCCTGAACGTCATGCATCAGCCTCAGCTGGCTGCAGGCTCTGCAGCTCCTCACCTGCACAAAATTAAAGAGCCAGAGCCCTGTTGGGGGAGGCTGAGGCCGGTGGAGCTTCCATCCAGACGACTAACGCTTCCTCCGTGTCAGCAGTGAGACTGTTCTACTTTCTTACCATTTGTGTGTTCCCTGGGGCAGTACCTGTAATGCCATTCACAGTGTCGCCAATGTTTGGTGCAAGAGGCCTGGCTCTCGGCCTTTTTTGACAGGCCTTCTGCACTTGGCGGAATCATTTCTAGCTTCTGATTTAAAGTGAGAAACACGCAGGACACCTGGGGGACTCAGCAGTTGAGCATCTGCCTTTGGCTCACGGTGTGATCCTGGAGTCCCAGGATCGAGTCCCACATCGGGCTCCCTGCATGGAGCCTGCTTCTTCCTCTGCCTGTGTCTCTGCCTCTCTCTGTGTGTCTCTCATGAATAAATAAATAAATAAAATCTTTAAAAAAGATAAAGAATAAAACTGTTACAAGAAAGAAAAAGAACCCAGTGAAGAAATGAGTAGACAGACTACAAATTAAAATAATAATAAATGGATAATTAAAGCAAAAATAACAATAACATCTTTAGGTATAAACTGTATGGAGAAAGACATATGAGAATGTGGTGAAGGTCTGGAGAGCACCGTATAGTTCCTACTTCAGACCTCACATGTACAACAGGGGACCATATGGTTTTATAGGAAGGTGGGCTGTGGCCAAACGGAAGGCACATATTCACACTGTACAGCCTGGAGCAAGTGTGAAACGATGAGAAAAGTGGTGGAGCCAGGAAGCCAACCGATGAGCTGAATGGGTCATGAAGATATCCTTACCACCAAAGAAGCAGAAACAAAGGAACAAAGAACAGATGAGATCAAGAGAAAACAAGTAGCAAACTGGTAAATCTAAATTTCAGAAAATGGCCTGCTGGCAGGTTGGAGAAAAAGCACAGAGGAGCCTGGGATACTTTGTTGCGCCACAAAGTAGGGCGAGCTCATCAAGCGCAGGGCATGTCAAAGGGAACAGGAGCTGCCCAATGTGTCACACCTCCAAACACTTTCAGTGCCCACGCAAATACCAACAACATCACAACCCACTGAACCGGAGACTGAGTCTGTCTGCCGACATGTGAGGTGAGGTCGTGACGCAGGATGGAGCTGTCACATGGTCTCCAAGTGCCCTTGAGCAGGATGCGGGCGATTCCAGCGGGCCCTGCCCTCGGGGAGGTGCAGACACCGCGGCTGAGGGCTGCCTTGTCAAGTGCGACCCCTGGGCCACCTAGCGGGACACCCCGGGAGTACAGCAGCATGTCAGTGATGCTCCTGCTCAGGATGCACAACCCTCCATCCAACCCAGAGGGCATAGACAAACCCAGAGGCTGTCCTACGAGCAACCTGACCTGTGGTCTCCAGAAGTGCAAACCGAGGAGGAGGCAGACTATTCCAGAATGAAGATTGGAGGCACAGGACAACTCAACGCCACGGGATGCTGAGCCAGACCCACATGCAGGGGCGAGTGGGGCTGCATGACAGCCAACACCACTCAGAGGCTCCAGGGGCAGAGCAGCGCCATCCTGGTGTCGGTCACACGAGACAACGGCCCTGTAGGGATGATGTAGCGTCGAGCTGGCTGCCCTCACAGGGCTCGTGGAGGATCTGCCCTTCGTCCCGGCCAGCAGCTCTCCTGGCTTCTTTGGCTTCACGTATATTTTAAAATTGTGAGAGGACACAATATATGCTGGACAGTCCCAATTACAGAAGATTCTAGTCTGGGAACTGTTCATCTGTACTGACAAGGGCAAGCTGGCTCCCCTGGGGCAGGGTGGGGCTGATGCCAAGAGGCACTGGGGAGTTTTGGGGGCAACGAAGATGTTCCTCACGTCTTCAATGTGGTGTTTGTTGATGGTGGTGACAGGAGGACTTACAGTTGTCAGAATTCACGGAACCCTTAGAACGAGTGCTTTTTGTGACAGATGAATTATATCTCAAGAAAGCTAATTCTGAAAGCTGAAAAAGGGCCACCAGCTTTTTGGTGTTGTTGCTGTTAAATATTTATATGCTCTTCCTAAAACTTACATAAAAATACAAAGGGCCAAGGCGCCTGGAGGGCTCCGTCAGTGAAGCGTCTGCCTTCAGCTCACGTTGTGGTCTCGGGATCCTGAGATGGAGCCCACATTGGGCTCCCTTCTCAGTGTGGAGACCACATTACCCTCTCCCTCTGCCTCTGTCCCTAGCTCGTGCTCTCACTCACTCTCAATGTGTCTCTCAACTGAATACATTAACAAGTCTTGAAAAAAATACAAAGGTCATGACGGGCACTGAAGTGGGGCACTTGACGGGATGAGCACTGGGTGTTATTCTATATGTTGACAAACTGAACACCAATAAAAAATAAATTTATTAAAAAAATACAAAGGTCCTACAACAGTCAGTTATCAAAGAATCATCTTCAAGAATAAGGACAGTTTGGAGTACTTATACCACATGATGTTGATACTTAAAATGAAGCTACAGTAATAAAAACAGGAAGATAGGCCCATAATCAATGGAACAGAACAACTCATAAATGGAGCCCACATGCATGTCAATTAACATTCTACAAAGGAGTGACGCCTAGGGGGCTCAGTGGTTGAGTGTCTGCCTTTGGCTCAAAGAGCGATCCTGGGGATCCACAGTCTTGGGATCGAGGCCCCGTCGGGCTCCCTGCATGCAGCCTGCTTCTCCCTCTGCCTGTGTCTCTGCCTCTCTCTCTGTGCCTCTCATGAATAAATAAATAAATATTAAAAAAAAAATCTACAAAGGAGGCAATGCCATTCAATGGGAGAATCTAAATATTTTTTAAAATCAAGTAAGTACGGAACAACTGGATGCCCACACTGGAGAGGAACATACTTGATCTCAACCTCCTTCTTTATTTATTTAAGTGTTATTTAAGATGGTCACACACCAAAATATGAAATCTAAAACTATAATGCTTTAGAAGAAAATGGCAAATGATCTTCCCAACCTTGGAGCAGAACAGAGAGAAATATCTGTCCCCCAAAGAAAAGAAACACTGGGGTTGCCCAAAATTGTAAACTTCTGCTCTTAAGAAAATGAACACAAAGTAACAGAGGGAGAGAAAACATGTAAATACTTGTGTCTGACAAGGATTTGTATCCAGAAGGCACAAAGGACTCCTATGCTCAGCAGTGGAAAGAGAATCCAATTAAAAATGCACAAAAGGCCAAACATGTTGCAAATGAAGATCCAGGCGCAGACAGCAAGGGTCTGGAACAGGTGCTCCTCACCAGTCCTCAGGAATGCAGGCGAAACCCACGATACCACCATGTGCTCACCGGGGTGGGCGGAATCAGAGACAGGAAACCATCTTAGCAAGGACACAGGCAGAGCTCCATCACCAGTGACCGGTGAGCGGGATGGCACAGCCACGGCAAAGCATGTGCTGACCACGCGATGCAGAAACCCACACCCGGGGATTCTCCCCAGACGGACAGAACCACGTGCAGACTATAGTGGCAACAGCTTCAGACTTGAGGCGTAAATGCACGTGCCATGGGGGATGAGTCAACAAAACTGCATATCCTCACTAGGGATTCTCTTCCACAGTAAACTGACACGAGCCAGAAAAAAAAAAAAAAAAAAAAAAAAAAGAAAAGAAAAAAAAAAAAACTGAGCAAGAGAAGCTACAGAAGAGTCCCCTACAGCGTGGCTCTGCTTATATCAAGTTCCACAAAAGGAACAACTAATCTATGGTGGAAGGAACCTAAACAGGAGACGCCTCTTGGCGATGGGAACCAGGTGATGGGAATGTCCTGTCCTCTGGGAAGGGACATGGGCAAAGGCATCTGTCAAAACTTCTGAGTTGTATCTGGGTTCAGCGTATGTAAACTGCACTCTGACTTTTAAAATATTAAATGTATAGTTATTTCATACCCTACAGCTAATAGATCCCATCTAGATTCAAGAGCTCTACTGAAAAATAAAATACTAGAAGTGCTGGAGAATATTTTTACGATTTGCAGGTAGAGAAAGTTTTTCTAAATATAGCATGTAATCAAAAGTCACAGTCAGATCTTACCACATAAAAAAGACTTAAATTTAGCGTAGTACCAAAGTACGATACGATATGTAAGAAGCCCACACGATCAATAAGGGAAACACAAACACCGCAGTGAAATTCTGCACAAACTCACATGAGAGGAAAGGCCACCCTGCAATACATGTGGAGATCCTTAGGCTCATCTACAAGTGTAAAAAGTAACACACATACAAAAACCAATTAAAAATGAATGAATGAATGAATGAATGAATGAATGAATAATTTTTTTAAAAATGTGGCACACGGAGGCCTCATTTCAGTCTCATTTTGTTGTGATTGGAAAAAGCAGGAAGCATGACAGGTATGCGTGTGAAGGAAACATGCCCAGCTGGTGCACAGGCTGGCATACGTGTGACGAGTGACCCTCCAGGGGTCAACTCCAGAACGTGCATCACAGGAAGTCTCTCTCAACCCATTGGCTAAGAGAACAATGCTCGAGGGTACGGCACACAGCAGGCTGCCTCCCAGCACCGTTGTCGCTGGTGGAGGCTGGAAACCTGCACCCGCATGTCAGAAAGGGTCAATGGCCAACGTCCACACATGGGGGTGGGGGGCGGCAGCCGAGAAGGGGTGCGTCCATAGGCTTCCCCGTCTCTCCAGTTCCTACGTACTGTTTCGTTTTTGGCGAGGAGAGGTACAGCCGGGCGACCCTGCTCACCTTCTGCTGCCCTGGGAGGCCCCACAAGATCCCCAAGCCCAGCCATAGGGCTGTTCCTGGTCTGAGGTGGCCACCACAGAGCACGTAGTCCTGAGAGACCAGGTGAGACACAACAGCCCCCAGCACGGACGTCAAGCTCCTCAAAGCCACATCCTGTGGGGGCTCATCTGAGATGCTCATGACTTGCTGCCATGCTGCTGGGGGGGGGGGGGATCCCCACCCCACGGCCTCCGTAACACACCCAGGGTTTTAGGCTAGACTGGGTCCTGGTCCAACAAACAGTGGTTTGCACTCCTACGTTGCCCCCCGCGCCCAAGGTAATGAACTCAGGAACCCAGGTGGGGGTGTCGCTGGGGGAGGGCCACACAGGGCTGGTGGGTCCACATGGCCTGACATCCCAAGTCCTTGAGGACCCCTACCCCCAGCCCAACCCCCACCCACAGCCCCAGCACAGTCCCCACTCAAGGGCACTACTCAGAGAACCAAGATGACAAGCCTGGGGAAGAAAGGACGTCACCCTGCCATAGATGAGCCCGCCTCCACTCCCTGGGGTCCCAAGTGCCCATGCACCCCCAGGCCTGCAGTCACCCTCCTGGGGCAACACCATGTGACAACTCAACCAAAGGCCTGGAGGGAAGGCCTCCCACCTGAGCTATTCACACAGTACAGTTACCGTTTCAGATAAATGTCTTCTAAAGACATCTTTTGTGTAAAACATCCGAGCACCCGGCTATTTCCTGTTGTGTTTACAGGCGCCCCAGTGGGGAGGCCAGCCCTGCACAGAACAGAGGTGGGGGGCTTGGGACTAGTGGATGCCCGCTGAGGGGCAGAGGTCACAGCCTGCCAGCAGGCTTACCAGCCTCATCATGTTCAAAAGCAGACCTGATTCAGGACTGTGGGGACTTACCTGGTGCTGCGCCTTGGAGCCTAGTATTGGGGGTACAGACATGCACGTGCACACACACACACACGTGTGTAACACTCATACAACATGCATGCACACACACAAAGCGACACATGCAGACCCTCCTCTCATCTGCCTTGGGGTAGGTATAGGTGGCATTCTCTTCACAGGCAAGTCTGTGGCGGAAAGGAAGCAGTGGTCCACTGGCCAAGGGCTGGGGGTGCTGGGAGTACCCCACAGGCAGCACAGGGGCTTTGCAGAAACCAGTTCAAACATGATACCGTAATAAAAACCTCATTTAAAGTACTTCTTTTTTTTTTATTGATTTCATTGAAAACAGAACAAGAAATGGTCTGAGCCAAAAGACTGCTCTTAAAACTGTCAAAAACATTTTAACAGAAAAAAATAAACATGACTGCATCATGAATGTTTTAGAAGAGCCGCACAAAAACCCCACTGCTACTGCACTAGTTACAGTATTTAAAAAAGTATATGCCAAAAAAAAGTATATGACCTGGCGGGCCGTCACACAAAAGGTGATGGCGAATTTATTCCACGACAAGACTAACATTTTAAAAAAAGTTTTTTCCTGCATTTTATTCTAAAATCACTTTGTTCTCTTTATACAGTTGATAGTTTATTTTCACATGGTGAGTAGAAACCACACCAGAATCAGCACCGTTGTCTGTGTTTTGTGTTTTTTATTTGTCCTAATGTTCAATAATGGTAGAAAATAAATCAGTTTATTCATCATCATAGCATGTGGTTTAAAAATCAACAAGAAGGCGCCAGCATCGCTGAGCTGGCGGGGCTGGTGCGGGGTCCTCCGTGGGCCTCAGCCCTCCTGCACCCAACAAACCGCTTCCTCGGAAAGAAATGCATTAGAGGTCTGATATATAGGACTAGATATAGGACTTCTTTAAAAAGCAAACCCACATTTTCTCCAAAGTTAGTGATGGCTCGGCCCTGACCTCTCCTAGGTCGAGGTGGGGATGGCGTCTGCACAGCACCCAGAAGCTGGCACCTGCTGACGCAGGCCCCAGGCAGGCAGGTGCAATGGAGCAGCTTGCAGGTGATGGTGTCTTCGGCGGGCACCACATGGGGAGCCTGGGCCCACAGGACTTTGCCAACAAGCCCCACAGTGGAACGGGAACCAGGGGAGCAGAGGGGAAATGAGAAACGTGGAAACGACAAAACCATCATCAGAAACTCACAAGGTCACGCCAGCGCAGAATCCCAGAGTGTTCCAGAGCGCCCGCCCCCAGCCCGCGGGCCACCACGCCGGGACCTCGAAGCTGCGGCCCATGTCCCTGCAGCCCCAGGCCAGGACCCTTAGGCGTCGTGTGCACATCTCCTTCCTCTCCAACTGCAGTGTGAACAGCACCGCCGCTTGGTGCCCCACGCTGGCTGTTGCTCATAGCGGGTCCGCGGTGGAGGAGC
Source organism: Vulpes lagopus (assembly GCF_018345385.1). NCBI lineage: Eukaryota > Metazoa > Chordata > Mammalia > Carnivora > Canidae > Vulpes > Vulpes lagopus. The sequence goes on along the minus strand of NC_054835.1, from coordinate 13,333,541 downwards.
TGGTGTCAGGCAGGCCGTTCTCCTGGCCATCCTGGGAGGCGCTGGCCTGCCGCTGCGCTAGGGCCGTGCTGGAGTGTCGGCACTTGGGGGAGCCGCACCGGCAGCTGAACAGCTTGCCCTTAATGTCCCAGAAGCGTTCCCCATAGTCGAACCTGGGAGAGAGCAGAGCTCAGGGTGGCGTCTGGGCCGCACACCCCGGGGAGCAGGGTGGGCCTGGCCTGAGCAGCCGTCAGTCCCCACTCATGGGGTGGAGCAGAGAACCGCTGAGGAGAAGCCCGTGCTGAGCAGCATGAGTGCAGCACCCAGGAAGTCTCCAAGCCCAGCCGCCCCAGGGACCGTGGCACCTACCCCAGCTGCTCCCCAGCCTCGATCAGGCGGGTGCTGAAGAAGGCAATCCTGGGAAACCGCAGGTCCTGGTGGGACATGAACACGCGCACAGGCACCAGGTTGGGCTCGCAGTGGTGGTTGATGAAGCGGCTGACGTTCCCGTAGAACCGAGCATCGATGCAGTAAACCTCGCCATCCTAGCAGGCGGGAAGGAGAGCAGGGGCTCACACAGGAGTCTGTGGACGGCAGGCAGGAACTCGCCCCCAAGGTAGGGGCACAGCAGGCCTCCGTGCTGGGGGAGGCCACCCACTCACACTCTCCTGCTGCACCAGCCAGGTGTGCACCATGTGATGCTCGGCTGCTGCCAGGTATGGGGGTGTGGGGGCAGCTCCCAGGGACCTAGGGACAGAGCAGGGCCAGATCCCAAGGAGCAGCTGGGCAGGTGGGAAGGAGGAGGGAGGCAGCGCTGAGGCTGAGGGCTGCCAGGAGGCTCCCGAGCAGTGGTTATGAGCACAACACAGGGATACGGCCGCAGGGAGGAGTGGTGGCACAGGTGGCCCCAGGACCCTGCCGGGGTGATGTATGCGATGTAGCAGAGGGGACACTGGTGAGAAAGGAACTTGGCTGGGGCCTGGTCTCACCCTGTAAGAAGCAGAGACCCGGAGCTGAGGGTGCAAGGTCGAGGGACCATGGGCCAGGGCTGTGCACGGCCATGAGGAGATGTGTCCTACAACCCTCAGTAGGAGCAGGAATGTCTCCCCTGTGCACTGCTTTGCCCCTGGGGCCCTGAGCAGAGAGCCCGGTCACACCACATCTGCCCCTCACAATGAGGAGCCGATGAGCAGGGACCTCACATGGTCACAGGAACCGAGCATGACGTCTGGGATGGAAAACCAGACACAATGACAAGGGGACCTTCCGTGTATCTGCCCTGCACACAGCAGTCTGGGGGCAAAACTGGACTCAGACAATTCTCCCACCAAACCAAAGGCATATGTGCCCCTGGCCCAGCAGTCCCACCTCCGGGCAGACCCCAAAGTCACTCCCATGGCTCAGAATTTGGCCTCTGCCCATAGGTGTCCTGGACTCACGTGCAGGGAGCCCCACCCTGTGGAAAGCACCTCCCCTCCTGCAAACAGCCTGACAAACTCTGACCTGCATTGGCTGAGTGGGGTCCAAGGGGAGGACCCTCACATAGAGTCGGGAGCAAGTGGCTGGAACCATGACGAGCAGGCACAGTGGGGCTCAGGCTCCATGTGCACAAGTCCCCACCAGAGCCAAGATAGATGCCAGGGGACACGGGGGACAGATGCACAGGAGCCAAACCCCAGCCCCGCCACAATCAAGCTACACAATATGCCTCAGAGCAGCCCGTGGCAGTTACCAATACATAAATGTGGACCAAGAACCGAAAAAATGGACACATTCTAAAGAGAACAGAAAACCAATGGAGCCCAGCCCGAGGTGACCTGGAAGCTATGCGACCAGAAGGGGACACCAGAGCTCTTGATCACACAGTCCTCAGTGACGTCCAGCAGAGCCTGTCTTTCCATGGGTGACACAGCAGGAAAGAAGGGTCACTGGAAATCCTCAGTGCACGTCCCTCCCTCCTAGGCTGTGCAAGTCACCAGACGGCCCCCAAGCGCAGATGCTGCTGTAGCTACAGGGAGGGCTAGACTCAACTTCAACATTCCCCAAACCACAAGGGTGATGTGCATGTACCCGAGCATATGACCCTGGAGCTCCAGACGTGCCTCAGAAACAGGAGGGGAGAGGGTTCCACCTTTCCTCTAACAAAGGCAAGGAAACAGGAACACACGTGGACGCTTTCCCTGTATTTCTAAAGTTCCCTGGGGGCAGTGAACGGAAACAGAATGGACAGACCTTCCTGAATAGGATACCTTCGTATAGTCTCCACTTCCAAAACTAGTAAATACTTTATGTAACTAAGTAAGTTGCAAGATTCTAGAACTTACTATTTATTGTAAAAGTATTTTCTGCCACAACATGACGCTCAAACTCATAAGCCCAAAATCCAGAGCCTCACACTCCAACTGAGCCAACCGGGTGCCCCAACCCTAAGATAAACACACCTGTGAATCCAACTGCTCACTCACCCACCCAGAGAAATGGCACCACGTGCTGCAAGCGGGTGCTTGGCGCACTTGGCTGCACACTCTTGCGGGACTGTGCCTGTGGCTGGCACGTCACTGGCGCTCCACTGAACCATCTGACACTGCTGAGAGGCAGGATGCTGATGGCCAGGGCCTGGGCAAACTCCTGCAGGAACAAGGGTATGAGCACATGCCTAGTGATTCCTTTATTCCAGAGTTCTGCCCTTGAGGAGTCCATGCAGGGTCAATGGCACCCTGCAGACAGCGAGCACCCTGGTGTCCTGACATGGTGACGAAGCGTTACCTCCATGGCCAGGCCCCGGGGCAGCTTAGACAAATCTGAGGCCACACGAGGGGAGGTGGACACAGGGATGCTACAGGAGGCAAGGCAGCGTGAGCAGGCTCCACGGGCCACGGTTCTGGTGACAATGGGTCAGAGCACCCAGGAGCCACAACAACATGTGAGGAGAAGGGAAACTAGGTCCCAACCCTGCACCACCATTGGCTCTGCTGGCCCCCAAATGGTGACAGAATGGCAGGAGCGCATGTTCACCCGCCTGACCCTGAGGGTCACTTGCAAGCCCAGGTCTGGGCGGGGAAGCTTTTTCCTCCCAACAGAAGAATCTGTAGGAAACAGGAAGGGCAGGCTGCCTCTTGGAGGGCCAGGAATCACAAGGGCAGGCAGCCGTGACTCCCCTGTTCCTGAGCTGGGGGAGGCAGACCCTGTGGCCTCTGGGACACCTCTGCTCTTATCCCGTGTGCAGACAACATGGGAGACGGGTCGGCTCGCACACAGATGTGGGTTCTGGCTGGACCACGTGAGGGGGTGGCTGCCACTGTGAGAAGGGACAGCCAGGGCAAACCAGTGGTGCAGTCTGGGGAAACTGGGCTCAGTCTCACCACCGCAGGCGCACACAGACTCCTCAGGAGGAAACAGCAGTTCTGTGACAGATGTCACACTGTCGGCATGACAGATGGACAACGGGATCTGAGGACAGGGCTTTCTCTACTTTTCTGTACAGTGAGCGCTGTCACAATATGAAGAAGAAGCCGTCCACAAAGGCAACAAACAGGGATCTTGGAGCAACTCTCTCTTCCTCACTAAGCGACCACAAGAAGCAGAGGGGGCACCTGGCGTGGGTGAGGGGCAGGACAACTAAGGGGCCCATAGAAGGGCCAAGCGTCCACAGGGAAAGAAGGCCCCATGCCAGGGGCAACGCCCCCACAGAAAGGCTACAGCCTGTCCAGGACCCTCTGAGGGGAGACCCCATCCCCCTGAAGCCTGCAGGACACGTGGCAGATCCCCCATGCCAGGGGATGGGCAGCAACGTGAGCCCTCTGCCCCACGCTGCCTGCGCACCCCTCACCTCCTGCCCAGCGTCCCCCAGTGAGACTGTTCTTCTGGTTTTCCCTAAGCTCCCGCCTCCAGGCTCCAAGGGGCAGGGGCGCAGGTATGCAGACCAACAGCAGGCTGCCCACCTCTGGGGCAACCAGCTCCTCACGCCTGCTGCTCAGCATCAATTCACAGCTGCGGGAACACAGTCTCCTTCCACAGTGCACGAGGCTCCTCAGGTCTCTAACACGGTCCCTGACCATGTGTGTGCTGCTTGCTCTTTAAAGTCTTTCTGATAAATCACCTGTGCCCACCCTCGTCCCTCCAAGATGCCGAGCATGCGGGGGTGCCCTGGTCAACTGGGGCAGATTCAGGCAAAGGAGACAGATACAAAAGGTTCTAGAAAAGCAGGGAGAGGGCAACGCTGGGCTCTGAACAGAACCAGGGCCTGGGGACAGTCTGGGCCAGGGAGAGGGCAGGTGTCACGGTACCAGCTGGTCAGATCCTAGAAACGGGGAGGGAGCAAGAGGGTGCACAGGTGCAGCCATGCCCATGGGACACAGCCCTGAGCTGGGCAGACCCAGGGAGGCCATTCTGTGCTCACGGCCCCTCACACACCAGGATGCACAAGCCACGGACACAGGCCAAAGGGAGCAGCATGTGGGGCAGGAGTCGGGTGGGGGCGAGGCCAGCCCCATCTTTGCCAACGGCCTCTCACCTGGCGGTGATGGGCATCAGTGGGTCGTGGGACCTGCCACCACTCAGGTAGATCACAAAGCCAGACACAGAGAAGCACATGCTCTGACTGCACGTATGGGAGCTCTGCGCAGGGAAAAACCCCGCAGCAAAGACAGATGGCAGTTCCACGGCCAACCAGGGTGGGGGTGCCATAGGGCCGGGGTGCTCCAGACCCTGCTCACAGTGAGAATTAGACCATACACACATTTGTCAAAACTAAAATCACAGGCTTAAAGTTGACTGAATGTAAAAGAGTTACAATAAAATTTGACCCAAAAAGTAAAATGGTCAAAATCTTATCAGATAAAAAAAAAAATCCAACAGAACATATACAAGATCCCACACAGGGCACCACCGAGTGTCAGTAGGGGCAACTGAAGATGACAAACCAGCAGAGGATACACCGCACTCATCACCTAGAAAAGCAGGTGGCAGAAACCCCAATGACCCCAGGTCATGGGTTCAATGTCGCCCTAATCATATCCTACGGGTTTTGTACAACTTATCCAGCTGACTCTCCAACTTACACAGAAACTAAGAGACCAAGAAGAGCAAGACACTCTCAAGACCCCAAGGTAAGAGGACAGAAGGTAGGATGGTTGGCAGACGGGACAAAGGGAGCCCAGGCACGCTGCGCAGGGGTGGGGAAAATACCATCTCCTCCACAAACGGTCCTGAGTCATGCAGATGTCAACACAGGGAAAAATAATGCTGGACCCTGCAGTGCAACGACGACACACCCACATGAGGTCGGCCTGATTTCTGGAGATGCCACACATGTGCCTCTGTATAGTCCTGGCTGTAAAAATCCTGGTTTCACTTGAGGCATTACAAACACCCACAGCATGTAGCAAGAGCGGATAAATTCGACTACAATAAAAATAAAAACTTCTGTTCATTAAAAGGCATCAAGACCTCAACAAGGCACAGAGAGAAGCCATCTGCAAGACACAAATGTCAAAGAACGTTTCCCCCAGAACATGTCAAGACTGCCACAAGCCAAACAGGCCAACAGCTCAAGGTGTAGGATGGGGGTGCTGCGGGCGGGGGGCTCCCTGGAGGGTCTCAGGTGGAGGCTGCCAGCACCTGCATCCCGTGACCACCTGGCACACGGGTTTCCCCTCCCAGAAGGCCTGTCTTGCACACGTGGCTCTGAGAGCTGAGCTCGGGGGCAGGGCTGGGGCGGGCAGGCATAAAGGCCTGGGCTTGGGTCCCTACTTCCATGCCAACCATGCCAGGAAGTTCTCAAGCAGGCAAATCAGGAACTAAGAGCAGCACAGGCATCAGGGCAGGAAGCAGCCTCCAAATGCCCTGGAAACCCGGGTCTCGGGGTAAAGCCTGGGGCCCGCCCGCTGTCCCAACAACCAGGATGGTAGCTGAGACACACTCGAGATCCCTTGCCCATTGTGAGGCTGGCTCTTGTTTGCTCGTCACCATGCGCACGCGGCCACTCCCCTAATGGCTGCGAGCTCTAACCCTGGTGAACAGCTGGGGTCACAGGCAGGCTCCTCGTGCATGAGCTCAGGGACCTCCCGGGTCACGGCCCAAGTGCAGGTGCCCTGCGAACCCTGCATGCACAAGTGTGCCAGTGTGGCTGTCAGGGACGCTGGGCCGGTGTGGGTGAGCCTCCTTACCGCTCCCACGCCGCACGGCCACAGCCAGCTCTCTACCCCCAACCCCTCCAAACGCGTTACCTTGTTGTCAAGATCAAAGAGGTAAGAGTCTTCTTCCCGAACGTCAGCTTCCGAGTCAGAGATGAGCTCCCCGACATACCTGTGGGCAGCAGGGTGCAGGTGAGGACAGCAAGACCCCCCTGACTGCAGGATGGGGCCCAGGGCAGCCCTGGCACAGCCTACCCCCCTGGAGCTATGGACAAATGTTTAGAGAATATGCCCGTGACTGGGTGGGATCTAACTTCAGGTCCTGGAAGATGATGACACAGGAACTCCTCCTCTGACCCGGACCTATGATGACACTGTCCTGGAACCACTGACCACAACCACCATAACAGCCCCAGACTCAGTGAGAGGCTAAGTGCAGGTGGAAACCAGGGAGATAGGTGAGGGGTGGAGACGACATGGGCTGGTTTCCAAGGGCACCCACAAGTCCCAGGCATGGCCAGGGCCCTGGCAGCCCTTCACCCCACACTGCTGTGCTGTGCCCGAAATGGCAGGGGCAGCAGCAGCGGCAGCCCTGGGGTGACCCAGGCACTCACTTACTCGCAGACGAAGGTGCCCAGGGGGATGTCCTGCAGGGACCGCACGCCCCAGCCCATGTTCTGTGTCCGGTAGAGCTGTAGCCTCGCCCTGGAAGACAGTCGGCCATTCACAGCCAAGTTCCCTGATGCTCATGTGCTGATGACACTGTCAGCCACAGTAGCACATAGGGTGCGGGATGCTGCCTTCCTGTCTGGACAGCACCTTGGAACTCTGTGTGTAAGGAAGCCCTCAGCACACCACCCTCAGAGGGGGAGACGCACCCAGGACTCGGCCTGACTGCTAGCGCCCAGCCCTCCCTATGCCTGTTCCTTCATCTGTAACATGGGGGCAGGTGTGGCCATGCCCCCAGGCAGCAGTGAAGGACAGAAGGGCTGACACTGTGTGTCCCCTCAGGGCAGGCAGGGAGCTCTCCCAGGCCCAGAGTCAATGGGGACTACCTGTCCCCTGGTGCTGGTGCGTCCAGGGGTCCTCGGGGAGACGGGGACAGGAGGGCTGGTCAGAAGCACTCTCCGACCACAGATACTGAGAAACTCCAACAAAATACTGTGAAGCTAGACGGACGTCATGTGTGCATCTCCCATCACAACTCACAGCCAAGGAGGTCTTCTAATTCTCAAGCACATGCCCGAGAGGAAAAGTTCACCGTCAGGGGTGCAGGCCAGACCTCTCAGACCGTGTGCCCTGACTGCTTAAGAACAAGGGGCCCATGTGGTCGGCAATGTTTTATACCTGAGCATCCCCGCGCTCCTGCTGTTACAGACACTCAGACAACATAGAATATTTCAGAAATGGTTTGAGATTTAAAACAGAGTGACAGTAGCCCTAGGGTAGCCGTGCATGTGGTCATTTGGAAGTGAAGAGCCTGTTCCCTAGCCTCTGGCTCCTGGGCCTGGATGGCCCCGTCCTCGGGCCTCACTGATGTCTGGGCTGCTCAGCAGGCCTCGTATTATTTACACCAGTTGTGACTCCATCAGGAGACAAGGAGCTCAGACAAGACAGTGTCTATGTCTCTACTGCAAACATGCACATGCATGGAAACACAACGCCCCGTCTGGTGAAATACACATAAACACAATGAACTTGTCAAGCAACCGGAGTTGTTCTCAAACCTTGAAAGTAGAGACCCCTGATGTCTCCCTGCACTGAAGGGCCCAGAATCCCACACCTGGGCAGGGTCCATGGGAGCTGGCGCTTACCTGAGGCCATTCTGCACGACGCGGTTCCGGCAGCTCCTCCAGCAGGAACAGGCGTGGTTGCACTCAAAGATTAAGGGCGGCTCAGCCATGTTGAACTCAGGCAGGAGCCGGCCATCCTGGGGACAGACGTGCAGTCAGGACTGAGCATGGCTCGCCATTCATGCTAAATAAACTGACACCAACACAGTTTTACAAACTAAAACACTGATACAAAAACGACAGTTTCCGGTCAAACTCCACACTGGGGCAGCAGTGTCACGTTGTGCGTTTGTGCCTGGACAGGAAGCACCAGAGCAGACGTGCACACAGGTTCACAGTCTTGTCGCCCTGCCTGGCCTCCCTCCTCCTCCCTGGAACCCTCAGTCTCCCAAGGCCTCTGCCACAGGCCTCTCCACTGCCTTCACGGGGTCAGCACCCCGGGTTTACTGGCCACATGTTGCCATCCTGCGCTCTGGGCCTTGCTCTGCAGGGACCTGGCCACCTGCTTCCCTGTCCTATGCCCAGATACGGCAAAGCCACCAGGCAACACCCTGGACCTTGGGGCCAAGTCCAAAGCTCCATGGTGTCCGAGGCTTCTGTCAAGTGAGAACTATGCTTGAGATGCTGGCTCTCGCCCACCTTCAGCATGGCCGTGCTTTGTAGAGCACATGCCCTCAGAGTGAGTGCTGTAGCCTCTCACTTGGCAGCAAACATGCCCCCAGGCCCATGCCATGCCCTTTCCACCCAAGGCGACTCTGGAGACATCGACTGCGGCTTCTCTTGTCCCCACCCCAGGTCACCCTGGTTCCTGGCACCACGGATAACCTCTGAACCCCCGATGCCAACGGCACTGGAGCTTCTTCCCTTGGATGCTGGGCTCAGAGTCATCTCCCCGGCGGCCACAGGAGCCGGTCAGCCTTGCCCCACAACCCTGCCCCCAATGGGTCTGCCCTCCCGCACTGGCTCACCTGCAGCCCTCCCCTCCAAGGCTGGCCAGGCACAGTCCAGGGCCACAGGAGACTCACCACCCCAGCTCGCCCCGGCCGCAGCTCACCTTGTCATACCAGCACCGCATACTGAGCTGGCCGCACATGCAGTTGCTGGAAGAGCAGTCGTCGATGCACACGCAGTACTGCGGGGGAGATAACACATCAGGTTGGGGGCGGGGGGGCGCGCTCTGCTTACTACGTGTGTCAGCTTTGATATGCACCTTCAGAAAGCCAGGCCCACAGGGAAGAAAAGTGAGAGGCTCTAACATCTGCATTCTCAAGGACACCAAGGGGCGTGCAGTCCCCGAGGAAGAGGGCACACAGCGGGAGACACCTAGCCACTAAGACACGAAGAGCGTGCACAAGGGGCTCTGGATGAAGAGCCCAAGGGAAAGGGGGAGGCAGGGTGGTTAGCAACGTGGGGCCGAGAGCAGGGCTGGGTGACAGAAATCCTGAGGCCCAGAACTGAGGCCAAGCCACTCAGTGGGAAAGACAAGGCCAAGAGAGCCACAGCCCTGCCTGCGGGTGCATGCCCGCCATCACTCCAAGAGGAGCTCAGCAGCTGGTGCTGCACAGGCTCCTCTCACCTGTGTGGTCCCCAAACCACCACTCACCAGGGGGCATCAGCACTGCTCTGGGGGCCAGGGACCCAGCACGGGATCGGGATCCATTTTCAGGAAGATCCATTTCAGATAAGAATCTTTATCTGCCTTTCAACTTATCAGTGGAAGGCACACACTGTGAGGGCTGGGTCTTCTGGGGGAAACCCCTGTGGACCCAAGCCCCAGGGGCCGGCACCCCCTACCACAGCTGACCTGCAAATGGGTGATGTTCCTGTCAATGTTCATGGGGGACGTCACGCAGTTCTGAGAAACATATTTGTAGTTGCTGGGGCACGGCTCGCTGTCCACAGCGTTGACACACGGGATGGGGATTCGCTCATAGCCTCGAGCAATGTCTCTGCCACCGGGAAGGGGGGACATTACCTTTTGCTGTGATAAGCAACACCCCCCACAGAGCAGCAGCTGAGCCTGGGGCCAGGCACTGTGGCCTCAGCTGGGAGGGAAGCCTTAGTTTCCAACTCTGCAAGCCCCGTCCGTCAGCCCTTGGCCCAGAGTGGTCTCCTCACCTGCTCACGGTCTTCTCCATTGGGACAGGCCTGTCGGGAGCTGCATCTCGCAGCGCCCGACTCATCTGCAGCGCGTCCCACACCTGGGAGTTAAGGCTTGCGCACTGCAGGGGCGTCTCTCCTTCTTTGTTTTTCAAGGTGACATCAGAATCCCGAGAAAGAAAGAGGCTAAAAGGAAAAATGTAAGCCAATAAAACATTCAGACCTTAATTTAAAAGACATGAGAATGAGATTTACAAAATGATTACAGTCAGTAAAAATAAAAGGAACACATCATTTATCTTGGTATTAAGCTTGCTGACCAGTGCTTCTAGAAAGACCTGCCCTGACTCACCAGGAACACACTACATCAGTCCTTTTTTTTCTGGTCCGGAACTGTGTGTAAAGAACAAGGGGATGGTACTTGAGGGCTCTTGGCTTTTCCATTCAGAGGCTCATGAACGCCCAGGGCCAGCATGAAGCAGGTAAACCACACGAGCTGGCCGTGTCCAGGGTCCCGATCCACTTGGAAGTGGGATAGCTCACCCAGCCCCACTCAAGGGCCTCACGCACAACCTTCTCTGCCGAGCTGCCACCATGGTCCCAGTCTGAGTGGGCGTGTGGCCCACAGCAGGGCTCCCCCTCATTTCCAGGTGAGATGGAGGGACCCGAGGTCCTGTCCCCTACACCCAGAGCTTCCATTGACAGCAGAGTGAGGACCACTCTGGACCCCAGGACCCCAACCGCACCCACTCATGAGAGGATGACTCCCTAGAACCTCAACCGCACCCACTCTCACCCATATGAGAAACGGGAAGGGGTTCAGAGTGGCGAGTGGTAAACACCAACATCTCTGTCCCTCCTGAACCTGTCCCAGAGGGGCCTGTCCCCTCCCCTCTGATGAGAGGTGCTAGGTGAGACTCATCTCCACACTCACCTATGTATTTGGGGATTCTTAACAACCATCCTCCCTGAACCAGAAATAACCAGACTGACCTCACATGTGGAATGGGACCCCTAGGCCTCTGGCTGTTTGTGGAAGAAGCTTCCCCGGGAGGACCTGGGGCACCAGGGCGCCCCCACCCTAGGAGTCTGGCAGGGGCTGCATGCAGCAGAGCCACTCACAGGACACAGGCGTAGCGGTCCTCCCTGGCTGCAATGTGCAGGGGCGAGTCCCCATGGATGTTCACGGCGTGGAGGTCACACCTGGCAGCCAGCAGGATCTCGGCTATGTCCACGCAGCCCGAGAACGCAGCCCAGTGCAGGCAGATGTTCTCCTCCTGCACAGACAAACGGCACAGCACACCAAGGGGAGAGCAAAGACCCATCTGAGTGCTGAGGGAGCTTCCTTTTTTGTTTTGTTTTCATCATAAAAGTAACATAATCACAGTACTGAGTATTTTAAAAATAGAATAAAAAATCATCTGAAATTAGACCAACCTAAGCACACTATTAACGTAACATTTGGGAGTAAGTTATCTACTTTTTAAAAAATATTTTATTTATTTATCATGAGAAAGAGAGAGAGAGAGAGAGAGAGAGAGAGAGAGACAGGCAGAGAGACAGGCAGAGGGAGAAGCAGGCTCCATGCAGGGAGCCTGATGTGGGACTCGATCACGGGTCTCCAGGATCAGGCCCTGGGCTGAAGGTGGTGCTAAACCACTGAGCCACCCAGGCTGCCCCAAGTTATCTACTTTTTAAAATTATATTCACTCTGTAACAAAGTACAATTGCAAAACAGGACAACACTTGTATAAGATTTTTAAAAGATAAAATGTAGACAAATTTGATCACACTAAAATTTTACTTCATAAAAACCCCTGTAAAATAAAACTTTTACTTTTTTTTTAAAGATTTATTTATTTGAGAGAGAGCCCGAGCAGGGGGAGGGACAGAGGAAGAAGCAGGCTCTCTGATGAGCTGGGAGGCCTATGTGGGGCTCGATTCCAGGACCCGAGATCAAGACCTGAGCTGAATCCAGACACTTTAGCTTGTGAGCCACCCAGGTGCCCCACTCCCCTTTTAAAAAGGATTGATTGACTGATTTGAGAGAGGAGACAGTAGGAGTAGGGAAATCATTTTAAATCAAAGATTAGAAAAAAAACCTTTTGTGCTGTGTATAAACTACACTGTAATTTTGAAAACAAATACACAAAAGGTATAAAAATGTAAAACTTGGGATCCCTGGGTGGCGCAGCGGTTTAGCGCCTGCCTTTGGCCCAGGGCGCGATCCTGGAGACCCGGGATCGAATCCCACATCGGGCTCCCGGTGCATGGAGCCTGCTTCTCCCTCTGCCTGTGTCTCTGCCTCTCTCTCTCTCTCTCTGTGACTATCATAAATAAATAAATTTAAAAAAATAAATAAATAAAAATAAAATAAAATAAAATAAAATAAAATAAAATAAAAATGTAAAACTTGTGTGACCGATGAGGAACACACGTAAGTATAGGGAACATGTGGCCTTGCCAGGTGGGAAATGAGCACAAAGTAGCCATGACATAGCCGTGAAGCAACCACCCTGGGGACAAATGTGAAAGCTGCTCTGACCCCACCCCTGCAGCGCAGGCCACTAGCTCATGGTCATGACCTTCAGGTGGTTCCCGTCTTCCTGTGGACTCGAGGCACTGAATACTTTAGCCCTTTCTTTTCCTGACATGCTCTCAGGGTTTAAACGCTCTCGAGGCTTAAGCGCTTAGAGGTGCACATTTGTGGCCCTGGAAGCACTTCCTGCTCTCCTGGCAGACAGAATGTGCTGAAGTCCCAGTACCTCACAGGAGCCACCACTGAAATCAAGCCTGGCTGCCCACTCCAGGCCCCCCCCACCAGCAGAGTCCCACGCACTGCGTGCCCAGCTGCGCCCACATCAGTCCCCATGGAGCCCATATGCTGGCTATGTGACTCTGAATGCCTCAATCCTGCCCCCTTCCCAACCCACAGAACCCCCTAGAACGCTCCAGTGATTGAGGACAATCGGAGTGCATCCAATGCTTGCGGCCCAATGAACTTGAGCAAAGAGATAAGTCAAACTGTGTGGTCCTGTCTGTTCACAAACAGCGTCTAGCCCCTAGCACAGGCTTCACCATGGGCTCCTGTCAGCCTCAGTATTTTCTGAAAAGCCTGGATCTGCCTGGAGCTTCCTTTCCTGGAGGCTGCACCGGGACACCTGCTATCCCTCTCATCTTTCCATCTTCCATACATTTGCAAGCTCCAGAACAAAAGGTGGTTTCCTGAGGGGCCTCTTTTTTCATTCCTTCATCAGAAGGACCTATTATTTTATAACCAGAATCACACGCTAAGACTGTCTGTGTCCACCTAGGCTCCTCCTAGCAGAGGAATGCAGTCCCAGACTAGCTGACATCTGCCTGCTGGGTTACAAAAGGCCTGACCCACACATCTGAAGTGACAGACAGCACTTTGGTTCTAGCAGAGACCAGGCCAGAGGGACCATCTGGATTTACCCTCCTGCCTGAAAGAGCCAAATAGTCAAAATATGTGAAATAGGGGAGCCTGAGGGGCTCAATCGGTGAAGCATCTGCCCTTGGCTCAGGTCATGATCTCCGGGTCCTGGGATGGAGCTCTGCGTCGGGCTCCCTGCTCAGTGGAGAGTCTGTTTCTCCCTTTTCCTTTGCCCTTCCCCCTGCTTATGCTCTCTGTCAAATAAATAAAATCTACCCCCTCCAAAAAAAAAAATGTGTGAAACAATGGACACCAGGCAATGAAGGGCTACATCCCTGAGAGTAGAAACAAATACGGCCTGGGTCTGTCCAATCACTGTCCTGAGATCCAGCCGCAGCACAGGGAGAGACCAGAAGTTCAAAGGTAGGAAGTGAGAGCCAGTGGCTAAGGCAGCTGGAGTTCACACAACAGGGGTAAGGCTGGGAAGAGGCCTCTGGAGATCAGACATTCCCATCCTGGACCTCCAAGACACACCTCCAAAGCTGAAGCATAAAGAGCTGAGACCTGCTTGAGCGCACCTAACAAACCTAGAAAACAAAACCCAAAACAGACTATCTCCAAGCCACTTTGCTGCACCCAGAACAAAGCTTAAGACTTTTCCAGGAAAATACAGAAATTCACAGCTCGGTAAAACCAAAATGTCTGGCACCAACATAAGGTTGCAAATAAAACTTCCGGAGCTGACAAGCACGATGTCTGACAGAAACACACTGGATGAGACTAACACCGTTATAGGCTATAAAGAAAAAAATTACTGAGCTTGAAGATACAGCAAAATTGTTATTAAGACCAGCAAAACAGCTGTAAAACCAGCTAAATTGTGACTAGAGTGAAAAACATGATTCAGAAAAATGAAAAGAGCATCACTGAGCTGGGAACACCTTCCAGCCACCTGATAATTACAGAGCTAGTGGCCCCTGTGAAGGGGGCCAGGCAGAAACACTCTGGGGAGGAATGAGGACAGGGGTCTGCACCTGACATCCCAACCCTAACATCACTGACGCAGGCTTCACAAGCTGTGACCTCATAGGTGCGACACATGCGCGAGTGACACAAGGCGCATCATAATTCAACTGTTAAAATCCAGTGACAAAAAGAAAATCCTAAAATTGCCAAAAGAAAGCAAATGCACTGTATCTAGAAATAAAGACAAGGTGCCACCGAGAATTCCCTGCGGGAAACACGTCAGTGAGGACGACAGGGAGGCTGTGTGCATGAAGTACTGAAAGAAGCTGTTGACCAAAGTGCAAACCCACAAAATACCTCCCCAAAAAAGTGAAGGCAAGATAAGGAATCTGCAGGCACTCATCAGGGGCAGTCCAGCGCCCCAGGACACAACAAAGTCCTATGTGTAGAAGAAAAGTGACCCTGCACTGAAGGACCTAAGTAAGTGAATAAGGAGCAAAGAAAGTGGTGGCAGCAGGTGCTGAGACTTGAGACTTTCCTCACTACAGTGTTCCCAAAAGATCACGATGGTGGAAACGATGTGACAACGTATTGTGGTATCCGCACAACTCAGAGCAACAGCATGAGGCCTGGGCAAGCACACAGCACTCTGTCCTCACTGAGAGCGCAAGCACAGGCACAGGGGCAGATGCATGTGGCACAGCGGACAGAGCCGCACACATGTGCACAAAGGGGCAGAGTCAGTTCTGTGGAGAAGGGACAGCTTTTAGACAGATGGGCTGGAATGTCTAGACATCCTCATGCAAAACAATCACTGTAAGAAAACACAGGAGAAAGTCTTTGGGATCCTGGGTCAGGCAATGATTTCTTAAAGACAACACCAAACACATGATCCACAGGTAGAAAATAACTAATAAACTGGACTTTTTCAGTATTAAAAAGCATCTGCTTCTCAAAAACAGTTGTTAGGGCTAGTAAAACATCTGATATAGAGAACTTGCAAACAGAATATACAGCAACTTTCAAAATAAAGAATAAGAAAAAATGATCTGATAAAAATGAGCAAAAGATCTGAACAGATACACACACACACACATACCGGAAACCGCCCGGCCCACAAAGAACACAAAGACTGGCCACAGTAAGTGCTGGGGAGGGTGTGAAGGAGCCGCCCTCAGATATGACTCTTAGGCCCAGCCACTCTGGAAGCTGTGCAGCCTCCTTAGGTGACCCAGGTTTCATGGGAGAGAAATGACAACATGTGCCCACATGAAGACACATGCCTGAGTGTCCACAGCAGCTGTGGGCAAGAGCCAGAACCCAGAAAAGCCAAAATCCACGACCAGGTGAAGGACAAATGAGCAATAGTGACTCCCAGGCTGATGCTGTCTGAGCAACATCCACACTGCAAGGATCCAGCTATGGAAAACCAACCTCACAAACTCGGTGACAGAAAGCAGAGCTGTGGGTGGAGGCTATGAAGCAGCAGGAGGAAACTTGAGAGTGAGTGTCCTGACCAGTCTTGACGAGGTGACGGTATCTGGGGTTAACACTCCTCTAACTGTACACTTTCAATGGTGCAGTCTCCCACTTCACACCAATAAAAGGTGTCACAATATAAGGTGAAATTATACAGCTGCTTGGTCATAGGAACAAACATGCAATTTAATCAAGTCTCTTGTTTCCTGAGGACCACGACCAGTACCAGCGCTGACACCCATTGGACTCTGTGAGGCTGTGTGTTGCCCACGTACCCATATGCTCCTGACCTGACAGCTGCATGAGAGGACACCTACCCACCAAGGACACAGGGCTGCAATCGCGACAACCACTCCTCCTGAAGGAGGCTGCTCCTGACATGCCAGGAAGGGTCAGCAGGGCAGATCATCCCCCTGCCACAGCTATGCTGGACCTCATCATACTGCTTCCCTCTCCCCCGACCACAGCTGACCTGGGGCCCCTAGCCTCTTGCAGGGCAGTGTCATCGTACTGATATTGGCTCTGGGGACATTAATGGAAATATTCCACGCCTGAGCCACAAGTCCAGATGCCGGCCTGCGTGCTGCTGTTCCTGGGTTCAGGGCAGGAACTGCTCACAGATGCAGGGAAAGGTCCCAATGCCGAGCAGCCACAGTAAGTGACCAAGTGATATTTGCAGCGGAGATCTGGACAGTCCTGTCCCACTCAGGGGCTCAGAACCAAGAGTCACCATTTGCTCCCCATCCTGGGTACACTGACTCCCACGATACTGAATGGCGTGCTTGAGAAATGTCTTACTGTCAACTGCCTTTTTTATTCCATTATCAGTTTAATGAGTTTGTAGCTACATTTTCCATTTACAGCTTTTGGTGACTCAGCAGATAGGGCTCTGCAAGGGCACACTGTGTCTGTCCACCCTGGGACCCCTGCCCCTCTGCCTTGTTCCTGGGCAGGTCCTCAAAGACCTTCCCAGAAACACCCTTTTAAATTAACGAGAGTCACCTGCTGTCTGATACACAGGCTGGAGTATTACTCCCAGAGGGACTGGTGAGTCTTCTGACCTTGGCCCCAAAACACTTTTCTAAGAACAAATTTGTCTCTCAAAACTAGCCATCAACACAAGTTGTCCTGGTCTGAGCACATGGTAGGTCCCTTTCTTTCCTTCCCAGACAGCAAAAGCAGGACAAGTTAGTGCCCACACCTCTACTTGCCCAGGTGTGGGGTGTGCCCTGGGCTCTGTGGTCTCAATCACAGACATGGGAGTCAGTGACACAATCACAGTCCAGATATGCCTCTAAAAAGGCAGGTACCACCCAAGGGGCAGGTAGATTTCCCTTCAATCTACACCCAGCAATTGGCCAACACACAAAACAATCCCAGGGAACCACAATGGGTCCAGGGGCCACTGAAAACAGAACATGAAGGCAGAGCTGCAGCTGTCAACTCTGCACACCCTGAGCCCTCCGTCCTCCTCCAAGACCCACTTCCCTGGGTGGAGCTTAGGACCAGCAACAGCCAGAGAGACTCACATTGTCGCGGATGTTGATGTCGGACCCCTTGGACAGCAGCAGCTTCACCAGCTCCACGTGCTTATACTCAGTGGCCCAAATCATGGGCGTCCAGCCGCCATCATCCTAATTTCAAAAACAAACAGAACAAAAAAAAAAAAAACAAAAACCACACCAAAAATACACCAAAATCCATTATAGTTCCTACAGACAAGTAACATGAAGCATGATTTCACTCAAGAGTTCTACGATGGCTCCAAGAGATGGGAGCCAGTTTCAGTCCCCATCTGGTGTATGAGGAAACCCAGCTCAGGGCATTTCCATGAGTGCAAGATGGAATTAGATCCTCTGTTGTAAGGGGGACGGATGGACCCACTAGGTGACTTCGGTCCTCTCCAGACCGGTGGGCAGGCACTGCCAGGACCACCCTTGGTACCCCAGAACACACCTGCTTGGATCATGTGAGGACCAAGAAATGCTGCTGACCAGACCATCTCTTACAGACCAGAAGTCTGGCTGGTGGGACGCACAGGCCTCAGGGATACAGACAAGCCCCAAGCCTGAAGCAAGAGCAGCTGCCAAGAACTGCAGACGGACAGGTGTCCACACCCAGGAGACTGATGGAGACCGTGCATAGCTCCTGCTTCTTCCTGAAGGGCAGGAAGTAGAACGCCTGCCCAGGCTGACCCCATACACAGGGTCTGTCATGGTTCTGACAAGCTGGCTTTCTTCCACTCCATAAACTCAGGCCTGTCTCCTTACTCAGTGGTCGTGGGAAGTTTTATTTAAACCAGGAGAAAGGCAGCTCTTTAGGAAATGAGTATCACGTTGCCAACTCATGGTCTGGTGGCAGAAAGCACAACCTTCCCCAACAACTCTCAAACAACTTCCTATACCCCCTGCCATCACCTCTCTCTGGGAGACATGCAGTCTCTGTGACTACAGTGGGGTGGCCCCTGCAAGCTTGCTGTGGACACCACCTGGGCACTAGGGGCAGAGCAGGGACAAGCCCGCCTCAGAGAGCTGAGCCGGCCCAGCCCAGGCCAGATGAAGAAACGCATAAGACTCAAAGTAATGGGAGACAGAAGATGAAATGGAGAAGGGGTCTAGCACGAGCGTGCAGACCCTGTGAGAGCAGGGGCACATGGCAGGGAACTGCCTTTCTAGGCCACTGAGGAGGGTCTCTGCCAGGTTGGCTCCCAGAGTGCTGAGTTGGAAGCAGCAGCCAGACTGAAGGGGGGTGGGAGGGGTAGAACATATGGGCCAAGAACGTCGTCCTAGGCCCAGAGAGTCACCAGGGAGTGGAGGAGTCTGTGTCCCAGCGAGTGGGAGGGGAGCCCTCTCATCTGCTCTCCTGAGTCACCCATTAGATGCATATGAGACCTCTTCATGCCGGGGTGACTCCCACAGGGTTCCAGACCCCGCCCTGGAACCCTGACAGCCCCTAGGAGGGACAACAGTGCCACGGGAGGGAGGGCACCTGGCACACAGGTGGTCAGGGACCCCACTCAGGGGGTCACATGTGGCCCGAGACCTGGAGGCTGAGGTAGCCCAGGCAGATGCCCCGAGCCAAATCTCTGGCCAGGCAGCAGTACAGAGACTGTTATAGGTGGGAGCTCTCAGAGTAGCCAGCGGTCAGCAAGGGGAGGCAGCAGCCAGGCACGAAGGCCACGCCTCCCAAGGCCTTGCAAGGGAGCTGCAGAGAACAGGCAGGAGGCCAGCACTGCTACAGAGAAGAAGGGTCAGGGACCAGTCGGCCAGTGGAGTGTCTACATGGAGGTTGTGGCTTACCTGACAGTTGACGTCCATCTGTCCATTGGAAAGCAGATACTGAACTACATCATAGTGGCCTTTCTTGGCAGCGAGGTGCAAACAGGTGGAGCCCTCTGCATCCTGCAACATAAATGCCATTTAGAGCCAGAGAAATCACACAACTTACAGCGTGCCACGGCCTGAACACGTGACCATGGTGGCCTTTTATTCCCCACATGAGGAATGTGCCTTCTAGAATGATAACCCAGGGGATCCCTGGGTGGCGCAGCGGTTTGGCGCCTGCCTTTGGCCCAGGGCGTGATCCTGGAGACCCGGGATCGAGTCCCACGTCGGGCTCCCAGTGCATGGAGCCTGCTTCTCCCTCTGCCTGTGTCTCTGCCTCTCTCTCTCTCTCTCTGTGTGACTATCATAAATAAATAAAATTAAAAAAAAAAAAATAGAATGATAACCCAGGCAGAGAAGGATGGAATTTTTTTCAAAGGTCGCACAACTGAGGCCCAAGCCCCACCCACTGGGCTATAGACTCCAAGCCCCTAACACCAATGGGGCAAGGCCTCAGGTGGCAAGGAGTCCTCATCTTTCATACCTGGAGGTACATTGTGTCAGCCGCATGTCCCTTCCTTCCCCCATGGTCCAGGCAGGTTGAGGCATACCTGGGCTTCTTGACATGGCCAGGTGCAGCGTCCTGTCCCTCTGCTCCAAAAGAACCCCTGCACTGCTCACGTGACAAGAGGACCACCTGCCCATTAGGGCCTCTATGAGGTATGGGTCGCCAATGAACGTCTAGACCAGTGCTAGGGATCCAGTCATCGTTGTCCATAAGCCACAGAATTAGAAACAATAAATGGCAAAAAGAGCAGGGGCCCAGAACGGGGCAGTTTGCCCTGCAGTTCAACACACACCACGGCTGCCTGCCTGCATCCTGCCTGCATCCTGCCTCCTGTGGCTGCTGGCACATCTCTCCATTAGCTCCTAGCTCGACTTCCTCAAGCACGCTAAATATATCTCATTAATTAAAGTACCTCAAAACAACAGCCACTGTCCATGGAGGAAGTCAGACCCGGAAAGCTCCAGGACAGACTCGGAGGGCGGGAGGACCATGTGTGGCCCAGGCCAACCTGAGGGCCTGCATTGCACGCAGTTGGACACACTTCCACTGCATTCCCCTTGCAGGTCTCTCTTTGCTTCCCCCCAACCTCCCACTACTGTCTGTGCTGACCACATTTCCTTATTCATTCTGCTTCCCTGCTTCTGACTCTCTGAGCAGTAATCTGAGATTTTCACACACTGTTTAACATATTTCTTACCAAGTCTGAAGTTAGTCAGCAAACCTGTTTTTCTCAAGAAAACCCACACACTTTAACTCTGTATTACTGCTGTTTAAAATGTTAATTGTATGATAAATACAAGAATGTATGGCTGCTGGTGTAAGGGCCTGCCTTATTTTCCAGTGCTCCCAGCTGTCTTACTTTGTGCTCTTCGGAGGTGAGCTGAGTACCGCAGAACCTTCGCCCGTGCACGCATCCCAGAGCTGAGGAGAAGCACTTCCTCCTGGGGGCAGGGGCACTCCACTAAATCCAGGGGCCACACAGTGGTGTCTCAGGGTGGTTTTCAAAAGGCTGAGCACCTTCCCTGTGTCTGCTGCCTCAGCAGGGGTGGGCTGTTCATTCTTTGCCCATTTTTCTTTTGAGCTCTTTTGTTTGTGGGACTTCCTTAACCACTTGCCAGTATATCACAGTATCTTCTGGCAGTGTGTAGCCTGCCTCTTGTGAACGCTGTGACATCTTGTTAACCATAAACTCTTCATTCCAATGCACCTGACTTTATCAATCACTTCTGTACTTTCTATGTCTTACTGAAGAAATCTCTCCCTATGCTAGAACCACAAAGATGACCTTACCTCTTCTAAAAGTTCACCACTTGCATGATGCATGTTCTCCACCCTTTTCCCATCCACCTGTGTGACCACTGACGTGAACACCTGCAGCATACAGTGGCTTCAGGCGTGCTCAGTCCTCAGGCATGCTGTCCCCCTGGACAGGGCAGGGCTCTTCTTCCACTCGGTTTTCAGTCTCTTTTCCTGCCTGTAGTTACAGAAACACTGCTTTGTATTCCACTTCATTTCCTCTACTAGATCTTCCTGAACTTTCCTATTTCTCTTCAATGATTTTCTTTGTACCTTCTCTGGAGATGATGATACTCGCGTCATCAGTCCATCAGTCTGCTCAGATTGATCCTCCCACAGCAGGATTCCATTCAATGGCTCCTGCCAGTGCTGTTGGTGCCACATTTTACTTCTAAATTGGCAGGAACTCCACCTCGTAAAGGTATTTCTGCTTTAAACAGCCTTTGTCTTTCAGGAAATTTAAAGAAAATAGAAGCTCTTCCTACGCAGTGTTCCTGGGCTGACTTTTAGGCAGCTTTCACACCTCTGTTAAGCCAAGGTACTGATAAATCCCACCAGCTTTTGTTCACCTGGAAGTATTTTATTCCACAATTATTCTTTGAGGGTTACTTTTACTGATTGCAGCCTTCTAGGCTGATAATTTTGTTTTCTTTCTCCATTGTTTCAGATGAGAAGTTGGTGATTGTTTTGTAATGTTGTTAACCTACATATCATGTGCTGTTTTTTGGCTGCTTCTAAGATTTTGTTTTCAGTTCAATAGTCCAACCACAATGCGTGTGTGGTAATTCTTTATATTTATCTAGTCTGAGGTTTGCTCAGTTTCTTAGATCTACAGATTCTTTCTTACCAAATCTGGGAAGCTTGTGACCATTTTTCCATTGTTTTTTTCTATCAGATTCTTCCTCCCCTCTTTCTGGGAACTCCAATTACATGTCAGCTGGAAACTGTCCTACAACCTGTTTTTCAGACTAATCTTAATGACCAGTCTTCCATTTCAGTGACCATTTTCTTCTACTGTACCCATCTACAGCTAAGCTCATCCATGAGCCATCCCCTCCAGATGTCTGCTCCCCGTGACCTACTGATACTTCTTGGGTCCTTTGTCTGCAGGTTCCAGCTGCTTCTATAAATCCCTGAACACTAACCTTCTTGTCTCTGCTTATCTTGGGCACTGACTCCTGTGACGAGGCTGGAAATCTGTGCCCCAGCAGAGAACAGGGTAAATGCGGGACTCGCCTGCCCATGATAATAAAGAGGAGTGATAGTTATCTATAAATATTTACACAATAATAAAGGTTTCCAGATTGCAAAAAAGAAAAGAAAAAAAGCAAAGACTAAAGTTTGAAAAAATATTCATACAACATATAAGTAACTATATACCAAGAAGTGTTTTTAAGACAAGCTGATTAAATAGTAAAAGGACAAATAAATAGGTAACCATTTTTGCACATCAAACTGTTAATATTTTTTAAAAACCTGTCATAGGGATCCCTGGGTGGCTGCAGTTTAGCACCTGCCTTCAGCCCAGGGCATGATCCTGGAGTCCCAGGATTGAATCCCAGGATTGAGTCCCACATCGATCGGGCTCCCTGCATGGAGCCTGTTCTCCCTCTGCCTTTGTCTCTGCCTCTCTCTCACTCTCTGTGTGTCTGTCATGAATAAATAAAATCTTTAAAATAAATGAATAAATGAATAAATGAATAAATAAATAAATAAAACCTGCTGTAGTCACCACGGGTGAGAGCAGATGGAAGAGTGCTTGACACTTGGTGACTTCAGAAAGAAATATAAAAACCCTTAAAAATGATTATATATTTTAATCTAACAATTCCACACTGAGAAATATGTCCTAAAGAAATCAGACATGTGCAAAAACTTGGCTAAAAAAAAATGTTAATTGAAGCACTGTGTAAAATGAAAACTGAAAACATAAGGGCACCTAAGTGGCTCCTCCAATTGTCTGACTCTTGGTTTCAGCTCAGGTCGTGATCTTGAGGTCGAGGGATCAAGCCTCATGCTGGGCTCTTCATTCACTGGGGAGTCTGTTTAAGATTCTTTCCCTCTGTCCCTCCCCCTGCTCACATGCTCGCATGATCTCTCTCTGAAAATAAATCTTAAAAAAAAAATTAAAAACATAAATATTAACCAATAAGCCAATCTGACTAAAAGGGATAACAACGCATCATGAAATACCCACTTGAAATATATTTATATATATATAAATATTATAACATTTATAATAATGTTATAAAACAGTATTTCATAATAGAAAAAATGATAATTTGATAGAAAAAAGTTCGTAAGTTACTATGAACAGTATGATAAATTTTTTATTAGAAAAATACATATTAACGTGGAAGATGACAAGATCACTTTCATGTTCTTATTGTGGCTACATATGCACACCTGTACGTAATGTGAGATTGTGTCTGATCTGGTGGCAGTGATCCCATTTGCACTGCCGTGCAGCCCTCACCACCCCAATCCTACATGGAAGCCGGGTGCCCACAAAGAGGGATACCCACTCTGTCCCCATAACCTTTAACCTACTTCCAGTCTCTCAGTTTGATTCTGGGTCCTCACACAGGTGGATCCTACAGGATGTGTCCTTTTGGGACGGCCTGTCTCACTCAGCACATCACCTGTGCTGGGGACTTCCTTCTCGTTTAAGGTTGAGGGACGCCCATGATGCACACAGACCACTTTTTGCTAATCCCACTGTGGGTGGACACTTGGACTGTTTCCACCTTCCTGCTTTGTGGACAATGCTGATGAGAACATGGGGGAGCAAAGACCATTCATGGCCCTGTTTTCAGCTTCTTTGGGTAAATACTCAGGATGGGAATTGCTGGATCACGTGGTAGTTCTATGTTTAACTTTCTGAGGAATAATCAAACTGTCTTCACAGAAGCTGCATCATTTGACATTCCCACCAGCAATGCATGAGGGTTCCAATTTCTCCATATCTTTGCCAGCACTTATCTCCCTTTTCTAGACAACTGCTGCCCCAAGGGACGTGAGGTGACATCTCACTGTGGTTTTGATTTGCATTTTCCTGATAACTGGTGATGCTGAGCATTTTTTTATGTGCTAATTGGCCACTTACTTTTCTCTGGAGAAATGGCTACTCCAAGTTTTTGCCCACTTTTGAATTGTGTTGGATTTTTGCTACTTAGTGGTAGGAGTTCTTTATATATTCTAGAAAGGAATCTGCCATTAGGATTTATGACTATTGCTCCCATTCCGTGGGTTGTCTCTTCATTATTAGATACTGTCCTTTGACACAGGAAAGTTGTTTTTTTAAAAGATTTTATTCATTTGATAGTGTGAGTGAGAGAGAGAGAAAGCACAAGTAGGGGACGGGCAGAAGGTGAAGCAGGGAGCCTGATGCAGGATTGATCCTGGGACTCCAGGATCATGACTTGAGCCAAAGGCAGACGCTTAATCGACTGAGCCACCCAGGTGCCCTGACACATGAAAGTTTTTATTTTTGAAGACATTTATCTATTTTATTATCTGTGCTTTTACTGTTTTATCCAAGACGTCATTGCTTAGACTCAATGAATATCATGAAGATGTTCCTCTATCTTTTCTTCTAAGAGATTTATGGTTGTAGGTCTTAAATTCAGGTCTTTGATCCATTCTGAGTTATTTGATCCATTCTGAGTTATTATCTAAATATGATGTAAAGTAAGGCCCAAAACATTTCTTTTCCATGTGGAGATCCCATTTTCCCAGCACCATTTGTTAAAAAGACTTCCCTTTTTTCCCCCTGAATGGTCCTGGCATCCCCAAAAACCACGGTATATGCATGAGGGTTTGTTTCTGGGCCATTCTATCCATCATCTGTATGTCTGTCTTCACGTCAGCACCGTGCTGCGTGGATTCCTGGAGCTCTGTGGTCGATTCTGAAGTCAAGGAGTTAGAGGCCTCAGCTTTGTTCTTCTGCAAGATCGTCTGGCTGTTCAGGGTCTCCTGAGATCTGGAGGCCTCTCGGGACTGGTTTTCCTCTATCTGTACACAATAGCCGTGGGATTCTGACAGGGATTGCACAGACTCTGGGGTTCACCTCGGATGGTGCTCGCAGTTCGATGATGATCAGTCTTCTGGTCGATGAACACGGGACATGTTTCCATGTACTTAGGTCTTCCTTCATCTCTTTCAGCAATGTTCTGTGATTTTCACTGTATAAGTCTTTCATCTCCTTGGTCCAGTTTATTCCTAATATTGTACTCTTTTTGATGCTTTTTATTTTTTAAGATTTTATTTATTTATTCCTGAGAGAAAGAGAGAGAGAGAGAGAGAAGCAGAGACACAGGCAGAGGGAGAAGCAGGCTCCATGCAGGGAGCCCGACACAGGACTCAATCCTGGGACCCCAGGATCAGGCCCCGGGCTGAAGGTGGCACTCAACTGCTGAGCCACCTGGCCTGTCCTTTTTCTGAGGCTATTATAACTGGAATTGTTTCCTTAATTTCCTTTTTGGATACTTCAAGTGTACAGAAATACAACTGATATTTCTGTATTGATTCTGTATCTTATAATTTTTCTATATGCATTTATTAGTTCCAGATTTTTGCGTATATTCCTTAGGGTTTTCTACATATAAAATCATGCCATTTTTATGAACAGAGATTTTACTTTTTCTTTCCCAATTTGGAAGCTTTGGGGGGGTGCTAATTGCTCCAAGTGGAAGTCAGAAGAGGAAAAGTATAAAAAATGAAGGAAGCTACAGACCTCTGCACAGCAAGCTCCTTATTCGTCCCTTTGTCTATTGTGAGGCACAGAGGATCAAGTTCACTAGTATTTTCTCACATAAACCAGTAACCAGGCAAGGTGAACTAAGAGCTCCTTCCAGACAAAGAGATGGATGTTTGATGGCTACCAATTCTTGAAGACATTTCAACAAGGAAGTGGTCCCTGTTTATCTTTCTGAGAAATTTCTATACAAACCAGGGGTGTGATTTTGAGCAGGGAGCGTACCTTTGGATCCACGAGGGCCCCGGCCTTGATGAGGTACTTCACTGCATCTAGATGGTTGTTCTCTGCTGCTTCCATCAGTGGGGTTCTCTGGTCTTCTGAGCAGGTGTCGATATTAGCGCCCGCCTAGTGAAACCAGGACAGTTCACGTGTGTAGGTAGAGAGCTCCTGCTGCAGCCCCCGCCCGGTACTCAGATGCTCCCAACACTTGCAAGCAGAAAGATCTCATGAGCTAAAATCATTTCTAGTAACTGCAACGGAGTCTTCAGAACCAAATTCAAAGACATGACTGCTCTACTACTGTCAAACCTTCAGTTCAACACGAGCATTTCTTGACAGAAAATGTTTACAGCACGTTAGTGACAATACCTTTAAGAAATGAGAAGTGAGGGCAGCCCGGGTGGCTCAGCGGTTTAGCGCCACCTTTAGCCCAGGGCGTGATCCTGGAGACAGGGGATAGAGTCCCATGTCAGGCTCCCTGCATGGAGCCTGTTTCTCCCTCTACCTGTGTCTCTGCCTCTCTCTCTCTCTCTCTCTCTGTGTATTCTCATGAATAAATAAATAAAATATTTAAGAAAAAAAAAGAAAGAAATGAAAAGTGATACGGAGGAATGTGGAGGCTGCTCTGCAAGAGCCAGCAGATGGGCAGTGACCTGGTCTACAGTGACCAAAGGACACCCTGACTCACTGACCTCTTTTTTCTGGCTGTTTTAAGCTGATTTCCAGTACTAAGTATTTTGAAGCAACTTCTAATTCTTCCAACAAAAAAAAGTTGGAAAGCTAGTGGTCCAGAAAAGACACAGAGATAAACTCCAGTATGTGTGAAACTTAAGTAGCCTCCAACTTTAAAATGTGTTGTGTGCTGTAAGCAAATCCGCTCCCTCACAATTAAAAACCCTTTCCCATGGGGGAAAAACTGTCTAGTTCCTTAGACCGATGTACCAAAAGCTAGCATTTAGTTTATAAAATAAATACTGGGAAAATCTTACTATCTACAATTAAAAACAAAAGTAACAAAGTGAGTTACAATATTTTTAAATAGACCTAGAGTGTTGCATGGGGAAACCATGGGACTGAGGTAGTTCAGGGAACCCTGAATGAGACTTCTGGCAAATTCCAGAGGGCAGGATGGGGCTGGGGGCCACAGGCAGAGTTGAAGATCAGGCACCAACGCAAGGTCAGGGGTCAGAGGACCAGGCCCTGACTCCCAGGGACAGGTCTGAGGATCCACGACTGACTTCCAGGGTGCTCGTCCAAAATCAAGGGCAACAAGTGACCAGCTCCACACAAGAACTCAGAGGTCCTCCCAGGGACACACAGACAATCAGAACTAACACCACAAAAGTTGGCCCAGAAGAAAATGATCATCACCAGGAGAAGGTAGGGAAGACCGAGAGACAAAACCAAAGAATCCCCAAGAACCCTGAGATGGAAGGAGAATACAAAGAAGACATCAAACCAGGTTTCCCTGACTGGGGAATTCCCACTGACTGATAGGATTCCCACCAGAGACAATGGTGAGAACAGGGAAGTGGGTCTTAAGGGAAAAGCAGGATGAACTTTGGACAGACTCCAGGCCAGACACCAGGCAGGCCCCAACCCCCACATCTTCCCCAAAACCTCCCTGCGTGACATGCAGTGTGTGCAAGACCCTGTGTGGATATGCAAGGTGTGTGCATGCAGCTCGTGAGGTATGTGCAGTCCACGGCAGGTCCCCAGGCTCAGAGATCTGTGCAACAGGTGTGGCTCTGTCCCTCCCCTCCAGGCTCTGTGATGATTAGAGCACACCTTCCTGTTAGAAAACCCCTCAAAGGCTCATGACGTAGCCGTTTAGAAGTTCAGCAGGTGGATGGCGAGCTCAGACCCAGCAGTAACACACAAGGAGGACAGGACAATGGGCACTCGAGAGTTGGGGAGCAGATGGAGGTGACCCGTCAGGGGGGACATGTGCCTGGATCTAGGATAAGGCAGCTGCTGTGAGTGACCAGTGGCTGGGATGCCATCCTGGAGCTGGATGTTCACCCGTGATCAGCACAGCTCTGAGCACAGGGAATGCAGCTCAGTGCCTGAGCAGCACATACTTCCTGCCATTTGTCAATTAAACTCAAAAAGCAACATGCGGCAGGGCATGCCACACCTCAGTGGGCTGGGCCCCAAATGAAGTAAGAGCTGTTTTCAGTGAGACCTCAGGAAGAAAATGAAACAGGATGGAAAGATCTCAAAACTGCTCTTCACAGGTGATGCTGGCTGTGAGGGAGCACTCCCCAGCCCTGACAGCACAGGAACACAGAAGGCTGCGAGCTTGTAACAGCAGTCGGCAGCTTCAGTGCTGCTCTGGGGCTGGAGAGAGGCCGTAGAACCAGAGCCCACCCAGTGGACGGTGTGGGGTGAGAGACACCCCAGCAAAGCGGACCTGCCAAGAAACAATACCCCTGGATTTGGGACAAACTAGAAAACCCACTCCACCTCTTTCCTGGGGAATCTCAGGAAAGCAGCTCAGGTCCTAGAAGGAGGAAAATACACAAAATCACAGGCTCCCAAGCTCAGGGAGTGAGCAGCCCGGGCCACCCAACATCAGGTCAGTGCAGAGGGTCTCAGAGAACAACACTAGAAAGAGTCTTCCACAGGAGATAACATTTTATTCTGCAGTTTAAGACACAGAGCTCCTGTAGCCTCAACTCTCCCTGACAGTGACTGACTTGGGGGTGGCAGGGGCAGGACTGGGACCAAAGCAGACACACTAGAATTCTTACTGTGTGACTCAATGAACATAAAGGCAGACACAGGTAAGTCTCATGATTTGAAAGTGCTTGTACGGTGGTCAAACCGGAGAGATGTAGAGATGGGCTCTCAGGTGAGAGCCGCCCCTCCGGGAGGGTGGGCAGGACTGTGTCCTGACCCAGGGTGAGGTGGGAACCACTTAGGGACATTTATTAACAGAATACTTATACCTTAAGGACTCTCCTGTATGCATCTTACATATACACACTTTAATGTTTAAAAAAAAAAAAAAAAAAGGCCAAAGAGAAAATAGGTCGTTTCAAGAGTGACAAGCAAACTTCTCAAAAGAACGCACAGAAGTCAGAAGGCAGTGGAACCATGCCTTAAATGAAGTGAGAGAAAACAACCAGCAACCTAGAATTCCAAGTCCAGGGAAATGTCTCCCATGAAGCCCCCACACTGGTGTGTGAGCTGAGGAGAGGCCTGGGCAGCCCCCACCCCAACCCCACACAGCACAAAGGACCATCAAGGGCGACCCTGCCCTGCCACCATTCCACACAGCACTGGGCCTCCAGGCCACCCTTGCAGAAGCACAAACCATATCCATGCCTTCTGCGGCGGCTCAGAACGGAGACAAGAGGGCATTCCACTGGAGTGCTGCCCCCCGCCCTCTCCTTCAGAGCACTAACCAGCACCCATGGTCACTGCCTTGATGGCCATGCCAGCTGCCCCTGGCTTCTCTCCAGTGAGCTCCTCCTCCATGGGATCAGCTGCCCACCACCGTCACCGCCAAGAACCGACTGCTGTGTGACCACTCTGAGCAACCTTCTCAGCCACCCCAAGTCCTACTAGCCTTCTCTTAAACTGACGCCCAAGGCCTCTGGGGGGCTCCCTCCAAAATGGCTCAAGCTACCAAGGTAGTATGAGGCACTCCCTCCCTCCCTCAACATCCACAGCTCCCTCATCTTGTCCGTCTTAAGACACCTGCACATAGACCACTGAGTGACCTCTGGAGGTGAGAAAAAAAAGAGTATGTAACCTCCACATGAGTAAAGAGAAAGGATGAAACAAAACAAGTATCAACCCAAAAGAAGGCAACAAAGAGATTTTTAAAAATGTATGTGTTTGAAAAGACTAAGAATCAAAACAACAGTATGATATCAGAAATACACTTAAATGCTAAAAATTACAGTAAATATTATCTAGACTAAAGGTTCCTATTAAAACACCAAGATGATGACACTGAGCTTTTTAAAAATCTAGCAACATGCTACTTAACAAGACACGTCCAAGCAGGGCTCTCTGGCATGAGATGGAGCCAGGAATCTACACCAATGGTGCATCTCCCCTAAAATACAAATGCAAACATCAATGGGGTCATGTCCTGCTCTGCCCACAGCCATCGCTTCCATCAGCACCGGTCAGAATATTGGTAAGAAAACACACTGGGAGAGCGGGGATGCGCCAGCAGAAGCCATGGGGTCAACACAGACACAGGCAGGCTGAGGGGGGGAGCAGCTCGGGTTCCCCACCATGGACACCCCTGGCTCCCACAGAGACACACGCAGGAGGCAGCCACATGCACCCCTCTCCAGACAGCAGTGTCTGTGGGGGACCCAATGGAGACAAGGCCAGCACCTTCCATCAGCATTTTAGTACTTTAGATATGAACAAGCAGGAATCATCAGGCATTCGAGGAAAGAAAACTTTAAAAATGATACCAAAATGAACAGAGCAGCATAAAACTCCAAAATTACCATATCATCTTCAAAGAAACAAGGGAAGAACAGAGGTACAAAAAAGGAACTTTGAGGGAGCAAGAAAGGACTGGGAATCTCAAGGTCTGAGCACAGACTCAACAACCCCAAAGGAGCTGCAGGGTGAGGTCGAGAACGCTGCCTGGGGAGGAACGGGAAAGAAAGAGCTGGAGCGCAGCAGGACGCAGAGACCAGAGAATGAGTCCGTACAGCTTAATGTGGGAGCAGGGGCTCTGGAGGGTGGGCCCAGAAACACATGCCCAGGTGGCACCCACAAACCCCAGAACGAGGCACATGAATGCTTAGTCAACAGGACACACCCCAGACTCAAAAGACCGCTGCATCATGGTGAAATTTCAGACCAACGGGTTCAAGGACATCTCCTGAAACATCCAGACATAAAGGATCCACCTGAAACTGTCTCCAGCAGACAGTGGACCCAACATAGGCCAGGGTCTGCGCAGGGATGTCCCAGAGGAAGAGGGCATGGGAGTGCACAGCAGGGCTCCCGGGTGCCACGGAGACAGGGCGCCGTCTTTTCGGGGGGCTAGGCGTGAACCAGCAGGAGGCCAAAGACCATAGAAGCACAAGATCGCTGCTCTGGTATGCACCACAGCCAGCTGTGGGAATACTGATGTGCATGCCCAACCCCAGGGCCCCCACTGCCTCAGCAGCACAAGCCACCATCAATCGAGGAGGACTGGTGGAAGGAGGGGGTGCATGCCAGGGCTGAGCCTTCCCACGCTCCCCAGTCAGTACCTGATGTTAAAAACCAATGTAAAACGGAAACAAAGACAGCAAATCAAAAGAGTGCAGTATAAGCAGCACATAATTGTCCAACACACTGGTAAACGCCAAGAGAAGCCGCAGGCCTGACAGCCGGGATAGAGGAACAGAAACGGGTTTTCTCTGGAAGTCAGTATGCACTGTTTGACTTTTAGCTCTCAGACTATAAATCTCATGTTATTTTACTCGACAAAGATGAGAGAGAGTGGGTGGAGGGCTCTGTGGAGAGTAGTGCAGACCTGAATCAGCATGTGGCAGATGTCCACGTGCCCAGCCTCCGCAGCGGCATGCAGCGGGGAGCGCTTATTCTGGTGCTCCATTTTGAAGTTGGGGTCAATTCCGTCAACTGCAAACAAATAGGTTTCACTGATTATCTTGGACGCAGCCTCTGGTTCCCACCACATCAGAGAGGTCATGAAGGCCTGAGTGGACAGACCACTGGGAACCAGCACCGCACGATACTGTCCTGTGTGTAGGTAAGAGGGAAGCCAGGCTCCAAGTGCACTGATGAGACACAAAAGGAAGCATGCCAGCTTCACACAAAATTCACCAGGTGGCCCACTGCCAGGGGTCACCTCACAGTATAAACCCCTTCCCTCACCACCCTTAACGGAGGGGCTCCCAGATTTTCTCTGGGGTCCCTTCTGCATTTTCAAACACTCCTGCTCTCAGCCTTTCCCAGGCCAGGAGCAGCTGCTGAGTACACAGGCAACAGGCCCACAGGGCAGCTGTGCACACACGTGGCTTGGTACACATGATCCCGGCAGGCCTGCTGCGAATAGTTGGCTGACCAGCCACAGCACAGAGCAGCCAGGCAACCCCACCTTGCCTCAGCAATTAAAACTGCCATTTTGGTCAACACTGAATAACTTACATTTCTAGAACAAATCGTTCACTTTCTTTGGTTATCAAATAAAGGGATTTTTAATCACTCCTTTGAGCCCAGAGAAACAAAGCCTCGAGCTGTGAACTTGGAATTGAAATACTGCCCCTTCCTTGGCCAGAACAGAACTGGGAAGGGTCTAAGAGCACCAGCAGGCATGTCAACCATAGCATGAGTATAGCACATCTTGCTCCACCCACAGCTGGCCCCAGCTCACTCATCTTCCTTTTTCTGAGTCTACCTTTTCTCTTAATTTAATCATACACCTAATTCCTCTTTTAAAATGAGAAATTCATAAAAACATTTCTATTGCCACGAATAACAGAGTATGAACATGGTGCACAGGATGAACACCAGTGGGCGCAGATCAGAGAAATAAGAAGTAGATAAAGAGGAAAAAAAATGAGACCCACCTCCTGAGAAAAGGTAACAAACAACTACCTGCTCCTTGGGCCTCAGCGACAGGCACCAACCCCCAGTGGGAGTGACGGGCCGCTTACCCAGCATGAGCAGCACCTTCTGCAGCTCCCCTTGCCTGGCGGAGAAGTACAGCTGCTTCGGATGGAAGCGAAGCTTCTTGGGTCTGGGGGGAAAGCACGGACAGCGGTGACCATCAGGTACCCCACCCTGGCTCCCAGCTCACTGGCCACCACATACACACGCACAGAAGCACTCTGTAGGATGGGAAGGCCTGGATGACATCTACCTGCGGATGCCTCAGGGTCAAGGGCACCAAAGTAATCAGGCTCAGGCATCTCACAGGAAAAAACAACAGAAACGAGCAACTATCTTCTTCACCCACAACAGGAGAATGGTTCCTGAGGTTTCTGCATACTGTGACAACAATGATCCATCTCTTTGCAGCATGGGGTCAAGGGAGGCCAAGGTGGTAGGGGCAGTGCTGTCACACCTGGCCCAGCCCGCCCCCTTCAGCAGGATGCGGTCTGGGCCTGGTAAGCGTGGCTGGTGGACACAAAGTCAGCATAACATCAGGGCCTCAGATGAGGCTAGAGACAGAATGGATGCTACGGGCAACTCGGCCATGAGTCCCAACGCTGAGCTTCCCCTAAGTAAGAGTACCACAAAGACACCCCTGCCGGCAGACAGGCGCACGGCCCCGAGGGAGGGTGTGGCCTGGCCTGAGGCCCTGTGAGCTAGGCTGGTGGGCTTCCCTGGGAGAAGGCACCTGCCTGGCTCACAGGTTACAGACCTAGGGCCATCCTACAGGGCAACACCACTGGGAGTTCCCACCTGACCCAACCCTTCATTTCACAGATGAGGAATCAGCCAAGCAGCATTTGCACTTATGTCCAGAGGTCAATGCCAGAGGTCAACAATATCCAGGGGAAATGTGTACAAAAGGCTCACCAGGACTGTCCTCACCTATAACTTCAAAGAAGTCACCTTTTGCTCTTATGTAATAGACAATTTGTAATAATTTCCTGAAATGGTATAAAAATATATGAATTGTCCTGGATGAACAACATTAATCAAAAAGCTGAAGCATTCTACAGTGACCTCCTTGGGAACACCCCCTAACCCTGCAGGGGAGCCCAGTGACCCTCAGGGGTGCCACACAGGGTACAGACCCTTGGGAATGCACTGTGGCCATACTGGAAGCACTGGGGGAGTTAAAGATGCACGGGCGCAAACAGCCCAGTGGCTGACACAGAGGGAGGAGAAACCTGAAGGAAGGAATGTCCAGATGAGCAGATGTCAGCGGGTCAGGCCCTGAGCCACGTCTGAAAACATACACTGGTTCTTACTTTTCTGAGTCCAGAGCAATCAGAGCACTTTCCAAGGTCTCCTTCCCTGGTCCCTGCGAAAGGCCAGGGGCTGGCTTTCCCAACCCGGCTGGCCCTGTGAGGTCGAAGCCCTCGGCTGCCTGGGGAGCTGTACTCTGTGGCTTGCCATCTTCCAGCAGCGGGGGTCCAGCAGTGCTTTAAGGGAAGGAAACAAAAAACCCACTCACTTTTAGCCACATGAAAAACTGCTACTTGTGGAAACCAATGAAAACACAGAAAATGATTTCCTCCAACCCTTCCAGCTATGCTGCTCTTCTGAGCATGAAAACAGCTTCAGACTTGTTCTGTTCAGTCCGTTCAGAAGTAAATTCCCAGAAAAAAAGTGACATTCAAAGTAAGGGTGGCTTTTCCAAGGATTACAGAACCTTGTTCAAGTTTGCTTTTGCAAATGAGGTTCCCAGCTGGAGCTATCAAACCCTCTGCTCTCCCCAGGGAAAGGAAATGCTCCTGGAAATCTGATTCAAAGTATGCAACATGTATAGATTAGCAGGGTTAACACAGAAAAACAAGAAGGAACTGGCCTTCTGTCAGTATTTAGTTTGATATAATTCAAGGCTCTTTTAAATGGCCTTCAATGAAGTTTTACTTTTCTCTATATCAGTGCCATATTTACTATGTTATATATTCCCAAAATGAACCCTTCCCTTAAAAGAGGAACATCTTTTTTCATTTTCATAGGGCTATCAAAATATAATGCAGTATGCATGCAGCTAAACCTAAGGTTTCACAGTAAACTCGTATGCAACAGATGCAGGGCTGTGCCTGCACACACACACACAAGCAGGGCTCAGCATTTAAAGACACATCTCCAGAGCAGC
Source organism: Vulpes lagopus (assembly GCF_018345385.1). Lineage (NCBI taxonomy): Eukaryota > Metazoa > Chordata > Mammalia > Carnivora > Canidae > Vulpes > Vulpes lagopus. The sequence goes on along the minus strand of NC_054835.1, from coordinate 13,298,761 downwards.
TGACTGAGGCTGCACCAGGCACATACCTGCCTGTGGTAGTGTCAGCCCTGCCTTCCACCAAGGAGTTTTTATCCTGCCCGGGGGCCAGCGTCACGGTGGAGGTTGTGTCCGCTTTTGCAATGGTCACCTCTTTGGCCTTAGAGATCTCCTCCCCACAGTGGGGACAGTAGCTGGCATTGTTGACTCGAGAGGCACAGTCTTTGTGAAAGCGGTGAGAAATGCTGCTCTCAGGCTGACACTCCATAAAATTACCCTGAAAACAGGAAGACAAGAAATTATCATTTGAAATTAGGGCTAACATGTATGAAAGGAAACAAAGTGCCACTGAATCTATATGCGAGCGGCATGGGGCCGAGGGCCCTGAGGCCACCCAGCACTCCCAGTCCCTGGCTACGTAAGCAGAAGACCATATCCCACATCCATGGTGTGTCCACACATACCCCTGCTGCTTTTCTTTTATATCTCTCTCTTTTTTAATTTACTTATTTGAGAGAGAGAAAGCAAGAGCTTCTCATTGAGTGCAGAGCCTGATCAGGATCTGATCCCATGACCCTGAGATCATGACCTGAGCTAAAGCCAAGAGTCAGACACTTAACTAACTGAGCCACCCAGATGACCCCCTGCCCCACTGCTGTTTTAAAGAGAGAGAGTAAAGTGTGGAGAAGCCACCTGATTGCCCCTTACCCCCTGGAAGGCCAAGGCCTCACTCTCGGGCTGTTCTAACCCAAAGAGAGACCACACAGAAGACCAGATCCCAAGAAGGACCCCCAGAGGACAAACCAGTAAAGAGAATTTCGGAAGAAAGTGTCAGGATGAACAATGCTCTGCAGAGATGACCCAGCACCATTGAGGGGCACATCCAGCAAACCCCTGATGGCCTCAAAAAAGGGTTCTCACTGGGACGAAGGAGGTAAACCCCCAGCAGGATAAGAAGCAGTGAGAGCAGTATGCTCTCGCCAGGAGCTAGGGGTCACTGGACACAAAGAAGCAAAAAGATGTGGAAGACAAGAAGGGCACACAGGGGTGAAATCCCAGGGGCAGATGCTGCAGAGAAGCTCCTAGCCTGTGTGGGGGGATCAGCTGTGGGCCAAGTGAACTGCAAGGCTCCACATGTTCTTATGGGCACAGGTATATGTGGAATGAAGTAAGTGACAAAAAAATACCCTAAACCAAGAGATGAAGGCAAAGCAGAAGGCGAGGCAGGCCTGCTCAGGAGCAAGGCCACGGTGCGTTCAAACACATTGAGCAGGAGGAGGAGAGCTGAGGGCACCAGCTCACATGTCCCAGCTGTCCCCGGGAGACTGAAGGCTCACACGGAGCAAAAAAAGAGCATGTTAAAGGAGGTGGCCTCCAGGTGAGCCCCCGAACAGGAGCTGCTGCAAGGTGTCTGCCACAACTGTCAGCCAGCGGAGGGAGGGAGGGAGGAAGCACTGGCAATAGTATGCTTAGCAGGGGACCTGCACGGCGGGCTGGGCACTTACCGCTGTACAGAAGTAGCCACAGCCAGGACAGCACTGGTGCTTCACCATCCGGCCCCGGTGGTCTTCACACAGCACTAGGAGTGGCGCCTTGCTGGACGGGCGCATGAGCTCGTGCTTGACCACGCTGTTGGTGCACCTGCCCAGCTGCAATCACACAAGACCAGGGTCAGCGACACAGACGTTGGGGAGGGGCTCAGCAGATGCAAGTCTGAGGGCTCCATGTAAGGTTGGGAATAGAGGGAAGCAGGACTCCATCCGCACGTCTGCCAGAACAGAACAGTTAGCCTGACAGGTGGTCATACACAATGTCAGAGGAGCAAGTGGTTAACTTGGCAAATCAAGGAAAACATCCTGGGCAAGTTGAGATGTAGGCTAGAAATGAGGAAAAATGGACATACACCAGGCCATACAGAAAGGATGTCATGGGCCAGCAGTTGGACCTCACTGCGAATCCACAAACACACAAGTGGTCAGGGTGACCAGGGCAAAACACCAGAGGACAACATGTAAGTGGCAAAGACAATGGGCTAAGTGTGGCCCAGGTGTACCCCCACAGCTGCTCACCCCTGAGGGGGACCCCCTGCTCTGCCCCAGCACTGCTCAGCCAGCTATGCCCCCTCACCCCCACCAAGTGATCCAGAGTTGGCCAACAGCAAGGCCCAGACCCACCTTCCCCAACCCACATCTGCTCCCGTGGTGCAAGAAAAGACTAAGCACAGAGACTAAAGCTACCAAGTGGTAATCAGCAGCAGTCTGACAAGCACAAGACAGGGCAGGAGGAGAAATGTGTAAGAAACCGTCACCAGCGCCTCTAACCAAACAGACCCTGTGGCCATTCTCATGCTAGAATGGAGGCTATAAGACACACTCGGGGAACATAAATGAGCTCTCAGAAATCAGAAGTAAGATGGAAGAAAGGGAGATTTCCACAGAAATGCTGGAATAAAGATGGGGGATTTTCTGAAAGTGAAGCAAAAAGACAAAAATAGGGAAAATAGAGAAGAAAACTAGAGACACCACCTAGAGGACCTAAAATAAAGGTAACATGTAGACTCGTGTAAGAGTCTTCTGGTAACGGGATCCCAGGTCCTCCCTCCCACCTTTGTGTCACGCACTTTAATTTCATATGTGCTAAAACCCACAGGGTATTGCTATTATTTTTGCTTTAAATGATTATCTTTCAGACTGATTAAACATAGAAGTAGTTTTTTTTTTTTTTAAGATTTTATTTATTTATTCATGAGAGACACGGAGGGAAGGAGGGAGGGAGGGAGGGAGGGAGGGAGAGAGAGAGAGAGAGAGAGAGAGAGAGAGAGAGGCAGAGACACAGGCAGAGGGAGAAGCAGGCTCCATGTAGGGAGCCCGATGCGGGACTCGATCCCGGCTCCAGGATCACGCCATGGGCCGAATGCAGGCACTAAACCGCTGAGCCATCCAGGGATCCCACATATAACTAGTCTTTGATTGACCTTCATTTAGACCATATACAGGGAGAGAAGGGGAGGGTACATGAGCTGGAAGGATGTGCACGCCCCTGCTTGTGTGGGAGGTGAGCAGCCTGAGACACCAGCATGCTCTCCACAGGGCCACAGTGAGCACTGCAAAGACTTCGCCAACGACAATAGAACAGTGAGGAGCAATCTCAACATAAACAGGAAACTGTGTCCAATACAGAGCTCTTGACTGAGATAAAGTATTTCCAGAATACAAAATCTAGATATCTATCTTGCCAGCAACCTTTTGTGAGAAGCTACTGAAGGTCATTCACTACCCATATGAGAAAGCTATGACCCAAACTTGATGTGCTGAAAATCTCTACGGAAACATGCAAACCCATGGTCCAGGACTGAATCTGTAACAGGTACAAAGAAAACGAAAAACGAGAAAATTATTAACTCAGGAAAATAAAAACTTATTTAGGAGAAGATATGTAATCCAAGCATGCCAACTGGCTCAGCTGTGAGCATTCCCATAGTGTGTTATGAAAACCACAAATACATTTATAACAAAAATGAAAACAGAATGCAGACTGCCGGTGGGGCAATGAGGGAGGAGTGGGATTAACAGAGGAGCACCTCGGCTATGGTCAGAAACCAACAGGCAGAGTCTCTTTAGTAGACACTCAGGAAATGATAGCTGAAAGTGGGTTATGGAAAACAATAACAATACAAGGAAAAATTGAAAGAGGTCAAAGTGGCTGCCCCCAGGGAGGGAGACCAGGAGAGCCAGCGAGAAGAGCTGGAATTCTCAGACTGCCATGCAGCCGAGCTGACATCTGACAACATTGCAGACATTTATAGTTGTCATAAGCAGGAGATAAGATGCTGCTAAACATCCAGCCAACAAACAGGATGGTCCCACACAGAGAATCATCTGGTCCAAAGCAGCAGAGACGCTGCAGCTGAGGGGTTCCACTCAGGGTCTGAGCACACGGCCAAGAGCCAGAACAGGCCACACAAGGAGACTGGGAGGCGCCGTAATGCCACACAAGCACACTGGGAATGTTAGAAAAGTCAAATAAAAATGGTAGAAAAAAATATGAAAACAGACAAATGCATGTGACTGGCTCTTGGGTACACTTGACAAGGAAAAAGAAATTATTGAACTGAAAAAGGTTCAATGTAATTAACCCAAATCTAAAATAGAAATAGAAAAAAGAGCAGAGCATCCACCAGCTTAGACAGTATCACGTAAACTGACACATGTGTGACTGGAGTGTGAGACAAGGGAGCACAGCCAGGTCGAGAAGTAAGGACTGCGAGGTGAAAAGGCTCAAGGATAAGCCAGCACCAGATCAAAGTCCAAGAGGATCAGAGAGACCAGAGGAGAAGCATCGAAAGAGCAAAACAAAAGAAAGAGCAAAACCATGCCACTCAGGTCCAAAGACAAAGAGAAAACCTTGGCGGAGCCACAGAAAAACCCAAAATCACATACAGAGGAACAAAGCCAGGAAAGGCGGCCAGCGTCCTCGTCCAAAACCATGAACATGACACAGCTGCGGATTCTACAGGTGCGGAGAAGCCCACACCTGTGAAAATACTGTGCCAGATGAAGGCAGAACAGAGACATTTTCAGGCCCACAGGAGTGAGAGAACTCACTGCCCGCACAGCCCCGCACTGGGGACGGCCACGAGGCACGGTCCCAGGCTCTGACCGCAGAGAGTGGGAGTGGTCCCTGTGTAGGGTCTAAGTGAAGGTCAATCAAAGACTACTTGTATGTTTAATCAGTCTGAAAAATAACTATTTAAAGCAAAAATAATAGCAATACCCTGTGGGTTTTAAGTACATATGAAATTAAGATGTGTGACACAAAGGTGGAAAGGAGGACCTGGGATCCCATTACCAGAAGACTCTTACAGGAGGCCAATGGGTGTGGCATCAAGTGCAGGTCACCGTGACAAATTAAAGACAGTGCTGTTAACCCCGGGGCAGTCCTTGCAGACGTCCAATGATGATGCACGTAATGAAGCACATGGTCAGGTCACAGCGTAACAGTGGCAACCACAGCATGAGGTGCGGATGACCAGAGCATGCTGACTCAAGGACAGACACTGCTAGGTCACATGAGGAGTAAAGCCCAAATACATGTCGTCTAGAGAATCCACTTTCAACTTAAAGACAAAGACAGGGGCAGCCCGGTGGCTCAGCAGTTTAGCGCCGCCTTTGGCCTGGGGTGTGATCCTGGAGACCCGGGATCCAGTGCCACGTCGGGCTCCCTGCATGGAGCCTGCTTCTCCTTCTGCCTGTGTCTCTGGCTCTTTCTGTCTGTGTGTCTCTCATGAATAAATAAATAAAATCTTAAAAAAAAAAAAAAGACAAAGACGGTGGAAAGGGAAAGGGTGGGCAATATGTGCCCCGCAGACATTCATCACAGGAAACCCCAGCTGGCTGTGTAAGCACCAGGCAGATGAGGTCTCCGCAGGACTGCAGAAGGACAGCCCCAAAGAACATGTGTGCACACTAAGGGCCTCAACACACATGAGCCAAGCTGACGGTCAGGAAGAAGAAAACCCCAACTTCAGCTGACGAATCAATCCCACACGCCTCCCTCAGCAACAGAACTGGTGGACAGAGTCAGAGAGCCTTGAAAGACCTGAACAGCAGGTTCCCCACAGCAGTGGTGGTCATGTGACTGCATGTTTCACACACAAAAAGGTGAGTTTTACTGTGTAAAGTGTGCCTCAAAAAAAGCCACCTGACCAAGAAAACAGACAAGGGCGCTTGTTTTGGGAAGGGCTGCCTGCTAGCAGCTGAACATGAGATGAGCAGACCATCAAAACAAAAACAATCTTGGGAAAAACAGCAGTGGCCTAAGAATTTTCTGGAAGCCCACACAAAATAGCAACTAGATGGCAAAGCCACAATCACAAGACAACACTTACAACAGAATCAAGCTATCACGCTGTAAGGCTCCAGTGTCTGGAAGCACACCCCATTTAGCCACGAGGCACACACCACACAGATGTTGGAGTACAAGAAGGAAGACAGAGGCGGTGTCTGGTGGACACAAGGACAGGGATACTGAAACATGAGAAGTCATCATGCGAAAGCCCAGTAGGGAGCACTGGGGGAGGGCAGCCGCAACCTGGGGCCAGGGTGGTCCAGCCTCCAGGAAATCTCAAAACCCTGGGCTAACATCTCCTAAAGGCTTGCAGAGGGAGTGAACAGTCTGGCCTGTCTCTGCATTAAACTGCAGATGTATGTGGAGGGCAGAGAAACAGTGGAAGAGTACCATGCATGTAGGACCCACAACCTCCAGATGATGAAGCCACGTGGCCCAGGTTATTCCACAGAAAAATTGAAAAGAAAAGGAGGGGGAATATGTGTAAATTAAAAGACAAAAGGACAACAGTGTCTACGGGCTCATATACAGATGCCGAGGACATTCAGAAACACAGGGACGTGAGCACTAGCGATGGCAGGATGGGGCCACTCTGGCCTGGGTCAGATTCTGAACCCTGGTGCAAGCTTATCAGAGTTTAATACCCTAGACAGACTCAGGAGGCCACACGGGTGTCTTGTATTGTTTTCTGGATCTATGTTTCATCTTACAACACACTGAATACAGTAGAGACCGTGAGTCCCTCAGATGCTAAAGGAAAGGAGAGAGGGAAGGAGGGAAGACATACAACCCAGCCCCTGGGACGGAAGGACACCAACTCCTCACTCTGAAAAAGAGAGAAGGGGAAAAAAGAGAAAAAAAAAAGGACCAAGTAGCTACTTATTCCATCTCTCCAGTATGAAGTATGCTTCTGGGGTGCCCAGTGGCCCTAGCCAATGAGGAAAACTGTTCTGTACTCAGGGGTCTGGCCAGAAGCTGCAGGAGAGACGGCAGGCCTGCAAGATGACAGTTCTGCCCTGCCTCTGGGGTCCTGCCTTAGTCCTGCTGCTGCAAGGAGGGTGAGCTTGCTTACTTCATGATCCACACTTTCCGTAGCCATGCACTGGTTGTTGGCCAGAGTGGTGATCTCTCGGCTTTTCGGGGTTTCCATCCGGCAGCTGCAGAGGGGCACCTCCTGAAGGCCATCTGTCTCCACCACGTCAGGACCATTGGCCAGCCCTAAAGTCACAGATACATATGAGTGTCATGCACAGCACAGCACATGCCCAGACAGGCTTCCACTACGCTCAGGGGCACAGAGTCCCCGCCTCCAGATGGACGTCCAGAAAGCGACCAATTACATAGTCTTTCTGGAAATCTCATGTGTAAGGAAGTAAAACACCACCAGTTACTTTGCTGGTACAAGCAGCATTACAGAGCAGGGGACAGCTCACAGAGTGCCCATGGCCAGAGGGGCTGGGAGGGGAACCTCTCCACTAGCACACACCAGCCAGGCTCACAAGAATTACTTGGTCATCCATGTTCTCAGGAGCCAGGACCCAGACCTAGTCTTCAGAGAGAGACTATACCTTCATTAGCTACTCCTAAATCTTGTGGTTTTCACACAAAAAGCATTTGATACGTGTTAAGACCTTGTTTCCCTTACTTGGTTTTAGAACTGCAGCCAAAGAAACACAAACATTAGATTCCATTTGGGTTTACTTATTACCCAGACTGTTTGCTAGAGAGGAGAGAAAAGTTGAGGGATGCTAGGCTAACAATGACAATAGCAACAAGGGTGGTACATCTTATCTCCTTCTCATCCCCAATTTACGGTGAAGATGCCAGGGGAGAAGGAGGGCCTGCAGCCCACATCTGAGCATAGCCAGAGCTGGCCTCGAGGGGCAGAAGTGCAGGCTAGCTGCCAGAGATATCCCTAATCCAACCCAGCAACAGGGTCTGGCTGCTTCCAAAGGAACATATTTCATGTTCTCCTCTGTGAGACAGCCAAAGTAGAAACAACAGGGGACTGACATCTTCAATGCTCGCCATTAGCTCTTAGTTAAGAGTAACAGATTCTTGGGGAGCCTGGGTGGCTCAGTAGGTTGAGCATCCAACTCTTGATCTCAGCAAGGTCTTGATCTCAGGGTCATGAGTTCAAGCCCAGTGTGGAGCCTACTTAAAAAAATTTTTAAAGGAAAAGAAAAGAAAAAAGGAAGAGAGAGAGAGAGAAAAAAGGACTCTTGTCACCACCCATACGAGTGGGCCCACAAGGGGTCAGAGAACATCCCCTCACTGCCCACTGCTACCCTGGTGTATAATCTGAGGCTGATCCTTGCCAGGAGACTCTGAACACAGGATCTTCCATGACTGGCAGCAGGAGCCCACATACCATATCTGCCCTGTGAAAACACCGAACCTCTGGGTCACCTATACCCCAAAAGAGTGACGGCCTTCCTTCATGAGGAAACAGGGAAATTGTGAGCAAGAACTAACATCAGAATCACCAAAAGTTTAAAACTGGGAGAGCCCTGGTAGGGACTCCGCTTAGCAAGTGGATCTTACAACAAAGACGACACAGACTGCGTAAGGGGCCAGCCAGCAAGGCCAAGAAGGCTGAGGGTAGGACTGAGGAACAGGCCTTCGGATTTAGCTTCCCGCACACATGGACAATGTGGCAGCAGCTCAGATGCCTCCCCAAAGTGAGGTGTGCCCGTGTCTCCAGGAGGGGCACCACAGGAATGGCTCAAAAGCACCCTACCCGAGTGCCCACTGCCCCTGAGCTCTGGTCACCCCCAAAATCCCCACGTCATCCACTCCTGCTGAGACCAAAATGTCATTCAACTTCAACATGGCAGACCTAGCAGCAAAGGCACCAAAGAGGAGGATGTGCAAGCGATGAAGTCTGATTGTGCCCAAACATTCTTGAGGCTCAAGCCTGGACCCTCTGGACCTATGACCCAGAACCATCCACTGCCCTCTGCACCCTTCACCAGGGTACATCCCCCCAGGCCTCTAGTGAGCCTGAGGTGCTCCATCCCTCCTCTCTAGCCTTGGGCATCTCTGAGTGTCCAAACCGCAGATACTTGAAGGCACAGGGGCAAATGTAACTTGTTTTTTCCATGTGCTGATTCTCTAAACCAAAAGTATGACTGGACCAATCCCTGACTGATCAATCCGTGGTTACCAAAGAAAGATAAAGTTTAGGAACTCAACTTACAAAATGTCACTTTTTCCTACTTCTCCAACTCGGCTCCCACCAGTATGGCACTTACTTTCACCAGAAAGAGAATATAAGCACATAAACACACAAATCTCCCAGTGCTCAGCTAACGAACTGGGGCAACCCCAACATCACACTGCTCGTGAGCAACAGGAATTTCCACTGTCCTCCCCACTGCCTCCTCACCTCCAACACTGGGGCACAGTAGCAGGGCATCTTATTAAGCCAAGTACTATTCCCAGCTAACATCCAAATCTGTACTGTCCTGAAACAAACCTGAAAGCAGGTTTAGAAAAATTGCACCTCATGTGGAAAGAAAGCATGAGAGGCCTGTGCCAACAACTTCACACGAGGGAGGCGTTCTGCTCCATTTGATGCAAGAAGAAAAATGGGTTTCTCTGATGGACAAGCTATACTTTGTGTCTTTGGCTAAAAGGTATGATTTCCCACATTATAGAGGTGATCAAGATTTCTCTAGTGTTCAAAACAGTAAAAGCTAGTTATTTGTCCTCTGAAGACTGACAGGTTAAACCCGTCTAGCAGCACACAAACCACAACTGCAAGGTCCATGTGGAATGTAAATAACTCTGGGATTTTACATTTTCCCCATATTACATTTTCAACAAATTTTCCAAAATAGTCAGTGATTAGTTACTTTTCATTGATGAAGGGTTTTTAAATGGTTCAAGAAGAGCAAGCAGTGGCAGAGAGGCAACCCCGCAGAACTCGGACCAGTTGACTATCCCCAGGCCCAGACCCCAGGGAGCTGTGGGTTTGCCCACACCTTCAAGGCCCAAACCAGCACTAGGTGTGCCCTTCGTTCCAGTACAGAACCCGAGGCACCAACCACGATCAGAATCAGAGATGATGACCAAGCCACACTACTAGAAATTACACCACTTGTGTATTTCCTGAAACATAGCCAGGGCAGGACACCTTGCCATCGGGAACTCTACCTAAAAATGTGTGTGGCCGATGGAGAGAGTGTGGTAGGCCATGACCACCAACCATCTGGTCCTATGGGAAATGTGTCACTGCAGAGCTGTGGGTGACTGGGCAAAGGAGCCGGGTACATCCACTCAGGCCACCTTTCAGGGATGCAGTTCATCAAACATTCCATTATTACCCACCAGGGGGCATCACGGCAATACCAAGCCACCCCTAGCAAACAAAGAACAAGATGGTGCCCCGCCTAGTCACAGCTGCCCCTTCACCTTCCACTTGTGAGGGCAGCGTCCCCTTGACACGGAGATCCAGGGAATCGAGAGAAACCTCCATGTACCCCGTGCTGTCTCCTGGTGCTGCCTGCTCTGTGCTTCCTGAAGATGACGTGTATGCTTCAGAACCTGCGTTCAAAAGAGCCCCATGAAACACCGCACCGGCCCTGCCTCCCCAGCAGAGACCACAGGGATGCTAATTAACCCATTCAAAACTATACACACCACCCCTGCCCAGGACACTATGGCCTCACTCCTTTTCTTTCCTGGGCTTGTCTTGCTAATCCCATTTCCACAGATTGTTCATGGGAGGAAGGGGAGCTGTATCAAGAAAGACAAGGAATGGATGTGTGGAAACATGTTTCTCTGTAACTATACCAGATAATCAAGGAAACAAACACATGGTACATAAACATCCTTAAACACTACTTTAAAAATAAAACAAAAATTCTGATCTCAGGTTTGAAAGGCCAGCTGAGGCAAAGTAGTGGAGAAGCTACCCCACGTGTGCAGTGTTGCTGGGAAATCTGCCCGACCCCACATCTGAGTTCAGGCTTCATGGGAAACGTCCCCCTCTCAGCCATGGTGCTGTACGAAGGGCATCACAACCAGAGGTGCAACGCGACCTGAATATAACGGAAGGGCCAATGAGATGGGCGCTGCACAGACTGCGGCCTCCTGTGCCCTTAAGGCCTGCCCACAGTCCCTGGAGAACACACATGGGCACCTGCTCAGTGACTTCACTGAGGAAGGCTGTGAATAGTACATGCTCACCCAGGATAATACCCAACACCAGCAAAGGGCAGGTGCTCATTTTCCACAGCTAAGCTTCCACACATCCATCATTGATGTTACATCAGTGATCACAGATAAGTGAGCCATAACATGGAGCAGTGGGGCACTGAGGCCCCCTGCTGCACCGGCGCTCACCGACAGACAACAGGAAGCCAAGGGCAGTACGAGCTCCTCATCACCCATGTGAGGAACATGAGTAGTATGCAACTTTAAACAGTCTACAGAAAGAAAGAAAAGTCGAGCCCCTATGTGAATAACCATGCAGGCATGCGTCTCTCACACGATATCCAAGTCTTGAGTCTACCAACACTTTCGTCAGCCAGCATAAAAGCCACATCGGCCAGTCATCCACAGTGAAGAGAAAAGGAAATATGTGAGTGAAAGCGATGGAGCTCACAGGAGGCTCAAGGGCACCACACAGAGCTCTCCTCTGGGCTTCAGGGGATGGCTCTGCCTCCCTGACATCCACTTAACAAACCTCCTTGGCATCAGGGGCCAGAGAGGAGCAGCTAATGTAACTGGAAATCAGAACAAGCTCCCTGGTGCTGCAGTGCTGGCGTAAAGATAAACGAGCAAATACAACCATCCACACATCCACTGTCAACCAAGGTTCAAAGGGCCACACAGAGAAAGAAGTCAAATTAAGCAGAGGGACAAGAACAACTGAGTGCCTACACGCAAAAGGAGCCTGGCCCTGCACAGCCCATGCACATGCACTGACTCAAATGGGTCAGAGACGCATACACAAGACCTCCTAACACTGTACAACTTCAAGAAGAAAACACAGGATAAGATCTTTGTGACCTGATTTAGTCAAAGGTTTCTGGGATCATGAAAAGCATGAATTTTAAAAGAAAATCATTCATAAACTAGATTCACAAAATTTTTGAAACTTTTACTAAGCACATACATACGCAAAATGTGTATATAACTAAAGACTTGTATCCTAAATATTGGAAGAACTCTTCCAACTCAGGGAGAAGGCATATGATCTGATTTTGATATGAGCAGGAAAGAGAAACCTTTACAGAAGAAGGCGTGCAAGGCCACTCTGTGCACTCAACAAGAGTGCATTCAACTACTCAACAAGAAAAGTGAGGGCACAGTGAGGCCTATGGCATCCCAGCAGCACTGGGACCAAAGAGACCAACCAAAGTGTGGCAAGGACCCAGAGGAGTGGAGCTCTCCTGCTGCTGTGGGAATGTAAAAGAGGGCAATACTCAGGTTTTCTACTGAAAACTGCTTGGCAGTTCCCTGAAAAGTCAGACAGACAGCATCCAGCTCAGCCATTCCACCCCTAGGTACTTACCAAGGATAAAGGAAAGTATCTGATCGGTAAGACTGTATACAAATGCTCCTGGCAGTTCTATTTGTAAGAAGCAAAAACTGGAGAGGACCCAAAGGTCCACAGCAGGTGAAGGATAAGCCACAGACAGCCATCCACCAGTGCTTCCTGGCCAGCCATCCACTACTGCCACAAACGCAGATGATGTTAACTGTTATGACAAAGAAGCCAGACAGGGAAAGGGTACCTACCCAGTCACCACTCAAATAAGGTTCTGACAAAGCGCCAACTGCTCTGCAGACAATGTGGAGCAGAAGGGTCTAGGGAGGGGAGGGCTGGCTGGGGAGAGGGAAAGGTCATCAAGTGGCGGCAGGGGCATTCACAACAGTAACCCTGGTCTCATGGTCACACGTGTGTGAGAACTCACCACCCAACACCTGAATTACGTGCACTGCCTCACATGCCAAATCTTCTGCAACAAAGCCGTCAGAAGTGACCCCTTGCCTACTAGGCCTGCTCACCTTTTGGATTTCAGGGTTGTTTCTTTCCCTGAATTCCCTTTAACAAAATTACTTTCAGAACAAGGGCATCAGACCAAAGGGCTAAAAGCCACTGTGTGGACCTGGGCACTGCCCACACCTGACACCAAAGATAGCCAACCATAATCATGCAGTGTTCAGAAGCCACAGATTCCTAATCACACAGGGAAGGAGATGAATAACCCCCATTAGCTCAACACTCAACCATGAAGCCAGTATTGAGAGATTTACCAGAAGGAAGCCACATGAAGATCACCTCAGTGTCTCTAATGAAGCTCACACATTCTTTTCCCTCAAACTGTGGAGCCCACTTTTTCATATGAAATCCTACACAGAACCCCCACCCCACCCCAGGATGGCCTCCCGTGGGCCCATTTCCCATCCAGATGGTCCTGGAGTGTAGACACATTTACCCAGTACACCGCTTTGCTTCTTTTTATTTCTCCGCCTCCGTTTCCTAGCCGGCTTGATCCAGGGGCTGTCAGGCTTTCCTTTCCTCTTGAGAAACTTCTTCTTGATACTGGATTCAGAACTCTGAGAGCCAAAGGGGCAGGAATAAAAAAAGTAAAGCATGGGAGCTCCTGAAAACAAAAGGTACTTCAAGTTTCGTTTTCTTGCAAAATAAAATACCTGCTATATCTTGATTCTTCAACTAGAAGATTAATTTCACTTTCAGATATTTTTCTGGTCCCATTCTTAAAAATACTCATGTTTTCCCCTAAATCACTCTAAGTTGTTATTTTACAGGAAAAAAATAAAAAGAAAAGAAAAAAGAAAAGCCGAGAACATTTAAATGGAATTTATAAATCTTACTCGAATTTGGCACAAAAAAGAATGAGAATGTTCTACTCAGGAACTAAATAAACAAGCTCAGTGAGAGAATCCACTTTTAATTATATGCATCCATTCATTCTGCTCATGAGAAAAGGAACAATCAATGCCTCAATTTGCTTCAGAATCTATGTCCACATTAATTATCTACATGGAGAACAAGGAAAGAAGTTATAATTAATTTACAATATTTTAAGATTTTTATGACCGTCTATTTCTAAAAGATGCAGAATCAGCATTTAACAGCCATGAATTACAGACACACAGCTACCACTTGTAACTAGTCTAGAATGAGGACCTCACAGCTCTGCTCACTAGGGACATACAGGGAAGCTGAAAAGAACGTGCTCATGAGACAGGAGACCCACAGGTGGGTGTGGGCGCCTGGTCGGACAGCAGTGGCCAGCACACACACGGCTCTACCGCCACCCTGCAAGCAGCCTGACGCGCCCTGCTCTCTGCTCCCTCTGCCTCGTCCTTGCCCCCTTCCTGCAAAATTTCAGATCCAACTTCCACAAGCACTGTCCTCAACCTCACTGTTGCTTCAACATGCCATTCCAGAGTGATCGCAGCTTGTCACCAAACCCAGCTGTCCCCTCTGAGTCCTTATCTCATCTACCCACTCCACATGATTGATGCCAGGGGCCAGCGGCTCCCTCTTGGTAGCATTTCTCAGTTCCCTGACCGCCCCCCCCCCGGTCTTACATCAACTGCTCCTTCCCTGCTTAATGCTCACATGTTGGGGGCTTCCGGGCCCCATTTGGAGCTGGTGCTCCTCCCCACCTGCAAGCCCCTGCACCCCCATCCCTGCAGACCCCGTGTCCCTGCCCTCTGACCCCTTACCTCCACCTGACACCCAGCCCAAAGAAGGTCTGCTGGCTGTAGGTCAGACCTCAAACCCTTCTTTTTCTGTCCCACTGGTCACTTTTCTATCCACACAGAATCAGGGCCACTGTCCTTGCTGCCGCTCCCACCCATTCCACGAGCATTCACTCCAGGGCCCTGACCTCCCCCTGGGGCAGTCTCCTAGCTCTGCCCACACACAGAGCACCTGAGCCGAGGCCATTTCCTTCAGTTCTCTGCTCAGATATCTTTCTCAGGCTCCCTCCCACCACAGCCCTGGATGCCATGTGTACATGCGCAGTGATGGCGGAGTGAAGGGCTGCACAGACTGCACAGCCGCCTGCTGTACTTGGCCACCAAACACGGAATCAGAGTGCGGGGCAGGGGTTACCAGATCAGACTCATCTCCATCCTCGTCCTCTTCCCCGGTGCCGGCAGACTCCTGCTCCTCTTCAGACTCACCATCCGTCTGGCCAGCCACACAACAAGCCAAAAAGAAAACACAACTGATGAGACCCTTCAGTGGAGGTGACTCAATAAAAACATACATTACTGGGCACACTGGCAGTCAGCGGGGCAGACGCACATGCTAAGGTGGGGGGGGCACAGGTGCCACATCCATGGAGTGACTGTTGCCTGCTGAGTCCTGCCTGCTCCCCGCCCAAGGACCCCATCCCAGGTGGGCTGCTCCTTCGCTGTTATTTCTGTACTGATCTGGAAAGCAGCCCCCTGGGCAGGTTAAGAGACCATCAACTGTATGCTGAACATTAGTGCACTTGATGCATTTCACATGTAGCAAAATTCCATTAAAAAGTAACAAAACACACAATAAAAAGATTTCCAGAGGCCAAAAACTAATATAAAATGCAAAACCTTCCTCCATCCCCCCCAAGAGCCCAACGCAGCCCCCAGGGCCATAGCAAGCGCTGCTCACATTCCTTCCAGCCAACATTTGGCACGAGCGGGCCTGAACACAGAAGCATGAGTCTGCCTCCTGGCTGGCAAAGCCCCAAATATGATTTTATGAATGAAACTTTCTTCTAATTAAAAACGTTTTGGAAAAAAAATAAAAAATAAAAATAAAAAAAAAAAACGTTTTGGAATTCTCTCCACATCAAAGCAGTGTAGGTACCTCATTGTTTTCTGCTGTATTTATCTTTTCTATCCACGCAGGTAATACATGAATGCATTTTCAGCGCAAAAACTAAAATATACGGCTGTCCACTCAGCCCTTCCCCACCCACCCCCAAGGAAGGGGTGAGCTCCCTGTTCCCTCAGCGAGGCACGCCCTTATCACAGGTTCACACTGAGGCTGAGCTCTACGCAAACTAAGACCCTCGCAGACAAGGCAACAGACACATGACCCTCTCTACAAATGTGGAGTTCCAACACAGCTGCCATCGGCAACGCCAACAAAGGCATCCCCAGCCCTCCAGATGGGAGGCAAGTATGTAAGGAACTGAGCGACTTCTATCATGTCACATACTTTCCTCTTTCTTCCACTTTGTCTCATGTGAGCAAATCCCTCAGCCCATACTGATCCTGAGTCCTTGCTTTATTAACTAGTAGAAGCGACACATGTATACAAGAGCAATCCTTTGTCTAGTAATAAGTTGTTTTTTTTAATGTGTGAAGATATTCTTTTTTTTTTAATTTTTTTATTTTTATTTATGATAGTCACAGAGAGAGAGAGAGAGGCAGAGACACAGGCAGAGGGAGAAGCAGGCTCCATGCACCAGGAGCCCGATGTGGGATTCGATCCCGGGTCTCCAGGATCACGCCCTGGGCCAAAGGCAGGCGCCAAACCGCTGCGCCACCCAGGGATCCCTCTAGTAATAAGTTGTAAATAATTTTCCCTATAAAACAAAGCTACGCTTTTGGTATTTCTTATACAAAAATTTTGAGACTTTATCTAGACAAGTCAAACCTCTCCATCTTTCTCTTACTAGCTTCTGGATCTATATCTTGCACTAAAAGTTCTTCCTTATTTGAAATTACAAAAAAAAAAGTTTCCAACACTGTCTTCTACAGTTCAGTATTTCATGTTGATACTTTAAATCTTCTGTAATTTATTTTTTTAAATAACAGTTTCACTGATATATAATTCACCTACTTTAAAATTCATGCTTTTTATTAAAGGGTACAATTCAGGGATGCTTGGGTGGCTCAGCCAGTTAATTAAGTGTGCAACTCTTGATTTTGGCTCAGGTCATGATCTCAGGGGTGTGGGATTGAACCCTGCGACGGGCTTTGTGCTCAGCATGCAGTCCGCTTGAGATTCTCTCTCTCTCTCTCTCTCTCTCTCCCCCCCCAACTCCTTCTGTCTGTCCCCCCAGCTCACACACCTACTCTCTAATAAAATCTTTAAAAAAAAAGTGTGCAATTCAGTGTTTTAATACGTTCACAGTAGTGCAACCATCACTGCTATGTGATTCCAGACAAAATTTACATTTGCTATGTGACATGATGCCAGAGTTCCCCTGTTTTTCTCACAAAAGCTCAAACACCCCAATAACATAGAAAAGTTCATGATCCCTTGACCACAAACTAAAAACCCCATTTTTACAGTAAATTGTATGTTCACATATAAATAGGTTTGTTATGGATTTCTTGTTCCACTCCATGTTTTCCCATTCCTGTACAAAACCCTATTTATTCACTCTCCAGCAGTTGTACCTGCAGTTTTCTCTCCTTGTGTTTGCTGCACACAATCCCCACATCAGCTATTCTACAGAAAGTCCGGTTAGGGCTTTGATGAGAGAACTATGCTGGACTTACAGGCAATATTGGGAGGATGAAACAAAGATCTTCCCATTCACAAGTAAATGGTCTTCCCTCAAGCATGCAAGGAGGTCTTCCCTCAGGCAAACAATGGCTTTTTTTTTCTCAGGTAATAGGTCTTAACATGAATCTATGAGTCCTTTCAAACCTCTTTCAGCAAAGTTTCAGTTTTTCTCTTCTAAATAACTGACATTTCTTATTAAATTTACTGCTAAGTGGTGTCCAGGAGGCTCAGTGGTTGAGCATCTGCCCTTCAGCACAGGTCATGATCCTGGAATCCAGGGATCAAGTCCTAAGTGAGGCTCCTTGCTCAGCAGGGAGCCTGCTTCTTCCTCTCCCCCACCCACCTGTGCACGCTATTTCAAATAAATAAATAAAATAATTTTTAAAAAGTTAATTTATTGTTACATATCCTGGTGATGTTAAAACTTAGAGCTAAATTTTAGGTGGGATACTGTGATTTTTCTTTTGGAGTCCTTTTCTTATAAAGATCCATATGGAAATACCTGCTTCAAGACAATCCATGTGTGGATAAGCAGGACTCCCAAGTGTTGGTAATTGGCCACTATTATCTATATATTTGCAATAGCTTGATATTCTCTTTAGAAAGGTTAAAAAAATAGCCCTAGGTATTATTACTATCATTAATGCCACTGTCATTACATTTTTGTTTCTTTAAACATTTCATTTATTCATTTGACAAAGAGGAAGAGAGAGAGCAAGACAGAGCACAGGACGGGGAGGGAGAAGCAGCAGGCTCCCTGCTGAGCAGGGAGCCCAAGATAGGGCCGGATTCCAGGACTTCAGGATCAAGACCTGAGCCAGAGGCAGACACTTCACTGACTGAGCCACCCAGGCGCCGTGTCATTACATTTTCTAACAAGCTATTACAGCTACACAAGAAAACGAATGGTTTTATGTCTTGATCACATGTAATTTGGGCCCACTAGCTATAATAGTTCCTCAGCTGATTTTCTTGAATTTTTTTAGACAGATGATTATATTCTTGGCAAACTCTTCTCCCTTGTCCTTTTAAATATTGATGTTTCTTTCTGGTTCTCATCTTACAGCATCACAGCAAGAATGATCAACACTGCAATTCTCATGTTAGGAGAAAAAGGAGCAATCCTTCCCTTTTTTTTATTATTGACATTAGAAATGTTTTAAAGGGACGCCTGGGTGGCTCAGCGGTTTAGCACCTGCCTTTGGCCCAGGGTATGATCCTGGAGTCCTAGGATCGAGTCCCACGTCGGGCTCCCTGCATGGAGCCTGCTTCTCCCTCTGCCTGTATGTGTCTCTACCTCTCTCTCTGTCTCTCTCATGGATAAATAAATAAAATGTTAAAAAAAAAAAAAAAAAGAAAAGAAAAGAAAAATGTTCACTACTAAAGAACTTTTTTTTTTTTTTTTAAGGATTCTGATATGTTCAGTCAGGTTTATTTAACGCAAGCTATCCTTAAATACGATTGAGCAGTTTTTATTTTAAAAAGACTGAACCATGAGGGGCACCTGGGTGGTTCGGTTGGTTAAGGGGTCTGCCTTTAGCTTAGGTCATGATCCCTGGGTCCTGGGATTGAGCCCTGCCTGCATCAAGATCCCGGCTCAGCGGGGAGCCTACTTCTCCCTCTCCCCCCAGCCCCTGCTTGTGCTTTCTCTTGCTCTATCTCTCAAATAAATAAAATCTTTATTAAAAAAAAAAAAGCAATGAAATTGCCAATTAAAATACACAAACTAGCAACTTAGTCAACTCCAGTTCCTTCTGAAAGTCCTATAAAGTGACTATGACTGAGAGGTCACTGTATAAGGGGTCACCTGATAACTGCACATGTGATGGCTACAAGGAGTAAAGCATAATTTCAAAATCCGAGGAAACTGGAAAGAAAAGTGTAACAGTGACAATGACTGGAGTCTGATGTGGAACAGAGATGTAAGTAAGCCAGGAAGAGATCACACAGTGCAGGGAAAGGCTCAGTAGGTGGGTGGCAAGCAGAAAACCCCGACCCCGCAGGACAGAACTCTACTCACCAGGCCTCATTACAGCCTGGACTAGGAGGAAGAGTCCAGCTCTCCTCTAACCAATCCCCTCAATGGCTGTGGCACTCAACTGCCATGCAACCAGTCCTGGGACTGGCTTCCAACCCAAATGGGCAAGATAAGGGTGCCAATCCTATCAGTGAGAAGGTAGCCACAATGGAAGAAGATATGTTGACAACACGTACAAGGAGCTCATTTCCTACAATTTTTTTTTTTAAGGTTTCATTTTTAAGTAATCTCTATAGTCAGCATGGGGCTCTAACTTACAACCCCGAGATCAAGAGTTGCATGCTCCACCAACTGAGCCAGCCAGGTGTGCCTCCTGCAAAAAATGATCTTTAGAAAGGACAAACAGGGACACCTGGGTGGCTCAGTGGTTAAGTGTCTGCCTTTGGCTCAGGTTGTGATTCCAGGGTCCGGGAATCAAGTTTCGTATCAGGTTCCCCGCAGGGAGCCTGCTTCTCCCTCTGCCTGTGTCTCTGCCTCTCTATGTCTCTCATGAATAAATAAATATTAAAAAAAAAAAAGGACAAATAACCAAAGAGATAAAAATGGCTGAGTCCTACACAGACACTTGACAAAAGAAGGCATCCAAATCGCAAATAAACATGAAAAAAGTACCCAAGCTTCTTGGGAATCAGGAGACAACGAATCAGAACTATAATGTAACATCTTGACACTCGCTGGCTAGGCAATACCAAGTCTGTCAAGTCAGTGCTACAGGAGGACACTCATGCACTGGTGGTGGGAGAGCTGTGTGGTCACGCCCACCACTGGTCACATGACATGGCAATTCCAATGTGGGTGTGCCCCCAGGAACACACAGGAATGCTCACAACAATGTCATCTGAAACAGAACCAACTACGAACAGCCCAAATATCTATCAACAGTGGGATGGAAACATAAATTGGAAGTCTCCCAAAGGAATACTGTATTATAGTAGCTCTTGAACATTCTGGTCTCGGGAACCCTTTGCTCTATTAAAAATTACTGGGAATGACAAAGCACTTTTGTTGATTTGGTTATGTTCATTAAAACTATTGTACAAATTTAAATGGAGAAATGAGTACACAACAACGTAACTCCAATGAGCGAAAGGTAAAGTGGTAACTAGTGTTCTGGCATTATTAAAATGATTTGACCCCCCCAGACCCTCTGAAACAGGCCCCTCAGATGCCACTTTATAATCTACTGTGAATTAACAATGAAAATGCATGAATAATATATATAAACTTAACAAACATAATACTGAGCTAAACAAGTCACACTCCAAGAAAGGAAAGCATATGCATGATTCCATTTACATTAAGTACAGAAACCGAGAAGACAGTTCTGCAGGGGACTGGGAGGGCCTGCAGGGGACTGGGAGGGCCTGCAGGGGAGGCTGGCACAACTCACGCCTGTGAGCTGAGTGGTGGCACAGGTGCAGTCACTCTCTCATCAGTGAACTGTTCCTTGTCACAGATGAAATCATAAAGTCATATCCCAAATCCAAAAACATAAAGCTGAACTTTAGAAAATACTCGTTTTTCTCATTTAATCTGTTAAGTCTTATCAATAAGTTTCCTGTAATAAACCAGTGTCTTCCTGAGGGAAGCTCTACCTTCTTTACGACTGTTATGAATCAAGTATATAGCTGTGTCTGACCAACATTATTTCAAGATTGGAAGTGAGTCTGGCCTCAGAAGGAGCTAGTGTCCATTCTCATCTTTTATTCTCTGGAGTAGTTCACATAATAAACCCATTGCTTTATTATTATTGCTGATTTATTTAGATAGGCTCCTGTCATCTTATTTTGTTTTACACTTGGCCACACTGTCCTTATTATTCTGCTTTTACTTGTTTTCTGATTTTTTTTTAGCTTTATTCCATTTCATTCTTTCCTTTATACCAATGTATAGAGTCATTCAGTATTACTCAGCATCCAGATTCTCTCTGAAGAGCAAAATCCAGAAAGAGAGTCAACTCCATATGCCATATGGTGCTCAATAAAGGTGACATTTTAAATCAGCAGGGAAAGAAACGTCAGACAATAAATGGTGCTCATATCATGTGGCTATAACCATTTTGAGGGAAACCATAGGACCCTAACCTCACATTTTGCCTAAAAAGTTTTACTGAGCTAGGATTTATATACCATTAAATATACCTACTTTGAGTATATCTACCTCATATTTTATCCCAAAACAAATATACACGAATCAAGTATTTACACATAATGAAACCAATGAAGTATTAGAAGACACCTTACATGTTGATTTATTCAGAATCACCAGTAAAAAAGATCTGCTTATTGTACTCAGAACACAGAACCCAGAAATCATAAATAGACTAGTACCTGTACCAACTCTGAGAGCCGGATGGAAAGGCTGTAACTACAGAGCATAGTACTTTGACTCAAAATGTAAAAAGCTAGTCAACAAAATTATTTTTTTATTTAAATTTATTTTTTATTGGTGTTCATTCAATTTGCCAACATATAGAATAACACCCAGTGCTCATCCCGTCAAGTGTCCAACTCAGTGCCCATCACCCAGTCACCCCCACCCCCTGCCCACCTCCCCTTCCACCACCCCTAGTTCGTTTCCCAGAGTTAGGAGTCTTTCATGTTCTGTCTCCCTTTCTGATATTTCCCACTCATTTTTTCTCCTTTTCAACAAAATCATATATTTCAAACAGGTCACTATTTCAATGAACCCACCTGAACTTCTCAGCCTCCCGTTAGCTTTAGAAGATTGCATCAGATACAAAGCCTACGTTATATAAAGAGGGTCCAAAGCTGGGATTCCTGGGTGGCTCAGCAGTTTAGCGCCTGCCTTCAGCCTAGGCGTGATCTTGGAGTCCCGGGATCCAGTCCCACATCAGGCTCCTTGCATGGAGCCTGCTTCTCCCTCTGCCTGTGTCTCTGCCTCTCTCTCTCTCTCTCTCTCTCTCTCTCTCTCTGTCTATCATGAATAAATAAATTAAAATCTAAAAAAAAAAAAAAAAAGAGGGTCCAAAGCTGTCTCAAAAAGGTATACACAGAACAGTCAAGACACAGCCGTCTCCAACGGGCCACCTGGTTCTCAACTCCTCCCATTCCTCCTCACCTAATTCATCCCCCTCAGAACTAAAAGCATAAACCATGCCCAGATGTCAGCACCTGCTCAGAACTGTGTTCTACTCAGTCTACGCCTAGTGCCCCTGCAGACCCTGCCTAGTGCTGAGTCCCTGGGGCCACCTGCAGACAGTGACTCGTGACTGCACCAGAGCACATCCTCGAGGATGTGAGTGGTATGTGATGAGGACACACCTGGTGTTAACAGACTGCATGTGACGGCTCAGCAGGCCTGCTCAGAAGCCCTGGATACTCACTCCAACAAGGAGGAAGAGTCCTTCCCAGACCTCACCGGCAGGAGGGCTGCACCCGTAGTATGCCTGGGACTAAACAAGGTCAGTCACCCCATGGCCAGTGATGGGCAGCTGCCACTGGCACACAATCAACCCTCAGTGTATCCCTGTTCATCTAGAACTGAAACAAACTCCAGATGTTTACTGCTGTACAAGAAGACACACACTCCTCTGATGAAAATAAATCTAAAACTTCAAGAAAACAGAATGCAAGCACCCAAATCAGAAGGAAATAGGGAAATGACTGGGGTGGAGATGGGCCAGACTGGCTCTCATAGGACCGACAGCCCAGCATCTGTACCCCTCCGCGAGGCAGTGAGAAAATGGCCTACCTTCTGGGTTCGGTCAGTTTCTGACACACTCCCCTTAGAGGTCCTGCTGTCCTCTGTGGGAAACGCAGCAGCCTGCTCAGCTCCCTGGTCCTCGTCCTCATCGAGCTCCTCTGACTCGTCCTCCTCCGAGTCCAGCTCCAAGCTCTCCCCATTCACGTGAAGGGTGCTGGCGCCCAGGTCCTTATCACCCTGGAACACGGGCAAGTGCACACTGTCACGCTGAACCCCAGCATGAGGAGCAACCTGCCAACTCCCGTCAGGGCATGGCCTGCAAGGTGGGACACAGCGATTCTGCCAGGGGTAAGAGCCAGGAAGAGAGAGGGGAGAGGTCAGAGAGCACTGGGCAGGAGGCTGTGCCCCAGAGCTTGGGTTCCTTCAAAAGGGACCAAGGCCATCGAATTACTGATAACCTCCCATGGTTCTCTTGTCAAAGAGGTCCTGACACAGACGTGGATTTCCAAGCACATGTGCCAACAATGCAGGCGCGCGCCTTACCTTGGAACCCACAGTGGAATGAGTTATACTCTTAAACATCTCAATCACCGTCCTCTGTTTTAATACTTTGGTCTTTTTCTTAGGAACCAGGCTATAGGTTCCCATTCTTCGTTTTTTCTTCCGAGATACTGCAGCTGCTAAAACAAAAGGCAAGCAAGCTAAAAAAAAAAAGTCAAAAGGGGACAAGAAAGGAAAAGAAATACCATTCAAATGCTTTTTAAAGGTAGGTGAGAATTCACAAAATCTGATTACCAAAATCATCAGCATGCCACCACAGTGACAGGCATCTCTTACTTGTCCTAATTCACAAAGAGAAAGCTGACAGTACTTACAACAAAAGCTAAGCTGTGTGGATGGCAAACCCGATCACCCTGCTGCAAGCAGAGGTGCAAGGCAGAACCACCAACCATCAGAAGCAAGGCCCTGGAGTGCCTCCCACACCAGTCCCCTGCCCCTAGATGATCCCATCCCAAGGAACGATGCAGCTGCAAGAACGAGGCTAAGGAGGGACAGTGGCCTCACTGCCAGTCACTGGGGATGGGCCACGTCTGTCTCCTGGACAGACTTCTCACCAGCGACAAGAAGTAAATTGCAGTCCCTAGACGTGTCTGCCACTGAAATGTAGCCATGCAACCCCAGCCAGTCTGTCCTCCCCTGGACCCTTTACCACCACAATCCACCTTGCCCAGCAGTCCACCAACTGAGGGGAAAGAAGCCTTTGACAAACCACACAGGTACACAAGGTCAAGGAAGGCACAGGCCAGGAAAAAGCAAATAGCTGAGGGTCTGGGGTTTCCCGACAAGCTGGGGCTCCTGGGGAATCAGGGCTCCCGATTCTATTCTAGATAAAGCACAGCTACAGGCTGACTGATTTTACGGAAGGAGGCTCTCTATAATATTTTATTTTTTTTAAAGTTACAGGGTTTACAAAAAATCTGAAAACCACTTAACAGAGGCAGCTAGAGAACCTAAGCTCCATTCCATTCTCACTCCACAAAGTGGAAGAGTAGAGTGTCTCAAAGAGCAGGCACACATGTGACCTACACAGCTGCAAGGGCCATGCAGACAGCCCCACAAGCATGTGGCCTCAAGGTCACCAGGTGTGCCTCAGCCCAAAGCCAAGGAGCAGACAGGACATCTGGGACAGTCACCCACGAAGCATTCACTAGGGTGGCTCTGAAAGCATAACTGGTCACGAAGAAGCGTGGCTCTGTCCATTACATGCTAGAACAGGGTGATAAGATGGCAGGGGTGTGTGCAGGCTGAGATGCGTGTCCTGTACAATCACAGGACAAGGAGTAAGATGCACTTTGCAGCCCCTGAGTCTGCACACCTTCCTGCTTGTGTTGCAGCAGGATGGGAAAGTAACAAGAACCTCTGGGGCTATCACTATAGTAATTAAAAATACTAATAGAGAGAGATGACCTGAAAGCTTAAACCTGAATGAGCTGGCTCCAACACTCCCCAGACAGCCCAAGGGAAGAGAGCTGGGCAGGGGAAGGAGTGAGGTTTGAAGAAAATAGAGGTGGAGGACACAGTCACAAAGGGCCACGTCCAAGCACGCCTTGCCCATTCCAAGATACCTGACCATCAGGAAGGAGCACTACCCCCCACATAGGCTTCCTGTATCTCCCACGACCCTGAAAGACACACTAGCAATTCTGTAATAAGGCAACGTAACCATGATGATGCTTCCCTCTGCAGGAGACACTTGCAGGTGTGGAAGTTGTGATTCTGGGAACTTTCTTGGGAGGCGACACCACCAGGAGTGCCTGACCTACATGAAGACTTACAGACTTACACAACAGTATGAATGTGCTTGATGTCTCCCCTTTCTGCACTGGGGAGAGTTCCCACATCTCTGCAGGAACTCCAGAGGAAGCCCCTTGCTTGAGACATGCCCATCCCATCATCCTCCCTGTGGGGCCACTCATACAGCCCCACCTCCTGCAAAGGCTCCAACAAGGGATCCAGTGTTCACCCATCCCCTCAACTGACCCTGCACAGAAGCAAGCTCAAAAGAGCAAGAAATCCCATGGAAGTGGCCAGTAGCAGAACCAATCTTAACTCAAAGGTCTCCCCAGTACACTGTGTGTTTCCAATAGCTCTTAGTTTATAAACTGAGGGGAGTTCTCAAATCTAGACCCTTCCACCCAATTAGAACAGGGGATAAGACTTAATGAAAACAATCTTCATTTTGAGGTTGACAACAAGTGTAGAAAGTAATGATTAGAACAGAGGTGTGACAGTCCTCTGCAAGTTTACGGAAGGGCCCGCTGACTCAACCACCACTCATCTAGAGCACATGCACTCTTACAGTCAACATGCTTCTAGTTTCACAAGGTGCACGTTCATAACACGCCATCAGAAAAGCAACACAATGGTTGGGTTTTCTATTACCTGTCTGTGACTTTGTGGTGGCCATGTAGCACTGGTTTTGAGGTAGTGACTGAAGGGGTGGGAAGGGGGGTAAAAGCTGCTGTCGTCCAAAATCAGAAAGGTTTTTGTTGATCTCCTCTTTTGGCTCCTCATGATCTCGAGCTTCTCGAACTTCTCTGGGATCCTTACTGGCTGCATGCTTCAAAACAAAAACAATTAATAACTGTAATTACACATAAGCAGATGGCCACTGAAACAACATGCCCCTAAAATGCTGCTCCTTTCCTCAAAAACCTGCCTTGACCAAGAGAAGAGATAAAAGAAAGAAGACAAAATACAAAGCCTGCCGTCATCACAGAGCACCTGGCACTGACACACATGTGTCCAGCCACTCCTTGGATGACATGAGCCAGCATCTGCAAGCTAAGAACAGTGCTGACAAGGATGAGGAGCAAGAGGAAGCAGCAACAGCAGTAACCGTATACGGCACATGAACCCTGGAATACTGTTTACCTGGCCCTTTACAGGAAAAGTGCTAACCGCTGATTTAGGTAAATGTATTACTAAGTAAAGTGCTTTCACAGTCTATCATTCTCACGGCTGCACTCTGCAACACTCCCCCCACAACAGATAACCACACTACATTTTTTAAGTTATCTTTTGCTCACAATTTCACCAATCCCCTAAATCTGTCTTCTGGCTCAGCCTTCCAAGACCCTGGCAGCCTGCAATACTGTCGTTAAATCCCTTGTACCTATTAGCAGTGCTGCCTTCATTCCAGACTGCCTAGACAAAACTAACCCTCTCCCCATCATCTGCTTCCCTAAAATCGCCTACAGCTCCAAGATAGTTGGATCTCATATCAAATTCCATTTAACCAAGTTTTATTTTATGCACAGTAGGGGAAATAAATGGTAAAAAAAAAAAAAATAGCATCCTTCAATAAATGGTTCTTGGAAAAGGGATCTCCACATGCAAAAGAATGGAGGTGGACCCTTACCTTACAAATACTAATTCAGAATGGGTCAAAGATCTAAATCTATAAAACTCTTAGAAGAAAACACAGGAGGAAAGCTTCATAACATTGAATTTAGCAATGATTTCTGGATAGAACACCAAAAGCACAGGCAACAAAGAAAAACAGATAAATCAGACTTTATCAAGACTAAACATTTCTGTTCATCAAAGGACAGAATCAGGGAACCCTGGGTGGCACAGCGGTTTGGCGCCTGCCTTTGGCCCAGGGCGCGATCCTGGAGACCTGGGATCGAATCCCACGTCGGGTTCCTGGTGCGTGGAGCCTGCTTCTCCCTCTGCCTATGTCTCTGCCTCTCTCTCTCTCTCTCTCTTTCTATGACTATCATAAATAAATAAAATTTTTTAAAAAAAGGACAGAATCAATAGAATGAAAAGGCAACCCACAGAATGGGAGAAAATATTTGTAAATCACATATCTGATAAGGGATTAATATCCAGAATATATAAAGAACTCCTACAACTGACCAACAAAACAACCTGATTAAAAAATGGGCAAAGCATCAGATTACACCTTTCTCCAAAGACATACACTATACACATGAAAAGAGGCCGAACATCACTGATCATCAAGAAAATGCAAATCAAAACCATAATGGGATATCACCTCACACCATTAGGGATGGCGACTATAACAAATAAAAGAATACAATCCCAAAAAACTGTCAATTATACTTCAATTAAAAATAACAAATACTGGGACGCCTGGATGGCTCAGTGGTTGAGTGCCTGCCTTTGACTCAGGGTGTGATCCTGGAGCCCCAGGATTGAGTCCCGCATCGGGCTCCCTACATAGAGCCTGCTTGTCCCTCTACGTCTCTGCTTCTCTGTTTCTCTCATGAATAAATAAATGAAATCTTAAAAAACAAAAAAATACTGAAAAGGATGTGGAGAAATTGGCACCTTTGTGTGCTGCTGGTGGCAATGTAAAATGGTACAGTTCGGCAGTTCCTCAAAAAGCTAAACATAGAATTACCATGTGATCCAGTAATTCTACTTCTGGATATACCTAAAAGAACTGAAAACAGAGTCTCAGAGCTATTTGTGCACAACAGTTCATAGCAGCATAATTCACAGCAGCCCAGGGGTGGGACCAACCGAGTATCTACTGACAGGCGGATGGATAAACAAGACATGGTCCGACCATACCTGGACCACCATCACTCAGCCCTAAAAGGAAGGAAATCCCAGCACCTGCTACGATGTAGACCTGAGGACATGGTGCTGAGAGAGATAAGCCTGGCACAGGACAGATTCTGTACAACTGAAAACGCCCAGGAGGCCTCAGAGAAGTCGGATCCACAGACATGGGAGGGTCGGGGGAGGGGGGGGGAGGGCACACAGGGTTTAATGGGACAGAGTCCAGTCTGGGAAGTCGCATAGGTCCTGAGGACCAATGGGGGGGGGGGGGGGGCCACCACGGACAACAGTATGAATGTGCTTGATGTCCCTGCCCTAAAATGTGAGCTACCTGGGAGCATGGCCTGGATTCCTGCTCTTGGGAGACAGCCCAGGGGGACTCACACTCAGCTCAGAGACCCTGTCTGTCACTTGGAGGGGAGAATGTGCCCCAGTCCTGGAGTGCCCTTCCTTCTCCCCACACAAACCCCCCACCCTCGCCACGTCCACAATTAACCTGCCCTCAGCACAATTAGCACTGTTCACATGTAACTTGTCAACCCTGTAAAATTCTCCAGTGTCTCTCAAACATACCAAGTTGCCTCTAAAGAGGTCACTGCTGGAGCAAAGGAGTCAGGTAACGTTCCCCTCTGTTTCCTGCAAACTGCCCCGTACACTGTGTGGCCACAGTGACTCTCAGCCTCCACCAGCTCTTTTCACAGGCAAATGCAAAAGATGATCTTAAAGTACATATAAATAAGAGGCAAATTTAAATCTCAGGAGGAAACAGTCACAAGAGGCTAATTCTCACTTGGACGCAACATCTTTAAGATGTTATTTCTGAAAATCTGAAAGAAAAAAAAAATCTAGAGCTGAACTTGGGTGAAGATTCTAGACTCCATCAGGGCTCTACTATCAGACAACAGCAAAAAGGATGAAAGAGACACTGACTTAAGGGAGGAGCACCCACTGCTGTGATGGAGCCTCAAGCACCCAGCCAGTCCCCACTTCCCATACGTGGCACAGGCTGCAGAGAGAGGTAGCAGCCACATCACTGCTGCAGCCCCGGAGTGGGAGGCCCACAGGTCTGGCCCCTGCTGGCCCTATCCACCCACAGCCCTCTGTGCCTCGGCTCTCCCCTTCTGCCAGGAGGTCAGTCCCTGAACCACCAGCCAGGCCCCTGTCAGCTCAGCGTGAGCTCTCTCAGCCCAGCCACCTTCTCCTTCCAGAAACTGAATTCCAATGGCAATGAACAAGGACTTACACAATTTTGACATTCAGAACTACCTCTCTTGGAGCCGAGAGCTCCAAGAACAAGGCTATATCTTTTGCCCAGAACCTAGAGAATACCAGTGGCAGTGGTTCTGTGTGGAAGCGGAGAGGGAGAATGTGGTGACAGGGACACAAAAGGAGAAGGCTGGAGGGCCACCATGCTGAGGCCCAAAGGAGGGGTCACACTTCAACCAAGGAGACAGTCTGCAACACAGGACATAGTTAACAAACTTCCACTTTCTCTGCCACTTTCTCTTTCCGACAGCACCCACACTGGGTGAGAGGGGGCCTCCACACTGCCAAGGGACACCAGCCACATGGCAAGAACATGTCTTCAGTTTTAAACTCTTAGAAAGAAAATGGTTTTAGTATCACAAGCCTGTAATACTCATCACTGGAATGACTGATTTTAAAACACAATTTTCAATAACACAAGGTCTCCTAAGAAAATCAAACAAGATGAACTGAGTTTGGGGAGCAGAGAACCTCAAGGGCAAGAGAGGCCAGGTCTGGAGCCAGGGGGCTCCATGTCAGATGGGCCCTCAGGAACTCCGCTGCCTTGGCTAGTCTTGGCGCTACATCACTGTGACTTCTGCCCTCCCACGGGCCAGGGCAAATGAAGGTCCCAGATGTGCAGCAGGCAGGGATGGTCTTCAGGATATCTGTTTCTAAAGTCTTAACATCCGCCTGTCCTCTGTCCTGACCACTGACCGAAATGATATGTGTGACAATCAATTGCACACCACTAACAATTATAATAACTCAATTTAGCACACAGCGAACACGGAGATAAGCCTATGTGGTCAGAGAAATTTCTTGAAATTAAATATCAAACTGCCTTTTTTTCCTTTAGAGGAATAAGACAGAGTGACAATAAAAGATCCTCAAGGATAAACATATATTAGAATAAAATCCTGGAAGTGGGAAAAAAATAAAAGTATAATTTCAAGGAGATATATGAATAATGTAAAGCTGTAAATAATGTAAACAATGACATGTATTTTATTTTTTTAATACTATATTTATTCATAAGAGACACACACAGAGAGAGGGAGGCAGAGATACCGGCAGAGGTAGAAGCAGGCTCCATGTAGAGAGCCCGACATGGGACTCAATCCCAGGTCTCCGGGATCACGACCTGGGCCGAAGGCAGGTGCTCAACCTCTAAGCCACCTGGGTATCCCATGACACGCATTTTAAAATTGATAATGGTGAGCCAAAAAATGGCAGGAAAAAATAATGAATGTCACTTTAAACCTGATGTCTGATATAAAAACTAACTCAAAATGGACCATATATTTATAAAAACATAAGACTATATAAAAATTAAAGGCTTCCTTAAAAATTACAGAAAAACCTTGGGACCCAGGGCTATACAGAGAGTTTGTAGACATGAAGCCAAAAGCAAAGCCATAAAAGAAAGAAACACTGATGAAGTGGACTTGGTCAGAATGATAGGAAGGCAAGGAGAAGCCACAGATGGAAATGTCCACAAACCAATCCATGGCAGAGGGCTCATACCCAGAACTCTGAATGTTCACAAAACAACTAGTTGTGAAATGGGCAAGACATTTCACAAGAAAGGACACATAGATGGCAAATAAGCACATGAAAGATGTTCAGCATCACTGGCCATTAGGAATGTTCAAATTAAAACCATGATGAGGAGTCACAGCTAAAATAAAAACTAGCAGTGATGCCAAATGCCAGCAACGACGTGAGAAACCAGACTGCTCATACCTTGCTTCTGGGAGTCTAAAATGGGATAGCCTTTCTGGAATCTGGTTTGGCAGTACTTATAAAGCTAAATATCCAATTAACATATGACCCTGCAATTACATCCCTGGATATTTAACCCAGAGAAAAAAAAATTTCTGTCCAAAGAAAAATCTGTACATAAATGTTCAAAGCAACTTTAACATAACAGCCTCAAACTAGGAAACCCCTAAATGCCCTTTGACCTGTGAGCCGGTAAGCTCTGGGACATACACATCCCAGAAAGGGCAAGGAAAGGCAGGGAGCCATGGACACACAGTCCCACAGGAACTGAGCCGCTCTCAACAACCCCAGCTTTCTACCGAACACCTGACATGACACGGTATGGAGATGGGACACAGGAGTCAGGGGACAGGGTGGGTGGGGATGAAGGGGGACACAGGGAGCTGTGTGTTGCTGAGTGTTTATAGAAATCTACACTGTGTTCTGCTGTGTAAATGTTACCCTAGGGGAGACCAGGTGAAGGGTACATAGGGTTTCTCTGTATTTTTTTTGCAGTTTCCTGTGAATTCCTCATTATTAAAAAGTTTTGTTTTTTTTTTTCTAAGTTCTGGGATGTACACAAGAATCCTGCAAAAGGTGGAAACCAAGTCAGGGCCAGACAGTCTAGGAGGGGCAGGGCCTGCACAGTGAGACAGGTCAGCACGGGGATGCAACCATGGCTCCCCACGATCACTGCAGGCAGGCTACAAGAAATGCAAGTAGAGCTCACCATCAAGGAACACAAAACCACAGAAAGAAGGAAGAGCACACCCCTGGGGAGAAACATCAACACAAACTCCCAGCTGTGGAAACAGGAGTCATGGCAGAGACTACGAAAGAACTGTAACTAATGTCTTTTGAAGGATAAGACAAAATATAACTAAATTAACTAATTAGGGATATTGGGTATGAAAAAAACTGTCAAAAGTAAAATCATCAATATATAGAATGAATAGCAAGAATGTCAAGTGCTAAAGAAATCAAAGCTGGAAAACAAGACCCCCGTGTCCATGTCAAGAGCTCCACAGAAAGAAAAGATGCACAAAGCATTTTTCTAGAACTGAGGAAAGACATACATGTCAGACCAACAGGGCCTGCAGACACAGGCTCATTCCTGCAGCCCTGGAAGGCTGCAGAGATGAAAGCTCACAGTCAGACTGGCTTCCCAATGCTCTCCAGCAACTCCAGGTACAAGAAATGCCAAGGGAGCACAGCCACAAACCCAGAGTCACGTGGACCTGGGAGGGCAGCACACGACCACAGACATTCTGACAAAACACACCAGGCACAGGCATAGAACACTCGCTAGTGGCAAAAGCCACCTCATCCAGCACAATACTGGGTTCCTGCTGCCTGCTCCCTGCACCCGGGAGCCCGGCATGAAGACAGGCGTGGGCAGGTCTTCAGCATGCCCCTCGTCCCTTCCCTCTATCACATCGAGAACCCAACCAACTTCATGGCTACTTATTTCCTAAGAGAGTCAGTGCTCAGTCTTCCCGAGCTGGAATGAAAGCCCCCAGGCCCAGAGAAAGGAGTAGCCTCTCTCTGTACCAGCCTCTGATGCATCTTGTCAGTGGGCCAGAGGGATCTAGAGGCAGCACCCAGCCCAGGCAGCGGCCTGAGAGGGGTTGTCTGCTTGTTGTTCATGCCTGAACTGTCAGCAGCTCTCCTAATCCTCCCAGGCCCAGAGACAACCACCTGTTGGCTAACCACGACCATTTACTGGTCTTTCTCTTCCACGCGCAGAGTCCATCTGCCATCACTTCAACAAAAGAGAACACAGACAGGAAGGAAACAACACGACAGACATGAGAGTGGCCCCATCCTGACAGGGATTGCATTACCAGGCCCAGGATGGATTTTGGCATGGTCTTCCGTGCCCTGTGAACCTTGACGTCGGCACCAGGGGCCATGGGCTTCCTGTCCTCTGCATCTTTACTTGTTTCCCCGAGCTTGGCCGGTGCTGTGGCTGGCGTCTGAGAAAAAGCACTGGGAGTCCTCCCTTTGCCAGAACCTCCGGGAAGGGTTTTCGCAGCATGACCAGGAAGCGAGGAAGCCAAAGTGCTGGTAATCCGCATGGGCTGCTCCTGCAGGGATGGTTTATTCAAGAAGTATCCATTGCTCCCGAGGACAGAAGTCTGTGTAAAGTCATCTGTGTTGACGTGGTTTTGCTTCCCCATTTCACTGTCTCTTTCTGAAACTCCATTTTCAGCTATTCGAGCTAGTTTGTTGGTACCTTCCTGTGGGCTAACCGCAGAGTTCTCCTGAGTGTGCTGCACTGCGGTCATGTGACTGCTAGCCTCACTTGTTCCACAGGACCCATTGGCTTCGCTGTCTGCGGCCGCGGGGGCCTCTCCTCCCTGTTTCTCTGCTGAGCCTCCATCAGCTGCCATAGAGATCTCTGTGAACAGAAGAGACAGCATCAGAGGTTGTGGCCCTGCCCTGTCACCACACAACCCACACAACAGTTAATGCGTCCTTGAGTGGGGTTTACATAAGACTACTCAAAGAAAATAATTTCACTTCATGTACAAAGATTTAAGTTCAAACAGATTAAATATAAAATGATATCTTAGGGGCTCCTGGCTGGGTCAGTCAGAAGAGCCTGTGACTCTTGATCTCAGGGTTGTGAGCTCAAGCCCCATGCTGGGTGTAGAGCTTACTTAAAAATAAAAATTTAAAAATCTAAAATAAAAAAAAATAAAAATAAAAATAAAAATAAAAATCTAAAATAATAATGATAATAATAATAAAATGATGTCTTAAACATTAACTTTGAAAATTAATTGGTTAAAGTTTGGAGAAGGCCAAACCCTGAGCAGAGGAGTCTACCCTGAGCTCAGGCAAACTGGCTATCTGCCCATCCTGTGTGTGAGGTAGAGCAGGGCCTGCAGTTCCACCTTGGCAGACACAGCCTAAAACCAGAAGCACAAGATAAACACTTCCCATTTGTTGAGTAAATTAATTTTTAAGACAGCAAGATCTCAGAACCCATTGCACAGATCTGCATGTCTACCAGGAACAAACATGCCACTGTAAAATAAAACTGAACATGGTTTACAGACAGAAAGCAAAGCTTCAGAAGTACCTTCACAAAAATAAACTTAAAGAAAATGGGTAATAAACCAAGAAAAAGGGTCATATTTTCAGCAAATGAGCCAGAAAGCCCATTACAAATATCTGGACTACAAGCCCACTCTCTGTAGAAGCTCGGTCTCCCAGGACAGCTCAGCAGACCTTGTCCAGGACCTGCCATAAACAAATGCATTTCATAACAGACGATCTGCAAACATATCCAGCCTCACTGACAGACTAATGAAGAAAACCCATGGTTACACCACTGGATGCAAGAAGAGCTTCAGTCAGTTCCAGACTCTGCCCGCCCCCGTCCCCTGACTTCACTGACTCCCACAGGAGACCCCACTGACACAGTGCTGATCGTCTGTTCCTCCACCCTGGAGCGTGAGGTCTGCAGGGACAGAGTTTTGTCTGTCTGCCTGCTACACACCCCGAGACAGAAAGGCCTGGGACATAGTATAAGCGCAGCAACACTCCCTCAATGAATACAAGGTTTTTTTTTTTTTTTTTTTAAAGCACCCGCAGCAAGGCAGAATAGGCGGGACCTTATATGGACAGAGTTGGCAAAGGCCACACACCATGATCTGCAGGAAGCATGTGTTTATTCAAAAATAAGTAATCTGGGTGGCACCTGCGTGGCTCAGTTGGTGAAGTGTTAGAATCCTGGTTTCAGCTCAGGTCATGATCTCGGGGTCATGAGACTGAGCCCCATATTGTGCTCTCCGCTCCGCACAGAGTCTGCTGGAAATTCTATGTCCCTCCCCCTGCTTGCACGTGCTCCCCCTCCCTCCCCCTCTCTCTCAAATACATAAATAAATATTTTTTTAAAAAACCATGAATTCTATGTGAGATCAGAAATGCCATTAAGTGTCTCACACAAAAACAGACACACCAGCTGGCACAAGAGGAAACACAGAAATGAGAGGCTCTGCACTGGACACAAAAGGAAGAACTCTGGCCTCTGTACCCAACACCATCATTTACTTTAAAAATGCAATCAACTAGCAATTAAAACATGAGAGTGCAGTGAGACTGCTGACTTCAAACTCAAGAGCATGTTTCTGTGCTGGCATTAACTAGAAAATATGAGAAGGAGAAAATTCTATTTGCAAAAGCAAGAAAAACTATCAAACATAAAATTTTAGACAAGACTAGTGAAGTCCTCTGTGGAGAAAAAGATTTTAAATGAAAACATGGTCTTAAATGGGATGACCAAAGTATGAGGTACCAAGCTGCCTCTAATTTAATCTATAAATTCAGTCATACCCAATCAAAATTCCATCAGTAGACTGAGGAACTCCATCCACTACCTAGTTCTAAAATGTAGAAAGAAAAACAGATTTTTCCCAAACAGCAAAGTAAATCATGACAAAGAATAGTAAAAGCACAGGCATCAGAGGATGCGACAGGCCTCTCCATGGCACCACCACAGGAGGAGCTGGGACGCCCACTAGTCCAGGACAGCAGCCCAAGGGGGCAGGGCACAGAACTGCTGTGAGAAGGCCAAAGCCTGGACCTGCTGGTTCAGAATCTCAGAAGGTGGGCTCCACACATCTGGGCCTCACTGAGACCTCTGGAGGCTCTTCCACACATCTGAGTTTGGGAAATATTTGTCCTAAGTGGTCTGAAAACCTCAAAGTTAACAAGGTAAAATGCAGAAAATGGTTCCGTGGCCTAGAAACAGGAAAAAAATTTATTACATATGAAAAGCATAAATTACAACAAAAATAAGGAAGATAAATGTGATTACATAGTGTGATGTAACAAGATACAGGTATTTGGTCTCTGCCCACGGCTCCTGACACAGCTCCTGACATGACTCTGGATGGGGCTGGTCCCAGAACGAGGAGGCCACAGCCAGAAGCTTGGCACTTTCAGCCCTGCCCCCATCCCTCAGAGAAGGGAGAGGGGCTGCAGACTGAGCTAATCATCCATCACGCCTATGTGATGACACCACCACAGAAGTCCCTCAAGCGTGGGCTTTGGAGAACTTCCAGGTGGGAGAATACACCCACGTGGGGTGGGTGGTGCACCCAGAGAGGGCTCAGGAGCTCCCCTGCCTCGCCCTGGTGCCCTGCCCTCAGCATCACTATCACTGGGCTGTTCCTGACTCGCCCCCTTTACGACAAACCTGTGACAACACATACGTGTTTCCCTGAGTTCTGGGACCTCAAAGCAGGGGCTGAGGGAACCTCCAGTTCACAGCCAGGCAGTCAAATTGTGCGTTCCTTGGGACCCTCTAGGTGGAGCTGGCGTCTGAGGTGGGGGCAGGCCGGTGGACCGAGCCCCTAACCTGTGGGGTT
Source organism: Vulpes lagopus (assembly GCF_018345385.1). Taxonomy (NCBI): domain Eukaryota; kingdom Metazoa; phylum Chordata; class Mammalia; order Carnivora; family Canidae; genus Vulpes; species Vulpes lagopus. Next base: position 13,262,250 of record NC_054835.1, on the reverse strand, counting down.
GGAACCGAGCTGACCTGCAGCAGCCCAGCAGGTGTCACAGAAAGCAGGAGACCTGTCTGCCACCGCCTGGGGTCAGCTCATTGTGAGGGGCCTAAGAAGGGAAGGACAGTCTTCCTCTCAGCAGCCAGAATGTGGCTGGCTGCCACCACTACTAACATCCATTATTCTGAAAGTTCTGGCCAAAGCCATCAAGCAAGCTGGAAAAAGTAACAGAGGGCACTCAGGTCAGTAAGAAGCAGCAGCACGTATCTGTAACTGAGTCATCCACAAGCTGCAGGAGCCGACGACTGAGTTTGGAAAGCTTGATGACAGAAATGAACCTTGATGTAAACTGCATACCTTATCTAAAAATTAACTCAAAAAGGGAAATAAATCTAAATGTAAAATGTAAAACTATGAAACTCTGAGGGAAAAACACTGAAAAAAATCTTCGATGTAGGGTGAAGCAAGATGTCTTATCCTTGACATCTTTTATAATCCATAAAAGGAAAAGTGATAAATTGGAGTTCAGCAAGATTAAAAACTTCTCTAAACAACAGCAAATCTAACTGGCAGAGAAACCCCACTTGACACCCACTGACGAGCATCATTAAAAATTCAGACAACAACAACAACAAAAAATTCAAACAACAACAGGGTGCCACTGCCATACACTGCTGCTGTGATGTCAAATGGTGCCACAGCTTTGGAAAAACAGTTTTGGCAGTTTCTCACAAAAATAAACATACGGGGTACCTGGGAGGCTCAGTCGGTGAAGCACCTGCCTTTAGCTTAGGTCATGATCTCAGGGTCCTGAGATCAAGTCCCGCATCAGGCTCCTAGCTCACGGCGGGGAGGGCCGGCCGGGGAGGAAGGTTCTCCCCTCTCGCCCTCTGCCCCCCCACTCACTCACCTCTCTCTCTCTCTCTCTCAAGTACATAAATCTTTAAAAAGAAAAAAAAAAGAAGAAGAAGGAGGAGGAGGAGGAGGAAGAAGAAAGAAGGAAGAAGAAGCAGCAGCAGCAGCAGCAGCTGGGTGGCTCAGTGGTTGAGCGTCTGCCTTTGGCTCAGAGTGTGATCCCGGGGTCCTGGGATTGAGTCATGCATCAGGCTCCCCCTGCTTCTCCCTCTACTTATGTCTCTGCCTCTGTCTCTCATAAATAAATAAATAAATAAATAAATAAATAAATAAATAAATAAATCTTAAAAAAAAAAAAAAGACTATACATATAGCATGTGATAGCAAATGTGCTCGTGGGCATTTATCCCAGCAAAATAAAAAGTTTTGTCCAAATGAAAATGAATGTTCACAGCAACTTTACTGCCACTGGATGAAAACTGGAAACAGCCCAGGTGCCCTTGAGGGCATAAATGGTCAAGAAAATATGGTGCAGCCACAGCATGCTACACTGCTGAGGAAAATAAAGAACTACTGATATGAAGAAACTCCACAAATCCCCCAGGAGATCCCACTGTATGAAAACAGTCCCAGAAGGTAACAATGAGTACGATACTACTTTTATGACACTTCTGGAATGACACACTACAGCCACCAGGGGGCTGTGTGGGGGCCTCCTAGGTGACAAAGCGCTCCTTATCTCACTGTGGGAGGGGCTGCACACACACCCACAGGTGTGAGGGATGCTCAGAGATAAACACATGTGCAAAGGAGGAAAATGAGGGAACCTGAGTAAGACAGAGACACCACCGATGCCAAAATCCTGCTCGTGCTATTATGCTGCAGTTCAGCAAGATGTCACCATTGGGAAAACTGGGTAAAGGGTACCTGGGATCTCTCTGCATTAGTTCTTCTAACTGCATGTGGATCTAAAATTATCTCAAAATAAAGTTCAATTACAAAAGATAAAGTACACATCTATATACTAGCAAAGAACAATCAGAAAACAATATTTTAAACACACCATTTGTTTTTTTTTTAAGATTTTATTTATTCATGAGAGAGAGAGAGAGAGAGAGAGAGAGAGAGAGAGGCGGAGACACAGGCAGAGGGAGAAGCAGGCTCCATGCAGGGAGCCCGACGTGGGACTCGATCCTGGGACTCCAGGATCACATCCCGGGCTGAAGGCGGCGCTAAACCGCTGTGCCACCGGGGCTACCCTAAACACACCATTTGTAATAGCAGAAGCAAATACAAAATAATCAGGCAAGACCTATACACTGAAAATGATAACGTGTGGCTAAAAAAATTTTAAGAAAAATTAAATAAATCAAGATATAATAATATAATAAAATATCTTGTTCACAAATCAGAAGATTTGAGTCTTACATGTGAGCCAAGCAGAAGAACTCTGAGCAGGCGAAGCAAAAAATTCTCAGTGACGAAATCAGAAGATTTGAGTCTTACATGTGAGCCAAGCAGAAGAACTCTGAGCAGGCGAAGCAAAAAATTCTCAGTGACGGGCACTCAGCAGAGACCCCCAACGGCTAACATCATCCTAGTAGGAGTGACCTACACCTGCTACCTAAGAAAAGTTTCTTACACAACAAACCGACCACTCATTGAAAGTTACTCTATTCCAGTACTAAAAATGCTTACAAGCAGGCTAGCACAAGGCCAAGCTTCTCTGCAGATTAATTAATCAAGTACCCTGGAAAAGCCAAACAATCTATTTGGGGGGAAAGAGTTAACCAAACATAATTTTGTGTTCAAGCCACCAACAATACAATTCAAAAAATCTAACCAAAATTACAGACATGTAAGAAAAAGGAGAGTCCATTAGGAAAAATCAGTCAATAAAACACCTGGCTGGCTCAGCCTGGGGTGTGTGTGACTCCTGATCTCAGAGATGTGAGTTCAAGCCCCAGATGGGGAGCAGAGATTACTTAAAAATCTTAAAAAGCTAAACCACAAACACCCAGGTCTGGCAGCGATGGTGGAAGAAGGTATTGGCATTCCAGCAGCAGTTAGGGCGGGTACAGCATTTAAGGAAGGGTGAGAGCAGCTCAGACTGACAGGTAGCCCCCTGCAGCCGTTGTCCTAACCGTCAATAGGAGAGTGAGGATGATTCAACGGGGGAAAGAACATCTCGTTCCCAGGCTGGGACAGCTGGTGCCCATTTGCAAAAGAAGGAAGCCAGTAGACCCTACCTCACACTCCATGTACAAAAATTAACTCAAAATGAATCAAAGACCTAACTATAAGAGATAAAACTATAAAACTCAAAGGAAAACACAGGCATAAATCTTTGTGACCGTCTGTTAAGTAATGGTTTATTAGATGTTACACCAAAAGCAAAAACAACCAAAGAAATAACAGATCCACTGGACTTCATCAAAATTAAAAACTTCTGGGGGGGCACCTGGGTGGCTCAGTCAGTGAAGTGTTTGCCTTCCACTCAGGTCATGATCTCAGGGTCCTGGGATCAAGCCCCACATCAGGCTCCCTGCTCAGTGGGGTCTGCTTCTCCCCCCCCCTCTGTCTCTCCCCCCTGGCTCATGCCTTCTCTCTCTCTCAAATAAATAAAATCTTAAAAAAAAAATTAAAAACCTCTGTGCTTCAAAGGACACTGTCAAACAAGTTAAAAGACAAGCCACAGAATGAGAAAATATTTGCAAGTCACACTATCAGATAATGAATTTGTATCTAGAATATATAAAGAACTCTGACAATTGAACAATAAAAATCAATAACTAATTTAAAAAACAGGCAAAGGATCTAAATTGACACGTCTCCAAAAATACACAAAGGGCTAATAAGCACATCACTAATCATCTGGAAAATGCACATCAAAACCACAATGGGGGCAGCCCGGTGGCTCAGCAGCTTAGCGCTGCCTTCAGCCCAGGGCGTGATCCTGGAGACCCGGGATGGATGGAGTCCCACCTCGGGCTTCCTGCATGGAGCCTGCTTCTCCCTCTGCCTGTGTCTCTTCCTCTCTCTCTCTATCTGTGTCTCTCATGAATAAATAAATAAAATCTTAAAAAAAAAAAAACCCACAATGGGACACTACTTTGGTAGTACCCACTAGAACAACTCTCATATCAAAATGACAGGTAATAACAAGTGTTGGCAGGAAGTGGAAAAGCTGGACCCTCCACATGGCTGGTGAGAGTACAAAACGTGCACTTGCTGTGGCTCAGTTTAACAGTCCATCAAGAGGAGTCAAGGCCTTAGTTCAAGGGCACCTGTCATTATTTATTGATAGCTTCTATTTGGAAAGGCCCTGAGGGTAGACGCAGAGGGAAGAAGAGCTGGAGACCATGGGTGTCCACAGAAGAGAGCACCTCAAGAAGTGGAGGGGAGCATGGCCCCAGGAATAAATCCAGAGACAGGTCTTCACAGGAGGGAAGATATGGCGGGGGATAGTCGGGGTGGGGGGAAGCTCTGGGACATGGCATGCCCCAGGGCTGGCCAGGGGGTACAGCACAGGGGAGCTGGCAGGCTGGATGAGGTACCCAGAGGCCCAAAGTCCACCAGGAAAGTGCCTGGCTGGATCAGACCTGAGCTGAGAGCCTCTAGAGAGCAGGCTTCTCCACAAGGAGGGAGGAGGGTTTGGAAATGGTCCAAAGAAGCAAAGCATGCACTTCCCAGTCTTCCCAACCCACCCTGCTCCCAGGAGTCCCCAGAACTCTACCAGAATCAGAAGCATTTGTGTTACAAACATGTATTCATACACCAAGCCATACCCCTATAAGGACAGCCCTACCCTATGACCTGGACCACTTGAGTGCCAGTGCTCCACCTTCACCCACTGTGACTCCTGGATATGTGCATGGTGATCACATGAGAAGGCAGCTACATGGATGTGAAAAGGTATCACAGCAGCTCCCAGACTGCCTGGGAAGCAGACAGGGGCTGTAGCAACGTATTTTAGGCAGCCACCCTATAGCTCAGGAAAGGCAAAGAAGAGCAGCCACCAGCAGGGGCTGCAAGGCGCTCCTCAGCAGACCATCCTACCACCAGGGCACTCAGAGGCATACCCACCAAGACACACAGGACCACACTGGGACACAGCAGGCCAACCTGCAAGGCCCGGGGAGACGGGCCGCAGCTCTCTGCCCATCAGAGCTCTGTCCTCATCTCTCCTGCTGACGCACACACAGTGGTCTGAGTGGCCATAGCCAGTGCAACCTGCACACCATCATCTGTATGTCCTCAGAGGAGAGGTCTAGCTGCCAGTCTAACAGCCTGGATGACCTCGACCCAGCAGTGTACCCCGTCTCAGCTTCCTCTCCTTAGAAGAAGAGAGGCAGAATCACACATCACTGGGCTGGGATACAGCCGAAACACCCAAGTGCTTGGAGCAGCACCCAACGTCAGAGAAGACGACAGTCACGATCCCGGGCAGGTTCCTCCTGTGCAACCTTATGGGGAGCTAGTGGGATGATGGGATGATATGCTGTTTATCTGCTCAGCTCCAGTGGCCACACAGCAGTCCAGGGCTGCTTGCCCATCTTCCCTGACAGACATAGCCAAGCAGAACCCAGTGTCTGCACCACTCCTGAGCCATCAACCTCGTGGTGTCCAGTCAGGATGCAGCTCTCCAAAGTGAACTTCTCAGCAGCCCCCACATGGCTCATGTGTGACACAGTGGGACTCACCTGTCATGGTGTGTTCCACAGCCCTAACCAACAAGAGTAGAGTGCCTCCTACCAAGGCTCCTCACAGGGCTACCCTCTGCAGCCTCCCTGCACCTCCTGGCAAATCCGTGGTTTTCCCAGCCTCTGGTTTTACCTTGTCCAGAATGCCATACAAATGGAATGACAAAACATATGGTCTGTGGGTCTGGCCCCCTTCACTTAGCAAAACATGCTCAGTACAATCTGTGCTGCTGTGAGAGTGAAGTTGTTCCTTCTTCTGAGTTGCTAAGCACTGCCCACTGTAGGCACACCACAGGCTGTAACCAGGTGATGGGCACCTGAGTGCTTTCAGCTTTGAGTGATAAGAATAAAGCTGCCATAAACTTCCACGTGGCCCTTCCCACTTTGAGTTTTCTGGGTGCACTTGAAGACAAGAATCTACCAGGTGTTTGCTTTTCATTTTTTGGTATGAATTCCCTTCTCTAGCAGGCCTCATGTGTGTGCTTGTGTCCATCTGGGAATGGGAGATGGGAGGCCACACGGTAACCCAGGTGAAAGCCAACAAGCCAGGAACGAGGGACGGGTGAGGAGATGCCAGAGCATTAGGTCTGGCCACTTCTCCTGCAGGAGCAAACTGTGCCCTTACCTTCCCTCAGCAGCTCTGTTTTCATGCAGCAATCCTGCTTCGTCTCCCCCTTCGCCGGAACTGCCTGCTAAAGAAGAAACAGCCATCAGCCTGGATTCACCCACAGGCAGACTAAGCAATTTGCTTGCCAACATGACTCCTCAAGATGGATGTCGTATCTGGATCCAGATAAAAACTCACTATCAGATGACTGGACAGGGCATATTTAAGCTGGCAGATAACACAGCCACCTCCAGGAGGAAGGATGACGTCCAGAAACCAGCCCGAGGAAACTTCTACCTTAGCTGTATTTTTGAAGATAGTCTTATTAATAATAAGAATGTGTTCATGCATTACTTACATAATTAGAAATCTCAAAGGTTTTGATTGTTATAGGAATGCTATAAATGATATCAAAGTGCATTCTGCTGCTGACGATAATTCATCTAAGTATTTCAAATGTCTAACAACCTACAAAAAATTACAGAAATGGATAAATCAAGAAAATTCAATAAAAACGTGAATTCTTAAACATTTGCTGTACTACGCAGAGGCATGAATTACAAAAGGTCTCTTGGAATTGCTTTTTAAAACTTCCTGCCTTTGGGAGGCTTAGAGTCTGGGTGAAATGGGTGTAAACACACAAAACACTCCTGACTGGGTCCCTCCAGGTATAGCAGCAGCCACCACCATGACTCCATGGAGAAGAGGGGAGATGCAGACCCTCCAGGCTCCCTACTTAAGGGTTTCAGAATCTAAGGCTAAGGGCACAACCTCCATAACAACTAACATCTGGAATGTGTTCTCCAAAAGACACCACAACACATTCTCAGAACATTGCTACAGAACCTTGAGCTAGTGCCCTAACCCTGTGGCCCTGGACCACCAAACCACCTCAAGGACGCACTGCAGCCTCCCACCCCATGAGACCCCTTCTTCCCTAGTACTTCCAGAATGCTCCCACCTGCAGCTCCTAAACAGAGCTAACTTCATCTCCCCAGGTACGCAGGACAAGACGGGGTACAAGCCTGCCACCATCCGACCTTTCCCTGGAGAGCCACATGTGGCTCCACTGGTGGTTTTCAAAGTGGAACCCCCAAAAAAATAAATAAATAAATAAATAAATAAATAAATAAATAAATAAATAAATAAATAAATAAAACAAAGTGGAACCCCTTCTGAAATCCCTCTCTTAACCACTCCTGCCACAGGAAGCCAGAATTTACAGTGTCAGGCACCAAGGAAAGACCCAGGGGCTTCCTCCCAGAAAGTGGGGCATCAGATTGGATATGTTCCCCTCAAACTCCAGGGTCTTCCCAGCTGACTAAGGAGCAGCAAAGCCATAGGACCCAGCCTCTGCTGCCCTTCCACACTCTGCCCCCAGCCCTGAACCCTGCCTTTTTGCCCCCTTGGTGCCCACCACCATCAGACACACCATCCACCAACATAAAAACTCTGGGTTCCACAGGAGAGGCTTGTCAGGTAACAATGTGCAGCATGCACAAGGAACCCATGAGTGTGTGGCATGATCATTGGCGCCCTTCTAAGAGGACCCAGTACAAGAAAGGCCGCTGGCTCCACATCCACATCTGCTTTCCACCTGGGAGGATGCTCTGCAACAGCCTAGACACACAACCAGTATCTCCTGCGTGAATAAAGGAGGCAGAGTGGCAGCCACTCTAATAATCCCTCATGGGTGAGGGCAGAAGAGGGCACTGCCAGCTTGCACATCTAGAAGTCCAGAGGCCCAGAGGCTGAGCCCAGGTGATGAGCTCAGCCCACGATCAGAGCAGGAACAACAAAATCCAGATGCTCTCTGTGCACTGAGCTTATGTGTATGAGCAAAAGGGAACATGGTCTTTGTCACCTTTTCAAAAGGGCTAACAACCTACAAAATGGCCACCAAACCAAGAGAGGGCTGGAGACAGAACATGTGGCCCAAACCAGTAACACAGTCCAGTACTGGCAGCAGAACCGAACAGAACTTCCATACTGACTTCGAGCCCTGCCATCTCCAGCCCAACATGCAGGCTGTGGAGATCCTGACAGGACAAGGTGGGTGGGCAGGTGGCCTGAGCCCCACAGCAGGATGAGGAGGGGGATACTGGCTCCAGATGCACGAACAAGGTAGGGAGAAAGGAAGCAGACACAGCATGTACAGTGGAAGTTCTGGGTGCTGCAAAGGAAGCAAGGACACTCTGGCAGCAACAAGCACAGGAGGCACAGAATCTGGGTTCCTCGCTACCATTTCCCATCAAGAGAACAGAGGCTCTGGGAAGACAGGACCAATTCCAGGTGGGGGTGAGGAACGTTCCAGACTCTCAGACTCCAAAAGCACCAGGTGCTGTATCATGGTCGTCCACCATCCTATCTCTGGCCCTGAGATTTCCCACCAGTGGAGTAGAAACCTTCTGCCCATCTACAGATGTAGGTGGCTATACCTGGGCTGGCAAAGACTGACCCTGGGCCCCGGGCAGATGCAGATCTGAGATCACCGAACAACCACTAGTAAGACAGCCTCACAGGGCTGGTCTGCACATGTTTCCATCTTTAATCAACTATCAAGGTTTAAAAGTAGGAGAGTTTACAAAGAATCTGGGTTTACAGAGTCTGGAAAAATGAGAGGCTATAACACCACCAGTGTAGCCCAAGGATGGGCTCTTGGAGTCTCCAATGTGCTGAGCCCTTGACACCCCTCCACGTGGACCTGGGGAAACTCTCTCCTGTCCTGCCCTGCCTTACGTGCCCCAATGATCTGCCTGCCCTTGAAGCTTATCAGCAGCACCTGACTTGACCCCGTCCCTCTCAAGATCTGGTCTTGGCCATGCATCTCAGCAAGGCGGGCTGGGGGACCACAGCATCTAACCCTAGAGCCTGCACCTTGCCCCCTCTCCCAGCCAATCACAGCTCCATCCCAACCTCCTCCAGCCCACACCCACTCTCAAACAGTTCTTTGGGGTCCTGAGTTCCTGCCAGGGGTCCAAGAGGTCAAAGCTATCTTCGTTATTAGGACCCACATGCCTGCTTCGCTGTGCTTCCTTGGGCATCTTAGTAGGAGTCAAGATGGCACACCAAATTAAACTCCTAGGTGATTAAATCCTTCAATGCTGTGCACTCAGAGAGGTAAAGCCAACTTCACCTGAGAATGCCCTTGGTGAAGCAGTGAGATCAGCAATCTCCCCATTGGCCTTCTCACAAAGGCAGGGGAAGAAAGGTACACAAGCAGCGATCTAGGGCTGCCGGTGGCTCAGGAAAGGGCAGGGGCTGGGCTGAGTGTCACTCACTGGGCATCTGCATTTGGAAGAACTGGCAAGATCTATGGCAATGCAGCCTGGGCATCTGCCAACAGTTTCTCAAAATAAACACAGTAATAAGCCTGTGACCTCAAAGAAAACCAACAGTGTGTATTGCCAATGTTAAAATTCTGGCTTCTGAGTGGAAATGAGAATTTTGGTAAATGTGTGTCTGCCTCCATGAGCCTGACAACTGCCCAATACTTAAAGAATTTTGATGACAGAGGAAATGTTATTAAAAGAATACAATTTTTTGATATTGGATAATGAAATGTGTCAACATTTGGAAGACCTTCATAAACTTAGTGAGCCAGTGTTTCCCAAATGAGCAATACCTAATCTTTAAAACCACACACGGGTAAAAGGCGCATTAAGATGCAAGGCAGACAGACCATGGGCTTAAACCCTGTAAGGAAGGAAGGCCCTCGATGCTGCTTCAGCCCCGTCAGTTTTGGCCTACTATACCAAGCAAAACATCCAGAATTATCTAACAGGCTCAAAATATACCTGTCTATGTGAGGCCAGATTTTCTTCACATGTTGCAACCAAACAACACATCCCCTCAGTCAGAAGCCAGACATGAGATATACCAACCTATAAAGCAATGCCAGTCTTCTAAGCTTTTTGTTTTAGAAAAGTTATTTTTCATAGAAATTATTTACCTTAACATGTAAACATTTCACATGTTTACTTTCGTTATTTTTAAGTAAATACATTTTTTTTAAGCTTCAGTTCTAGTTTTTGTTTTGGTAAGCACCAAGAGATAGAACCCACATAAATAAGAGCCCTCTGGGGTCCTAAGTAGATTTTAAGAGAGTTGCGTGGCCTTGAAGCTAATGCCCCACAGCAAGGACACCAAACCCACCATATCACAGGCCTGCTGAAAAAAATCACCTCCAGAAAAACACCAGGGCTCTCACTGTCCTGAGACACGCCCAGGGCCAGCGCGACACAGCAGTGTTTTACTCACAAATGCACCTACAAACCTACCCTTTTCCTCTCCTCACTGTCAGCCACGTGTCCCAGCCATGAAATTAAGTTTCACGACTTCTTCCCCCAAAAAACTGTTTTAAGACCATGATGTAACACACTTTCAAATAATGCCAGAAATATCCACTATTTGGTTCTGTATCTATTTGATTGCATTCAGGAATCTTCTGACAAGCACTAACATGCCAGGCTGTGGACAAGCGTTTAGAGCCAAAAACAAAACATCAACATCTCTGCCTTGTCCATACCTCTTAGTCTTAAAACCCAAGCATCATCCTTGCTCATTACTCCAAGTGGACCACTGATGATGGCCCAGGACAGAGGAAGAAGGAAAGGGGAACATGGAGGATGAAGAGAAAGCCTCCAGGGGTAGGCTTCTGCCCTGCACCCTCTTCTATTCCTCATTCTTCACCTCACCAAGGCTGCTTGGGGACCTGCAGTCAAACAGGAGCTAGGATCTAGAACTCAGAACTGCCAGCACTAACAGTTCTTTCACTTGTCTATCTAGGCTCACATTATAATAAATGCCCAACTAGAACAGTGCTGTGATGGCCACAGGCCGAAACGCCATAGTGGGCAGGGGAGGCATTGTACAAAGCCTATCCAGGATGTGATCAGAACAACAGAGCAAGTCTTCCAGGAAAGGCAGAATCGAAAAATGGAGTCCACCTGGCATGCACCTGGTGTGCCGCAGTTGGGTCTGACCTTCTAGGAAAGGACATTCTGCTCCTCTGAATGTCCACCTAATACACTAAAGCACTGATGTGGATGGGAAAAAAAAGAAGGAAAACTGTCTAGTCTGCAAAGTATTTTCCTTAACTGCAAGTTGGTTGATTACGATATACACAAAAATCTAGGACACCCCACATGTCCCGGGGGTGAAGCAGAACCTGAGCCCATGCTGGACTTCCTAGGCCAAGTGCACACCCAGCAATCAGGGCAACTGGCACTACAAGCTGCCCAAGCCATGGAAGTTCAGCTGTAAAACAAATCATTGTTTTAGTGTAAGCATGTTTACCTGAACTTCAAATGTAACTAGGTACCCTGTATTTTTTATTTGCTGAATTTAGCAACCCTGCTCTGAGTCCATGGGAGTCCGTGAAAGACAGAAGGAGTCTAGGTCTCTGTAATTCTGAAGTGGCAATGCTGACTGACTGACTGACTTATTTATTTAAGTCAGGGGTGGGCGGCACAGGGAGGAGAGAAAGCATCTCAAGGGGGCTCCCTGCTCAACACAGAGCCCAAAGCAGGGCTCAATCTCAAGACCCTGAGATAACGACTGAGCAGAAATCAAGAGTCAGATGCTTAACCAACTGAGTCACCTAGGTGCCCCATTTTTTAAAATATTTATTTTGCTGACATTTTCAAAAGGTGGTACTCTCTGCTGTGTGAAATCCTATTCCTAAGAAGAAAAAGAATTATTAACAAAATAATTTCTTCACAGAGAACAGATGACAGAAGAAAATAAAATACAGAGAAAAAACCCAGGTGCACCTGGGTGGCTCAGCGGTTGAGCATCTGCCTTTGGCTCAGGTTGTGATCCCAGGGTCCTGGGATCGAGTCCCACATCGGGCTCCCTACAGGGAGCCTGTTTCTCCCTCTGCCTGTGTCTCTGCCTCTCTCTGTGTGTCTCTCATGAATAAATAAAATCTTAAAAAAAGAAGAAAAAAAAAAAAGACCAAAGACATTATAAAGTCTTATTCTAGGGTTTCAGATACCCTCACCAATTTAACCCTACTCTGACACTTTCTCAGATGCCCACAGCCCTAAGGTCCCTATGGCCTTGGCCTGGACCCTGCCCATCTAAAGCGTGCAGGATGGGCGCAGTATGATCTGCACAGGGACACAGCTGTGACCTCTGCCACCAACACACACCTACCTTACATTCTCAACAGCACATTTCATGCAGCCGAGACCCCTCTACTCCACAAAAAAACAAAGCAGCAGCTAAAGTACAGTCAAGCAACCAACCAATTCTAACCACACAATATTACAGAGAGTACTTCCCAGGAAAAACACTTAGGTTTTTGTTTTTTAAGACAAAAAAAACAAGGGGCGCAGGGGAAGGGGAAATGCCAAGATGTAAAGACCACGAAAGTAGCATCTACTCTCTAGGTGAACACTAGTACCTAGAGTGGCTGTGTCCATTCTAAGCACGTCAGATTCTTCTCAGCAACACAGGATGAAGAGGGCCCTGGCACATGGGGATACGTGTGGACATAACCTAGGTTTCAGCTAGAAAGAACCTACTCCAAGTTTGTACAGCACCATTACTGGATGTGGTATGTCCCTCCTTTTAAATGTGATCATGGGGCACCTGGGGGGTTCAGTCAGTGAAGCATCTGCTTCAGCGTCTGTCATGATCCCAGGGTCCTGGGATCGAGTCCCATGTCGGGGTCCCTGCTCAGCAGGGAGCCTACTTCTCCCTCTCCCTCTGCTCCCAGCTGGTGCTCTCTCAAATAAATAAATACATAATTTTTTAAGCTGTTTAATGTAATCATCAAATAAGCCTGTACCAATCATTTACAACTTAAATAACACAATCTGTAGGTAAAACAACCTACCCCTCTGTGACATGTTAAAGTGAATGCATTTCCTTCTCAGGACAGACTAGGACCTCTGCTTTGCCACTCAGAACAGCATTGCTTTTTGTCCACAAGAGGTGCTTCTCCTTTGTCATTGGACATGAAATGACCACATCAAATGTAACTCTTCATAATACAGTTAACTTCAATTTTATTATATTTTATTTCAGATACTTTTTTTAAAAGATAATTTCTGCTACTCAAACAGTATAAATTACAAACGGTAAGATTTTTTGTAGAACCTTCGTTACTACAACACACAATGTGTATCTAACTGTCCACCCCTGTGAGCCTCTTCTTCAGCACCTGGGATGCCCAGGACCTTCCAACACAGATGAAGAGCCTTAGACACAAGGTTAGTAGTGTGCCCAAGGCCATGCAGCAAACCCTGCACATGAAGTTCCAAACCCACTTTCCTGAGGCTCAGCATCCCAGGTGCCTGCCCCATTGGTTTCTACCACACTGCTCACTTTTTTTTTTTTTTTTTTAAATAATGACTAGTGGGGAAAGATCATAGAAACTCTGACATTACTCCTTAGAAGATTCCTATAATTTGGAACACCTGGGTGGCTCAGCAGGTGAGCATCTGCCTTTGACTAAGGGCGTGGTCCCTGGGTCCTGGGATGAGTCCCACATCAGGTTCCCTGCAGGGAGCCTGCTTCTCCTGCCTGTGTCTCTGCCTCTCTCTGTGCTTCTCATGAATAAATAAATAAAATCCTTAAAAAAAAAAAAAAAATCCTAAAATTCTAAGACAAACAAAGACTGGATAAACTTTTGGATAATCTGTATTAAAGGTATTCAAAGACAAGCCCATAAGACCAAATACTGTTACCAATTTAAACTCTAAAGACATGGCAGAAAGAACCATGCAACGTTGTATCAGCTCTACATTAGGACTGGCCTTTGGCTCAGTGAAGGAACGCCTCCAGCGAACCCTGGAGTCTGGACAAGGGCTAAGCCCCCAATACCAGCCCAGGCTCAGCCCACCTCATCCACAGCTAGATACCTCTCGAAGGTCACACAAATAGTGTCCACATCACAGGAACAAGCCAAGGGCCACAGTAATGATCATTCTGGGTAAACTCTGCTTAAGCGGCTATTATTTCCCCCACCACGTCTCTGCATGACCAGCACGAGGTATGGGCTAATCCTGGATGGTGGAAGCTTGGCAGGTGCCTTCCCACCCAGATCAGGCCCATTTACTCAGGTGGAACCACGAGAAGCAGAGAGCACTCTGCAAGGAAAAGTTACAAGGGAGAAAAGAGAACTGTCTATCTCAGGGCTCTTCGGGTCACTTTTCCAGAAAGCTCTGTTCTCTCAGGAGAGCTGAATTACCAAAGCCCAATTGTTAATCTGGCTTTCTTGACAAAGACGTAACTGTGCAAACTACTCTGGAAATGAGTGCCTTCTCACAAAATCACTTTAACTCCCCAAACGCAATACAAATGATCTGAAGGAAAGCCTCTATTCTCGACATAAGGATCCAACCACAAAAAGTAATCTTATTTATGAGAGTAAAGTGAAACCCTTAAAGTCAACAGAAATTTAAAACTGATTCCAAATAGTCTAACCTCTAAAGCAGTGTGGGGTCCATGGGACAGCCCCACTGGTGACGACGCCAGACTGGCCCCGAGGCTGGTGCACAGGCCATTGGCAGAAGCAGATTGCACAAAAACTTCACCAGTCAGTTCCATAACACAGAGGTCACCACAGACACCAAAGCCAATGTGGAAACATGCTGGTGCACAGACCTCAAAGCCTGCTGTATGTATGCTGAGACTGTGCTGGCTCCTCTGGGTCACCCCTTGGGCCTGAAACCTGCTCTCCTGGGCCTGGCAGCACCACATTTCCAAGGCCCCTTCCATGGAGAGCGGCAGCCTTCTCATGGTTCCCTCCAGGCTGAAGCCACCCTGAATCCACATACCGGCAACCACGCACCTGTGTTATTCAGAACTCCTATCTCAAGGATGCACATTGAGATTAACTCTTTAACTGCAACACACACACACATACATCTTCAGTTTGAAAGGAGCCAAAGCCATTTCAGAAAGAATCTGAGAGATGCTGACCAGCGTGGCTGCTAGTAGTAGAACCAGGTCAAGAGCTCCTGGTGCTACGTGGGGAGGGGGAATAGGGCCCACATCCTCCCACGCAATTGCCATCTCCTCAGTGCAGCCTCAAAACACCCCTACCCTGTGGGGGGGGTGGCAGCTGCCAACTTTCACATGTTATCTACCAAAGCTATAAAGATACCTGACAATGCCAAAATACTAAGAAAAAAGGAAAGGAAAATACCTCTCTAAACAAACATCTTCCTAGTAAGTACATGCCTACTGGACTTATCTTTGTGATTCCAGAGGTGACCCTGCTCTTACATTTCACAATGAGGAAGCTCTGGAAAGATAGGCCCTTCTCCCCCAAAAGAGAGGGCTGCTCACAGGCTTTCATGACCCCACCACTGGAGACCACCTGAGGCATCCAGCACGCAGGGGAAACAAAGAGTGTCTTCTCTCCTAAGGGGGTCGGGGGGGATGTAGCTCCAGCCACAGACAGAGAAATGCCAATTCTCACCTGCCATTTGCTCTTCTCTGCTTTAGATCTCTGCCCAAGATCTGGACTCTGGTCTTCTGGACTCTGGACCACGTCTTCTCCTCAAGAACTGCATTAATGCCAGTACAACACTTTTTCAACACCAAACGGGTTCCCAAAGATGGGACGATTCTTCTGTTCAGGAAACTTGTGAGATGTAGAACACTATCTGCCCACCCCCTAATTTTCAACTGGTTTCCACATACCAATTTCACTAGCTAATTATCAAAAGGGTGGGGAGAAAAAGAATTAATCCTTTCAATATCTGATAGATTTCCTTTTCCCTCTTTTGTCTTTTTGTTTTTTCCCTTTGGCAGCAAAAGGAGTTAGTTCCTAAATTTGGAAAATACAATTACGATCCAAAGTAGCCCCAGAAATTACATTTAAGGGACTGTGAAATATCAGATTCCCTTTTCATCTGCTGCTTAACCCTTAACTGGCCTCTCTGCAAAGGAGAAAACCAAAGGCATTATATGCTTCCTTCCCTTGATCTAGAATGCTCTTCACTACTGTGGTTTTCCAAAGAGCCAGACCGACTGCACACCTCACAACACACCTCTCTAACAAGTGATACTGTCATTCCTCCACGAGAGATGGACCATGGTCCCTCACCTTTAACAAGATGGGCCTTTGGACAGCCTGGAGCCGAGACTGTGGCTCAGGTGAGCTCCACAGTGTAAGACCAGATCACACACATCAGCACGGCTCTGCACAGCATGAGAAGCCCCAGCTGTGGCCACCAGTGGGCACTCCAGCCAGCAGCCAACAGAACCAGCACCAAGCACCAGAAGTGCATGCGAACAGGCTCTGGGAGGACACAGCAACCCCAGTGTTCAAGTTTTCCAGCTGAGGCCCAAGGCTCATGGGCCAGAAAAAGGCCATCGCACTGCTGCCCTACCTGAACTGCTGGCCTCACAAGGGATAAGCAGCAGTCACTGCTGTTTTGAGGCACTCCATTTCATGGTAGTATGCTAAGAAGGAACAGACAACTCCAACAGTGCCCTTCTCCTTTGTGTCCCTTCCAGAGTCACAACAACCGAGGTCGGACCCCTGTGGAACTTGATTTCCAGAAAAGACACAACATACTGCAAAATGAAGCAGGCACTGTGGGCACCTGTGGGGAGCGCATGGGCCTCCCCCACCCAGAACCCCGGATCCATGACCCCAGCACCCTAAGTTTCCATGAGTAAAGCACCTGGATCCTTTCAGGCCTGTGGAGGAAAACCAAAAAACCAACCACAACCAGAACAAGCTTGTGAGATGTAACTGGCCAGTGCTGGGCTAGAACAGGTACCTGTACTGAGAGGATAAACCAGGGGGCTGGGGGTCACACAATGTTCACTTTCAGTCTAAGTTTCCATGCAATGAAGATGTTCACCCATATTTCTTATCATGAAGAAATATGCTGATTTTCTAGTCTATACATTAGTCTCTATGATTCAGACAGTGCAATCACCACAATTTAGTTTACTTAGAAAATCAAGTTTCTAGACCTGCAAAGGTAACACCTGCCTTCCACGGGGACCCTCTGCCCGCTCACCACGTTAACAGCTCCCACCCTACACAGCAGTGCAGTGGGGTCTCTACATGGCTAAGCAGCTGACTGGTGGTGGGTCTAGGTGTGCCTGGTGCCATTAGGTGCTCACACAACACTGTGGAATTGGAAACATCTACTCCATCTCCCCTAATTTAATTTGGAGTAAATGAAGATGAAAATTCAGGGAGTCCATTAGAAATCAGGATGCCTCACCGGGAGGAGGCATGGAGTGGAGACAACAGGACCATAGGACATAGCAGTTGTCCGTGTGCTTCATGCAGACCCAAGCAGGCCTGTCCACCAGCGACACCCTCCTCTAGCACAGTGACTCAGCACACTGAGAGACGCCCTATAAACCAGAGGAATTCAGTTCCACTCAAAAGACCTAACTCTTATTTCTCAGTTTCAACCAAATTTCTCATAGTATAAAACTATCACGGGGGGAGGAGGGGAAGTAATCATGCAAAGTGATATCATTTGTTAAACCTTAGATTATCAAAATAAAAAGCAAAATGGGCAACACGGCTCATATATACATTCAGTATATATTCAGTAACAGGATCCCTGGGTGGTTTAGTGCCTGCCTTCGGCTCAGGGCGTGATACTGGAGTCCCGAATACTGGAGTCCATGATACTGGAGTCCGTGATACTGGAACCCACATCAGGTTCCCTGCATGGAGCCTGCTTCTCCCTCTGCCTATGTCTCTGCCTCTCTCTCTTTCTCTCTCTGTATGTCTCATGAATAAATAAATAAAATCTTTAAAAAAAATTCAGTTACAGAAATCCACAATGTGGGACATTCTGCAAGACTACTAACATAGTTTCCTCATCACAACGGATGGGGGAGTGGGGAAACGGGACTGTTCCAGACAGCAAACATAACCACCAAATGCAAAGCGTGGATTCTGCTAGGACCATCTGATTTGAACAAATCCATCTATAAAATGACATTTTGACATAATTAGAAGGAAATTTAAAAGTAGTTAGATGATACCAAATAATTACTTCAAATTTTGTTGTGTGAAAACAACTTTGTAGTTATGTGAAAGATGTCTGTATTTAAGTAGGTTCCATGCCCAACATGGAGCCCAACGTAGGGCTTGAACTCACGACTCTGAGATCAAGACCTGAGCTGAGATGGAAAGTGGGACACTAAACTGAGTCACAACCAGGTGCTCCAGATGTCTGCATTTTTAAAGATACAGAATCAGAGTTGAGAGGTGAAAATTTCATGACACCTGTGTTATGCTTTAAGCTATCTTAACAACAAAAAGGAAAAGGTAGAGAAGGAAGGAAAGAAGACAGGAACCATGTGGCAAAATCTTGACAATGATCACAGAATTGTAAGTTGTCTACTTTGCATTATGATGGAAATTTAAATTCTACATAAAATCATAATGAAAATCTAGTTCTAAAATACAGATGACATCTGTATCAAAAAAGGAAAAGTGAGCAGCACCTGGTGGCTCAGTTGGTCGGGCATCTGCCTTCAGCTCAGGTCATGGTCCCAGAGTCCTGGGATTGAGCCCCCACATCAGGCTCCCTGGGGAATCTGCTTCTCCCTCTAACTGTCCCCACTCTGGTGCTCTCTTTCATTCTCTCACAAACAAATAAATAAAATCTTAGGGAAAGAAAAAAAAAAGGAAAAGTGCACCCCAACATCCCTGCACAGCCCACCTCGAGCCCCGAGGTTCTAGCCACATACTCCACAGAAGGACTGGCACCGTTCCATAGTTCAAGGTCACGGTCTTGTTCCTCTCTTGACTAAAATGGGTACAACTACACAAAACCCAGCTCAGAGGGCTGAGAAGACTGCAGAATGCTTTAAATGATCGGCAACACTTATGAAATATTGGCTATTATCACTGCTTAATGTATTTAATACATATATCAAAAAGATATGTATAAAACCTGCTATTTGCTGGACACACACTTACCACTCAGCCTCCAAATTCAACTGTACAAACACAAGCCCCATGCCAAGCGTGACTCCAGCCCTACAGTTGCCTGATTCTGCCACTGCTCTCTCCTCTCCATCCATGCCCTAATTTCCCTTTCCCAAAGATCCCATTACTGTCACTGCTTAAGAGCTCTGCCAAGACCTGTTCCCAAACAGGTGAGTCCTGCCCCAAGCCTCGGGCCACCCCCCGGGGGCTGCACACTCACGCCAATCCTCCCACTTAAGACTTCTCTTAAGGCCCTCCATGAGTCTACAATATTACACTCTTGAAAGAGGCCCTGGCCCGCCTGCACCCACCCACTCCCTCATCACCAGCTCTGAGGCCAACCCCACCCCAAGTGCTCACAGGCCCTGCTTCACCAGAGCCCAAGAGCATCACTCACAGCTAACACACAGGGCAGGTGAATGTACAAGGTCATCTGACTCTTCTCCAATGCAAAACACACCTCTAGAAGAATGTTTCTTCATTTCTTACTTTTATAAGAACTCCCTTCTAAAGTTAAAATATATATATATTGTTTAGAAAAAGCCACATGACAAACAACACTAGAAATACCCAAAGGTATGTATAAATATACTTCATGAATGCCAACAAAGGGGTCCTTCCCCTGACAATATTCTGGCACCTTCACCAGTATCAGCCTATTGTTTCCTACAATTCCCACTTGATGCCTTTTCCACAATCTTCCAGGCAGCATAATCAACCTTCTCATTAGTTCTATTTTGCACTTCAACTGAATCAGCAATTTCCCGTGGATTTTTAGTAAACTGTGCTTCATTTATATTTCAGGAAACACTAACATTTCTAAAACCCCTGGATTAAAGGAGTAAGGGAACAAAATGACCAGAGCTAAGGAGGCACAAACCCATGATCCCTGACTGGAGAGGACAAGGCTGAGAGATGGTGCCCATGCCACACCTATTAGGATGGCCCTGGTCCAAACAAACCAAAACAAGTGTTGGCAACAATGTGGAGATGCTTAAACCCTCATGCACTGCTTGTGGGAATGCAAAATGATGTGGCTCCTGTGGAAAACAGTCTGGTGGTTCTTCAAAAAAGTTAAAGAATGATCACATGACTCAGCAATTCTATTCCTGAGTATATACTCCAAAGACTGAAAACACAGTCAAACTTGTACACCAAAGTTCATAGCACTCCAAAATAATTCAAAAGAGGAGCGCCTGGATGGCTCAGTCAGTTAGGCATCCTACTCTTGATCTCAGCTCAGGTCTTGATCTCAGGGTCACATGTTCAGGCCCTGCACTGGAGCCTACCTTAAAAAAAAAAAAATCAAAAGATGGGGAAAAAAACTCATGTGTTCATCAGCAGATGAATAAACAAAATGTGGTCTGCGTGTGCAATGGAATATTACTCAGCCAGATAAAAGAAATGGAGGTTCTGGCACAGGCTACAACATAGATGGCCCTTGAGAATATTTTTTTTATAATTTTTTTTTAAGATTTTATTTATTTATTCATGATAGTCACAGAGAGAGAGAGAGAGAGAGGCAGAGACAGGCAGAGGGAGAAACAGGCTCCATGCACCGGGAGCCCGACGTGGGATTCGATCCCGGGTCTCCAGGATCGCGCCCCGGGCCAAAGGCAGGCGCCAAACCGCTGCGCCACCCAGGGATCCCGGCCCTTGAGAATATTATGCTGAGTGAAATGCCAGACACAAACAAAAGCCAGATACAAAACGACAAATAATTCTACTTATGGGAAATATTTAGTTTAGGCAAATTCACAGAGACAAAAAAAGGAAAGGGGAGTTATTGTTTAATGGGTACAGTCTCTGCCTGGGGTGATGAAAATGTTTCATAAAGACAGAGATGATGGCCAGATGATGGCCATACAACACCTGTAAGCATACTTAGTGCTATCCAAAAGTAGGGTTACAAATGGCTGAAATGATAAGACTCATGTTTAAGTGTATTTTACTACAAACAAAAAAAGGGGGGAGGAGATCAAGAGGTGTGCCAGGTGTGCCTTCAATGCAATCATGGACTTTAACAGAGCCAATGCAATTCTCAGAAAGGATTCCTTTACAAGGAGAGATGGAAGCGAATACAAATCAAATTATAATACTACTTGTGTAGTAAAAAAACAGGATTAGCACACTAGTGCTCACAGCATGACATTATAAACTGTATTTTTTCAAAGAGATGTACTAATCTCCTGATGTTGACAGCCATATTACAGCTCTAAGAAATCCACACTAACAGAATTAGGAGTAGTGGGGCATCTGGGATGCAACCTCAACTCAAATGGCTCAGGAAAAAAAAATCATCTTTCAACTTTCCTATTAAGTTTGATAGTGTTTCAAAAGAAAAGGAAAAGCAATTATATACACAGGAAAAAGTGAAATATCTACAGAAAACGACTACACATTTTCGGTAGGCTCAAATCTCTGTAAAACCACAGAGAAGGAGAGATCTAGATGTTTATACACCAAACCCTTACAGAAGCTGTGGGGACAGAGTGTGAAGGGTTACGAGGACTGGGAGGGCAGGTCTGACCTTAACAGGACTGGATTTTCAAAAGGAAAATTCATATATTATTGCATGCCTTTACATTTTTAAGTAAAGGAAATGAATTGGTAAAAACTAAAAAGTGAAAACTGCCCATAAGGCAACTACCTTAACATCTATGCATAGTCTTCCACACACTTTTCGGTGCAAGTATGCTCATAAAGGTACAACCGACACAGATCCTACCAATGGGATGCCACACATACTGCTAAGGAACCATCTTCCCCTTAACTAACGTGAGCAAATAAATTTTTGCCACCACAGTCGCAGCAGCAACGGGCTTAGAGTACCCACTGTGCACTCGCCCCCGACACAGGACCCGACTGAGACTTCCACAGCGTCTCAGCATCATAAACAACCTTAAAGTGAACATCTTCACTTAATATACTCCTCTGCATGTAGTTCTCTGTAAATTTCTCTAGGAAAGCTATAAAATAAGGAATAGTGCTAGAAATTAAAGCTAAGCTTTCTCTTACACAAACGATACACCATAAGTCTCAGCAGGGAGAATCTTAACCAGACTGCATGCTTTGCATGGAGCTGGAAGCAGGGCCTAATCTCACAACTAGGGCCCTGGACAGAGAGGTATTTTTCTCCTTCTTAAGACTGAACTACTCAGTCAGTAAAGCATCTGCCTTCAGCTCAGGTCATGATCTCAGGGTCCTAGGATGAAGTCCCATGTTGGGCTCCCTGCTCAGCAGGGAGCTTGCTCCTCCCACTGCCCCGTCCCCTACCCCCGCTCCTGTGCTCTCTCTGTCTCTCTCTAATGAATAAATTTTTAAAATCTTTTTTAAAAAAGACTGAACTACTTTAAAAACATTTTGGAAAATAACTCCCTTTCCTTCTCATGTTCCTCTGTGCTAAATTCAGCAATTCAGTCTCAACTGTAAGAGAAAGGAACCTTCCCCCTGTCCCAGTCCCACTTTACAAGGGGCAGGAGCCCCAAGCCCAAGAAACAAACAGCATGAGGCCAGACCACATGGCCTGTCTGCCCTAGACACAGGAGAACAGGTGGGGTCTACACATCTAAGGAGCTGGCAACAGAGCAGATCAGAGAAGACATGAAGCACTGGAGTGATCAGAAACACTTCCTCCCAGCCAGCCTCAAGGGCTCACATCACTGAATGTCACTGTTTTTAGACCAAATCATTAAGTAGCAACTCAGCTGATTCCTAATATCCTTTGCAGGCACATGAGCCTCCATTGTTTTCCAAGTCAGCTCTCATGCCACAGCTTAGGTGATGACACAAAGCACTACACAACTCTGATTTACATGAACAACCTGTTTTTCTGAAGTCCAAACTTAAACAGAGTTAAATCACATTACCAAAAAGATGTCTATGGAATATGCCATTAGCACAATACCCCTTCTGCCCTGGAGTTCTACCAACAGGCTCAAGTCCCGCTGTGTGGCCTTAATGAACCTGCACATAACAGGAACATCAGCTCTTTCTACTATCTCTTGTCTATAAATGTTATTTTAACGATTCTTATTAATGCATTATATTCTATGTCCCTGCTAGTAGCCCACAATAGCAGCTTTCCTGACCCGACTTTAACAAGTCTCTGAAACAAGAATGCTTGTCAAGTGGTGAGTTCACTAATCCATGTAAGTAACAGGGGCCATATGAAACAGAAACATGATCCCAGCTCTTATGCTTATCACTATAACTGTATCAAGTGGCAGCACTGAGCAACATCTAGAATCCACAAAGGTCAGGCTGCGGAGAGGGTCTGCCTTTAGGGTAATTGTTATTTCTTTTTTTTTAATTTTTTTTTATTTTTATTTTTTAAATTTTTTTATTCATAGAGACACACACATAGAGAGAGAGAGAGAGAGAGAGAGAGAGAGGCAGAGACACAGACAGAGGGAGAACCAGGCTCCATGCAGAGAGCCTGACGTGGGACTCGATCCAGGGTCTCCAGGAACTCACCCTAGGCTGCAGACGGCGCTAAACCGCTGCACCACCGGGCTGCCCTATTTTTATTTTTATTTTTTACTTTTTAATTTTTTTATTTATTCATGAAAGACACAGAGAGAGAGAAGCAGAGACACAGGCAGAGGGAGAAACAGGCTCCATGCAGGGAGCCGGATGTGGGACTCGATCCCGGGACTCCAGGATCACGCCTTGGGCCGAAGGCAGGTGCTAAACCGCTGAGCAACCCAGGGATCCCCCTATTTTTTTTTTAAGATTTATTTATTTATTTGAGAGAGAGCATGAGTGGAGGGCAGAGGGAGGGAGAGAATCTTAACCAGAGTGCATGCTTCACGTGGAGCCAGAAGCAGGGCCTAATCTCACAACCATGAGGTCACAACCTGAGCCAAAACTAAAAATTAGATGCTTAACCGACTGAGGTGACTATTTTTCTGTTAGCACCATGAACTAAACAGCCTGGTGCATGGGGGAGAGGGGGGATGCGCCACCTAAGCAAGGTAGCCCGCCTTTGGACTATGACCCCACCCTCCAGCCATGGGTATCTGGGGACCTCAGTGGAGCATCCTCCCAGGGGTGGCTCACAGCTGCCTGAGAAAGGCCTCAATAGGAAGGCAGTGTTCTCAGCACAAGGAAGCCCTAACGCCCCCCCCCCCCCAAGTCCCTGGTAATGTGAGGCAATGTGTGGTTCGTTTCTACCATCTGGTCCATTTCTTTCTCCACTGAGGCAAATGGGAGGCCCCAACATTTCCTAGGCAGGACACCTAGTTTATCAGGGAGCACACCAAATGACTGGCAAAGCCCCCAGAGAGATAAAACCAGGCAGTGGCGGGGGGGAACACCTGGGGGCCCAGGGGTTAGACATCTGCCTTCAGCTCAGGGCGTGATCCCAGGATCCTGGAATTAAGTCCCACATCAGGCTCCCCACAGGGAGTCTGCTTCTCCCTCTGCCTATGTCTCTGTCTCTCTGTGTCTCTCACGAATAAATAAATAAAATCTAAAAAAAAAAAAAAAAAAATTCTGCCACCACAGACTGAACTAGAAAAGGATAAAAGCAAATTTCTAAATAGAGAAAAATACCATGGCTTCTTAGACATCATACTTTTTCAATCAAGAACAGTAATAAACCTGGGCAGCCTGGGTGGCTCGGCGGTTTAGCGCGCCTTCAGCCCAGGGCCTGATCCTGGAGACCTGGGATCAAGTCCTATGTCAGGATCCCTGCATGGAGCCTGCTTCTCCCTCTGCCTGTGTCTCTGTCTCTCTGTTTCTTATGAGTAAATACATAAAATCTTAAAAAAAAAAAAAAAAAGAACAGTAATAAACCATTATTTCCTTAAACACACACACACATACACACACACACACAAAGGGTTGGTATTAGGTATTAGGAAGAAAAAACAATTCACTTGAAATATTTAACTTTTTAAGATTTTTAAGTATTTTATATATCCCAAACCCAGTGACTACTGTAAAGGAAAATGATTTTTACTGTTTCGTTAGTATCCTGCATCATGAAAACAGGGGTTGACATAAACACACACCAACCCCTGGGCTCACTCTAAAGCCCCAAACTTGGATAAGCAAAATGTCTCACTATCTAAATGCCTCAGTGGTCATGCAGAGAACACAAAAGTCAGATCTGGTTGGTCAAAATCTTATAGGGAAACACAGAATGGGTGCCTCCAACACGGTGACTATACTCGCTTCAAGGCTGAGTCTTGAGGGATGACACAGAGGCTTCCCAGGGACACTGGGGCAACAACCTGGAAATTGGGAAATACGAGGGTAGTGGATGATCCAATATTTCTGGAGAAAACGTGAACATTTTTCCTGCCCACCAATTATAAAGGAATGTAAGTATAGTATTTTTGTGCTGATGTTATACCCATAATACATTAAGCCAAACTATAGTTCCTCAAGAAGACCGATTATTTTTGGACAAAAAAAAAAAAATTTGTAGGCTAGGCAATACAGATACTACGAAATTGCAGCAACATCCCAGAGCTTAAGGATGAGTATGGTTCTCAGGATTCCAGTTGATTCCTGTATACTGAAGTGCTGGTTATACATACAGCAAATAGATGAAACGATGGTTTGTGAGACAGAACTGCACATGTCCCTCAGACTTAGGGCTCTCTGACAAGTGGCAGTGCTAGTTTCTATCATCCACCACGGCTGCTAAGAAAACCTGATGGACAATAATTTTATAAAGGCAACATGGTATTAATTAAAAACACTGAATGTGTACAGTGCAATTTCAACCTTTCTTAATGGAAGTAATTGAATACAATATATAATTAAAAGGTGCTCAGTATGATGTTTCTTATAGCATAAGCAACAAAAATCTCCACAAGTTAAGACTTCCAAATATTTGATAGGACAATTATATTCAACAGTCATGACAATGACTCTGTGAAAGAAAATCTACCATAGCCTATGAAAATTCTTAGTTTTCCTTAAATATATGTAAAACAGACTAGAAACAGTCACATGTAAAAATAAGAGCATGATACAGAGAGAATTTCAAACAATTGGAAGAGAAAATAATAATAACGGCCGCTGGGACAGCTGGCTAGCCATGGGGAGAGGTCATCGTATGCACAAATCAACAGGTGCAATGGTTAAAGACAGAGCAATGCAGTCACACGAGCACTAGAGGACACTGAATGACCCTGAGATGAGGAACCCATTGTAAGCCTAACTCCAAGACCAGGAGTCACAGAAGAAAAGCTTCACAGATTTAACGACCCAAACATTTTAAACATTTCTGTAGCAAAATAAATAAGTAAACTCTAAAAGACTGAAACAATGTATGCAGTTTAAGGTTACCCTTAACTCTGGAGTGGGGAGAAGTAGTAACTCTAAGTCCGTTTATAGAGACAAAGACAACCCACAAAACAACAGGCATGAGAACTACCCCAGGAAAGCAAGGTTAATTTAACATTGGAAAGTCAGTTAACATAATAAATATTAACAGATTATCGGACAGGGGTGCCTGGGTGGCTCATTCAGTTAAACATCCGACTCTTGATTTCAGCTCAAGTCATTATCTCAGGATCATGACATCAAGCCCGATGTTGTGCTCCACACCAGGCATGAAGTCTGCTTAAGATTTCTCTCTCTCCAGGGCACCTGGGTAGTTCTGTCAGTTAAACATCTGCCTTTGGGTCAGGTCATGATCCTAGGGTCCTGGGATACCCCCACATCAGGAAGCCTGCTTCTCTCTCTCCCTCAGCCTGCCACTCCCCCTGCTTGTGCTCTCTTTCTCCCTGTCAAATAAATAAATAAAATTTTTTAAAAAAAACTCTCTTTCTCCCTCTCCTCCCCCAATCATGCATGCATATGTTCTCTCTAAAGAAATAAAGAGTATCAGACAAAAACCACAATGATAAAAAAAAAAAACCACAATGATCATCTCAATATATGCAGAGAAAGCATCTGACAAAATTCTTTCATGATCTGCAAAGATGCACTGGGGGTTCCAGTTAATGCAATATGGGAGGGAGGGAAGAGATCGTCTAATACACGTAAGAAAAAGTAAGTTACCCATAATCCTACCACCAATAGTAAAAAACTTAGTATATCCCTTGCAGGTTTTTTACCTGAACATATTATACGACATACATGCTTTTAATCTATTTTTTTTCATTGAACATGACAAAAGTCTCTATAACATCATTTGCAAGACTGCAATAGTGCTGCTGCCAACTCCACTTAGTTATTATGAACACAATCGAGGCTAACCATGCATGCTCCCAACAACGTAAGGGTTTTCAATCACGCTCCAAGCTCCCTCTTCATGCAGGTGCCCTGTTGTGTGTCTCCTGCATTTTCCACCAAATCCCATGGCCACCTTCTTCCTGTAAACTGCATCATCCCCAACGTCGCCAGTACAAGAAGTCTAACTTTTCTGCCTTCAATCTCTGTCCTTTCCCACTTTATATCTACCCCGCAGTTAAAATTATCTTTCTAGAACTGTGACCTCACAACTATCTGAAAACACCCAGTGCTTCCCACCACCCATGGATTCCAGTTCCCATCTCCCAGCATAACACAAAGGGCATTTTGGCACTTGAAGCCAGGAGTTCGCTGGCCAAATCAAGCCCAGGCCCATTTTTGTACTTCCCATATGCTAAAGATGGTTTTTATACTTTATTTTAGTTATGAAATTTAAAAAAAAAGCATTAAAACTGCATGTGGCCTGCATACCTGGCCCTTTCCAGGAAAAGTCTGACCCCTGACATAGCCCAACAATTTTTAGACCCCAAAAGCCTGTCAAACATCCATAAGTATGGAATGCATCAAGCTACTGAGAATGGCTTGAACAGAGCCTCTGAGTCTCTGGCCACTGGCTGTATCCATTGATACATCCACTCATCCATTGAATGAGCTTTCATCCTCAAAGATCCAATTCTGCCACTCAGCCTTGCAGGCCTCCACAGTTCTTCTGGCTTATCACACGTGCTGCACTGAGACTGCCTACACATCTCTGTCTCATTAGAAGGGAGGTCTCTAAGAAGCACAGGTTTTGATGTATTCATCTATGCAACCCAGTACCTAGCATAATACTTGGTACATAACACATATTCGAGGACTTTTTGAAGAATATACTTTAAAATGATGATTAAATATAAAATGCAGGCCTCTGACATCAAGAGACAAGCCATGTGGTAACAGGAAGATTGCACAAAGTAATGTACAATGAGCCCCCTGGGTGATGTGAACTTGTTCTTTAAGACTGGACACAAGAACAAAGCTCCAGAGCTGAGCACTGAGTGTACTGGGACACTGCAGACTATGAGTGAGCTGGAGGGAATGCCATGTGCAGGGCTGAGGGAGCAGGGGGCCTGGAGAGCCCAGGATGGGCTTCAGTTTCTGTCATCCTAACATTCCTTGATAGATGTCAGTAAATTCTTTATAGTTCTTTTGGCTCCTAGAATTTGCTTCCTAAAATACAGCCGCATGAAGAGACAGGTGATCATGGGGCCCTGTGGTGACAGGTGTACAGCTGTCATCAGGTGTCTGTCTAACAAACAGCAGGTGCTGCTTCAGGACCAAGGACCATGTCTTCCTGGTTTAGAAATTCTCCCTGCCAGACCTCCACATCTCTCTATCACCCATTTCCTCTCACTGTATGTCAGAGAGAGGGAACAGAGCAGCTTTAACTGGTCACCACCCGTCTCAGCCCCCTGGGTGAATCTAAGTCCAGGACAAAACACTGGCCTGCCCTAGATCACTGACTTCAACTGCAGTCTCCTGAGAACAACAGAGTCACTAGAAAGGACCCGTAAACTTGCAGGCCCTCCCAGTACCGGCTGAGGGCTAAGTAAATAATATATTACCACATATTTAAGCTATTTTTTCACATTAGTAGTATTACTATATTCACAGTAATTTTGTCATTTTCTATCCTCTCAATTAATACATACTTTTCACAATTGTTACCATTGACAATAGCCTTCACACTTCTTTGATGTAAGAAAAAACTTTCTAATATATGAGAACAACTGGCAATCTCTGATATAGACTCTCTAAGGGCAGGACTTCCCCCTCTTCCACGTTCTGAAATCACCAGCTCTCAGCCCTTGGTGAGGCCACGTGGCACAGCGTCAGAGCACTGGGCTAAGGAGGACTGACAGTAACTGGTCATGGCCCCTGCACATGTCCTCAGAGCCACTGCTCAACACCGGCTCCAGCTCTCCCTCCAATTAAAGTGCAGCTTTACTGGAACAGAGTTTATTATATACCAAGAAAAAAAGAGAAGCCTGTTCCTCTTTTCAGAACAAAAGAGTAATTCAAGCAACAATCCTAGCTGAAACACCATGAATATCAAGGTAGGGGAGACAGAGGTGTGAGACTCTAAACCCCAGGAAGCGGCAGTGGTATCTGCCGATCACCACAGAATATCCCAGTATGAGCACATATACAACAGGTGCTCAATAAATAAATACGGAGAATATAAGTATTCTTACAGTCTCAAGGACATCACTCTACAAAGTGGGACTGTGCTGACCTGAAAGGAAGATGTGGCCTTTGTGATGCACTCCCTGTAAAAATGCTTAGAAAATCCCAATGGAGACCACATTCTGGCTTATTAGAACAATGGCACCATCTGGTGGTTAAAAGAATAAGTGCAGGCTACAGGCAGAAAGCCACAGAAATATGTTAATAAATGTCCTTTATAATCAGAAAGATTCTTGGAAAAAGACTACATTCCCAATTATATTGGAGATTTAAAAAAAATCTTTCCACAATACTGCTTTGTAACAGGATTTAAACAACATGAGAAAAACACATTTATAGCAGAATTTCATCCAAAACCCTTATTTTGACAAAAAGCCTGCATATGGTTTAAAAAAAAAAAAAAAAGCAAGCCAAGAGCAAAATACTTTGAAGCATATGACACAAAAATGTGAAATTTATCCCCTGTCAGAATGTAAGCTCCATGAGAAATAATAATATTGTTGGTTCTTCACTGCTGGACTACCACGCCCTTCAATTCACAAAATAAAACAGTAGTTTTCAAACCCTCCAGTCCCAGGACCAGGTAATACTCTATCAAGTACTGAGCATCCCAAAAAGATTTTGCTCCTACAGGTCACAGCTGTTGACATGTACCATGTTGGAAATCAAAAGAGAAAACCTTAAAATCATCATCACCTCCTTTAAAAATAACAATAAACACATCACATGTTAACATAAAGTATTTCTACAAAAAGTAACTGATTTTCAAAAAACGAGAGGTGTGTGTCATTCCTTTACAAGTTTGTAAATATCTCTTCTGGCTTAAGAGCTAGATTCTCACACATCCTGCATCACATAGCCATCCTCTACAAGTGTGCACTCCACAGCCCCGACACCAGAGTGGGAAAGGTGAATGATGCCCCAATATTAACACGACGACAGTCTGACCTTCCACAACTGGAAGGAGCTTGGGGACCTGCTACTGTGTCTAGGATGAGGTAGGTGCTAATAATGGAGCTTTGCCAGGGGGAGGGACAAGCAACAGAGCCTGGCACAGTGTTGAGGAGCTGGTAAAAGACAGGGGACAGAGAAAGACCAAGCGCAGCCAAGTGCAAGAGGGGTGAGGCCTGGTGCCCTTATTTTATACTGATTACAAGTGTATGATGTAACTGTCTTAGGTAGCTCAGTTTTGACAGCATATTACCTAAACTCAGAGTCATCTTCCTTTCGCGTGTTTACTCTATTTTTTTTTAAATAATGATCATGAATTACATGAATTGAATTGCAGATAAATGAGGATTTCTATTAGATTTTCTGTAAAACCAATACATGCTCATTTTTAAAAACTTACTATATTCCAAAATATATGACAAAAATCAATACATGGGAGCCTGGGTGGCTCAGTGGGTTAAGTGTCTGCCTTCAGCTCAGGTCATGATCTCCGGGTCCTGGGACTGAGCCCCACGCCAGGCTCCCTCCCTGCTCAGCAGAGCCTGCTTCTCCCTCTCCCTCTGCCCCTCTCCTCTAATCATGCTCTCTC
Organism: Vulpes lagopus; assembly: GCF_018345385.1. Lineage (NCBI taxonomy): Eukaryota > Metazoa > Chordata > Mammalia > Carnivora > Canidae > Vulpes > Vulpes lagopus. The sequence goes on along the minus strand of NC_054835.1, from coordinate 13,231,186 downwards.
GCTCAAATAAATAAAATCTTTTTAAAAAAACAAAACAAGCAAAAAACCTTACTTTAAAAAAAACCAACACTGTCAATCTAGCAATTCAGAATATCTAAGTTAACTACTGGTATATTTCCATTTCTTTCCAAAACTTAGTATGAAATTTTTAAAACTGATGTTCAACTGTAAAGTATACAAGTGCTTACAAAGTAACTATAAGAGGAAACCCTCAGTAATCCATTATTTAAACTCTATAAGGATCCCACCACCGCAGCAAATACACAGTGGGTCTCCTCATTGAAATGAAGCAGCCCCAGTACACTCCGCTACATGTGACAGCACTGGGTCTGGAATAAAAAGAATCACAACAGTGGCTATAGACAGAGAAGGAACACAAGTGTCACCCGACTGCAGAGCACACCACAGCCCAGCCCTGCCCACACCAAGAAACATCAGAGTGCGCCTCCCTATATCCTACAGAAGCAGCCCTCAGAAGGCAGATGGTGGAAGGATGACACCCCCTCCCTGGGCCCTGATATGAGAACAGGCTCAGGAGAGGAGCCCCAGAACTGTGCCTGCCCTCCTAGCACACCAGGGGTGGGGGCGCATGGTCAGTGACCTGAGACCAGTCAGTCAAAAGGGGGTGGGAGCATCTGGAAGGAGGGAGAGGTCACAGGGCTTAAGAACATCCATGAAGGGCTGGTGATGATGGAGGCTGTTAGCAGATGCTGGGCAGTGCTCAGAGCCCCCCCAGACTGGGGTCAGGAAAGGCCTAGGGGCCTTGACAAGGGTTCTATTAGACACTGGGGGGTGGGGGCGCCCTATCAGGCTGGAGGCTGTAAGAGATAGCAGCAGGAGAGGACACCTGCACACAATGAACACAGACAAATCCCTGGAGGGGTTCGGTGCAAGAAGAACAGAGAAATAGGATGGGAGCTGGTGGGGAAGTAGGATATATATTTTTTTTTTATTTTTTTTTTAATTTTTATTTATTTATGATAGTCACAGAGAGAGAGAGAGAGAGAGAGAGAGAGAGAGAGAGGGGCAGAGACACAGGCGGAGGGAGAAGCAGGCTCCATGCACCGGGAGCCCAACGTGGGATTCGATCCCGCGTCTCCAGGATCGCGCCCTGGGCCAAAGGCAGGCGCCAAACCGCTGCGCCACCCAGGGATCCCGGATATATATTTTTTAATGATAGGGAGTCAGTGCATTTGTATGCTGATGGGAACATAACAAAGAGAGCAAAAAAGTGAAGGTGTGAGGAGAGGAGGTACGGGGGACTAGGTGGGGGAAGTACAGGGGGTAGAGAGGTGCTACAGCAACAAGCACAACACACCCTGGGCTACCTGCCTACCTCAGCAGGCAAGGGGCAGAGTGGGCAAGTGCACATGTGGTTGGAGGGGGGATGCTTTTTTTCCTTCCCCCCCCCCCAAGTCTCGGTGGAGCAGGAAGCAAGGTTGGGGGAGGAGGGGGCATGTTGAGAGCATGGCCAGGTTGGACTAGGTGTGAAGGACACAGGAACCCACACCCTCCCATCTAACCCCAGTCCTAGCATTCCTCACTCTGGCTCTGCACAGCCCATGAGTCCCCATGGCCCCTGTGAGCCTCTCTCCTTACTCAGCTGCCCTGAGCAAACCCTCACTATAAGAGCAAAGCCTGGGGACATGTCACCCTGTCAATCCTGGTCTGACAGCTGAGTCCAGCCTGCTCAGGACCCCTCAGGCACACTAGGGGGATGTGCCCACCTCAGGGCCTGGGAACTGGCTTCTCTTTCTTGCCAGAACCCACTCCCTTACCTCCTTTAAGTATCTGATCAAATAGCACTTTCACAGGAGAAACAATAAAAAGAGTAGATAAACTGGGGTGCCTGGCTGGCTCTGTCGGGAGAGCAAACTCATGCAGCCCTGTTGAGCCCCGTAAGGCACAGTTTGCTTCAAAAAAAAAAAAAAAAAAAGTAGATAAACTGGACTTTCATCAAAAATAAACATGTTTGTGCTTCTCCAAAGGGCACTATCGGGATCCTTGGGTGGCGCAGTGGTTTGGCGCCTGCCTTTGGCCCAGGGCGCGATCCTGGAGACCCGGGATCGAGTCCCACATCGGGCTCCCGGTGCATGGAGCCTGCTTCTCCCTCTGCCTGTGTCTCTGCCTCTCTCTCTCTCTCTGTGTGACTATCATAAATAAATAAAAATTAAAAAAAAAAAAAAAAACAAAGGGCACTATCAAGAAAGTAAAAAGCCAACCCACAAAATGGGAAAAAAATATTTCTTCTTATCAACATTATAAAAAATAATACTAGCATTATTCATAATAGCAAAGAATGGCAATAATCCAAATGTCCATCAGTCAGTGAACAGGACACACACAGTGTGCTCTGGCGAGCTGTGGACAGGGAGTCGACCACGGAAAGGAATAGGGTACAGATACATATAAAACAAGACAAACCCTGAACACAGCACAAGTGAAAGGAACCAGTCACAGAGGACCAAATACTACAGGATTCCACTTATATGAAAAGTCCAGAGTCTGCATGTCTCCAGAGACAGGACATAGATGCCTGGTTGCCAGGGTTAAGGGCAGGAGAAAACAGGAGTGACTGCAGCACACGATTTCCTTCCTGGATGATGAAAATGTTCTGGGTATTCTGTGCTCTGTTCTCTGACAGACCCATTTCTAGACTAGTCATTCTGTTATAGAATAAGTACTGAACATACAATGGATGGATAGGTAGGGGAGTTGGTGGATTCGAGGACAGACAGGGAGGGGTGGATGATGGGGGAGTCAATGGGGTGAGGGTGGATAGGGGTGGGTAAAAAGTGGATGGGAGAGGCTGGGGGGTGTGAGGATGGGAAGATGGGGAGAATGGGAGGGAGGAATATTCCTCTTCTATAAAGAAAGAGCCTGAAGTCCCATGTTAGGCTCCTGGGGGTGGATAGCCAGGCACCCAAAGCCGTCTTCCCTATTGGCACCCCTTCTTCCTTGGTCATCCTCTTCCTGTGTGCCCACACCCCAACCAGTCCCACTGCTTCCCCAAGGCAGAAAAGGAATGTGTTCTTCAAAAAGTCTATAAAGTGGCTATGAGCTGTCCTTCAGACACCATCTCGCTTTTCTTTTTTATATTTTTTAAAGGTTTTATTTATGTATTCAAGACAGAGAGAGAGCAAGTGAGAGAGCAAGTGAGAGTACAAGCAGAGGGAGCTGCAGAGGAAGAGACAGAAGCAGACTCCCTGCTGAGCAGGGAGCCCAATGCAGGACTCAATCCCAGGACCCTGAGCTCATGACCTGAGCCAAAGACAGATGCTTCACTGACTAAGCCACCCAGGCGCCCCTCACTTTTCTTTTTTAAAGAAAGTCTGTGAAATAGGAGAAATGGACCTCCAGGAAGTCCCTCACGCCATCTGTCACAACACTAAAGGGTGGTTTTTTCCGAAGGTGAGCCAGTCTGGATAGGCTCTTCCCTGGATTCTGTGAAGCTCACCGAGCAGCATGCATCCTACATAAGATGAATTCCTACATGGTTTCATATGCCAAAAACCTGGACCACTGTGATGAACAGTATCACAGCACATCCTTCCTCCCTAGTTCTCTAAAGAGAAGACAAAATGTTTGACTGAATTTTATTTTTAATTTTAAAAATCCACCATAACTTTTTACTTCACTTAAACTTTTTCACTTTGGTTATGTTGTTTTCTCTTAATGTCATGGTCCACAGATGATTCATGCTGCTTCAAGGAGATAAAAATCTGCTAACATTTAAAAAAAAAAACCAACACTAAAATCCTCTTAAAATGAAAAGCAAATGTCTACCTAAGTGAGGCCTCCCCCTGGCCCTGCCTCCCCCCCCCACCTCCATGCCTAGGCTCTGACCCCATCTTGGGGCTGCAGTCACCTGCCAATGGTCTCCATTCCTCCCTTCCCACAGAGGGACCCTTCACCTAAGGGAGAGGGGGAGAGGGAGGAATGGAGGGAGGAGGAGGGCAAAGGAGGGAAAGAGAGGGAGGAGAGCAGAGAAGGAGGGAGGAGGAGATGGGGGAGGAAGGAGGGGAGGAGGCTGGGGAGAGAGAAAGAGGAAGGAGAGAGGAGGGAGGGGAGGAGGGAGACAGAAGGAGAAGGGAAAGAGGAGGGGGGAGCTGAAAGAGGGGGAGGAAGAGAGGGAGGCAGAGGAGAAGGCAGGAGAGGTGGCGAGAACCTGCCCATGCACAGGGCACCACCTCAACAGGGCCTAGGGAAACAGTTCCTCTAAAAGCACACTTTCCACTCAGAAAATAAGGAAACCCTCCCTCATGGGCTGAGCTGCTACCAGGAACCAGCAGTGGAACTGCTGTCACAGGTGCTCAGTTGGCCCGCAGACCTAGTCCCTGTCGCAACCACCACCCACAAGGGTGCCATCTATCTTTGCACAGGGCCTGGGTCCACTGGCCCTGAGGCCAAGGGCAGGCACAAAGAAGCTGTCCCTATTGTTCCATCTTCCTCATTCTGCCTGCTAAGGCTGTTTCCTCAGATCTAGGAGAGTAACCTACCCTCCCCCACCCTGTTGTTCCAAGAACACAGTTCTAGAACAGAGGCCGAAGAACCAATCTGCTCCACCCCTGCTATTTCCAATAAGTAAAAGCCCCTCTGTAGGTAGGACCCCCCCAGACGTGTGTGTCTTGCACGTGCTCGTATACAGTCTTGCTTTTCTATGGAGAAGCTCAGGAGACCCATGGGGAAGCTCTGCTGCCTTGCATCTCCATACATCTCCTTGGCCTCCTTCTTGTCATTCTGAGGAAAATGGAATCTCCCCACCACCAAGGCAGACAGGGCCCTCCTGCAATTTCAACACGTGCCCAAAGGTTCCATGAGGCACGGCACACCTTCCAAGGGGCACTCTTGGGCACTGTCAGTGCCAGTCTCTTGCCCGGAGCTGACAGACTTCTTTCTCCTCAGCCTGAGCAGAAATGAGCCAAGTGCAACAGAACATAGCCAGGTCCTCTATTCACAGCCTGGCTGGTCCCTGGCCCTACACTCTCTCCCTCCTGCCTGCCCTGCTCCCCACCCCACCCCCCAGAGGCCACTTCGGGGAAGGGAAGGACAAAACAAGGCACTATCATAGGGGGAGGGTTAAAGCAAAAACTTCCAGGACTTTCTTTATAAACATTCAAGCAAAAATACTGGCTTATCATCAGCACAACTGAAAAAGTTGGAGCTTTCTCCTGCAACAGAGAACAGGAGAATGGGCCTGACCTGCTTTTCAGTACTCAGAGCTCTGGAAGGACTGCTCACCCCCATTCCCAAGAAAATGCACAGTCTGGTGGCAAGACCCCAAAACAAGGGTATTCTGCAGAGGGTGGGGCAAGGAAGTGACATCCTCCCCCCCACCCCATGCCCCACCTCCTAGGCCCTACCCCCAGCCTCAGAACTCCTGCGCAAAGCAAAGCGGGTAAGCCAGGGAAGACAAATAGGAAACACCGTGTTCCATGCATGTACCTCTATCACTTTTCCCTCAGGGTTGTTGACCTTGGCCAATCGCAGACAGACTACAGCAGCTCCACTCTGGCTCCTCCTCAGAAGGCTGGCCTCCAGCACCTCAGCACCCCTTTTCCAGCATCTGCAACCACCTTCTGAAATGGAGGGTTCCAGGCAGGGAACAGGCCAGAGGTGTGGGCCTACAGTGCACCTGAAACCCCTCAGGTGTTTACCACAGTTTTAAGTAACTTGAGTTTTCTCAGAAGAAACCATTTGACTGCATATTTATTGTCTTCACCCTAAAAATAGGTAAGTTTTTCTACAGAAACCATCGATAGGCCTCATCCCACACCTACACAAATAAATAATATCAATAATGGCCATTGCTCTTAGGGTTTCTAAAGATCAGCTCTGTGTAAAAGATACTAATAAAAACCTAGGATAGGAATCTGAGGTCACGTCTAAAGGAACAAGAGCCATTTTCCCAGCCCTGTCATGAGGAACTCACCTTGGAGATGACCTCTAGAGCCAAGAATCCAATGACCAAATCACAGGGAAGCAAACCTAAAGCTTGCCGTGCACATCAGACACTTTGCTGAAGTGCTTCTGTCCTCCTTGTGCAAGCAAGCCTTAGGGTGGCCCTCAGTGCCCCTACTCTGCTATGCATGGAGAAAGGTTAGCTGGTTTCCTCCCAAATGTTAGGCGTATTCCACTCCCGAGCTTCCCCTTTACGGAAGAGACCCTTTCACAGCTGTGTCAGCCCTCCAATCCAGTCTAAGTTGTCGCTGTTAAGACAAAACTAATATTTGACACCCATTTTTTTTAGGGAGGCAATATTTTAAAAGAAATGTATTCAGGTTTCAATCAAACTGCACAATAAAACCACAAATACTACTTCCTATTTTTGAGGTTATGTGAAAATAAATAATACAATCTTCATACACATGCTCTTCTGTAAATTCCCTACCCATTCTCTGTACTTCTGGTTGAATGCTGGTATTGACTGGGGCCTGTGGGATGTGGCTTGAACCCCAGAACCGTTATAGGGAGGGTATCAAATCAAAGACCATGGCAAACAAGCCAGAAAAATGAACAGCGAGTCATTCTTCTTTAAGTATATGGGTTCCACTCAGCCAAGAGCAAACCAAGAAGGCACCAGACTCAGACACAAACCAGAAGTTCAGGTGTAGAACAAGGGTCAACAGAGTCATGGTCCCTCACAAACCTACCTGCAGCTCATACAGAGCAGATGACAATCCTACCCCACCCTCAGCTCCCACTCCTCAAACTGACAAAGGACGGAAAAGGCAGGCAGACCAAAGAAAAATAAATGCATATGCTAATGAAAATAAATGTCTCTGTTCACTCATTATTAAAAAAATATATTTAAAGCAACAAAAATATCATTTTGCACCTATCTAAACAAAAAAATGTTAAAAGTCTTTTAATATGAGAGTATGGATAAACAGGCAATTCTCAAATACTTCTGGTATAAAAAAAACTAATGAAACCTCTTTGGGGGCAACCTGACCACATTTATAAAATGTTAACACATACATAACCCTTGGCAGAGCAACTGTTCCTCTTAGTTTCCTCTGATACCTCTGCAAACGTTCTCCAAATCATACCTAACAAGGATATTCAGCCTTCTTTCCAGACTAGATCACCTAAGTATCCACCAACTAGATACAGAAATTGTTACAGCCCCACAAGGAAATACTAAAAAGCTAACGTGCCGCTGGGAAAAGCCGTGGAGACAAACTCAAGGTAGGGCACAGAACAGTATGTCTGTGAGATCCCATAAGAACAGAGACAGTGGCATGTGCACAAAAATCTTCGGGGAAGAAATTATAAGAAATTATTAAAAGTATGTGACCTTTTAAAGATTAAATGAACAGAAAGGGAGGCAGAAAGTTACCTTGCAATAAGAGTCTTTTCTTACTATTTAACTTTCTTTTTCTTTCTCTCTTATTTTGGGCCTCAAGTGTACCAAGAACTCTGATCCATCCAGCTTTGTACATGGCACACTGGCAAGACCAGGTCATGCTTTTCTTCACTCACTCAGTTCTTCAATCATATAATAAGGATCCATTAACCCACCAGCTACGTGGTCACCCAGGGCCACCACCTCTACCTCTTCCTATGCAAAGTAACTATCCAAACAGAACCTGTGGGCTGCAATACTTTTTTTTTTAAGATTTTTTTTTTTTTCATGAGAGACACAGAGAAAGAGAGAGGCAGAGACACAGGAGGAGGGAGAAGCAGGCTCCATGTCAGGAGCCCGACATGGGACTCGATCCCAGGACTCCAGGATCATGCCCTGGGCCAAAGGAAGACACCAAACCACTGAGCCACCCAGGGATCCCCGTGCAATACTTTTTCTTTCTTTTTTTTTTTTTTAAATGGGCTAACAACAAACCCATCTAAAGAAGGTGCCTGGGTGGCTCAGTCAGTTAACCACCTGATTCTGGGTTTCAGCTCAGGTCATGATCTCAGAGTACTAGGATCCTGCATCAGGCTCCAAGTTGGATTCTGCTTCAGATTCTCTCTCTCCTTCTGCCCCTCCCCCCATCTCTCTCCCTTCTCCTTAAAATAAAGGTATAAATGAACAAGAAAATGAACCCAAAAAAGAGAAGACAATAAAACTGCTATTACAAATATACATGAAAACTTATAAGCAAAATATCAGCAACTTGAATTCAAAAGCATATAAAATACTACCAGGCATTACGGGGTGTATCCCAGGTATACAAGTGTGATTGAACTTTATTATTCATAAATGTAATTTACCACATTAATAGTTTTCTTTTTTAATGTAGAAAATGTATTGGTAAAATTCAGTACCTAAGTATGATGTTAAAAAGTAAGTTAGGAATACAATTTTCCTTTTCTGATAAAGAATATTAAAAAACTAATAGAGTAAATCCCATCCTGTGATACTGCACTTTATTATAGGAAATATATATTTGGTCTTCCTACCATTGCTGGCTCACAGCCCCCAAAATGCTGACGCAGGTGTCTTCTGTTATGTTAGTAAGGTGACTTTTGGGAAGCGCTAAAGGATGGGGCTGGTTGCCAAAGAAGCCAACCACAGGATCAAAGGGATGGAACTTCCAGTCCCATCCAGACCTCTGGGGAGGGTAGAACAGCTGGAGGCTGAATCAATTGCCGGGGGCTAATGAGTTAATCAAGCATGCCTATGTAATAAAATCTCCATAAAAAGCCAAAAGGACAGGGTCCAGTTGGTGAACACATGGAAATTTTCAGGAAAAGGAGTGCACCTGGTGAGGGCATGGAAGTTACCCGCCCTTCCCACACACCTACACCCCATCTCTTCCATTGGGCTGTTCCTGAGTTGTATCTGTTTATAATAAACCAGTAATCCAGTGAGATGTTTCTCTGAGTTCTATAAGCCATTCTAGCAAATTAATCAAACCTAAGAAAAGGTCGTTGGAAACTCCAATCTGTAGCCAGTCAGTCAGAAGCACAGGTGACAAGATGGACTCACGGCTGGCATCTGAAACCAGAGGGGGGGCAGTCTTGTAGGACTCAACACAACCTGTGGAACATGATGCTTTCTCCAGGTAGTGCCAGAATTGAGCTGACTTTTGAACACCCTGTTGGTATTGGTGAGTTGCTTGGTGCTGTGTGTGGCACTGCCCCTACCTACACTGGAACTGGGCTGAGTAACCCTCAAACATATTGTAAATGCATTTCCTACAAAATCAAGAATAATTGGAAAGCAAATAAAAATTAGACATAGGAATAGAGATAGAGACTGACAGAGCAAATGTGGTCAAATGTTAACACCTGGGGCATCTGAAGGAAGGGCATATGGAAATGCTGTGTGTTATTTTTGCAGGACTTTGTACATTTGAAATTAACTGAAAAGTTCTTAAAATAATAAAAATAAACAAAACCAAGAACAAAGACATCTACCAGCACTGCTTCAACTCAACACTATACTTGGAATGCTAAGCGGTACAATCAGACAAGAACTGTGCAGGCTGAAGGTCAAAAAGGAAGAGATAACACTATTACTGCTTGCAGGTCACATGACTTACAAATGACCAGGATGACAGCAGAGCTCAGCAAGATGGCCCTAAGTAAGGGCAGACAGTCAGTTAGTGGCCTTGCTATACACCACCAGTGAGCAATTAGACATGGCAATTACAAAGACAACAGCATTGACAATGGCATCAGAGACATCAGTGACTTAGGAATAACCCTACAAAACATGGGCCTCTATAGGAAAAAATACAGTTCACTGAGACTTATTTAAAAAATTAAATGAATAGAGAGATATACTTCACAAACAGGAAGGCACAATACTGAGAAGATGTCCCTTCTCATCCAATTGATCTACAGATTCAATGCAAGTCCAATTAACATCCCAACACTAACATTATTTTTCATGAGCTTTGAGGATTCTGAAATTTAAAGAATAAATAGCCAAAATTATCCAGAGTGCTTTTGAAGTAGAGACACATGGAGAAGTGACTAGTCCTACTACTTTCCAGGATTTAGGATGAAACCATGTAACTGAGCAGCATATGACCGGCAAGCTGGCCAAAGGCACAAACCCAGAAAGAGACTCATACATGTGAACTCCAGGGTGTGGAGCATCAGACTGACAGGTAAACAAGGCCTGCCCACTACCTGAAGCTGGGAAGAAATCATGCAGCACATGAAAAAAAAAAAAAAAGGACACTGAATCCATCCCTACTCATACTACTTATTTTAAAAACAATTTTAGGGGCACCTGAGTGGCACTGTCACCTGGTTAAGTGTCCAACTCTTGGTCTGGGCTCAGGTCGCGAACTCAGGTTTTGAGATTGAACCCCACGTCAGTCTGTGCTCAGCACAGAGTCTGCTTGAGAAAATCTCTCCATCCCCCTCTACCCCTCCCCACCTAAAATAAATAAGTCGTCTTTTAAAAATGTTAAAATTGTTTTGAACACAAGAAAAATGTCAACTCCAGAAGAAATAAGGAATTGAATATCAAAACCTAAACTAAGAAGGGTGCCTGGTAGGCTCCATTGGAGAAGCACTTGACTCTTCATCTAGAGTTGTGAGTTCAAGCTCCATGCTGAGTGTAAACATTACTTAAAAATTGGACTAAAAAAAAAAAAAAAAAAAATTGGGCACCCCGGGTGGCTCAGTGGTTTAGCGCTGCCTTCAGCCCAGGGCATGATCCTGGAGACCCGGGATCAAGTCCCGCATCGGGCTCCCTGCGTGGAGCCTGCTTCTCCCTCTGCCTGTGTCTCCCTCTCTCTATATGTCTCTCATGAATAAATAAATAAAATCTTAAAAAAAAAATAAAAAGAAATAAAATATTTAGGGGCACCTGGATGGCTCAGTTGGTTAAGCATCTGCCTTCAGCTCGAGTCATGATCTCAAGGTCCTAGGGTGGAGCCCCATGTCAGGCTCCCTACTCAGTGAGGAGTCTGCTTCTCCCTCTCCCTCTGCCCCTACACCCACCCCTTGCTCGTGCTCATGCTCTCTCTCTCTCAAATAAAATAAAAAATAAACAAAATCTTTAAAAAATAAAATCTTAAAAAAACCCACAACTGCAAAATCAAAGTACAAAGCCCCCAAAATGGACAAACGACATCTACATATTTCATAAAAAAAGGATATATACTCAGTCAATAAACACAAGAGATGTTCAATGTTATTAGCAATCAAGGGAATACAACTTAAGATGAGATGTCATTTCACTATCAAAGGACCCACACCAAACCAGATGAGGCTAGCCTTGGAAGGGGTGGGGCCCAGCAACTCTGTGCACCGCTGGATAGTGTCACCAATTCGGCCCTCTGCAGCAGCTGTGCAGTCTCTCCCAAAGTTGAACACTTACACACCCAATGACCTGGCAATGCCACTCACTCAGGAAAGAGAAGAGCATGGAAATGTTCTAGGCAGCACAGGACTCAATTTTTCAAAAGGCAAGGGGAAAAAAGAGAAGGAAAAAAAAAAAAAACAAACCCTGGAAACTGAAATGTCCCTCAGTGGGAGAGTGGATGAAAAAATTCAGGTGTTTTCACAGTAAAAGACTGGAAAGCCGACAAAATAAACTACTGGCAACATGCAATACAAATACACCTTAGCAATATTAAGTAAAAAGGAAATCCCAGAAAATTACACATAGATATATAGCCTGTAAAATCAAAAACTATTAAAATAATTAAAAAATAACTATATCTACTTTTTAAGGCAGCCCAGGTGGCTCAGCAGTTTAATGCTGCCTTCAGCCCAGGGCATGATCCTGGAGTCCCGGGATTGAGTCCCACGTCAGGCTCCCTGCATGGAGCCTGCTTCTCCCTCTGCCTGTGTCTCTGCCTCTCTCTCTCTGTGTCTCTTGTGAGTAAATAAAATATTTTTTTTTAAATCTACTTTTTAGAAAACAAGTAACTACAATGAAACTATAAAAAAGCAAACAAGGGGGGGCGCCTAGGTGGCTCAGTAGGTTGAGCATCTGCCTCAGCTCAGGTCATGATCTCAGGGTCCTGGGATAGAGCCCCACATCAAGCAGAGAGTCTGCTTCTCCCTCCCCCTGCTCTTGTGCTCTCGCTCTTGTGTCTCTGTCTCTCTCCACCCCCACCAAAATAAATAAAATCTTAAAAAAAAAAAAAAAAGGCAAGCAAGGGAACGACAGGCACAAGATTCAGAACAATGATAAAGTTTTCCAAACCGGTGTGTTTGTGTATGCATGAGTGTGAGAGTACATATTTTTTAAATGTGCCAATAATGATTATCTGGGTCATGAAATTATAAGCAATTTTCTTTGCATTAATATAAAAAATAAATGCCAAAAAAAATTAAAATAAAAAATAAAAATAAAAAATAAATGCCACTTAAATATCTAAATTTTTTGTATCACTTTAAGATTTCCCTTACGCAATCTTATAAAAAGCTGTCAATTTGTGAGCATTCATCCAAATATTTATAATGAGGGATCCCTAGGTGGCGCAGCGGTTTGGCGCCTGCCTTTGGCCCAGGGCGCGATCCTGGAGACCGAGGATGGAGTCCCGCGTCAGGCTCCTGGTGCATGGAGCCTGCTTCTCCCTCTGCCTGTGTCTCTGCCTCTCTCTCTCTCTCTCTCTCTCTCTCTCTGTGACTATCATAAATAAATAAATAAATAATTTTTTTAATATTTATAATGAAAATGTTTTATAAAAAAATTTATATACTTTGTTTCAATTAAAGAACAAATTTCTTAGGCCTCAACAGTCAATAAAATAATATGACATTAAGATTTGTAAAAACTAAAAAGCACAATTAGGAATGCTTTATATATTGGACTTGGTAGAACCTCACGGTAGACAAGTAAACAGAAACAATTTTTAGAAAACAATATCATCATGGGAAAAAAAGCCACTTACAAATAAATATGTACACTGGGGACTGACATTTATATGTAAAATTCCTAAAATATATGTACAGAACAGTCTAGAAGAAGCTGAATCCCTGCTAAGGACAGGCAATAAGTCTACAGAGAGACATATCACATGCACATTGTAAAATGAAGGGGACGGGACATCACAACCCTTAAAAACATGAAAAAAACAAAAGACAATTTCAGATAAATAAACCAAGGCAAAGGGACAGAGTAACACAGGGCAGCGACTTTAGATATGATGAACAAGAACATTCTGATCACAAGCACAGCAAACACTCAGGCTAGACAGGGAGGAGCCCCGTAAGCACCAGGCCAGGCTGGTCCACCGGCCCTTGACAAGCAAGGGTCTAACTTTCTGATTACAGCAATGATTTTAAGGGGGGAAGGGGAGTAATGTGAGAGCAGTTTTGCTCTAGTGTTTAAGGACCCCTCTGGATTCCTGGTAGAGAATGAATCATAAGGGCAAGAGTGAACAACCAGAATCCTGCAATGGTCCTAGAGACCAAAGCAGGACCATCAAGCTCAGAGAAGTGCCCAGACTCCAGTTACAGTCTCTCTAAACAGGAAGTTCTTGGGGTACCTGGGTGGCTCAGTCGATTGGGCATCTGCATTCAGTTCAGGTCATGATCCCAGTGTCCTGGGTTTGAGCCCACATCGGGCTCCCTGCTCAGTGGGGAGAGTCTGCTTCTCCCTATCCCTCTGCCACTCTCCCTGTTCATTCTCTATCAAATCAATAAATAAAAATCTTTTTAAAAATAAACAAACAGGTAGTTCTCAATCAGGAGCAATCTGTGGCCCTACCCCCAACAGATATTTTTCATTGTCATAAAGGGGTTAGGAGGAGAGTGACTGACATCTAGTGAGGGGTTGGGGGGCTGCTAGATCCCCTACACTGCACAAGGCAGCCCTATAACAAAGAATGGCCAGGGCCACACTGTCCATATGATATGTGAGGCTGAGAAAACCTCTCGAGACCCCCTCCCTGGAACTCATGCCACCTCCTTATTTAATTTCCTCTCTACAATACTGACACTTCCACATCTGTACTTCCAGCTCAGACCTCCTTCCATCTAAACATCTCCACTTGGATGTGTATTAACACTGGGATCCCCGAAAACCTGTTACTCCTCGGTGTACTCCGTCTCCCTCACCACCACTGAGAGCTGAAGCCGAAGGCCTCAAAATCTGATTTTCTTTCTTTCATGACACAAACCACACCCAATCCATCAGCAAATCCTTTTGGTTGCCCCTTCAAAATATTTCCAGAATCTAATCACTTTCTCAAGACATCGTCCTCAACTTCTCATTTCCCAATCTTGAGTGTTCCATCTTTACCACAGACCCGGATTCTGACCTTTCTCACGGTCTCACCAAGCCACATCTCCATCAGCTGACCACCCAGCAGCCTTTCATGTCATGTGCTCACACGCTGGACCCTCAGCTGATTCCCAACATGCAACAAGAACAGCCCTGTTCAAAATGAAGTCAGAACCTTCTTTCTTACCCAGAGGGGCCAGGCCCTGACCTCTAGGTAAGAAAGCTTACACCACTGCAGTGAGGCTGGCCTCCCTGCTGACTCCCCCAGACAGCAATGCCACCTGCCTTCCCATATCCCTCCTCTCTTTCTCTTCCCTCATCTATATCCTCTGCTGGGGTGTAAGTTCCTGTCCATCTGGCTCACTACTACATCTCTGGGCACAGTATTGGACAGGCACCCAAAAGCACATGCTGAGCAGACAGAGGGGCAGAGCACACGTGTATAGTACCTGGACACCAGCAGGACCTGTCCACAACCCACTACCCTCCTGGGTATGGTTCTAGCCCATACTCTGGGCCCAGCCTAGCTCCAAGGCAATCACAGCCAACAGTCTTTATCAGGAAGATAACAGTAAAAGGAAATTTTATTTATTTTTTATTTTTTTAAAGATTTATTTATTTATTCATGATAGAGAGAGAGAGAGAGAGAGACAAGCAGAGGGAGAAGAGAAGCAGGCTCCATGCCGGGAGCCTGACGCGGGACTTGATCCTGGGACTCCAAGATCGCGCCCTGGGCCAAGGCAGGTACTAAATGGCTGAGCCACCCAGGGATCCCCAGTAAAAGGAAATTTTAAAACAAAAATCACCTTAACTCAAAGTTTTCATTTCCTTCCAGTTTCTCCTCATATGTACACATTTTATATGAATGTGAGCCGCATCAATATCTCTTAAACGTTCCATCACACATCCCATAGTCTTCACAACTGCCACATTAATAGTAGCACATTATTTCATCAAGCTGACACATCATAAAGTATTTCAGCATTTTCCTATCACTGTTCATTTATGACTTTTCAATTCCTTATTTTAAAAAACATTGTTCATGTCTTCAGAAATTATCTATGAATCTATTCATTCACTGGTCAATGGTATTCAGTGAGCACCTAATACATGCAAAGCACTCTCCTCTCTTCCGCTAAAGCCCCCAAGACAAGGTGCCTGGATTCGTGGGTCACACAGTTCTGGTCTTTGTGACCAGCCCCCACAGGCTAGGCAGCCAGCCCAGCACTCTAAAAGAATCAATAGTAGGTAGGTTCTTTCCTGTAGCGTCCTCTGACTCTGAGAGTCCCACCTCTGCTCCCACATCTCACTGCCTTGTATGAACTATCACCACCACCAAGCTCACACTCTGACCCATGTGCACACTGCCTACACCTTCCAACTACCAAGACATCTCCCCATGTCTGTCCATCTGGGAACATGCTTTGACCATGGGCAGGCCCAGCCTTTACACAAGGCTTCAGGTCTGTGCTGCCTCCTTGTCCACACTCTCCAATCTGGCCCATACCATTAGGACCCAATTATGTCTGTTCATCTGCTACACAATTTGTATGTCAACAAATATTTGCTCATGTTTCTTGGCATTAGGTGTATACATATGACTCCATTCAGGGACCTATATTATTTTTATTTTAAATTTTTTATTTTAATTTTAGTTAACATACAGCATAATAGTAAATTCTGGTGTACAATACAGTGGCGCAATACTTCCATATCACCTGTTGCTCATCACAACAAGTGCATTCCTTAATCCCCGAGTCATTTCTTGGTTACCTCTTTTTCCCTTTTGCCTGTTCGTTTTGTTTTTTAAATTCCACATGAGTGAAACCATATGGTATTTGTCTTTCTCTGACTTATTTCACTTAACATTAATACTATCTAGCTCCATCCATGTCATTCCAAATGGCAAGATTTTAATCTTTTCTTATAGATAATATTCCTTTGTATATATATTCCACATCTTCTTTCTCCATTCATCAGTTTACGGACACTTGGACTGTTTCCATAGTTTGGCTGTTGTAGATAATGCTGCTATAAACCATCAGGGTAAATGTATCCCTCTGAATTAGTATTCTTCAGGTAAATACCTAGTAGTGCAACTGCTACATCATAGGGTAGTTCTATTTTTAACTTTCTGAGGAACCTCCATACTGTTTTCCAGAGTGACTGCATCCATTTGCATTCCCACCAACAGCGTAAGTGGGTTCTTCCCCTTTGTCTGCATCCTTACCAACACCTGCTGTTCCCTTGTGTTACTGATTCTAGAACTCTCACAGGTGTAAGGTGATATCTCATTGTAGTTTTGATTTATTTCCCTGATAAGTACCTTTTTAAAAAAGGACTTTAAGTAATCTCTACACCCAACATGGGACTTGAACTCACAACCCCAAGATCAAGAGATGAATGCTCTACCAACTAAGCCAGCCAGGTGCCCAAGCATCTTTTCATGTGTCTGTTAACCATCTGGCTATCTTTTTTGGAAAAATGTCTATTCATGTCTTCTATTTTTAATTGGATTATTCATTTTGGGGATGTTTAGTTTTATAAATTCTTCATATACATATTTTGGATACTAATCAGGGATCTCTATATTCAAAAGAAAACTCAACACAATCCCTATCAGAATCTCAGATAACTTCTTTGTAGAAATTGACAGGCAACCCTAAAATTCACATGGAAACTTATGAGTCCCAGAATAGACAAAATAATCTTGGAAAAGAACAAAGTTGGAGAACTCACACATCCCCAATACAAAACTTACTACAAAGCTATAGTAATCAAAATAGTGTGATACTTGCATAAAAACAGACATGTCATCACTGGAATAGAATTGAGAATTCAGGAATAAACCCATATATCTACGGTCAACTGATTTTCAATTAAGACACCAAGACCATTCAATAGTGAAAAAACAGTCTTTTCAACAAATGGTGCTAAAACAACTCGATACCTACATGGAAAAGAATGAATTTGAACCCCTGCCTGATACCACATATAAAAATTAATTTAAAATGGATCAAAGTGGGATGCAAAGTGGGTGGCTCAGAAGTTGAGTGTCTGCCTTTGGCTCAAGGCGTGATCTGGGGGCCTGGGATTGAGTCCCGCATCAGGCTCCCTGCGAGCAGCCTGCTTCTCCCTCTGCCTAGGCCTGCCTCTCTCTCTCTCTGTCTCATGAATAAATAAAATCTTAAAAAATAAAAAATAAAATAAATTAAATGGATCAAAGATCTGAATATAGGAGCTAAAACTATAAAATACTTAGAAAACAGAGGCAGGGCGCATGGGTGGCTCAGTCCATTAAGCATCCAATTGATTTCTGCTCAGGTCACAATCTCAGTGTCATAAGATCGAGCCCCTCATCGGGCTCTGCACTGAATGTGGAGCCTGCCTAAGGGTCTCTCTCTACCTCTCCTTCTGTCCCTCCTCACCCCCACTTGGCCTCTTTCTCTCTCTCTTAAAAAAAGGAGGAGGAGGAAGAGGAAGAAGAAAACATAGGCATAAATCTTTATGTCCTAGAATTTGGCAATTTTTAAAAAGATTTTATTTCAGAAAGAGAGGAAAAGTGCACATGCATGGGGGAGTGGGTGGAGGGAGAGGTAGAATCTCAAGCAGGCTCTACAATCAGCACAAAGCCAAATAGGGGGCTCGATTCCACAACGTTGAGGTCATGACATGAGCTGAAATCAAGAATCGGACACTTAACCAAATGAGCCATCAGGCACCCCTCGGCAATTTTTTTTATATAACCCCCCCCCCAAAGCACATGCAACAAAAGAAAAATACACAAATTAGACATAATCAAAATTAAAAATGTTTGTGCTTCAAATAACACCATCAAAAAAGTGAAAACACAACCCACAAAAAGAAAAATATTTGCAAGTCTGATAAGGAACCAGTACTTATATAATGACAACATACAATTTGATAACAAAAAGACGATAAAATTTAAAAACAGGAAAAGGATCTGAATAGAAATTTCTCCAGTGAACACGTACAGATGACCAGGAAGGACAAGAAAAGACATTCAACATCATTAGTCATTAAGGAAATGCAAATCAGCATCACGAGGAGATCCCAACTTTACAACCAAAAGGATAACTATAATCCAAAAGATGGACCATAGTAAGTGCTGATGCTGATAGAGAGAAATGGGAACCCTCATGGACTACTGATGGGGATATAAAATCGTGCAGGCACTGTAGGAAACATTGTGGCAGTTCCTCAAGTGGTTATCTCCAACCAAGATAATTGCAGATTCACCTGAAGCATGAGAAATAACAGGCGGTCTTGTACACTCTGTCCAGTGTATGAGTTTCCCAGAGCTGCTGTAACAAAGTACCACAAACAGCGTGGCTTAAAATAAAATAAATTTGTTTTTATCGTTTCAAAGTCCTGGAGATCAGAAGTCCAACATCAAGGTGATAACAGGGCCATTCTCCCTCTGAAGCGTCCAAGGAAGAGTCCTTTCTTGCTTCTTCTAGTTTCTGGTGGCTATTGCAATCCTTGGTCTTCCTTGGTTCACAGATTTGTCACTCCAATCCTGCCTCCATGTGCACATTGCAAGCTTCTTTCTTGTGTCTGTCCATCCTCCTCTTAAGAGAACACCAGTCACTGGACATAGGGCTCACTTAAATCAGGATGATTTCATCTTGAGATCCTTAATAAATTACATTGGTGAAGACCCTGCATCCAAATAAGGTCACATTCTGTGTTTCTGGATGAACGTGACTTTGGGAGGACACTATTCAATCAATTAATATCCATGTCCCTCTGTTATAATATTTTGCAAAACTATAGCATACTATCATAACCAGGATACTGAACTGACACAAGATGCCAATCTTATTCAAATATCCTCAGCTTTCCTCGTACTCACATATAAAGCATCTGTGTGCTATTCGCCACAATTCCATCACATGTTCAGGCTCATCTATCTACCACCACAGTCAAGAGACTGAACAGTTCCATAACCTTTTTAAAGGATCAGTCTGGGGGCACCTGGGTGGCTCAGTGGTTGAGCATCTGCCTTCGGCTCAGGTTGTGATCCTGGGGTCCTGGGATCGAGTCCCACATTGGGCTCCCCACTGGGAGCTTGCTTCTCCCTCTGCCTCTGTCTCTGCCTCTCTGTGTCTCTCATGAATAAATAAATAAAATATTTTTAAAAATGTTTAAAGGGGGATCCCTGGGTGTCTCAGCGGTTTGGCACCTGCCTTTGGCCCAGGGTGCGATCCTGGAGTCCCAGGATCGAGTCCTGCGTCGGCTCCTGGCATGGAGCCTGCTTCTCCCTCTGCCTGTGTCTCTGCCTCTCTCTCTCTCTCTCTATCTCTCTCTCTGTGTCTACCATGAATAAATAAATAAAATCTTTTAAAAAATGTTTAAAAAATTTTTAAAAAAAATAAAGGATCAGTCTGGCTTTAGGATGGAGAATAGAGAGGGTAGGTACAGCATGGAAGCAGGAAAAATAGGAAGACCAGTTAAGGAGTACCTGCTCTAATCCAAGAAAGGCACAGTGGTGAACTGGATCCAAGTAGTGACACTGTGAGAGGGACAGTGGTGGCAGCACGGGGCTGTTGTGCTGTGGGTACAGCCAACAGGATTTTTTGATGGACTGAATAAAAGATATATGGGAGAGAGAGCAGAACTAAGAACTATTCCTTGTTGGTATTTTTACAAGCAAAAATGTAAATTTTTATATTGACTTAGGAGAACTAACATTTTTATGATGTCCAAGAACAGGAAGTATCTTTCCATAGTTCAGGTTTTCTGTTTTGGGAAACAATGTTTTAACACTATTTCTTACATAAGTTTTGTACATAAGGAAACTCACTTCTGAGTATCTTTCGCGGTGGTGTTGTAAAGGGGGTTACTGTTTTATACATTCAAAGGCTATTGATTTTTATATGTCAATTTTATATCTAGTTCTTTTACTGAATGATTTCATTGTCTACATTTTAGCAGACTCTCAGGATTTCCAGGTATAGTTATCTCACTTGCAAATAATTTTACTGCTTACTATTTATTTTCTAAATCTTTTGCCTCTAATAGTTCTTGTCTGATTACACTGCTTAATCCCATCAATAAAATGATGAAGATTAACAGAGATGATAAGCAGCCTAACTTTATTGTTGTCCTTGGCGGGAATGCCTCCAGGGTATCCCCACTAAGATGGATAAGTGAATGATGGATGGACAGATAGGAAGGAGGGAGGAAGCACAGGATGAATGGGTAGGGGAAGGAGGGATGATGGAAGACAAAGCTTGAAATAGATCCTGTCCCAGCTGAACTCTGACACAACTGTAGCCCCTCTGACTGTGACTGTAGCCTTAAGAGACCCTAACCCACAAGTCCCAGTATGAGAGCCTAACCACAGAAACTGTGAGATAATAAATTTCTGCTGTTTTAAGCTGCTATATTTGAAGGAATCTGTTACATAGCAATAAATAACTATCATACTATCTTTACTAAGGTAAATTTTGGCTAATTTTATTTTCCTAGGCATCTCCACTTTATCTAGGTTTTCACATTCATTTGCCAAGAATGGTACAAAACAGTTTCTTACAATGTTGTTATTCTGCAAAACAAGAAGGCACTCAAAGACTAATGTCAAAAAGAAACAGAACCTTGCTTGAAAGGCTCCAAGTGGCTAAATCTGGGATAATTTGAACATCAAAAGGAAAAAAAAAAGTAAAAGAAGACTGTTATATATTTAATAAACATGGATTCATTCTATAGCATTACCAAAAAGTGAGGGGCACGAGAGAAATAAAGTTATTTTTTAAAGAAAAGTGTCTGGTAGCAAATGGAAAGGGATGTCAGAATCCACCTACTGAAAGCACCACACAGCGCAAAGGTCCAACAGACACCACCTCAACCAGTGAGCAAACTGTAGCATCAACAACACTGGGACACATGACTCCTCATGTAATGGAAAAGTCCACAACGCTACCTACATAGTATTCTTGTCAAAATTGTTTGATCTGAATCTGATCATGAAGAAACAAAGCAGACATATTCAGATTGTAGGTCACTTTACAGAGCAAAGGACCTAGACTCCTCAAAACTGTACATGTCATGAAGGATTTAAGGGGAAATGGGGCTGGGCCTGTTCTAGACTAAAGAAAACAAAAGGACTAGACGTCTAACCAGATGCTAAGCATTACCTGTGATTTTTTTTAGGTCTATAAAGGATACATGAGGAACAAGTGGGAAAATCTGAATATGAATGCAACACTGTATAGATTATTAATAATATTGTATCAGTATTAAATTTCCTGAATTTAACTATTATGCTGTGGTTATATGAGAATTTCCTTTTTTAGGAGATACATACTGAAAGCCTTGGGGTAAAGAAGTATATAATACATGCAACTTACTCTCTACGGTGCATTAATAATAGTAACACATCACACAGAAAGAAGAATGATAAAGTCATTGATGAATCTAGGTGAAAGGTAAATGAGCACTCATTGATTTGACATTTTGTAAAGGATTGAAATTTTTCAAAATTAAAAGCTGGAAAAAAATATTTAGAGCTACTACTCTGATTTAAATTTTAGCTTGTTCCTTTCCCAAGTTTACATTCAAAACTTTCAGTTACTTTCTTGCTGTTAGAAGAGCTAAAGTAAATAATGAAATAGTTCACTGTAAAAGATCAACAGATATAGCAGGTCAGGTAACAAATGGTTAAAAGATATTAAACAAAACCAGAATAAGCCCTATTATAAAAACTACTACAGGGACGCCTGGGTGGCTCAGTCGGTGAAGCGTCTGCCTTCAGTTCAAGTCATGATCTCAGGGTCCTGGGATTGAGCCCTGCATTGGGGCTCCCTGTTCAGCGAGGGAGACTGCTTCTCCCTCTCCCTCTGTGCTCAAGCTTGCTTGCTCTCTCTTCTCTCTCTCAAATAAATAAATAAAATCTGAAAGAAAAGAAAAAAAAGAAAAGAAAAAAAGAAAAGAAAAGAAAAGAAAAGAAAAGAAAAGAAAAGAAAAGAAAAGAAAAGAAAAGAAAAGGACCACTACTACAACAGGGGTACCTGGGTAGCACAGTCAGTTAAGCACCAATTCTTGGTTTTGGTTCACGTCGTGATCTCAGGGTCATGGGATCAAGCCCTTTGTCAGGCTCCACACTTAGTGCAGTCTGCCTGAGATTCTCTCTCTCCCTCTCCCTCTGCCCTTCCCCCTACCCCATGCACTCACTCACACTCTCTCTCTAAAATAAATCACTTTTAAAAAAAATAATAAAAATTAAAAAAAATAAAAACTACTACAACATAAGTATCAGCATGGAAACATCTCAATTAGAGTCACACTTCTGCAAACAGCCTTTAGGACAGCCTCTAACCAACAAGCAAAACCAGAGTTTAATAAAGACTCATAGTTACCAGGTCCTAGAACAAAATCCCAGAGGATAGCTCCCAGATCTTCACAAGCACCCAGTTTACATACAACTTTACTAGGAATGGTGCCTTGGTTCCCCAGCTTACAGTCCTTTCACAGGATGAGTGCCTTCCCCAAAAGGAGGCAAGGGAGGAGTGTGTCCACAGAGGCTGCTGGAGGCCTGCACAGAGCACCCCCCAAGCAGAAAAACAGAGACAACAGGGCTCTGTTCATCTAAAAATAGCCAGGCTA
This sequence comes from Vulpes lagopus, assembly GCF_018345385.1. Taxonomy (NCBI): domain Eukaryota; kingdom Metazoa; phylum Chordata; class Mammalia; order Carnivora; family Canidae; genus Vulpes; species Vulpes lagopus. The sequence continues at coordinate 13,208,415 of NC_054835.1, read as the reverse complement.
CCACAGGGCCTGGAGCATGAGCTGGGGGAAGTGGCAGGTAAAAAATCGCAGGTATGATGCCACACAAAGCCTTGTCGGCCTGGGGGAAGAGCTCACAAACCACAGGAAGATGGCACGCACAGCAGAAACTCCACAGACACCTAGGTTCCTGAGCAGAGATCATGGAGGCCATGGTGAAGCAGGAAGAAGGGGCAGGCATGGACCTCAGCAACAGCCCCAGCGGCAGGGGTAAGATGTACTCTAACTGCAGAGCCAAAAGTAGTTTCTGAGGAACGGTTTCTGCAGACGAAGCCAATAACTACAGGATGAGTGGTCACAAGAACAGGCTCAGAGGTCAAGTGAGAGCTCCAGCTGCACACTGGGGTAAACGGTGCCCACCAGCCCTCCCAGCACTCAATATGTCCCTGAACCTGGAGACCAGGCAAAAGTGAGGCTGGGGTCAACACAGCACTGGCTGAGCTCACTCAAGGTAAGGACACAGAACAGGGGAACCAGGATGAGGCCCCGGGACACTTGAGCATCTAGAGGTCAGGTTCCAGAGGAAAGTCCTGCAAACAAGACAGAAAACAAACCAACGTGGTAGGTAAGACCAGAAGAGTAAAGTGTCCTAGAATCCCAACGAAGAAACTAACCACTCCTTTTTTCTTGCACTACTACGTCAAATGCTGTCAAGAGGTCTAGTAAGATTAAGGATGAGAACCAACAGACGTGGCAACACCTAAGTTAATGCTCAAAGGGCAGGCTGGGTAGGTCCTGAGGATAGCAAGGTAGAAGTCTGAGTCACTAGGATTTAACTTACAGAAAAGTAAAGATGCACATGAACACAAATGCCTCATGTTGGTAAAGCCAGGGTGACAGGATGTGCAAACAGAAAAGCAGCTAAATGTCTAATGTTCCAACACCTCTACACTCAAGAGGTCTATGGCAATGCTGGACCTAACCCCAGAGACCTCCCACTATGCCATACCTCATTACCACACTCACCCTGTAGGGTGGCAGATACAAAGACGAGTGAACTACAACGTGCATCCCACAGGACACACACCCCACAGGGCTCTGGTTTCTGGCAGCTCAGATCCACCCATGCACACTGACACTTGGAGCTCCACAACTGGGCAGCCACCGACAAGGCTGCATTCCAACTGCTGACTAATCTCTCCTGAGCCTTCACTCCTCTTATCTACAAAATGGGGGCATTCCTTCAGCCTTCTACTAAGTCCTCTTACTCTTTAGCTTCTTTCTTGGAGAATTTATCTCTCATTCTCTCCCCTTCATTACAGGACTTTAGTCCTAGATAATCCAAAATTAATGCAAACTCCAAATGCTCTTCATACTAAGACAGCACTGACCAACATAAACACAGGATGAGCCACAAGTATAATTTTAAATTTTCTAGCAGCCAAATTAATAAAAGTAGATATAAGAGTAATTTTAATAAATTTTACTTAACCCAATATATATCCAAATATTATTTCAACATACAACCAGTATTAAAGGGGATCCCTGGGTGGCTCAGCGGTTTAGCGCCTGCCTTCGGTCCAGGGCATGATCCTGGAGTCCTGGGATCGAGTTCCACATCGGGCTTCTGCATGGAGCCTGCTTCTCCCTCTGCCTGTGTCTCTGCCTCGCTCTCTCTCTCTCTGTGTCTCTCATGAATAAATAAATAAAAATCTTAAAAAAAAAACAAACCAGTATTAAATAATTAATACTAAAAAAATATGAAATATCTCAAGCCTCTATAATCCAGTGTGCACTTCACACAGTACATCTCAGTTTGGTGTGGACATATTTCAATGTTCAAAAACCACGAGTGGCTATAGCCAGCTTGTTGGAGATGGCAGCCACCTCTCCCTCCAATCTGTACATGTGCAGAAGCCAACCTTTCTCCAAGACTCCATTTGGAATCCTAAGCAAGATACCTGTGGTATCAGTCTGCAGCAGGCATGAACACACAAGAAGCTTCCTTTAACCAACCCAAGTGGTTCAGCATTTCCTCTTTGCTACTCCTGTAACATTTTTCTCTTTTAATAGTAATTGCCAAACTGTAATTGTGCCTGTGATTCTCAAAACTGGAATACAAGAACCTCCACAATGATAAGGTACCATGTTTATTTTCATGTGGTTCTAAGTTCAAAAGCTGACAAACAAAAGGCATTAAATGTCACAAAAGCAAAATAATGAAGAAACAAATGCATGAATAAATGGTTCCTATACACATCTGGAAGCCAGTTAGTTCCAAAAGATTTACTCTAGGACACCACCAAAAGAAAAAAAATTCATCAGCCAATTTTGGTTTCTTCGCCTTTTTCATTAAGTTTTACAACATTTACAGAACACCTAAAATGTGCCAAATAATATTCAAGGTGTTGGAAACTAAGAAAAGCTAAAGCCCTACTTTCAAAGAATTTACAGCCCAGCCACTAAAACAATAAAGAAATAACATATAAAGGAACCAGTAATTAAAACACAAATCATGTGGGGCACCTGCCTGGCTCAGTCGGTAAAATATGCAACTCTTGATCTCAGCATCACGAGTTCAAGTCCCACACTGGGTGGAGAGATTACTTAAAACACACAGACACACAAAGTATGTGTACTGACAAAGAACGAGGTGCTCTGAAAGCACAGGGAGTACAACTCCGTCAGAGGTCAGCAAACCAGAGCCTGCAGCCTGAAGGCCAAAGATAGCTTTGTTTTTAAATCCTAAAAACCATCTGAAATTCAAATCCCAATATCCACACATACAGTGGCACACAGCCAGACTCACTTGTCCACATGCATGGTTTGTGGTCTGTTTTCATGCTACAAGCTCAGCAATGATAGGCAAACACACCTATGCCGAGTGCCACCTTTAGCCATACTGTGACTGGACCTTCTTGTCATTGTCGTAACCAGTGCATACCCATCATATCAAAAGAAGATGAAAAAAGAATAGCGGACTTTGAATCTTTTTAATGCTCTAAATCCACAGATTACATACAATGTTACTGACTCCAATGGCAAAGCACTGGGCTTATAGTGCAAAGACATGGTAACAACAGTAAAAGGCAACAGTAAACACTGGCATCACAGACAAAGCACACATCACAGACTTCACAATTCACAGGAAAGCAGTAATCAGAAAAGTCAGAAAATCTAAGAAGCTCAACTCCAAACAAGATAAACTCAAAGAAGGACACCTGGGTGGCTCAGTGGTTGAGCATCTGCCTTAGGCTCAGGGCGTGATCCCAGGGTCCCCAGATCAAGTCCTGCATTGGGCTCCCCACAGGGAGCCTGCTTCTCCCTCTGCCTGTGTCTCGGCCTCTCCCTCTATGTCTCTCATGAATAAATAAATAAATAAATAAAATCTTAAAAAAAAAAAAAAAAAAGATAAACTCAAAGAGATACTCCCCTAGATACATTGTAATCAAACTGCTGAAAGCCAGAGAACTGTGAAAGCAACAAAAAAGAAGCAACTTAATCACATATAACAGAGACCCTCCATTAGGTTAGTAGCTGATCTCTCATCAGAAACCAGAGGCCAGAAGGCAGGGGGATGATACACTCAATGTGTTGAAAGAATGTCAACCAAGAATTCTACAGATACCAAAATACCCTTATAAATGAGGAAATTAAAGCATTTAATATTAAGAAAAGAATTTGTTACTGGCAGACCTACCCTGTAAGAAGTGTTAAGGAAGTCTTCCAGGTAAATATAAAAGATAGTATAAATGCACTTTTAGTTGTAACTGTTGCTTTCTTCTGTATGATTTAAAGGACAACTGCATAAAACAACAATTGTAACTGTAAATCTGTCTGGATAGGCACAGGGCACACAACACACAAAGATGTACTTTATTTGATTTTAACAGCACATGAAGGACAAAGGAAATGGAGCTATACAGGAGCAAATCTTTTATATAGCATTTTAACAAAACTGGTATTCATCAGCAGCCCAGGTGGCTCAGCGGTTTAGCGCCGCCTTCAGCCCGGGGTGTGATCCTGGAGACCCTGGATCAAGTCCCACATCAGGCTCCCTACATGGAGCCTGCTTCTCCCTCTGCCTCTCTCTCTTTCTCTCCTCTCTGTGTATTCTCATGAAGAAATAAATAAAATCTTTAAAAAAAAAAATGGTATTCATCCAAACTAGACTTTTACAAATTACAATATTAAATTTTTTCCCCAAGGAAACAAATGAAAGTATAGTTAAACAATGAGGGAAGTAAAATAGCACACTAGAAAATCTCTTTTCAACACAAAAGAAAGTAATGGAGGAAGAGAGGAACAAAAGACATAAGATATACAGACAACAAACACCAAACTACAGAGCAAATCCTATCTTCTCAGTAATTATATTACATGTAAATGGCTTAGATATTCCAATTAAAAGGCAGAGACTGTATGAAAAAAAAAATACAATCCAACTGTATGCAGTCTACGAGACATAGACTTTAGATCGAAAGATATGAAAAGACTAAAAGTAAAAGCCAGAAAAAGAGCTACAAAGAGAAATCACAAACCACAAGCAGAAGGGCTACATGGCTATTGGACAAAATAGACTTTAAAACAAGAACTATAAAAAATAAATAAATAAATAAATAAATAAATAAATAAATAAATAATAAAACAAGAACTATATTGCTAGAGACAAAGAGGAACACTTCATAATGATAAAAGGGCCAAAACAACGGGTAGATATAACAACTATAAATACACACACAACTAACAATAGAGCCTCAAACCACACAAAGCAAACACTGACAGAACTGAAAGAAAAGAGAACACAATACCAAGATACTCCAAAACCCTACCAGTAGTAACAGAGTCACTAAAAGACAAGGAAGAATGAGGAAGATTCCACAGCACAGACTAGCTCCATCTAACACACAGGGAACAACCTAAGGGCTGCACTGTACACACTATGTTCGAGCACTCATCACACCCTCTTCAAGACAGAACATAATCTGAGCCATTTTTTTAAAATTAACTAATTGAAACAAATCAAAGTATATCTTCTGACTATAATGGAATTATATTACAAATCAATAAAATAGGGATATCTATGAAATACCTAAATATCTGGAAATTAAACAACATACTTCTAACTAATCCATGGGTCAGGGTGCCTGTCTGGCTCAGTTGGTAGAACATGTAATACTAAAAAAAAAAAAAGAACATGTAATACTTAATCTCAGGATTGTGAATTCAAGCTCCATGCCCAATAAATCAATAAGTAATAAATAAATCAATAAATAATCAATTAACCAATCCAGGAGTCAAAGATATCACAAGAGAAAAAAAAAATTTTGAACTGAAAAAAATGAAAACACAACATATCAAAATTTATAGGGGGCCACTTGTATTAGTTTTTTTTTTAATTTTTATTTTTTTATTTATGATAGTCATCACAGAGAGAGAGAGAGAGGCAGAGACACAGGCAGAAGGAGAAGCAGGCTCCATGCACCGGGAGCCCGATGTGGGATTCGATCCCGGGTCTCCAGGATCGTGCCCTGGGCCAAAGACAGGCGCTAAACCGCTGCGCCACCCAGGGATCCCTGTATTAGTTTTCTAGGGCTGCTGTAACAGTATCATAACGGGGTCAATTAAAACAGCAGAAATTCATTGTCTCACAATTCTGGAAGCCAGAAGTCCAAAATCAACATGCCAATTGGGCCATGCTTTCTCTGATGGTTCTAGGAGTGGTCTTTCTTCCCTCTCCAGCTTCTGGTATTTGCCAGCAAGCCTTGGTATTCTGCGGCTTATAGGTGTCACTCCAGGATATGGTTGTCCTTTCCATGTATGTCTTCACATTGTCCCCTCCATGTATGCCTGTCCTCACAAAGCTCTCTCCTCTCTTATGCCAGTACCAATCTCATTGTACTAGGAGCCATCCTATTCTGGACCTCATCTGATTGTCTACAATGAACCCATTTCCAAATAAGGTCACATCCTGAGATATAGGGTGGGGGGGAACTTCAACCTACCTTTTTGGGGGTCACAAATCAACCATAACACAGCTAAAAAGTGCTTCAAGGGAAATGTATACCTCAAACTCCTATATCAGAAAAGAACTCAAACCAAGATCCTAAGCTTCTACCTTAAGAAACTAGAAAAAAAGGCAAATTAAACCCAAAGCAAGCAGAAGAAAGTAAATGAAGAGTGGAAATAAATGAAAAGAATTTTAAAAAATAAAGAATATCAACAAAATCAAGTTACTTCTTTGAAACTTCAACATAATTCACAAACCTTTGGCTAAATTGACCAAGAAAAACAGAAGACCCAAATTACTAATATCAAGAACGAAAGAATATTACTACTTGCCTTCTAAAAAAGAGAAAGAATTTTTTTAAATATTTTATTCATTTATTCATGAAAGACATAGAGAGATGAGAGACCTAGGCAGAGGGAGAAGCAGGCTCCCTGTGGGGAGCCTGATGGCTGACTTGATCCCAGGACCCGGGGTCCACGACTTGAGAACTTGAGCCAAAGGCAGATGCTCAACAACTGAGCCACCCAGGCACCCCGAGAGAGAATTATTTAATATATTATTTTTTAAATTTTATTTATTTATTCATGGAGGGAGAGAGAGAGAGAGTGAGAGGGGGGCAGAGACACAGGCAGAGGGAGAAGCAGGCTCCATGCAGGGAGCCCGATGCAGGACTCAATCCCAGGTCTCCAGGATCACCCCCTGGACTGAAGGTGGCACTAAACTGCTAAACCACCAGGGCTGCCCTCAAGAGAGAATTATAAGGGAATACTACAAACAACTGTATGCTGAGAGAGTAGAGGAAATGAACAAATTCCTAGAAAGACATAAAATACCAAAAATGACTTAATAACAGAAACCCTGAATACCTAAAACAAGTGAGGAAATTAATCGTGAAAGAACTTCCAACAAAGAAAAGCCCTAAACCAGGATGCCTGGATGGATCAGTGTGTTAAGCGTCTGCCTTCGGCTCAGGGTGTGATCCTGGAGTCCCGGGATTGAGTCCCACATTGGGCTCTCTGCATGGAGCCTGCTTCTCCCTCTGCCTATGTCTCTGCCTCTCTCACGAATAAATAAATAAAATCTTTAAAAAGAAAAGAAAAGAAAAGGGATCCCTGGGTGGCGCAGTGGTTTGGCGCTTGCCTTTGGCCCAGGGCGCGATCCTGGAGACCCGGGATCGAATCCCACATCAGGCTCCCGGTGCATGGAGCCTGCTTCTCCCTCTGCCTATGTCTCTGCCTCTCTCTCTCTCTCTGTGACTATCATAAATAAATAAAAATTAAAAAAAAAAATCTTAAAAAAAAAAAAAGAAAAGAAAAGAAAAGAAAAGAAAAGAAAAGAAAAGAAAAGAAAAGCCCAGAACCAAATTGCTTCAGGGGTAAATTCTACCTTTTTTTTTTTTTTTTAAGATTTTATTTATTTATTCATGAGAAACACAGAGAGAAAGAGGCAGAAATACAGGCAGAGGGAGAAGTAGGCTCCATGCAGGGAGCCTGATGTGGGACTCAATCCCGGGACTCCAGGATCACACCCTGGGCCAAAGGCAGGCACTAAACCGCTGAGCCACCCAGGGATCCCCTCTACCAAACATTTAAAGAACAAATAACACCAATCCTTCACAAACACTTCCAAAAAAATAGAATATACTTCCCAACTCACGAAGCCAGTATCACCCTCCCACCAAACACTCAAAGATACCAACAAAAAAGAAAAAAAGAAAACCACAGACCAATGTAATGTCCTTTATGCAAAAGTCCTCAACAAAATACTACCAAACCAAATGCAACAAGATATACGAAAGGTTAGATACTGTGACAAAGTGGATTTACTGCAGAAACAGTTCAACATACAAAAAGTACTGCAATACGCAATATTAATGGAATAAAGGACAAAGCCATATGACCATCTCAACAAATGCAGAAGAAGCACTTAAAACTCAATACCCCCTTCTAATTTAAAAAAATTTAAAAAAAACAAAACACTCAAACTGTGAATAGATGAAAACTTCCTCAACCTGATAGAAGGCATCTACAAAACTCCAAGGCCAATGCCATAGTTCATGGTGAAAGACTGAAAGCTTCTCCCTAAAAACAGGAACGAGACAGGGGTGGCTGCTGTCACCACTTCTATTCAACATGTTACTAAAGGTTCTAGTTAGAGGGATTAGGCAAGGAAAAGAAATATAAGGTACCCAGATTTGAAAGGACAAAGTAAAGCTCTTCTACCTCTATTCCCAGATGACATGATCTGTACAGTTGACATATATGACACATCTGTACAGATGACATGATTTGTACAGTTGAAAAAAAACAAGGCGGCAGGTCATGGTGCTAACCCCTGCACAGCTAAAGATCCACATAGAACTTTGGAGTCCTTTAAAACTTAACCAAGAGCGGACTGTTGACCAGAAGCCTTATGGATAACATAAACAGTAAATTAACACATATTTTGTATATCATATACTGTATCCTTACAGTAAAATACGCTAGAGAAAAAAACATTAAGAAAATCATAAGGAGGACAGCACGGGTGGCTCAGTGATTTAGCACCTGCCTTAGGCCCAGGGTGTGATCCTGGAGATCCGGGATCAAGTCCCACATCGGGCTCCCTGCGTGGGGCCTGCTTCTCCCTCTGCCTGTGTCTCTGCCTCTCTCTGTGTGTGTCTCTCATGAATGAATAAATAAAATCTTTAAAAAAAAATCATAAGGAATATACTTTAGAGTACTATGCTCTATTTATTAAAAAAAAAAACCTGCATGTAAGTGGACATGCACAGTTCAAACCCAAGTTGTTCAAGAGTCAACTGTACATATAACATATATTCTATGTACATAACATTTGTTAATAAAGTTCTCCCAGAAACCGTATTTATGTTATGCCTAAATGTCTTAAGATTACTGAAACTGTTTAAGGTATGAGAACAGATACTACAGAACCATAAGGGTAGATTCTAACAGACCACTTCTGTAAGGGAAGGAAAACAGACGGGTAGACAAGTCAGAGGTGGGGGAACACCTGACTTTCACCAGCCAGTAATACAGTGGGCGTTTTGTTTTAGCCTCTAGCATTCATTCATGGAGCTCACAAAGCACAGGCAAAGGGCAAGGATACGCAAGCAACGAAGACTCTCTAAGCCTACATGCCAGCCTTGGAATCTGATGGGGAGGAGAAGACTGGACTTCAAGGACAGAAATCAGTTTACAACCAGCCTAGCAAACAATTTTAAAACTACACAAAACAGAAAGCCCTCTAGGCCTTTCTCAGGGAGCACTCTTTAGGCCACTGGGTGTCAGATGCTTTCCATTAACAAAGACTCAGTCCTTCCATTGAAACTAATGTAATATTGTGTGTCAAGTATACTCCAATTAAAAAAAAAAATCTCTCTCCTTTCCCATGAGTTGTACTTCATGGTAGCCAAGCAATTTTTCCTTGTAGAAATACTCCAGATAATAAATGAAGAAAGTCTGCCATTTCGCAGTTAATGACTCTGAGCAATAAATATCAATGATTGTTAACAGCACAAAACAAGACGACCAGACTTATTATGCCCGATTAAAAAAACAAAACAAAACAAAACTCAGTACTAGTTACAAAGCATTCTTGCTAAAAAAGAAAAAAGAAAAGAAAAACTTTTATTTTTTTATTTTTATTTTATTTTTTTAAGAAAAGCTTTTAAAAGACAAACCTACATCTGATGCAGTCTCTAGCCCTGGGTTGTCCAACTGAAAAATAATGTGAGCCACAAGCATGAGCCGGGTTTGTGATTTTCAGTTTCCTAGTAATCCCATTTTTAAAAAGGAATTAGAGGGATCCCTGGGTGGCGCAGTGGTTTGGCGCTTGCCTTTGGCCCAGGGCGCGATCCTGGAGACCCGGGATCGAATCCCACATCAGGCTCCCGGTGCATGGAGCCTGCTTCTCCCTCTGCCTATGTCTCTGCCTCTCTCTCTCTCTCTCTCTCTCTGTGACTATCATAAATAAATCAAAAATTAAAAAAAAAAAAGTTTAAAAAGGAATTAGAAACACAAATTACTTTTAGTAATATTTAACCCAATATATCCGAAATACTGTATTTCAACATGCAATTAGTATTTTTTGAAGTATTAATGTGATACTTTACTAAGTCTTCAAAATCCTGTGTATATTTTGCACTTACAGCACATCTCAATTCACACTAATCACGTTTCCACCGCTCAAGAGTGGCATGACAGCTATCAATATGAAAAACAACAGCTCTAGATCTTAAATATCAATGACAGTAAATACAGAGAACAGAGGAACATGTAAACATCATAGCAATGCAATCAGCAAAATCAAGATTATGGAAAGTTTTGGGACAAATGAACCATTATCTTCAAAACAACTGCAAAAGAAAAATAAAGACATGTCAATCAATATATGAGATTTAAGAGAAATCTATCAAGGGCAATGAATAGACCATATTTTGTTCCTAATTTGAAATAAGAAATATCAACAGTAACTGCATATTTATTAACTGAAATATTTATATTACCTGAAATATATATTCACAGATGGAGTAGAGACTGTCCTTGAGGAGGTAACTGTTGATGCCAGAGACAGGTATGCAGAGGTTCATTCAACTATCATACATCTTTTTTTTTTTATTTTATTTTTTTAAAGATTTATTTATTCATGAGAGGCACAGAGAGAGAGAGGCAGAGACACAGGCAGAGGGAGAAGCAGGCTCCATGCAGGGAACCCGATGTGGGACTCGATCCGGGTCTCCAGGATCATGCCCTGGGCCAAAGGCAGGCACTAAACCGCTGAGCCACTCAGGGATCCCCCCATACATCTACTTCTAAATAGTTTGGAAAACTTCCATAATAAAGAATCTAAAGTATCGGGCAGCCCGGGTGGCTCAGCGGTTTAGTGCTGCCTTCAGTCCAGGGCCTGATCCTGGAGACTCGGGTTTGAGTCCCACATCAGCCTCCCTGCATGGAGCCTGCTTCTCCCTCTGCCTGTGTCTCTGCCTCTGTATGTGTGTGTCTCTCATGAATAAATAAATAAAATCTTAAAAAAAGAATCTGAAGTACCTGCGTATGTACTTGCCTGTATAGGCTCAATAATAACACCAACGGCCTGCCAAGAGAACTGAGTGCTTGAGAACAAAGGAGATGCTTCACTTTATACTTTTATATTTCTTTGAATTTTGAACCATGTAACTTATCTTACCTACTCAAAAAACTGAATTTTCACACAAACATACTTTGACTCAATCCACTGGCCTCTGCAACCCCACCATGTCACCAGGCCCAGGCCTACTCCCTACTGCTTCCTCTCCCGCCTTCCTTCAATCCACTCTCCACACAGCAGCCAGAGTCATCTTTTTAAAATAGCATTCTGTGCCTAAAATCCTTCACTGACTGTCTACAGTACTTAGGAAACCACCAACTGGTTACCAAGGCAACAAGACCCTATATGACCTGGCCCTGCCTCTTCAGCCTCACCTCGTGCCACTCACCCCTTCTGACCTAGTAATTCCACCCTATACCAAAGGATACAGACTCACCCAATTCATGATTGAGGAAACTGGGACATCTTTACAAAACACACCATGTGGCTCTATTAAAAATGTTAAAGATACGGATGCACAGGAAATAATACACGAAAGAGAAAGATGCAGACAGCACATGCTCACTGATTCCAGACACTTTTAAATATGAACATGCACATTCACAAGGATCAGAAAAAACAGATGACAAATATTTGACATTTTTAGGTTTCAATTTTATAAATTTGTTAAAATGACTTTTTAAAAAAAAAGAAATGTACATACTGTACCTCAGCATTCCAACTCATCCTTCACCTCTCTGAAGACCTGGACTAACCCATCTTCTTCAAGGAACCTTTCCCAACACAGTTCTGGCTGCAGCGATGAATGCAGCAGCACAGGCCTTTCTTTTCTCGTTAACTTTTAACTGATTCCATCTCATTTCCTACTTGGTAATATCTGCTCCACCACATTTTTACGTTTTGTGAAATCAGGATCTCAAAAATGTGCATGTCCCCTTACACAGTACACAGACTAGCACTTCACAAATAGAAGGTGCTCGGTAAATGCTTACAGACCCCCTGGAAAGAGCATTTTAAATATACTCCGATCAGAACCTACAAACCTATTAACAGAACAAACCTATTAAAATTGGGATGCAAAAAGCAGTCAAAAACTTTTCTAAGTAAAATACCAACAGACAGTAATACAATTGGGAAAGTGACCTCTCATCTAGGAAGACACCATTTTGAAGGAAATGTCTCCTTCAAAGAGTAGTGTTTCAAAACTCAAAACCTGTAGTTTTGAGATTTTTTTTTTTTAAATAAGTGAAAATACTATTTGTTAAGTAAAAGCAGAACAGTAAATGGGAGGACTTCAATCTAGAACAGATACACTCTGTACTACACCTACAATAGGTCAGAGTAACCAGGCTCCAACTATTCCCTATGTGACTGGCTGAGTCAGCATCATCGTAACATGAAATCAAACCACGCACTTACTAGAAGATAAAGGCTTCTATCAAGCATGGTAAGACCAATGAAATGCTAAATATGAAGTTCCTAAAGAAAAGAACATGGCTCTCATTAGCTCAATTATTTTCAAAGACAAACTCAATAAAATGTGGTCCAACATAAAAAAAACGTTTTATGATAGGACAGGAAACAGAAGCAGGAAACAAGGACTCTGGTACCGATCACACGTGAGATCTCTGAGCATTAGGGCTAAGAGACACTCACTGCTCTTGCTCACCTTTATTGTGACTCCAGAACCTTCCCCAATAGTGAGCGCAGAAACACAAACCACAGAGATCCTGAGAGGCAGCCCTTTCCACGGGGAGGCTATGTTTTTAGTGTGGGTGAAAACTCACTTCTCAAGACCCTTCTGATGTCTGCACAACAGAACGAACATTTTCTACCCTCCTTAGTAAAAATCAACCAAAGACAAGAACAGGAAAAAGAAATGTAAACTTCATCTAAGACACATTTTAGAGCCCTACATGAAACGTGAAGAGGAAGATGAAGGAGAGCTAAATCACTGCACAGAGCAGAGGAAAAGGAACCCAACCAAAGGGGTTCCTGCTCAGAAGCAGGCTGACGGAACCCACAGCACCACAGAGAGGTTCAGAAGATGAGGGTGATACTCTAGGCTAAAAAGGGGTGTAGGTGTAAAATTCCACCCAGGAGCATTGGACTCCTGGTCCCCAGACCCCTCCTACAGACTCAGACAAGCACTCCTCTCTGGGACCTGCAGAGACCAGGGGGTTAGCTCTGACGAAACTACACCAGGAGTGTCCCATACTGGGGACCATAGCAGAAAAGTCAGGAGTAAAGTCCACAACTACAGGCAGAGAAATTAGGTCAAGGCCATGGACTGAGCCACAGGAAGACCCTCCTCCTCCTCCTGCCCTGTATCCTAGCTCCACAACGTCCAGCTCACCAACAAGGCAAGAGACTTGAAGGAGCCTTCTCTGAGGAAGTCAGACCAGGGGATAGTAACATTTGGAGGAAAGCCAACAGAAAAGTCCATCTTTGCCCTCCACTAAAGAAACAAGTAAACAAGCCCCTAAACTCTCAGCTTTCCATTTTTAGCACTTTATTCTTTTTTTTAATAACAAATTTATTTTTTATTGGTGTTCAATTTGCCAACATACAGAATAACACCCAGTGCTCATCCCGTCAAGTGCCCCCTCAGTGCCCGTCACCCATTCACTCCCACCCCCCGCCCTCCTCCCCTTCAGCACTTTATTCTTAACGGTGACTAAACAGCCAAGGATCACCAGGCTGGAAGAAGCTTTCCAGAATGAAATAAAGAAGTTAAAAAATACAGCAGCAAAGAGAAAGCAGGGGAAACAGAAAAAAGGCAGAAAACCAATTATTTTATTTTATTTTATTTTATTTTATTTTATTTTATTTTATTTTAAGTAGGCCACAGGCCCAGCATGGAGCCCAACACGGGGCTTGAACTCACCACCTTGAGATCAAGACCTGCACTGAGGTCAAAAGTCAGATGCATAAAGGACTAAGGCACCCAGGGACGCCATAGTTTTTTTAAGTTTTAATTGTATTTTAAGAAACTTAACTGAGGGATCCCTGGGTGGCACAGGGGTTTAGCGCCTGCCTTTGGCCCAGGGCGCGATCCTGGAGACCCGGGGTCGAATCCCACATCGGGCTCCTGGTGCATGGAGCCTGCTTCTCCCTCTGCCTATGTCTCTGCCTCTCTCTCTCTCTCTCTCTCTCTCTCTGTGTGTGACTATCATAAATAAATTAAAAAATTAAAAAAAAAAAGAAACTTAACTGAAATTAAGCAGATACTGTGTACGTTAAACAAGAACAGGAGCCATTAAAAAAAGGGAGAAAAATGTAAAAATACAAAAACAGAAGTTAAAAATTCAGTGAAAGAATAGTCAAAAATGCTCCCAAATAGAACAAAAAGATTAAGACATGACCAGGATAAAAGCTTTCAAAAATTAGAATACCAAGGCAGCCCGGGTGGCGCAGCAGTTTAGCGCCGCCTTCGGCCCAGGCCATGATCCTGGAGTCCTGGGATTGAGTACCATGTCAGGCTCCCTGCATGGAGCCTGCTTTGTCTCTGCCTCTCTCTCTATGTCTCTCATGAATAAATAAATGAAATTTTTTAAAAAATAGAAATTTTTTAAAATTCTATTTTTAAAAAAATAGAATACCAGGGCGCCTGGGTGGCTCAGTGGGTTAAGTGTCTGACTCTTGGTTTCAGCTCAGGTTGTGATCTCAGAGTCGGACTCTGAACTCAGCACAGAGTCGGCTTGAGAGTCTCTCTCTCCCTCTGCCTCTGCCCCTCCCCCTGCTCTATTGCTCTCTCTCTCCCCCTCTCAAAATAAATTCTTTTTTAAGACAAAAATTATAATATTAAGTACACAAAGTACAACATTCAACTGAAATAGTAGAAAACAACTATCTCAAATATATTGTACAAAATTTCCTATAAACAAAACGGCATCAATCTCCAGATTTCAAGCCACTTAATATCCTGCATGATAAATGAAAAAACGCTACCATTAAGGCACATCATAACAATTAGGAAAATCAAGGATGCAATGATCCTAAAAACTTGGCAGGGGAATAATGGTTACCAAGACTTTAAAAATGAAACTGGATTTCTCAATAGCAACAATGAAAACTAGAAGATATGAGAGCAGTAACTTAAAAATTACTTCCAACTGGAATGTCAAGCCCAAACATATTCTTTCAGTGTGGTGGGAGAATAAGTACATTTTCAGACACACAAGTCCCAAAAGTCTGCCTCCCAAAAAACTACTGGTAAGCTACTAGAGAATGTGTTCCACCACCACCAGTGAATAAACACACAGACAGGAGCCATTAGACTCAGGGAAAGAGAATGATGGGGAGACTCCCAGGACGTCAATGTGTACCAAGTCAAGAGAACAAGTGCATCCTGACCTGGCAGAGTGACTCAGGAGCACCAGAGAAGCAAATGTTGAGCTGACAGGACCAAGCAGAGGGAACTTAAACTCAGAAACATTTTACAGAATAGAAAGTGCAAAAGCATTATTCTGAAGTTCAAAGGAAACCAGGCAAATGAAAAATGAGGCAATTATTAACTCCAGGAAGAAAAAAGGCTATACAGAAAAAGAAATACAAGGTGCCTGGCTGGCTCAGTTGGTACAGCCCTCGACTCTGATCTCAGTTTGTGATTTGCGCCCCACACTGGGTGTAGAGACTACTAAAAAATAAAATCTTAAGGGGCACCTGAGTGGCTCTCAGTTAAGCATCCAACTCTTGGTTTCCATGCAGGTCATGATCTCAAGGTCGTGGAATTAAGCCCTGAATCAGGTTCTATGCTCAGGACAGAGTCTGCTTAAGGTTCCCTCCCACTTGCCCTTCCCTCTGCTCCCACACTCTCTCTCTCTAAATCAAATAAGATCTTTAAAAAATAAATAACAAGTATATATATATATATATATATATATATATATATATATATACACATATATATATATATATAATTGTAGTTTACCACATGGCTCAGCACAGCACGATAATGACCTGAACAGACTGATGATTTTGGATGTGAATTTAACCAAAATTTTGAGTTTTCTAGAGAACAGAGAGTATGAGAGCACTGAAGTCATCATCTATCATTCGTGGAAGCCAACATTTAACCCCTAAAATTGGTGAATGAGGCATGGCAACACAAGCATATTATTTAGATACATGAAGTAAATGTTAAAGAGTGTCAAGTGGCTGCTGCTCTCTACAAAGTCAAGAGAGAAGGAGGGTGGCCTCTTTAAAATATCTTTTAGAACTATTTGCTTTTTTTTAACTTTCTTCAGTATTTTTTTTTTTTTTTTTGTCTAAGTAGGCTCCACATCCAATGTGAAGCTTCAACTCACCACCCTGAGACTCAGTGTTGTAAGGACTAAGCCAGCCAGCCACTCCAGCACTACCTGATTTTTTAAACCATGTATATGTGCATGTATTTTTTTTAACAAAAAAGTAAGTTTAAAGAAAGATACAAAGTAGCCGCCCTGCTAGAAAAGCCTACAGTCTGCCTGGGAATGCTCTCCTGTGGAAAGGTGACATTTTGCTGGGTCAAAAACCTTATGTCAAGTGCATTACTCTGTGCTCTGGCGCTGGGTGATCCTGAATATACATTAAACCCCAGAACCCCCCACATACTAATCCACAAAATGGGAGCAGTGGATACATTCCACTCTATTAGTTCTCTATAGTGTGAAAAAGAGGTGACTGTCTTTCTAGGTCAAGGAAAAGAAGAAAGAATAAACATGCAATTAGCTAAGTATCAAGCATTCAGTTTTCTAGTTTAATCATTTGGCAATCAATGAACCCTGATCCAGTCACCGTTTCCCATATTTAGTAGCAAGAGAGGATCCTATGCCTACCCACTGTCCAGGAGGCCCCTTACTCTATCATGCACCTCCATCATAAACACTTAAGATCATGAATCTAAACCCAGAGCTTTTATTCATGTAAAATGACCACCACCAACACAGCACACGTTCAATGAGCTAAACTACCTGCATCCATGGTCTCCGGCACAAGCTCTGAGCCTTGGGATGCACTGTGCCTGTTTCTTCATCTGCAAACGGGAACAGAACAAAACCTACCCCACAAGATCGCTGTCAGGCTGTAATGAGTAAACTCGAGCACAGCACTACAGCAGGACTGAACACAAGTAAGGGCTTAGGAAACAGCCTGGAATGCCTGGGTGGCTCAGCGGTTGAGTGTCTGCCTTCCGCCAAGGGTGTAATCCTGGAGTCCTGGGACAGAGTCCCACAAAGGGCTCCCTGCATGGAACCTGCTTCTCTCTGCCTATGTCTGCCTCTCTCTGTGTGTGTCTCATGAAGAAAGAAGAAAAAAAAAGAAAGAAAAGAAAAAAGAAAGCCTGTCATTATCATCAGCTCAGTTAAGCCCTCTATTCAAGACTGGAACGAGAGCCATTGGGGTCAACTGCTCATCAATTATTTATTAAGAACCTACTATGCGCCAGACACCCAACAAGTGCTAGTCCCGTCACTGGCTATGCCAAGTCACTCAAGTCTTCCAAGCCTGTTTTCCTCTTCTGCTAAGTAGGAAATAATAGTACCTGCTGCACAGAGCAGAGAGGGGCAGGGAGAGAACTTACCTAAAGTAAATCACAGGGCCCTGAGCCACAGCGAGTGCTCGATAATACCATTAATCACCACACATCATCTCTCCACAAACCTGGAAGTGACTTGCAGAGTTAACTAGTTCACCTGCTTGTTCCAGAGCCTATGGTAGGGATTCACTTAATTCTCCTGCACCCTCCCCGTTTCCTTACTATCAACACTCCCAAAGGTAGATAAGAAAAAAGACCGCACGTTACTTGGATTAAAATACACAGCTGAGTGTGTGCACGGGGAGGCTGCACCTTCGCTTTCTCAAGCCCCCACGTTACTACTACACGGAGCTCTCTGGGAGGGCGACTAGCGATCACCCTCCCTCCACACGGGTCCCGCCAGGAGCCCAAAGCCCGCACGGAGCCCGCACAGCTCCCGCATGGGATCCCGCACTGGGTCCACGGGCTCCCTGCCTCCCGCTCGCTTCTCCCTCCGCCGCGAGGCCAGAGGTCCCCCCGCATGAGAGCCTGGTCTCCGCGCGGCCACGAGCTGGGACACAAACTATCGTCCACAATTAGCAAAAGGGAAGCCTACACGGCAGGAGCGAGACCACGGGAACTTTTTAGATCCAAAGCCCGTGGAGGCAGTTTGTTCAGAAATAAACTGAAGTCGTGCCTTCCTGCTTCTGACAGCCGCCAGGGCTGGGCAGCATTGTCTGGGGAGAAGCGCGCCGGGCCGGCCAACTTTTCCTTAAAGCCAGTGCCATCCTATTCGGAACAAAGTGAAAGGTCAGCGGGGCGCAGGAGAGAGAGGCGCGGGGAGCGGACGGCCTCGCCTCGGCTCGCGCCGCGAAGTTGGCCGGCTCGCCCCACTTTCCCTTTTGTCCTCCGCCCCTTCCGCGGGGCTCCCCGCAGAGGCCCCGTGCGCGCGGGGGCGGACGACGCGGACCCGGGCGGCCGGCCCTCACCCCGCGCCCCGCCCGCCGGCCGCCCCCCGCCCGCCGCACAAAGCGCGCCCCGCGCGGCGCGGCCCGGACGCCGGCGGCCTCGGCCCGGCCTCGGCCTGAGGCGCGGCGGCGGCGGCGGGGAGGCGCGGGCCCGCCCGGCCCGCTCCGGCTCGGCGCCCCCGCCTGCGCCCGCGCGCCCTGCCTGCCCGCCGGCTCCGCGCCCGCCGGCTCCGCGCCCGCCGCCCCCGCCGGCCCGCCGCCCCGCTCCTCACCTCGGCATCGGCGGCGGCCATGGCCCGGGCCCGCAGCGTGGCCCCGCCCCTCCCGCGCGCCATCGCCCCGCCCGCGCCTCGCGGCTCAGGGCGGGGCGGGGCTGGTCGCGCGCGTCTGCGCCTGCGCCCGCGCCCGCGCCGGCGCACTGCGGCCCCGCGTGCGGCGTCCCCGGCGCCAGCCAGCGCCGACCGGAACCGGGACGCGCGGGCCGGGCGGGGGGCGGGGCTGGGCGCAGTGGCCTTCCGGGGGCGTCGTGCCGGCCGGGCGTTGTTCTCCGGTTTTCACAGTTAGCTTTTCCTTCTACGTGGTCATTCCGGTGGCCTGGCCGGGGTGGAGAAGGACCCCTGACCTCTAACCCCGGACACACTTGGCTTCCGCCGGCCTTCGCCGAAGGCGGATCGTGACGTGCGTCCTAGGGCGGTACCCGGGTTTAGGGTCTTCCCGGCGTGCTGGGCAGTGCCCGCCTGGAGGGTGCTTCTGGGCCGCGCCCCGGGCTGGGGGTGCCCCGGCCGAGGGATGTCGCGCTGGGAGCGGGTGCCGGCGGGGACGCGGGCGCGCCGCCGAGGAGGACGCCTCAGTGAGCAGTGTGGCCTCCACCTGGGGTGATGGTCCAGCTCGGGACGCCCCGGCCAGCGGGCGCTTCCGCCCTCCCTGGGTGGGGACGGTGCCCTGACTGGGAGGCCGGGGTGGCTGGAGGATGCCCCCAGCAGGAGCTGGCCCCCGCCGGGCCGGGGCGCTGCGGTCAGGGGGTGTGCCCCCGCGGGGCTGCCTCCCTCCGCAGCCCCGGCTCTTTGATCCGGCCTCTGCCCGCCAGCCTGCTGCGCACCAAGCATCCCATCAACTGGCTTCGCCCACCCGCTCCCACAGCCAGACTTATTTTTTACCACCTTCTGGGAGTTGAAGGAAAGATGGAAATTGGGATTCTCTGGCTAGTCTTTGCAGCAGGAACTGGGGAGACCCTGACTGGAGGGCTAATCTGTCTCCCCCTCGCTCAGGAGGGCTGGGTCCCAGGGGACCCCAGGAAGATGACGGAGGTGACCACTGACCGTGCACACGATGCAGAGGAGGAGGACAGGTGTGAGCACCCGGGAAGTCTCCCCACGTTTCTCTGGGACAGCCTCAGGCAGCTCCCAACAGGCTTAGGACCCCAGTCCATCGGAGCCGGCGACTGGACGCCCAGTACTTGTGGTCAGCACAGCACACCCAGGCCACCTGCACCCACACGTGCCTGTCACTGTCCTCCCATCTCCACACCTGCCAGGCAGGCCCTCCTTTGTCCCTTCCCTGAAATGCTCTCCCCCACCCCCAGGGTCTCAGATACCACCACTTCAAGGAAGCCTTCCCTCACCAGCCTGTTGGAAACCATACTGCACCCCAGAACTTCCTTGCTCTGTTGGATTCCATGGCACTCCACTGCTATGTTGTCTTTCCCACTAGAATGTAACCGAGACAGTCCAGGATTTTTATCTCCTATGCCCTAATCCCTACAACAATGCTTAGCAGGAAGGAGACAAATATTTGTTGAATAAGTTTGATGTGAAGGAAACATCCTTCACCAGGCAAACACCAGCCGTAAGTGACTGTGCCAGAAGTAGGACATGCTCCCCTTCTGCACTGTCAGCACAACCCATCTGATCCTGGTGTGGTCGCTGACATGTCACACGCTGGTTTTGACATGTGCCGTGTGAACTGTATGACCAGTGGGTCAGCCCTGAGAGGCACACTTGTTACCCACACTGAGGGAGCGAGCCAAAGCAAGGGAGTCGAGTGCACCCAAGGCTGCCTAACTGCCGAGAGGCAGAGATGGGATTGAAACCCACGCAGGTTTTAACTATGAGGCTACCGCTAGCAGATGTTTTATGGATTATCCTCCTTGTGGCATACTTTGAGCTTTTCTCCAATGTTCATCCTCTCCTTGTCCCACAAATAGTAACACTTCTAGCTGGGTACATGGCTGCCTGGCTAAAGAGCACATTTCCAACTGGAAAGAGTGGCCAGTGGGATTTTTGCACACGTGATACCATCTACGTCCCAGCCTGTAGCTCCCAAGAAATTAGCAAACTGGGTGATGATGAAATCCGGAAGGGCCACCCTGGACCCAGGGGTGGAAGCCTCAACTTGAGAATGACACCTATGTCACTAGGCTCAAATCTTGTACTTCTCAACTGTTTAGTATACAAGAAATCAACTGGGGGTTAGAAGGGAGGTGGGGGGGTCTGGTATGTCCACTCATAATCCTGTAGGTTTGTTACAGATTAGCTGAGGCAGCTGTCCAAAGTCACCCCCTCACCATATGTCAGATACGGAATTTCAACCCAAACTCTTATCTTAATCCCACCTCCAGTATTTTCCCAAAGCACGTTCCAGGATCATTGGCCTCCTTGGGCATGTACAGGCCCTCCCCTCAGCCCTGGAACATCTGCAGGATCCTCCTTTGGGAAACATTGCTCTGCCGAACCCTGACTTTATTTGTTCTTGGGTTCCTTGGATCCTAGACAACATTCAGCATTTGAAAGGGACCTCAGGAGCAGGCATGGGCTTGTGTGTTCACCCTTGGATGGGAGACAAGCATCGGTCTCCCTCAGAGCCAGACACGGCCGCCGTGGACTTGAGGCTTGAGTACAAGGGTAAGGGAACCCCGCAAGGGGCGGGGACTTGGGCCAGCCCTCCTCCTTACCCCCCATGGGATGTCCTCTAGTGCAGGAGGACATTCTGCCGCCGTTCTGAACCGCCATTCAGAACGATGGATGCCAGATGGGCAAGCCCAAGGTGTGTCAATAAAACGGTACAGGGGTGGTCCTCTCCCCGTGTTACAAATACATTTTAAGTTAAACAAAGGCTCCACACCTGCCAGCCCCGCTTGGAGGGTGCATCCTGAAGCAGAACCATGAGGATGAGTTAAAGGCACCCAGCCCACACTGGTCCCGCTCCCCCAGCCAGTCTTCCAACCTAGACAGCTGGCAGGAAGAGGGGCCCAGAACCCAGGAGAGGGGCTGTGCCCCGGAGGGGGTGGGACAGCCCATAGGCAGGCAGGCTCCCAGGTCTGAAGGAAAGGAGAGCAGGGCCAGGAGTGGGGAACGTGCCTGCGCACTGCACTGGGCAGGCAGGAGGAGGGTGGCCCAGAGGCCAGCCGGTGACCAGCTCTACAAACGAAGCACTTTATTTACATGGCATCTCTCTAGGCCCCAGGCCCCGGGGAGAGGCTGGGCCCCGGGTGGAGGCTGAAAGGAGCAGCCGGGCAGGGGTCCTGAGTGGGCCGGGTCAGGCCAGGAGTGAAGAAGGCACGAGGCCCTGGGTGCCTGGTCCCAGGGCAAAGGTCAGCCCACCCGGAGAAGACAGCACAGGGTCAGCTCCTGGGCGTCAGGCTGGGATCTGCACCGCCACAGCTCTGCTCATAGGATGGTGGGGCTTCTGTGGGGAGAGAGCGAGGTCTGCGTGGAGCTCCTGGTGCCCTCTCCCCAACCAGGCCCCAGGCCCCTCACTCACCATAGGGATAGCCCCATGAGCTGTACTCTGGGGGCAGGATCAAGGTACTGGTGGTGGGCACTGGCCCTGCGGAACCCTCTGCAAAGTAGGGGACGGTGGCACCTGTGGAGATGCACAAGGGAGGGGGCAAGGGGTGGGGAGCAGGGCTACCATCTTGAGGGCGGGGTTCAGGGGCACCGGGCATGGAGCCGAAGGTGGCAGGTAACAGCTGCTGTTGTGAGTGGCTCTTCGTGGAGAGAGAGACTGCATCTGCAAAATGGGGGCTGCTGGCTGCAGCCTCAGCCTCCTCCTGGGGTGGTGCTGAGGGCACCACAGGGATTGGGGCCCCAGGAGGCGGCCCTGGGCCCAGCCGGGGGCTCAGCGGGGCATGGTTCACAGCAATATTGCCGATGAAGACAGGGAGGGTCACGGTGGCTTCAGGCACCTTCAGGGAGACCTGGGGAGGATGGGAGAGTGAGGCGAGGCCGCCTGCCGCCTGCCCCACCCCAGTCCCTGCGACCCTCGCACCTGTAGATAGTAGTCCACATGGATGAGGCTGCAGCCTGGCAGGGCTGACTGGGGCAGGGCAGGCACCAGGATCTGCTCTTGCCACTGTGCCCGCCTCCAGGCCTTCACGCCTGCACCCTCTACCTCTGCGATGGTCCGCACATCATAGATCCAGCGCTTGGCCTGGTAGGACACTTTCTAGGGAAAAGCCAGCCTGTGAGCCTGGGCAGGCCAGCCGCCTACCCCTCTTCCAGCCCCGTGGGGACAGGCCTTAACAGCCAGAGGAGGCTCTGACCTGCAGCAGACTGGCTACCACCGGGCTGGTGTCCTTGCCTGACTGGTTCTCGATGTCAGCCTGCAACCGCAGCACCTGCCCCACCACGTAGCCACGGAGGTCAGTGCTGGCAGTAAGGACCACGCTGCCCGTCTTCACCAGCTTGTAGGAGAACTTCTTGGTAGTGGAGGCCACGTTGGGTTGCTTGAGAGAAGGAGAGTAATGAAGGGCCTTGGGGGTGTGGGCAGCTCAGGTCTCCCTCACCCCTGGACAAGCCCACTCAACCCCAATGTGCCCTGCCCCCAGACACAACACAGTCAGCTCAGGGCAGAGAAGCTGCTGCTCTTCTAGATCCCGCCACCTCGTCTTACCTGGAGAGAGGGCATCAGGGAAAGTGGGGAGTACCTAGGAGACCATCACTCCCTCCTCACCTCGATGTCTGGGATGCTGTTCAGGTTCAGGGGACTCAAAATATAGAACACACGGCTGCACTGGTGATCCTTGGAAAAACGTGGTGTGTCGATGGTGGCCCGCACCTGGTACACGATCTTCCCAAAGAGGCCCTCGAAGGATGTGGGTGCTGTGGCTGGAGAGAGAGCAGGGAATGGCACCCACTGTCCCCTGCTCCACCTCCTGTCTACCACCGTCAGCACCAGGCCTGGCCAGGCAAGGCTGGGCTCTTACCAGGAAGCAGGAACTGGAAGGGGAAGCTGTGTTCTCCAGCTGGCAGGCTCCCTGCAGAGACAAGACGGGGGGGGGGGGGGGGGGGGGGGGACTCAGGAGCCTTGAGGTGACGCCACTGGACAGAGGCCAGAAGCAGGCACTGCAGTGGGCCATCTCACACTGAGTGTGGCTCCTGGGTCTCCCAGCCTCTGCCTCCCAGTGCCACAGCAGCACAGGGCCGCAACCTGGGCCGAGGACGGGTTACAAGAGCTTGGCTTGGAGAGGAAAGGGGGACAGGGCTCTGCCAGGGGCCGGAGCCCACCCACACCCAGAAGATGTGGCCCCCTCAACTCCCCAGACCCTATCAGGCAATGCCCCATGCCTTCAGGCAGAGAAACACATCTGGTACAAAGCCCTTCCAGAGGGTGGGTCAGCACAGAGATCCCAGAAGCAAATGGGGAGCTGTGGTGGACAGACAGGCCCCACTCTCAACCAATGTCTGCCCTGGGGTGCCAGGGGCTCACTCAATGCAGCAGGGCAAGTGCAGGCTCCTGGACTCACCCTTGTCAGCCAGCGACAGAGCACTGTTGAAGTAAGCCTCCTCTGCCACCCACGCAGCATCGTTGGCCTTGTTGGACACCCTGCAGGAACCCATGCAGGTCACCCGGATGGCTGCAAGGCAGGGGGATGGCATGAGTCCAGGCAGCCACAGGCCTGGGCCCCTCCCTGCCCCCATCACAGAGATTCAGGTAGAGCTCGCAGCACCAAGGGGGGCTGGGCCTCTGATGGGCCCACAAGTGGCCTGTGCCCTGCAGAGGATACCTCTGTCCATCCCACATTTGGGGGTAGTCCCAGGGAGCCAGGGTGATAAGGCACAGAGGCAGATCTGTCCTGAAGTCCAGAACAGGAGGGCCCCAGCAGTCACCCAGATGTCCCACACAATCCCCCACCTGGTAACCTTGGTTCCCAGCCACCCTGGGCCCAGCAGACCTGTGGAAACTCAGCTCCCAACAAGGGATGCTTGGGGCACCAATGACGACAAAAGCCTATGAACTGCCAACCTCACTACATGTGGCCTCACTGGCAAGTCAACCAGGCTGGGAGGTGCCTCTTCACGCTCCAGGAAGCTAACTGTTAGCCTTCAGGATGCAGGAATGTGGTCAGACCTGCCCGAGCTGATGAGTACCCAACAGTCTGGCACACCCTTGACTTCCGGACCAGTCCTGCCCACAAGGGCCGAGGTCCTCTGCCCTACTCGCTGGTGGAAACGCCTAGATTAGGCCCGTTTGCAGTGGAGGTCACCACCACCTTTCTGTGGTCAGGAACTCAAACTCCCCACTCCAGGGGACACAAGCCCAGAGACCACTGTGACCAGAGGCCCTGGCTGGACAACCAGGGGAGACAGCACAGCTGGGGCAGCCGAGGCTCAGTGCTGAGTAGCCCTGGATGGCCCCGCAGCTCCACCCCGCCAATAACTGCAGGCTTAAGACAAGGCCAAAGACACCAGCCTGCCTGCCCAGCCTCTCCCTGCCATCCCCTGACATGATGGTCAGCTGAGAAAAAGGGCACTTGGAATCCAACACCTTCTGACAGAGCCACTTAGTGGAAGGAACCCAGGATCCCAAGTGCCCAGGGCCAGGGCCAGCCTCATCAGACATGTGCAGTCTCCCCAGGCTAGCCTCACCCCGACCAAGCAAGCCTCCTGCTGGCCACTCATGGACCACCAGGCTCTCCCCCAGGGAGCCCTGACTTGTCCTGCACGCCCCCCAGCACCGGGCCCGTGACTAGACCCCAGCCCAGATTTCTAACCCACACCCCATCAGCTGTCCCCTCCCAAGGCCAGACCCGAACTGCTCCCACCCCACAGATCTGCGACACCTGTGGTGCTCCCACAGGCTCCCGCAGCCCCAGAGGAACACAGTGGGGTGGGCTGGATAAGAGAGGGGATGCGTGGCAATCCAGATGCCACAGCAGTCTACACTCCCCACAGAGGCGGGAGGGTGCACTCCACCTTGGAGCTGGCTGCCCTGCAAATTCTGGGACCCAAAGGAATTTGGCACTCCCCAGACTGATCGGCCCAGTGTCAGCTGAAAACCGTCAGGTGACTTCAGTGGATGATGTAGAGAGCCGAAGCCTCAACCTGCCCATCTCTGTCCAAATTCCCAATCCACGACACCAGGAGCCATGATGAAACGGTTGCTTTAAGCCACTTAGTCTAGGGGTGGTTTGTCATAGGAGTGGCACAGCAGCAAACGACAGAAACAGACACCCCACCTCGGAAGACACCAGAGAAACTCAGACGAGTTATCATTCTACCCTATCCGATTGCCAAATATTAAATATTCTGACTAGTGTTGGAGAGGAGATAGAAAAACACAATCTTTACAGCAATCACACCATGAGCTGCTACCAGGGCCCTGGCAAAGCAACAGGAGGATCTGCTGGGACCTTACACACTCAAACACGTGCACACATGCACACACACACACCAGAGTACCCACAGTTCTCAGAACCCACCCTGTCTACCCAGGAGCTGTGAGCAACCTGTCTGTAACAACAAATTATCCAGGCACAGCCCACATGTCCAATGGCAGGGAGGCTAAGACTGTCACCCATCCAGCCCGAAAACGGCCCCCAGAATTCAGGTGCACATGACACGGGGTCATCTGATCTCAGAAACACAAATGGTATCAGCCTCCCCTCAGGGTATCCCAGAGGGGCCCAAGTCCTAAGACGTTCCCAAGGCCCAGGCAGGGGGCCCCTCTGCACACACTGAAGGCCCTGTGGTGACCTGAGTGAGCAGCTCCAATCACTGTCTTGGAGTCAAATGGCCATTCTGTCCACTCTCCTCCACAGGGGGACTGTGGAGGCAGGGGGAGGGACACACACAGCAGGACTGTCCCTCCTACCCCACGCAAGGGAGATGCGCTCCTGCAGGGGAGCAGTCCCATGGCACCAGCATGTGTGTCCCGTGTGTCTCATGTGGGTCTATGTGTGTCCCATGGCTCAGCCACAGGACCAGGCAGGGGCGGGGAGGGGGGGTACGTGTTCTGGTCAGATGCACCCTCCAGCTCACAGCAACATGCCCTGAGGTAGCATCTGGGTTTAAAGGTGTTTCAGTTCTAAGAGTGCTTGGATGCACCAAATGGATACGCGTCCATCTGCAGGTCTGTGGCCACTGCAGTTCTCTAAGGAACATCATCATGTGGACTGTGCTCCAGGGTAACTTCTGGAACCTTCTGCTCCAGCCAGCACTCCCCTGTCCCTTGCACCATCTGCCATCTGACCAAGAAGACCTCTGCTCATTCCTCATCCTGGCCCGCTAGATCTCACACACCTCAGCTCCCCCAGACCTGGAGCAGCCCAGCCTTTGCCACATCTTTTCACTACAGCTCCGGCTGTGAGGCATGTCCATCTGTCCTGTCCCCAAGACCAAAACGTGAGAACAGCAGCAGTGCTCTGTCCCAAGGTTGCTCTGAGAGTTCAGAGCTGGTCCACGGCAGGTGGGGAGAATGGTGTCTGCCCCACAGTGAGAGCTCAGGGTGATGGCAGAGCCAGGGGCTGAAAGCTGCTGTTGTCTGGGCCCCACCTGCCCTCAATGCCTGCCCTTGAGAGCAGAGCACAGGGCACTCCTGCAGGAACCCCAGCCTCATGCTCAGCTGGACCTGGGCTCCAGGAAACCGACTCCTTCCACAGCTTTCTCCTGCATTAGCTCCAGGGGCAGCCAGTGTTCTCATGGTTGAGTGCAAACCATCTCTGTCCCCTGTCAGACAAGGAGTTAGCGGGCACGACTAGGAGCCACCCAGGGAAGGCCTGGGCCTCCCCACCTCCACGTCCTCCTAGAGTGATGGAGGGCCTCCCTGTTGCATCACTGGCTGGTGTAGGAGCTCAACAGGTATCTTCTGAATGAAACAAAGAAAGAAGAACCGTGGTCTTTCCTTTTCCAAACCCAAGCAGGGCTGAAAGAAACCCCAGAATGGCCTCGGTATCCGCGATCCGTCTATGTCCCAGGGGACAATCTGAATAATAACTGTTCTGGCTCAGAGTCTTAATCCATTGACTCTTCAGCCTATGCCCCCATCTTCCCTCCCCTATTCAGCAGCTCAGCCAGCACATTTACAGTGGGGACCATCAGCAGGGGCTCCCTCAGCATCCTGTGGCCCAACCATCCATTCACCCACATCTCACCTACCTCATGGAAGCTGGGGGACTCTGCGCAGGCCAGGCCATCCCTCCACACTGGTCAGTAGCGGTTTGTTTGCCCTGGGCCCCAGCTGCGGAAGCATGACTGCGCAGATGAGCCAAGCAGTGAGCTCTGCGCGGGGTCTCATGTCTGCCATCCCTCTAGCCACAAGCCTACTCCTCCTTCCTGTGCCCTGGGCTCTCCCCTCAGTCCCATCTCACTTCTCATCTCTCACTTGTACCCCAGGGAAGAGCTGCACCATCACTGCTGTGCCCTCTGCCACAACCATAACTACCCCACCCAGACCCCAAGCTCCAACTGAGGACACAGGAAAGCAAGTGAGTCATCAGGAGGAGGCCCCACAAGGCTGGACACCTGACCAGAGGTACCTTTACCCACTCAGCTTCTTCCTAGACCCTGTGACCTCAAACATGTCAAAGTCAGGAGTCAGACTCATCAGGACAAGGGCATTCTCAGCAGGCACCAGAAGGACTGACCGGTCCACCATGCAAGGACTCAGAGGATCTAAAGTCCAGAGGGATGCCTGATGGTTATGGCTTTGGCCAAGCATGCCAAGGTGGAGCAGCAGTCCAGTGGGAGCAGAACCAGCAACCAGGCAGAGAGTCCCTGGGGTGCAGCTTTGCCCACCGCACCCTGAGGGCTGAGCCCTGAAGTCCCATTCAGGGCCTTGTCCACACGTCAGAAAGCAAATAAGGCCAGCACCTGCACAGAGCCCTAGCGAGGGCCACAGCAGCAACCTGACTCCCGGTCCCCAAGTCCCAGATGTCTGCACCAGCAAAAGGCCTCGGGTTCAGCTCCTAGATGCTCACTGGGATGACCAAGGCCCTCCCAGCTTGCCAGGCCAGGCCTTATCCTGGGTGGAAGCAGGTGCGTCGGGGGAACCATGAGGATTGAGTGGCTGCACCAGGGACCTGGGGGTGTGGGAGAGAAAGCCCAGCGTGGGCCAGGCTCCAGGTGAGGGCCCAGCAGGTGCAGGGCGCAGCGTACCCTGCAGACCCGACAGTGCGTCTGTCCGTGTCAGAGTGGCCTTCGTAAGGTGGGCAAGATCTAAATCTCCGCCCCCGACTCTGGCCGACCCCAGGGGGAGAGAACAGGAAGGACACATGCGGAAGAACTGAGCCACCCTGGCATCATTGCCCCGCCCCAACGGCCAGCAGCCACCCACCCCGGCCAGTATGCGCCGCCCGGCCGCCGCACCCCAGCCCTGCCTGCCGGCGGCGGGGCCCAAGACTCCCCGGGCCGGCAGGAAGGGAAGGGCGGGGGCGGCAAGAGGCGCCTCCAGCTCCGCGGGTCCCGGCCGAGCGCCACCGGCTGCCGCTTCCGGGAGCGCCGGCCCCGCCGCAGGTGCTGCGCGGCCACCTGAGCCCCGCCGGCCCGGCCCTCCCCAGAGAAGCCCCCGCGCCCACCTCGGAAGGGCAGCGGCGCCCCCAGGCGCACGCGCACGGCCCCCACCAGCGGCTCTCCGGGGCTGTAGACGACGCGACCGTGGCTCAGGCAGACCTCGAAGAGCTGCACCCGCCCCATGCCGCCGCCCTGAGCGGGCGGCCGCGCACTGACGCCCCCTCCCGCCGCCGCGCTCCCAGCCCCGCCCTCCAGGGCCCGCCCCCTCCAGGGCCCGCCCCTCGCCGGGCCCGCCCCCCCCACCGTCCCGGGCCCGTCCCGCCCCCAGGGTCCATCCCCCGCCCCAAGAGTCCCCTTCCAATCCCCGCCGGCACCCCGCACCGGGCTCCGGCCCCCTCAACGCCGCCCCATCTCCCTCCCCATCTCCCTCCCCTGCACCAGCTCCCGGCCCGCCCACGGGTGGAGGTCGGCCCGGCGCACGGGCGCCGCCTGCTGCTCGGGGCAGAGCGGCTGACTCACCTGTCTAAGGGCGCCCCGCGCCGGCGCGCCTCCCCAGTCCTGCCAGGTGTCGGCGTGCTCGCTGCGAAGGGCCGCCCCGCGTCGCTCGGGGTGGGGGGTAGAACCTCGCGGGGGCGGACCCCCCAGCGCCCAGAGTCCTCTTCCCTATGGGCGGGCCGGGCCCCTGCGGTGGGCGACGAGTGGACCCGGGGGTTCGCGAGACTCGCGCGGAGGCCGCGGACCGGAGCCCCCCAGCCCCGAAGATGTGGGTCCCCGACTGTGCAAGCGGCGTCGGGGGGGGGGAGGTGAGAGAGGAGGGACCCCCTCTGACCTGCGGGATCTGGGATCTGGGAGGGCTTGAGGAGCGGGAACCCGGTGTTTTGGGGCCAGAGAGGGAGCGCAGCGAGGGAGGGCGATGCTTGCGCGGGGTATCCTTGCGCCGCGAGCGCCGGAAGGAGGGCGCGTAGTCTTTGTATCTAGACTGGCTTGGAGATAAATTGGGGATGGGACAAAGTCACCAGGAGCAGATTACAGGACGCGCCTTAAGTAGGTGTCCGCACGAGTGTGAGGAAGACAAAGGACCACAGATTGACAGGCCCCGGTTGGAGAGGGTGACTCAAATCAGAGCGCTGATGACACCGAGAGTTTGGGGTGAAAGCCACAGAAACCGGATCTAGCCCTGCAGCAAAAGGAGAGGAGTTTGTAGGCTGGAGGGATCCCACGGGGCCAGACTGAGACAGAGGAGGGGCCTGGGGGGCCAGGAGTGTGGTGCAGCCAGCTCCAGGCCCCA
The DNA here is from genome assembly GCF_018345385.1 of Vulpes lagopus. Lineage (NCBI taxonomy): Eukaryota > Metazoa > Chordata > Mammalia > Carnivora > Canidae > Vulpes > Vulpes lagopus. Next base: position 13,177,880 of record NC_054835.1, on the reverse strand, counting down.
CCTGGCTCGCTGGGGACTCAGGTGTTGGGAGTGTGGGGAGGGGTCTGATTGGCCGCACTTAAGATATTTGCCTGTCGGTACCATGGAAATGGAGGGATTCCCCCCGAACTAGGAGTTCAGGGTGCCTGTGGGCCTGGGGAGGATTGTGGACAACCCATAAATGCCCAAGTCCACAGCACAAGTCAAGAAGGGAGCGTTCAGGGAAAGAGCGAGATCTTTGTGTTGGCTGCACTAAGATAAAGTAAAGGTGAGAAACTGGAACCGCCCCCCCCAAGTCAGCTTGGTCACCCACCATCCCCTGTCCTGGAAAGCTCTGCTGTGCTCTCACTTATGGTGTCTGCGCAAACATGCTCTCCTCTCAGCTGTAGATGTTTGTTTTCACACACACACCCCACCCCAGGTCTGGGCCTGGAGTGTGTGCCCTCCTGACTCAGAAGAACTTCCAAACCAAGGGCTCCCAGCTTTAACTCATTTTCTCAGACTGGTAATCCACCTGCTGCACCGTTACTGTCATCTTCAAAGCCCGGGTCAGCCCCCCTTATTTTTTGGTGATTGCAGCTCCTGACTCTGTCATTGTCTCCAATACCACTGTTGCAGGAATTCTTAGTGCCTCCAGAATCCACGTGGGTGATCCTTCCAACCCCTTGCCTTCTTAAAAGGCACCTGGGATTGTTTTAATCAGGTATGAAAAGGTGACAGACGCAGAGACAACTGCCTTGAAAGAAGAGTTTAGAACTGACCCAAGAGGATTGGGCACAAGGAAGTACCAGGACTGGGCAGGAGGCTGAATTTGCCAGGAGAGAGCATAGCCCAGAGCCTTTGTGGTGTCTTCTGTGAAAAGGAGTGGGTGCAGCAGGGTAGGCAAGTTTGGACAAGCTTAGGATCAGATGGGTTTGAATAATTCCGGTGGCCTCAGGGCTGCAGAGGTGGTCTCTAATTATCGGATACCTGGCCCCATGGTGATTTAGGACAGGGGAATATTGATGTGTGTTTGATAAAGGTATCTGAGGATCTGACTTCTGGGTTGGTTGTTTTGCATGTGAAAGGTGTGGTCCAGGGCAGGCCAGTTACTATTTCTAAGAATTAGTTAAGTCTGGAAGTGGCAGCCTCTCCCCAGCCAGCAAGGCCCCCAAAATGAACAAGCATCATAAGATACAGAAAATAACAACATGATCAACTAAGCTCTTGTTCCCAGGACTCCTCTCCAAGAACCTTCCCTGTCCTGCCCTGTCCTACTGCTTCCTTAGTTGGTCTACAAAGATGTCTGGCAACAACTTGCCCCATCCCTTTACATTCATGCTGTTCCTCCCATCAGGAGGGAGGCTCTTTCCCCTCCTGTTGAATCTGGGCTAGCCTCTTAACTGGCAGAGCTGCAATGAAAGACATGCCTTATAGTTTGCAGGTTCTGAGGAGGCCTTGCAGCTTGTCCACATTCTCTCAGAGTCCTGAGTTACCTTTTCAAAAGATCGCAGAGAGAGAGAGAATGCCTGCCTGGGGAGTGAGATCCTCTCAGGCTGCCTGCTTTACTCACTTACATACCCCAATAACTGCAACTGTAGGAGTGACCCAAATCACCTTGATTTATTACTTATTCTGAAAATCAGGCTGCACTTTTCCACTCTGGGTGGGGTGTGTTAAGGGCAGAATGTCCAAGATCGCTCTTTTCACTGACATGTCTGATGCCTCGACTGAGGCTGGTTAGGTGTCTCTTCCATGAGGCCTGTCCACATGGCTAGTTTGGGGTCCTGCACAGCATGATGGTCTCCAGACAATGAGGCTGAGTACCTGACAGCAAGCCCCCTATAGAGAGGAAGTTGAAGCTGCCAATCCTCAGGCCTGGACTGAGAAGTCCCAGAACTTTCCACCACATTTAAGTGTGTTAAAACAGTTACAGGGCCAATATGGGTGATGCATCACACATAGGGAGGGAACTAGGACAATCTGAGACAATCTGCCACACCAGCCAACTACAGAAGAACCAACCACCTGAGCCCAAGTTAGATTGCAGAATCACAAGAAAATACAGTTGGGTTTTGTTTGTTTGTTTGTTTGTTTTAGGATTTTATTTGTTTGAGAAAGAGTGAGAGAGCACAAGCCAGGGGAGCAGGGAGCTTGATCCCAGGGTCCAGGAATCATGACCTGAGCCGAAGGCAGACACATAACTGACTGATCCACCCAGGCACCCAAAAATAAAGTTGTTTTGAACCACTGCATTTTGGGTGGTTAATTATGCAACAAAATAGATAGCTGGGACAGAAATTGGTACTTAGAAGTGAGATACTGCCGTAATAAAATTCTAAAATCTGGCACTGACTTTGGAGCAGGCAGCAGGTGGACACTGGCAGCAAGAACTTTGCTGATGGAGGCTGGATGAGGGAGGCCATGTTCAGAATCGGCATGAAGATGGTGAGCCTACGGCCTGTGGAAACAAGGAAAGTGGAAACTGTGTCTAAGGATCTGATTTTCTGGCAGGGAACTTTAAGGCCAGTTGGCTTTATTCAGTTAGGTTAAAGTGAAATAAAAGAATTAAAGACGTAACTTGCATGTTCTGGCACAACCTAGAGGAAGTATTTCCAATCCAGGTCTTGCTGAGGTAGAAAGTCAGAACTCTTTCTCATTTCTAGCCTTCCCAACTAGCAAAAAAATTCTGAAGGTAAGAAATGGCATCATGGTGAAGATTAAATCCAGGGCACTGCCAGCAAAACATGAAAGTAAATTCAAGGGTATGGTTCTATGATCCCTTGTTAAGACTTCTGAACTTTTCAGGTGGGAGTGGGGAATCCTCATAGACTTCATCAGCCTGTCAAAAGGGCTTCTAAGAGTCTTGACGTTGTCCCACAGCACCTGACTCACAGCCACCGGACTGAAGAGTCTTCTTCTCAAAAACATTTGCAGCATAGCTTTTGTCTAGTGAAACCAGTTACTATTTGATATATAGAAAATCCATATTTTAAGGGGTGTATCTGCTTGAACTTAAATGTAAAATGGACAAGTTTGAAATAAAAGAGAGATCTGGGCTCTTACTTTTTTTTTTTTTTAAAGATCTTATTTATTCATGATAGACACAGAGGGAGAGAGAGGCAGAGACACAGGCAGAGGGAGAAGCAGGCTCCATGCAGGGAGCCCGACATGGGACTCAATCCCGGGACTCCAGGATCACGCCCTGGGCCAAAGGCAGGCCCTGAACCACTGAGCCACCCAGGGATCCCCTGGGCTCTTACTTTCTACTGTCAGGAAGCAGACCAACGAAGCCACTCAGCTGCAAACACAGGCCATTTCCTATGGAAAGGGGGTCACTGCACATGCAGGGTCCAGTGCCCAGAGTGAGGAACCCCAAACACTGACAACAGTACCCGAGGGAGCCACTTACAGGGAGCAGACAAGCCCTGATCCAGGAATATTGTGACAGGCATTAGCTGGATTCCAAAATTGCTGTGGACCAGTGACTAAGGGTATACCCCCCCTTTTTTTAAAGATTGTATTTATTTATTCATGAGACACAGAGAGAGAGAGAGAGAGAGAGAGAGAGAGAGAGAGGCAGAGACACAGGCAGAGGGAGAAGCAGGCTCCATTCAGGGAGCCCAATGCAGGACTTGATCCCAGGACCAGGATCACGCCCTGAGCGAAAGGCAGACGCCCAACCGCTGAGCCCCCCAGGGATTCCTATACTCCCCCTTTTTGAACAGGATGTCTGCTCACTTGTACTGTGTGCTTCAGCACTAAATGTTGGGTGTTGGGGGGCATATAATGTGCCCTTGGAGCAAAAAGGGCCACACCCAATGTGCCTCATCCACCTGGGCTTGTTGCACATAACAATATACTGGATTCCAAGCCTAATGTCTTGATGAGATGGTGATCCTGGAGTCACTTGCGAGGTGCACTCTTCAAGAGGGAGGAACATGAATCATTAGAGCCCAGAGGATGGACTAGGGCAGGCCGTTTGTTCCACTAGTGGTCCCCCCCGTGAACCACACTTGTGGACCGACTTCCTACACCGACTTTGGGCTTGCCTGGTGACCTGCTTTGGTCAGTGGTGTACTAGCAAGAATGATTCAAGTGGAGGTCCAATAAATGCGTGCACAGTGGGACTTTGTCACTCAAAGCACAGCCTCCATGCTGGAAAGAAGTCCAGTTATCCTGGCTCTGCAGGAACCCTGAATAATGAGGCGTCACTCAAAGGCAAGTCACCTAGAAAAGAAATTAGATGCTCCAGTGAGTTCCCAGCCAAGTGCAACCAAAGGAGGAAAGCTGGCTGACACCATGTGGAACAGAAGACCCCCAATCATAGAATTGCAAAAAATCATGAATCAATGCCGTCTTAAGCTAGTAGGTTTTGGAGTGGTTGGGTTGCACGGAAGCCTACAGTTGTCACCAAGCTGCAGCCCTTGTGGTCTCAGGCCCACACATCTCTGGCTACGATCTCCTGTCCTGCTAGCCCACTCTCTCTAGCACCCCGACTCCTGCAATCCGTAGGACCCTCCTGGGAACTCCAACCCATTGGCCTCACCCCTCTGTTGTCCTCTCTCCTTTCCTCTTTTGGCACTCTCACTGCTGTGAGGCAAGCATCCGGGCTAGAACCCATACCCACCCCTCCTCTTTCTCCTTACCTTCTCTGCGGCAGTCTACGCAGGCTGGGGAAGTCATCCTGCCTGGCGCCCTAAACACCACTGGGCCGTCCTGCTGCCTTTTCCTGCTTCTCTTCCAGCCAGTCCCATCACTCCTGCACCCCTCTCCTTGCACTGCCAACGTTTGCTCCCCTGTGGTCACTTTCAAAGGATGACTTCGTTTTCTACTTAGGTGAGAAAGTAGAAAGTTCTCACAGGTGGAGAACTCCCTCAAAGTCCTAACTCCACACCCATTTGCCTCCCAGAAACCTTACACCAGCCTCTCTTTCCTACTAAACTGGGCCACCCACAATCCTGCCTACCTCTCCAGCCCTCCCCTCGCCCAGGTTCTCCTCTATGGGACCATTCCTGCTGGTGAGCAAACATGCCATCTCCTCTCCCTATATAAAACCAACAATCTCTCCACTTCCCTTCCCTTTCCAATTTTGGCCCCATTTCTCTGCTCCTGTTTTTAGCAAAAACACCTGAGAAGCGTTGTCTGTCTCACTGCCTCCAACCTTCTTCCTTTTAACCGGTCAGTTGTATGTAGTTTGCCATCACTCCATCAAGCGCTGTCCTCGTCAAGGCTGCTGGTGTCCTCATGGTGCTCAGCTACTAATTCCAGACTCCAACGACACAGGACCAAAGGGCAGCACCCAACACAGCGGACGCCTCTTTCACATGCCTCCTTCACTTGGCTCCCAGGCTACTGCCCTCTCCTGGTTTTCTTTTTTTTTCTCCTGGTTTTCCTCTTACCTGACACCTCCCTCTTTTCATGGTCTGCTCCTCCTTTCAGCCTCTCTTTCCCCTTAATAAGGGAGTATCCATCCAGGCTGTCTTTGACTTCTCTTCGCTGTCTGCATTTTCTTCTGATGTGATCTCATCCAGTTGGCTTTTAAACAAGTGTGCTAATGAATGCCAAAGTTATACCCCAGGCTGGACTGCTCCCTTGAACTCCATCCTCATAACTGCTTGGCAGCCTGAATGCGTAACATGAACAAGAAATTCATGTTTATTTTGCTAAGCTGCTGAGAACATAGGATTGTTACTGAAGCATAAACAGGTTTAAGTGGACTGCTACAGAAGACTGGCCCCGCACGTCCAAACACCACCACCACCCCCTGACTAGCTGCTGTATTCACTGGCTCCACAGCCTTCCTGCTTCCAGTCTTCCCCCTAAACTACTGTGCCCCTCAGCCAGCCTGGCTCATGGAAAAGCTGCTCTATTCAAATTATCCAACCGCCTCCATTGGCTAAGTATAGAAATCAACGTTCTTTTAAGAGCCTACTAACCACCACCCTTGGCCCCCACATCTCTAATCATCAGCCCTGTTCCTGTCCTGAACTCCTGTCTGGCCACAGCGGACAATCCCACTTTTCCCAACATCCCAGCCCAGGGCCCTGTGGCCAGCTCTTCCCCCAGATGCCCACATGGTGCTCTCTCCACTCCTTACACTGTTCAAGTCCATGAGCCAATGGGGCGGGCAGAGCCTGCCCACCACCTTCCTTAGGCCCCTAGCCTCCTAATGCTGCTCTCCTTGTTTCCCCCACTGCCTTTATCACTCATCACGGGCCGTTCTGATTTGCACTCCCGGGTACTTTCAGTGGGAGTGCAGGTGGCGGGGTAGTTGCTAGGTAACAAGGGCGGCGGCCCCGGGAGTGTCCTCCCGCCCCGAGCGCCCTCCAGCCTCCAGGTCCTCCCGCCCTAAGCGCCCAGCAGGAGCGAGCGGAGGGCAGAGCGGCCGCGGGCCCATCACCGCAGCCCGGTTCACGGCCCGACCCGCGGGGAAGGTGGCGGCGGCCCGAGCGCAGGCAGTGCGGGGAAGACGGGCCCCGTTGGCACAGGGGGGCGGTGTCCAGGGAGGGAGTACGGCGGCCCGCGCCCCTCGCCCGCCGTCCCGCGGGTGCGGAGCCGTTTACGGGGAGCCGCAGCGAGTTCCGCAGGACCCTTCGGGCCGCCCCTCCGCGAGGGGGCGGCGCGTGGGTTCGGGGGCCAGGGGCAGGGCCGCGGCCGGGCGTTGGGGCCGGCGCCCGGCCTGAGCCGAGGGCGGCCAGCGGGGAGCAAGACGCCGCAGCGCGGCCTGCAGCACAAAGCTTCCCGCGAAACTGACGTAGCGCGGGGCGGCCGCGCAAGCGCCGCCCTCGGCCGCGCCCCTCCCCCGCGCTCCCACTGCTCCTCAGTGCGCCGGCGTACTTTCCCTCCTCCCATTGGCCACGGCGCGGCGGCGCGCGCAGGCCGGCGCGGTGCGCACCCCGCGATTGGCGGGTCGGCGGCGGGCGGGGGTGTGTCCGCGTCGCACCCCGCCTCCGGCTCCGCTCGCGGTGGTGCGCGCGGCGGCGGCGGCGGCGGTGGCGGCGTCGGCGGCGGTGGCGCGTGGCAGGTCCGGCGGGCCCGAGGCGGCGGCGGCCCGAGCCCGGCCCAGCCTCGTCCCGCCTGGCCCCGACCCCGGCCCGCCGGCCCGGCCCACCCGGCGCGCCGCGGCGCCGCCCCGGCCCGGCCCCGGTCCCGGCCCCGGCCCGGCGCCTCCCGAGGGAGCGGCGCCGCCGGCCGAGCGCAGGCCTGGCCATGACCGACTTCAAATTGGGTATCGTGCGGCTCGGCCGGGTGGCCGGGAAGGTGAGCGGCGCGGGGGCGCGGGGCCGGGACGCTGGGCTGGGGCCGCGGGGTCGGGGGCTGCGGAGCCGGGCGGGCGGGCGGGCGGGCGGGCGAAGGGTCCCCGCGGGCAGCACAGCGCCCTTCCGAGGCGGCAGGACGGTGTGCGTGCGTGTCGGCGCCCGCCAGCCCGTCGTGGAGCCTCGCGCGGGGTTCACGCTGCCGGCGCTGGCCGAGTGCGGACGGGCCTCGATGGGCCTCCCGGAGCAGGGCCTCCCTCTGCTTCTCTCCCTTACCTGGCCCCGCCCTCCGCGGGTTCGAGGCCGGGGCTTCCTGGCACCTGTGGGCATTGAGGCTTGGCTGTTTCCAGGAGCCGGCCGGCCGTGCAGCTGCTCCAGCCACGGACCTTACCCTGGATGGGAACCCTGTTCCCATCCCCAGCGGCGGCAGCTCCTGGTGGGAGACAGGAGCAGAGGCAGTCAGAAGAAGGTAAAACCGACTTAGATCTTAGAAGGAGGCTCCCCGAGCAAGAATGAGACTAGTCCGTTTGGGGGGCCGTTTCCTGCCTTTCCTGCAAGAGGAATGTGGCTTTTTTCCTGGGGAAGGGTGGGCTCCCCATCGGCTCCGAGACCTTTTCTTACTCAGTGACTGGTTGCATTCGGATCATCCTTTAAAACTTATTTGGAACATTTCAGAAGAAAGCTAAACAGTTCAGTGAGCACCTGTGTACTGCCACCCATTCTAATAAATAAATGTTTTCGAGGCCTTCTGTATGCCTTGTCTCACTCCAGGGCCCCTCTGTTCCCAGGAAGCCCCAGTCTCAAATGAGGGTCAGCAGCACCTGAAACACAGCTTAGAGGTTAGCCAGTCCAGGGGCACTTAGGGCTTAGGCGCGTATGGATGGGAAGTGAAGCCTGATTCCTACTTCTCTGGGACAGTCTGGAGTGGGAAATGACCACCTGCCTTGGGGGTAGGGTACTTGGTGCCCCTCACCTGCTAGCCTCATTTAACCTGAAGGGGCGGTTTCTGTTACTAAAATTTTACTGTGACCCTGAATGTAACATTGCGAAACGTGGTTAATTTCCAGACGAAGTACACACTGATAGATGAGCAAGATATCCCGCTGGTGGAGGGCTACTCCTTTGAGGTAAGGATGGCTGTTTCTCTATGGGCCTGCTTTCAGCCAATGCTTGAGGAGGGTCAGGAGGAATGGGTTTTACCCTGTGATGTTGGTCCTCTCCCACTTTCACCCTGGTGCAAGTAGATCCCATTGTGTGTGTTTGTGATGATGTTCAGTTGGATAAGCCCTGGCTCCCTAGGGGACTGTCCAGTGCCACCTCATGTTTCTTCTGGCTTTGGCCCAGCGTTCCTCCATCCCCCATCTTCCTGAGCTCCTTGCCTTTCACTCTTCTCTGTGGGATGAGCTTCTGTTCACCTGCCCATCCTCACCTACCAGCTCCTCCACTTCAGAAATCCTTGAGGGCTCTGTGGACCCACTATGCTTTATCTCAGCCCTTTGTGTTTTTACAGTAAGGGTGGCCCTTGAACAAGAGTTTGAACTGCACAGGTTAACTTAGATGTAGGGTTTTTTTTTTTTAATTTTTATTTATTTATGATAGTCACAGAGAGAGAGAGAGAGAGGCAGAGATACAGGCAGAGGGAGAAGCAGGCCCCATGCACCGGGAGCCTGACGTGGGATTCGATCCCGGGTCTCCAGGATCGCGCCCTGGGCCAAAGGCAGGCACCAAACCGCTGCGCCACCCAGGGATCCCGATGTAGGGAGTTTTTGATAAATATAGTCTGTTACTGTAAATATATTTCATCATGACTTCTTTGAAAACGTTTTCTTTAAGAATATAGCATACGATATGTCTCACATACAAAGTTTGTGTTAATCACTTGTTTGCCTCAGTAAGGTTTCTGGTCCAGAGCAAGCTATCAGTGAAGTCTCCGGAAGTTAAAAGTCCTATGTGGATTTTCACCTGTGTGGGGGCTCTGTACCTTACCCTACGTGTTTAGGGCTTAGCTATTAGTTACTTGTTCAAGGGTTTGTTTTTCTCACTGAATTGTGGGCATTTTCTAAGAGTAGGAAAACTTGTCTCTTTATGTCTACAGTGTTTTGCAGAGTGGTTTGTGGAGTATATCGGGATATAGGGCTGGCTTCTCATGTCTGGGAGCCTCTGCAAAGCCTGGGGTCCCAGAAAGAGGCCTCATATATTTGCTCTAGCTTGTTTGTTTCACTTCACTTCTTTAATAAAGTTTGAAAATGTAGCTGAGACCTGGAGGCTTTTTAACAGACCATTTCTCTCTCAGGCCCGGATGGAAGTAGATGCAGATGGAAATGGTGCTAAGATATTCGCATATGCCTTTGACAAAAACCGAGGAAGAGGGTCAGGAAGGCTCCTTCACGAGCTGCTGTGGTAGGTGTTTATGAGCTGCTTGTTCCTCATTTGGGTACTGCATGCAGCAACCTGTCCCTGTTGACAGAAGATGTGTTATCGGAGTCATGCTCCCCCCACCACCCCTCTTGTTACCTTTGGATCATTGCCGCTGACCCAGAGGAATGGCTCATTTGCATAGCGTACCACTAATGGAGCAGTCTAAAAGTGCACTTTCTGCTCAGGCACTTGTACCGGGCATGGCTCTCTCTGGGGTAGGGAGGAGTCTGCTCCGTCCACTGTGTTCTTGCTGAGCCTGTTGGTGGGATGTGAGGAATGGTCTGCCTCCTTGTGGCGTCCACAGTGGAGTTTCAGAATGCTTGGAACTGCTCAGATGGGGTGTTCTCTAGGCTGTGTGTTTGATGGTTGGGGGCTCCATCCTTGGCTTTTTACAGCCCAGCTCTCAAATCAAGGGCCTGAACTGTCAGCATGGTCCATCTTGTTTGACCACAGACTGACTGACATACTTGGATTTCTCTCAGCAGCCTTGTTCCTGACGCTCTCTGTCAGTGTGGTGAGGGGCCAGTTCAGATCCCACAGCTGAAGTATTTAGGGAGGCCTGAGGTGGCCGATTGCAAGAGTTGTCTGTTTCCTAGGGAGCGGCACAGGGGAGGCATTGCTCCCGGCTTTCAGGTGGTACATCTCAATGCTGTGACTGTGGACAACCGCCTGGACAACCTGCAGCTGGTGCCATGGGGCTGGCGTCCCAAAGCAGAAGAGACATCCAGCAAACAAAGGTGGGTCTCATTCAGGGCCTGCTGAAGCCAGTAGAGGTGCCTCTGGGGGAAAGCCCTCCTCCAAGCCCTTGTGTTTTTATTTCTTAAATATTCTATTTATTAGAGTGTGCAAGTGAGCAAGAGGCAGGGGGTCGGGGGGCAGAGGGAGAGGGAGAAGCAGACTCCCAGGGAGTTGCAGGGAATTCTGTGTAGGGCTAGATCCCAGGACCCTGAGATCATGACCTGAGCCAAAGGCAGGTGCTTCACCAAGTAAGCCACCCAGGTGCTTTGTCCTCCAAGCTCTTAATAACAAGAGGAGCCCCTGTGTCTGTTCTGATGCTTCTGTAGACATGGAGACCTTAGTTATTTTACCTCAAAGTGTGGGATCCCTGTTTTTTTCATGGGGATACAATACTATTTTGATGGTTATTTTTTTGGGTTGGTTTTCTAACATTAGCTCTAGTGGGAAGAAGGGTCGTTTGGGCCGGATACCTGCACATAGGCATGTTTGCTCTGTGCACCTGAGAAAAGTTGGAGATCTGTATCTCAGGATGCCCCCTGCACACACATGTCTTTTTTTGTCACACTCTTTCACTAAACATTTAACGTAAACAGTGGTTTAAAAGAGGCAAGACATGGGGCACCTGGGTGGCTCATTTGGTGAAGCATCTGCCTTTGGCTCAGGTCATCATCCCAGGGGTCCAGAAATTGAGCCCCACATCCGGCTCCCTGCTCAATGGGCAGTCTGTTTCTGCCTCTGCCTCTACCTCTTAAATAAATAAATAAGTAAATTAATTAATTAATTTAAAAAATCTTTAGAAGAAGCAGGATGATTTTAGGGGATCTGCTGCTTAGCCTCCATCTCTGTGTGGTCCTGAAAACTTCTGCTCAGGACGGCACAGGCATTCCACTTGGCAAGTAGGATGTTGAAGGCAGTTGGCAGTTCCTGTGGCTCCAAGAGCAGCCCAGGTCTGAGCTTCATGGGGCCCTTGGGAAGAGTGGGAAAACCAGCAGGATGGGAGTTGGGAGCTGAAATGCCAGGATGTTCCTGGCCACACATGCATCATCTGTGGGGTCACAGGGGCTCTCTGGGGTTTGTGCATGTCTTGAGCCTCTGGGAAGGTGGTGTTACCCACAGAATCAGTGTCCACGGATCCACCCTGGGTTGTCCAACATGGATGTGTGAACAGAAGCAGACAGGTCTCCTACCACTTACTGCATACCTAGGGGGCACCATCTACCTCTTCACCCAGCAGTGGATCTGCTCCGTCCAGAACTCTGGGTAATGAAATCTGTTACTTAAGGCCTTTGTGTGACTCATGGTTTGGCCAACCTGTGGTTGAATGTTAACATTAACTCATCTGAACACCTTCTATGGTCATGAAATAAGAACCGCAATTGAGAACACCTGTTTGGAAAAGTATCTGTTATGCCCCAAGCCACCCTGTCCAGTGTCCTCTGCTGGGTTGGGGCCCAGCTGCCCCCATGCTCCCCTAGGCCACATCTGGGAGGCCCAGGATTGAGGCTGGGCTCTTGAGGCTCTCTCCTTTGTGTCATCCCAGGAGCCAACCCAGTGGTGCCATCCTTAGTTTGTCAGCCAAGGATTTAGACCTAAGTTCAGCAGTGGTCACATCACTTGTGGGTCAGAACCAGCCTGAGTGCAGCCTGAACTCTTAGCTGGCCTACACATTCTGTGTCCCCCATTTCTCAGCTGGTAGTCTCCATGAAGCTGGTCTTGTGGTGGGAGTCACCCTGTCTGTGAGGCAGGGAATATGGCCCTGTGGCTTTCTCTCAGGCCTGTATCTCTTGCTCTGCTTTCCTTCAATGTGGGGTCTCATCTGTTAGGGGGAAGGGCCTCTTTGTCAAAGTGTTTTTCTCTCTTTCTGCTTTTATTTTTTTTATTTTATTTTATTTTTAAAGATTTTATTTATTTATTCATGAGAGACAGAGAGAGGCAGAGACACAGGCAAAGGGAGAAGCAGGCTCCATGCAGGGAGCCTGACATGGGAGTCGATCCCGGGACTCCAGGACCACACCCTGGGCCTAAAGCAAGCACTCAACAGCTGAGCCACCCAAGGATCCCTCTCTTTCTGCTTTTAAAAGCCAGCTGGGTCAAAACTTGCCTGTCTTGTAGGACTTCATCGAGGGCTCAGAACACAACACCCTCCTACATCCTGACTCTCCCCTTTTTCTTTCCTTTAGGAAACTTATTGTAGTGAAATGCATGTAACATTTACCATATTAACAATTTTTCTTTTTTTTAATTCTTTAAAAAAAATTTATTTATTCATGATAGAGAGAGAGAGAGAGGCAGAGAGACACAGGAGGAGGGAGAAGCAGGCTCCATGCGGGAAGCCCGACGTGGGACTCAATCCCGGGACTCCAGGATCACGCCCTGGGCCAAAGGCAGGCTCTAAACCGCTGAGCCACCCAGGGATCCCCAACAATTTTTCTTTTAAGATTTTATTTATTTATGAGAGACCATATAGAGAGGGAGAGACACAGGCAGAGGGAGACGCAGGCTCCATGCAGGGAGCCCGATGCCGGACTTGATCCTGGGATCCAGGGATTGCGCCCTGAGCCAAAGGCAGATGTTCAACTGTTGAACCACCCAGGTGTCCCAAACCACCCAGGTGTCCCCCCCCCCTTTTTTTTTTAAGATTTATATATTTGGAAAAAAGATTTATATATTTGAGAGGTAAAGGGAGCACGCATGAAAATGTGCCTGGGCAGTGGGGGCTAAAGGGTCATAAGGCGCAGAGAGAAAGGGAGAGAATCTCAAGCAGGCACCATGCTGAGCAGGAGCTCCATCGCATAATTCTAAAATCATAACATGAGTGGAAACCAAGAGTTGGACGCTCAACCAGCTGAGCCACCCAGGTGCCCCCATCGTAACCATTTCTGAATGGCATCAAATACACTCACATAGTTGTACACTATCCCCACCAGCCGTCCAGCCATTTTCACATTTCCATTGTCCCAAACTGAAATTGTGTCCCCATTAAACATAGTCCCCTCCCCACCCTCCCATTCTCCATGTCTGGGCCTGACTCCTCTAGGGCCTCCTGGGAGTAGAATCCTACAGGATTTGTCTTTTTGTGACAGGCTTATCTCAGCACAATGTCCTCTGGGTTCATCCCTGATGTAGCCTGTATTAGGATTTCCATCCTCTAAGATTGAATGATAATCCTTTATACACCACGACAGATGCTTGAGTCGTTTTCATGTTTTAGCTATTGTGAATAATACTGCCATAACGTAAGAGTGCACATGTCTCTGTAGGACTCTACCTTCGGTTTGTTTGAGCACATGCCCACCAGTGGAATTGCCGGATCATATATTGCTGCTTTTAATATTTTGAGGAACCACCATAGTGTTTTCCACGGTCGTTGCATCATTTTAAATTCCCACCAACAGTGCACAAGGGCTCCAGTTTCTCCACATCTTTGCCAGTACTTAGTATGGTCCGGTTTTTGTTTTGTTTTGTTTAAAGGAATAGTCATCCTAATGAGTATGAGGTGATATCTCATTTGTGGTTTTGATCTGCATTTTCCTGATGATTAGTAATGATAATACATTTTTCAAGTGCTTTTTGGCCGTTGGTATGTTTTCTTTGGAGAAGTGTGTATTCTGGTTTTTGCCTATTTTTAGAGATTTATTTATTGACAGAGAGGAAGGAGAGAGGGGCAGAGGGAGAAAGAGAATCAAGCAGACTTCCCACTGAGTGCAGAGCCCAACGTTGGGCTCAACCTCACGACCCTAAGGTTGTCACCTGAGCTGAAATCAAGAGTCGGATGCTTAACCAACTGAGCCACCCAGCCTCCCATTGCTTATTTTTGTTATTTTATTTATTTATTTATTTATTTATTTATTTATTTATTTATTTATTTATTTAAATTCAATTTAATTTAATTTAATTCAATTTAATTTAATTTAATTTAATTTAATTTAATTTAATTTAATTTAATTTATGAGAGAACACCAGAGAGACAAAGGAAGCATGAGTTAGGGGGGAGAGGGAGAAGAGACTACTCACTGAGCAGGGAGCCTGATGTGTGGCTAGATTCTAGGACTCCGGGATCATGACCTAAGTCAAAGGCAGATGCTTCACCAGCTAAGCCACCCACGTACCTTCCCCCCCTTGCCTATTTTTAAATTTGGTTGTTTTTTTTTTTTTTCTTGTTGAGTTATGGAAGCTTTGCATGTATTCTTTCCTCATTTTGTGTGTTGCCTTGTTAGCTCTGTGGATAGTGCCCTTTTTTTGTTGTTTTTCTAAGTAAGCTCTAGGCCCAACATGGGGCTTGAACTCCTGACCCTGAGATCAAGAGTTACGCACTGTGCTGTACCAACTGAGCCAGCCAGGTGCCCTGAGGTCCTAAGTTTAGGTGCTTGATCCATTTTGAATTACTTTTGGTATATAACCTAGTCTCTCAGGGCTTGGCCCCCATGGGGGTGGTAGGTTGAAGGGTGTGTTAACCTGTTGTTTTGCTCTTGAAGGGTGAGTGGTGCTTCCTTTGTGATCTAGCACCGTGGGGGCTGCTGGGGCCTGCAACTGCCTCCCAGCCTGTGGGTGTGGGGCCTGTTAGGGCGCCTCAGCTCTAGCTACGATCAGGGAGGATTCTTTACTTGCAGGCTTCTGGTCCACTGAGGACTTAGAGCATATACAACATCAAAGGGGAGGCAGACCAGCTGGGGCAGAAGCAGGTGCCTTTGGGGCCATGAGCAGAGAGAAGGGCTGCTAGGCCTCACTCAGGTGCCTGTCCTGAGACTGCAGGCCCAGATTTTGGGAGACTGATGAGTAAGGTAGACCTACCCCCGCTCTGTACCTATACACACAGATAAGCCATGTTATGTAGTAGGAGTGGGCCAAAGAAAAGTCACGTTGTAAAAGCTGAGCCATGATGTCACGTCATTGTCATATCCCTGCCTTGGCTGTCTGACTGGAGTGTGCTGAACCATCTGCTTTTCTTTTTAAGGGAGCAAAGCTTATACTGGCTGGCGATTCAGCAGCTTCCCACGGACCCCATAGAAGAGCAGTTCCCTGTCCTGAATGTGACCCGGTACTACAACGCCAATGGGGACGTGGTAGAGGAGGAGGAGACTTCCTGTACCTACTATGAGTGCCATTACCCTCCCTGCACGATGATCGAGAAGCAGGTACCAAAAAAAAAAAAAAAAAGAGAGAGAGAGAAGCAGGTACAGGTGTTGCCATGAGTGCTGGCTCCAGGCTGCCACACACCCGCTGTCCTAGCCCCCTGCAGACTCCCAGGTCTCTCTCAGAGCCCCCTCCAGCAGCTTCTCCATTGCAGTGGCTGTTCCCTCCAGCCTCATGCATGGGGTTGCTGGGTCCTTTCTGCTTGAGAGGTAGTGTTTTCCCTGGTGTGATCATGAAGCCATGGTGGTTCTGTGTGTCCTTTCAGCTCCGGGAGTTCAACATTTGTGGGCGTTGCCAGGTGGCCCGGTACTGTGGCTCCCAGTGCCAGCAGAAGGACTGGCCTGCCCACAAGAAGCACTGTCGGGAGAAGAAGCGCCCTTTCCAGCACGAGCTTGAGCCAGAGCGATGACCGGACTTCCAGATATTCCTTGGGCAAAGCAGACCCAGACTGGTAGCTGACCTGGAGGTGCTGAAGAAGCCAGTGACGCGCACCCATGGCAACTGCCACAGAGGCCCTCTCGTCATGGGTACTTTGTGTGGGCACAGCTCTCCCCTCAGTGTTCATCTCCAAGCAGAGACAGCTGGGGAGGCTCCCACCAGGACGCTTCTCATTATTTATATGTTAATATGTTTGTAAACTCATGTACAGTTTTTTTGGGGGGAGGCAGTGGGAGGGTTAGAGATTACAAATAGAATCATTTGCTGTAATTCTCAAATGGCAAACGGTTGGGCCACATGTTTAAAAAAGTCTAAAAAGTGTCACATAGTGGAAGCTTCTCCTGGGCAGCTGTAGCCCCCTGCAGCTCCATGCGTGGCCTGCATGGGGTCATACCTACAAGGTAGAGTAAAGGGGTGGAATCATCGAGTGCCTCAGCCGTTCTGTGCTGTCCTTTTTGCCCTTGATGCTGTTGAGGTTTATTTTTAAGTGAATTGAGGTGGTCTGGGGGTGGGAGTGGAGGTTGCCTTTATTCCTGGGCTGAGAGAGAGAGACGGGGGAGGCAGGGTACTTGAGACCCAGACCTGTGCTTATCCTGTGTAGGAGTTGCTGGGGTAATGGAATAGGCGGCCCTGTTAGTGGGATGAAATGTTCTCAGCCTGGCACAGATAAATTCTCACCTTTATTCATGTGCTGACTGGTGGATCTTCTGCCCAGCCAGGTTCCTGAGGTCCTGCCTGTGGATTAGAGTAGTCAGGGTGAGTGAGTCTGCCTCCAGGGAGCCACCAGATGTCTGAAAGCTGGGCAATGTCTTGTGCACCTTGCAGAACCACATTAGGGCAACAAGCCAGGCTGTGCACCTGCAAGCTTACTGGTCTCCAGAGCCAGCCAGCCAGACTGCTAGAGGCTTTATTTCCTCAGAGAATGAAGTCTGGCCATCCCATGCCCCATGTTGGTCCCAAGGATTCCTGCTACACTTTACCTCGTGCAGCTTTTCCGCCATCTTCTAGTGTGTTCCTTCTGCCTTGTGTGTTCTCTTTGCTTTCCCTGACTTGGGACAGCTTCAGTTTGTGAGTTGAGCTTCTGGTAGGTTCTTTTGCAGTCCTTGGGGAGTCCTTTTGGGCAGTATGTCTTAGAGAGCAGGACTCAGGAAATCAGGCAACATACAGGGAGCAGGAGGGCTCAGTTCTCTTAAGGGAGGGTCTCTCAAGGTGAGAGAACCCCACTTGCTCAACCCTTTGCCAGTGTGTGAGTTAGATGCAGCCTATTTTCTAGGTCAAGGATATCTTTGCTCTGTAGGTGAGTTCCACTCTAGGTCTCTCCAGACCTTAGGTTGAGTGGTAATTGGGGCTCAGAAACCTCTTGGGGAGGGAATATGTGTGATCCTGAGAACCAGTCTCACAGATAACAATTGTCTTGAGCTCTTGGAACGTTCCCAGGGCTGGTGTCCCTCCTGTTTCCAGAAGCCAGCGCTGGTCAGGACTGTGGGGGGGGGGGGGGGGGGGGGGACTGTGTAGGCTATCACGGGGTTTGGGTCATCTTCCAGGTACAGGGCCTTGGGTGTACTTTCACACAAAGGCTCCAGGATGAGGATGCACCAGACCATAGACTATGGTTCTTGCCCATGTCCTTTGTGTCTGGGCACTTCAGTCTGTCTGCATTCTCTGACTAGCACATGTTGTCCTGTGGTCACTTACTCATCAGAAAATTACATTGAAAGGTCTCAGCTGACCTGTAGAACACCACACCAGGTCCTGACACATGGTTGGTTTCTTCCATGTCACATGATTCATCGGGAGTGGCCTTGGCCTAGGGACTGCTGTCCAATGTGGCTGTTTCAAGCAGGTGCTGCAGCTGGTAGCTGTTCCCTGATTGGGCTATGCCCCTGTACTGTGTGTTAGAGACACCCCCCCACCCCCAGGTCTGTGCTGGTGAAAGGCTCTGGGTGGAGCTTGGAAGGTGGCTGTAAGGGTCCTAAAGTTGCACATGTGGTGGCTCTCCCCTTTGCTCACATCACTGCCATGTCCCCTGGTATGGACACTGTCAGGAAGGTACTATAGGATCCATAGGCTGTTTCCCCTATTTGTTTCCTTTGTCCCTTCTCTGATACCAGCCCCTGGTTTATTTCTCCTCTGATGGTCCCAATCTCTTGATCTTTGTAGCCATACATCTGAGAGTATGTTTAACATTCAGATGGTGAAAATAAGGGGCTTGTTTGGAGTGTGCTATGTGGAGCTGCTTGACTTTTTTTTAAGATTGTTTTAAAAGATTTTATTCGTTTATTTGAGAGAGAGCGAGCGTGAACGAGGAGGAGTGGCAGAAGGGGAAGCCGACTCCCTGCTGAGCAGGGAGCTCAACATCAGGATTGATCCCAGGACTCTGAGGTCATGACCTGAGTCGAAGGCAGAAGCTTCACCAGCTGAGCCACCCAGGCATCCCTTGACTTAGACTTTTTTCTTTTAAGTTTTTTTTTTTTTTTTTAATGTAATCGTACACCCAGTTGTGGGTCTCAAACTCATAACCCTGAGATCAAGAGTTGCATACTCTACCAACTGAGCCAGCCATTTCAGAAAGTCCTGTTGCTTCCTGACCCTTTTCTGTTGCTCGGTATTTCTAGCCAAAGTCCTACTGCTAAACCACAGCTGAGTCCCCAGGTATCTACATAGATTTCAGTGTCACCATGTCCAGTTACCTGGGGCTATCATAACAAAATGTCATGAAATAGATGGCTTAAAACAACAATGTGTCATCCCACTGTGGAGGTCAGAAGTCCCAAATCAAGGTGTTGGCAGGACTCTGCTTTCTCTGAAGACACAGGGAAAGGTGTGTGTGTTCCAGGCCTCTCCTAGTTTCTGGCAGTTTCAGGTGTCCCTTGCCTTGTGGATGCATAATACCAATCCTCTGCTTTTACATTCTCTTCCTTATGTGGGTCTGTCCCGCATAGGGAACAGATCACCCCTTCCTAAAGACCCCAGTCATATATTGGACTAGGGCTCACCCTACAGACCTCATTTTAACTGGATTACCTCTGTAAAGACCCTGTTTCCAAATGTCACATTCAGTGGTGCTGTAGGACAGGACTCCAGCATATCTTTTTGGAGAGACAAATTAATCCATCCTTAATTAACCATGTCCAAAACTTGCCTTCCCCAAACCTATTCTGTAGAGTATGTTAATTTTCTTGAATGGCAGCAACATCTACTCGAAGTCTCCCAAATCAGATTGTGGCTGTGCCAGGTGTCCTCCCTTCCCTTTGGGCCCAGATGCTGACCCTGCAGAGGGTCCACCTTCCTGCCCACCACCCCAGCCGGCGAGAATCAGGCACCCCCGGCTGTCCCTGGCTCCTTTCTCTGCTGTGCTAGCGGGCGGGCCTTTGCATCCCTGGAGCATCCGGCAGCCCTCTAGGATGGACATGAGGGACAGGGCAGCATGGCCCAGCCCCTTGGGGGCCAGCCTCCGACCAGGCTCCCTGAACCTCTGGGTCCTTTGCTCACCCTTACTTACATGCCCTGTTTCTCTCCTCCTAAGAGCCCAGCTTTTGTGCGATTTCCTTTGGACACTCGGCTGTCCCCCCACCCCAGACACTCGCGTCTCCCTGGAGGGCCGGATGTGCGCGCTGGTGCCGGGACCCATAGGGGGCGCCCGGGCCTAGCCCGATGCGTGGCCACGGCGGCCGGAAGTCCCGCCCCGGTGTCCCGGAAAGGAGGGAGGCGACGGCGGAAGTAAAATATTGGGCCCCTTGGAGCTCAGCGCTCTTCTTGCCGCTCCGAACGCAATCCCCGCTCTCACCGCCGACCTCAGCCCCCACCTCGACCGCGACCCCCCCACCCCCGCTCTCACCGCCGACCCCAGCCCCCACCCCGGCCGCGACGCCCCCCCGCTCTCACCGCGGACCCCCGCTCTCACCGCGGACCCCAGCCCCCACTCCGACCGCGACGCCCCCGCTCTCACCGCCGACCCCAGCCCCCACCCCGGCCGCGACCCCCGCTCTCACCGCCGACCCCGGCCCCCACTCCGACCGCGACCCCCCCCCCCGCTCTCACCGCGGACCCCAGCCCCCACCCCGGCCGCCACCCCCCGCTCTCACCGCCGACCCCAGCCCCCACCCCGGCCGCGACGCCCCCCCGCTCTCACCGCGGACCCCAGCCCCCACCCCGGCCGCGACCCCCGCTCTCACCGCGGACCCCAGCCCCCACTCCGACCGCGACGCCCCCGCTCTCACCGCCGACCCCAGCCCCCACCCCGGCCGCGACCCCCGCTCTCACCGCCGACCCCGGCCCCCACTCCGACCGCGACCCCCCCCCCCCGCTCTCACCGCGGACCCCAGCCCCCACCCCGGCCGCCACCCCCCGCTCTCACCGCCGACCCCAGCCCCCACCCCGGCCGCGACCCCCGCTCTCACCGCCGACCCCGGCCCCCACTCCGACCGCGACCCCCCCCCCCCCGCTCTCACCGCGGACCCCAGCCCCACCCCGGCCGCGACCCCCCGCTCTCACCGCCGACCCCGGCCCCCACTCCGACCGCGACCCCCCCCCCCGCTCTCACCGCGGACCCCAGCCCCCACCCCGGCCGCGACCCCCGCTCTCACCGCCGACCCCAGCCCCCACTCCGACCGCGACGCCCCCGCTCTCACCGCCGACCCCAGCCCCCACCCCGGCCGCGACCCCCGCTCTCACCGCCGACCCCAGCCCCCACTCCGACCGCGAACACCCCCCCTCGCTCTCACCACCGACCCCAGCCCCCACCCGGCCGCGACCCCCGCTCTCACCGCGGACCCCAACTCCCACACCGACCCTACTCTCACCGCCGACCTCAGCCCCCACCCCGACCCCCGCTTTCAACCTGGCCTCTCCACCCCGCCTTCGCCGCCCTGTCTCCGCTGCGTCTGCGTCTGACACCTGGGTGACGGGAAGTCGCGTCCGGCTGCTGCAGGCGGTGGACACGGAGTACACCGCGGACTCGGTGGAGTGGTGCCCGCTGGAAGGCTGCAGGCACTTGCTGGCCTGCGGCACCTACCAGCTGCAGAAGCCGGGGGACCAGGCCGCCGACCCTGAGAGCAAGGTGCGCGGTGCCCTCCTGGCCTCAGGCCGCTGTCTAGGTCTGCGCTCCCCACGTTGCTTCTTGTGTAGGAGAGGTCCCGGGAGGCAGAGCCGACCACAAATGTCTGGCCTGCGGTGGGGAAGGCTGGAAGAGAAAAGTCTGTAGAGTCACACAGGAGATGCAGATGTGACATTGGCCTTGTGGCCAGAGGGGGCGTTAGAATGGGCACTTTTTTCTTTCTTTCTTTCTTTTTTTTTAATGTAAGTAAGCTCTACACCTAAGGTGGGGCTGGAACTCACAGCCCTGAAATCAAGAGTTGTATTCTCCACCAACTGAGCCAGCCAGGCACGCAAAGTGGGCATCTTGAAAGCCCCCTGTGTGCAGGTGTGGCTCTAAGTTTATGGATGAAGCCTAGAGCAAAGAGGAAATGGGAATTTGAAGGAGCCATACCTAATCTCTTGAAGGCGTCTGTTCAGATCCAGACCAGGACACTTTTAAGAATAACTGGCACTCCAGCAACAGGTCCTAAGCCAGGACCTTTCCAGGGCAGATGAGTCCTGTTAGCCCTCTTAGAAGGAGCATTCTAGGGGGACCTGGCTGGCTCAGTGGGTAGAGCATGCGATGCCTGATCTCAAGGTCGTAAATTCAAGCCCCACATTGGGTGTAGAGATTAGTTAAATAAAACTTTTTTTTTTTACAAAAGGCATTTTATGGGCAGCCCGGGTGGCTCAGTGGTTTGGTGCCGCCTTCAACCCAGGGTGTGATCCTGGAGACCCGGGATCGAGTCCCACGTCAGGCCCCCTGCGTGGAGCCTGCTTCTCCCTCTGCCTCTGCCTTGTCTGTGCCTCTCTGTGTCTCTCATGAATAAATAAAGTCTTTAAAAAAATAAAAATAAAAAGGCATTTTATGCTGAGTCCAGCAGAGTTTACCTTCTTACACATTAATTGTATATGAGACAAGAGACATTTCTCCAACTTAGAGATCAGGGGTGCGGCTTCCAGGCAGAGTTGCAGTCTTTTTTTTTCTTAAGATTTTATTGCAGGGAGACAGAAAATGAGCAGGGGGAGGTGCAGAGGGAGAAGGAGAAGCAGACTCCCCACCGAGCAGGGAGCCCCATGCGGGGCTCCATCCCAGGACTCTGGGATCATGATCTGAGCCATCCAGGTGCCCCCAGAGTTCTACAGTCTTGGCACAGCTTTTCTTTCCCTTGATTCCTTTCCCCATCCTTTGGGTTCCTCAGTATCTTTTAGGATAATCAGAATACATCTGTATCTTTTTAGAGCGCACCTGACCTTGATGAGCCTCAGATCCGCTTAGGTCGTCTCTACTTGTATAGTTTTAATGAGGACAGTGCTGCTTCCCCCCTGCTTGAGATCCAAAGGAGGGACACTTCTGCAATCCTGGACCTGAAATGGTATAACATTGATAACAATTCCTCTTCTCTGGAATTTGTCACGAGTGTATGTTCATTTAATCAGGGGAGGCTGATGCCTGTCAGCATTCGATAGGATGGAGAAATGTCTGAACTTTTTCATTTCTTTATTGTCCTGCCCACCTGTTGGCACTCGGAGGGTACGGTAGACTTGAACTCCTTTTGTTTGCCAGTTTCCAAGGCCTAGGGTTGGTATCAGTCTGAGATTTGATGCTGGTTTTCTGATTCATAAGCTGGGGAATCTTGGGACAGAATTGTAGGCTACAACCTGGTTTGGGTTTGAAAAAAAATTTTTTTAAGATTTTACTTATTTATTCATGAGACACAAAGAGAGAGAGAGAGAGAGAGAGAGGCAGAGACACAGGCAGAGGGAGAAGCAGGCTCCATGCAGGGAACCTGATGCAGGACTGGATCCTGGGACTCCAGGATCACACCCTGGGCCGAAGGCAGGGGCTAAACTGCTGAGCCACCCAGGGATGCCCTTAGAGCTGAAATTTAAATAATAAGTTACTGAGGTTCATAATGCTCTCCTGTTTTCCGGGCATATCCTGTGTTCTGACTGGCGTATGAATTCTCTCCTCAGGTGCCACATCCCGGTGGCCGGCCATGCCCTCTTGGGTGTGGCAAATGCTGGTGGGTCCATTGAACTGCTCCGCTTGGTGGGATCTGAGGTCAGTAAGTAAAGCCAGGAGTTGTGGGAGGTGGAAGGCATCTGAATGGAGAGGATTTGGGCATGAGGTTTTGCTGCTGCAAACCTTTTTGTAGCATGGTTCTGTTCAATGGCAAACTTTATCAGAACACATTCTAGCCTAGCATGCAGTCTATTTTACGTTATTGGGTTTGCATCTAACTCTGAGAAGAGGTCACCTTTTGTGTCAACAGGGGAAGGGCTAGTGGCAGGGTATTCATTCACCTGTCCGTGGACCAGCATTCTTAGGTTGATGATGCTGGGGCCCAGAATAGCAATGAATTTCCTATGTGAAAGTGGTATTTGTCACCCATAATTAGGAAGGCATATGTTTCCCATATGGCTTTCTCAGAGCATTTGGTATTGATCAGTACCATACATTTGCAAAATGACTACATCTGATTGTTGGAGGATCAAGAGAACAGGGAAGTGAGTAAACAGCCCACAAGACCAAGCCCTGACTCAGTGGGAGGAACACACCCTAGCATAGGTGTGCAAGTGAGGCTGGAGCAGGTCTGCTTGCTGTTGGAGTTACAGCAGCTGAGGGCTGTGCATAAAGGGCCTTGCTGCCCGGTCTCAGGAATAAGGGAGGAAATACTTTGGGAAAGACTATGGGCCCCTGAACCAGATTCTGGCAGGAGCAGAGAACCCCCAGAGTGGACTCTGAGGAAGCAGCCTGCTGGGAGCCTTTTGAGAGAGTTAAGCCCTGTTCAGGTTGCCAGGATAATAAAAAAACTTACCTAATCTTAGAAAAGAGAAATGTTTAATGGCTAGTTGTGGCTTCTGAAAAGGAAACTAAAGGAAAGATCCTGTTGTAGCTGTCCCTGAAGACAGTGTGTCCCAACATCCCTTGAGGTCCGGAGGGGTGGGGAGTGTGTGCCCGTAGTGCTTCCTGGAGCCTATGTAGGTGGCAGGACTGTGCTGGGAGTGCATGGACAGCGAGGGGGTCTGAAAAGCAGAGAGACCAGTTTCCCCTGAAGCCACATGTGTGGGAAAGTCCTCCTGTGAGTGTGTGAGCTCCTGGAGAGCAGGGGCAGGCCCCCAGTGCCTCCCGTTCTGCGGTAAATGAAGGGCTAACACACTTGTTCATCTAGCAGTAGATGAGGGAGTGATGGCCCCTGAGGAGTTGTCGTCTTTCCAGGTTTCTGGGCTGTTTCCCTTCAGTACTTAGTGCCCCTTTCTCCCCCCACTGGAACCCTCCCCCCTGGGACCCTCCCCCCACTGGAACCCCTCACCTGGACCTCTTCCCCCGCACTGGAACCCTCCACCCTGGGACCTTCCCCCCACTGGTACCATCCCCCCCAACCTGGACCTCTCCCCACCCACTGGAACCCTCCCCCATCTGGACCTCTCCCCCATACTGGAACTCTCCCCTACCTGGACCTCTCCCTGCCCACACTGGAACCCTCTCCCCACTGGAAGCCTCCCCCCACTAGAACTCTCTTCCTACTAGACCGCTTACACACTGGAGCTGGTTTCCTGCTTTGCCCTGGAGAGGCAGTGCCTGGCCTTGTCTCTGGATTGGTCCACCAGGAAAACTGAATGGTAAGGGTTGGTGTTGGTGAGCAACCCCAAGTCTCTCCCCTGAGGATGCAAGAGAGGGTTGAAACCTTGTACCAGCCTTGATGGCGGCTTCCCAGAACTGGGAATATCACTACCAGTCCTAATCTAGAAAGAAAACGTTCCAACCTTTCAGATAAAAGGGATGATGTTTTCATCAGGAGAGCTGACACTGGTTTATTTTGACAAGCTAAGTGGTAGTTTTTGGTTTCTGCCAAATGCCGAAACTCCTTCACAGGCACGTCCACATACCAGGTCCGTGGAGAACTTCTCCCATGATAGGTCTTGGGTGTCACCAGTCAGGAACCAGAAGAGGGTGATGAGTGGGTCAGTGAATACATTCAGCTGGCTTACTCTATTGGTTTCCTGTGTCTAGGGCCAGTGACCAGCCCTTGAAAATCATTAGCAGTGACTCCAAGGGGCAACTCCACCTGCTAGAGGTGAATGAGGCGGGGCCCAGGCTGCAGGATGTGGCCTCGTGGCATGCCCATCACTTCGAGGCCTGGATTGCTGCTTTCAATTACTGGCAGACAGAAATAGTTTATTCAGGTAGGTATTTCTCCCCATGGGGGAGGGAGGGAGCGGGCAAGCGTGGCACATGGTGAGGCCGTGACTCCGGACGTGTTGGCATCCTTTGTGAAGACCCTTTGTGGAAACAACTGTAGTTGCTATTCATTACTTAGCTGTCCCTTAGAAAGTGAAGTGCACTTGGCTGCAGGCTTGGGGTCTTGGATACCCCAGCCCCTGTGTTGGAGTAGCAGGAGCCCTGCCTCCTGCCACTCTTGGTATCTGATCCCTTGCTCCAGCTGTGAGAAATCCAGAGTTCCCACATTTTTCACTGCTATTTCTAGGCCCAGTGTTGACTTTGTCATGTTGGATTTCTAGTTTGTCTCCTCTCTTTTGTTTTTTTTTTTTTTTTTTAAAGATTGATTGATTCATTCATGAGAGACAGAGAGAGAGAGACATAGGCAGAGGGAGAAGCAGGCTCCATGCAGGGAGCCTGATGTGGGACTCGATCCTGGGTCTCCAGAATCACGCCCTGGCCTGAAGGCAGGCGCTAAACCGCTGAGCCACCCAGGCATCCCCCAATCTCCCTTTTTGGATAGTTTACCTTCCTGAAGAAAAGCCCAAGAGACGGGGGATCCCTGGGTGGCTCAGTGGTTTAGCGCCTGCCTTTGGCACAAGGCACGATCCTGGAGTCCCGGGATCAAGTCCCACATTGGGCTCCCGGCATGGAGCCTGCTTCTCCCTCCTCCGGTGTCTCTGCCTCTCTCTCTCTCTCTCTCTCTCTCTTTCTCTCTCTCTCTCTCTCTCTCTCAAAAATAAATAAATCTAAATCTTACATAACGGGCCCAGCTATTTTCCGCCCTGTTAGGACTCTGCTCCAGAAGCATCACCACCTGTCACTCCCACGCTGCCCCTCCTGTCTGTGCACAATGTGGCCCTCATGGTCAGCCTGGGGCATGATCCTGGAGACCTGGGATCGAGTCCCATGTTGGGCTCCCTGCATGGAGCCTGCTTCTCCCTCTGCCTGTGTCTGTGCCCCTCTCTCTGTGTCTCCATGAATAAATAAATAAATAAATCATCTTTAAAAAAAAAAAGGTCTCAGGGCCTTGCAGACCACAGGAAGTGCTTTGGGTTTTGCTTGGAATGAAACAGGAGCACTATCAGGATATTGAGCAGAGAGAGGGATGACATTTTCTGACTTGTGGAAATAGACTGTGAGGAGGTCAGGGCAGAGCCTGGAGGCCTGCATGTAGGTGGTGGCAAGATGGCCTCAGATCACTCTGGAAGCAGTGCACAGGAGGGAAAAGTGGTAGGACTTGGGATGTATGTGTGCAGGTGGGTCAGGATCATCAGGACATCCTGGTGCACAAATGTGGGTGTGAGACAGAGGAGAGACCGGTGTGTAAAGACCACAACCAGGCAGCCTGGGTGGCTCAGCGGTTTAGCACCGCCTTCAGCCCAGGGCATGATCCTGGAGACCTGGGATCAAGTCCCATGTCAGGCTTCCTGCATGGAGCCTGCTTCTCCCTCTGCCTGTGTACTCTACCTCTCTCTCTCTGTTTCTCATGAATAAATAAATAAAATCTTTAAAAAGAAAAAAAGACCACGACCAACTTCCTCTGTGCATCTGCCATGGGATGGCAGCTGATCCCAAGGCTCACCTGCAGGCATCATACCCAGTGTGCTGGCTCTGCTGGTTGACTTGTCCTGTTTGTAGTATGCTCGGTAAGTATCTGTTGGAGGTAGTTGAATGAAAGGTAGATAGGGGGTATGGGTAGGTGGGTATATGGAAGACTAGGTGGATGGATGGATGGATGGATGGATGGATGGATGGATGGATGGATGGAGAGGTCACACTTACCTGTTGTTCTTTTGCTTCTTTTCATCCTCCCTGTTTTTCAGCCTTGCTCCCTTCCTTCAGGATACCCACCAGCATCCTATACCTTATGATTGCTTTTCTTCAAAGATTGCCTGTGGACTAGGGGGCCAGCTTCCCCTTTCTTCCCATTTTTTCAGTTCCCTAAGACAAGCACAAGGGTCGTTTTTACTGCAGGGTTACAAAGGGTACTTCCCTTTAAAACACATGGGGGTATGCAGAAGGTTCTAGAAACATAAGAAGTGCTCATGTTCACTGTGTCCTGCATGTAGTTCCTGTTCGGAGTTCTTTGATACGGCAACTTTGGTTTGCGAAAGCCAGGAACAATGATTGCTGGAGCCTAAAGAGAGGGCAGTTGAGCCATGTTGTAACCTGGAAATTCTTCCCCTAACCTCTTGGCCTTCTCTTTTATTCCTGTAGCCTGAGCCCCCCAGCCTTTCCTGTCTCCTCTGCAGGCACCCTCTTCTAGTCTGAAGACAGTTCCAGCACAGGGCTCTTCGTGGGGCAGCCTAGAACCTCCGGGAAGTCATCACAGGTGTAAATGCTCTCCCTTGAGAAGTGGCTGCTTCCTTTGTCAGTGGGCATTTCTGTCTCCACACAGGTGGAGACGATGGCCTCCTGAAGGGCTGGGACACCAGGACACCTGGCACATCTGTGTTCACTAGCGACAGGTAAATTATCTAGGGACCAAACCTCCTGTCCCTTCCCTGTGGACTTTGCACTGGAGATGTGCCCCTGTGGGGGTGCTTGCTCAGCCCTTGCACTTTTGCCTGTAGACACTCCATGGGTGTGTGCAGCATCCAGAGCAGTCCCCATCGTGAGAACATCTTGGCTACGGGAAGGTGAGTCCCTTAGGGTTGGTTCACAGGCGTCCATCTTCTACCTGTCACTTCCTTTCCTCATGTTGACCATTGCCATGTTGTTTAATTGGACGACTCTCATACCAGAGTGTAGGTACCTGGGCTTGGGGAAAGGAGACTTTGTCCTAGAGGAATGAGTGGCGTGGGCTTCCCTGGGAGATGTCCCCTGCCACCCAGGGCCTTGGGGAATAAGTGGGTGTGGGCTTTCCTGCGTGATCACTGTGCTTGATGGGTTTCAGCTATGATGAGCACATTCTACTGTGGGACACTCGGAACATGAAGCAGCCATTTGCAGACATGCCCACACAGGGCGGAGTGTGGAGGCTCAAGTGGCACCCCTTCCACCACCACCTGCTCCTGGCAGCCTGTATGCACAGTGGCTTTAGGATCTTCAACTGCCAAAAGGCAATAGGTGGGTAGGGGCCCCACGCAGCCAGGCCTGGGGTGGGGGGTGCCTGGCTTCCTGCCCCATTGTTCTACCAGGCCCTTCCCCCAGGCACCACACCTTCCTAGGTTCACACCCTCAGTCTCAGCAAGGTGGGTGTCTGGGCCAGCTCCTAGCCTCAGTCTCCAGCACTCTGCTCCTTAGCCACTGTTCTTACATAATGGGCCCAGCTGTTTTCTGCCCTGTTAGGACTCTGCTCCAGAAGCATCACCACCTGTCACTCCCACGGCTGCCCCTCCTGTCTATGCACAATGTGGCCCTCATGGTCCCATGTTCCCAGCATGCCACAGCCCTCTGCTCACATTCTTTGGGCAGTGCCTGGCTGTGGTCAGACTCTGCCATGCCTGAGCTACACGAGGGGCTGGGGGGCAAGAGCAGCCCTGGGGGTTGCACTTTAAGTGCTACGGTGGGTTCATGGCATTGCCAGGGAAACCATGGCCTTTCTCTAGCCAGCAATTCTTTATTGTCAGAACTTTCTCAGGGCACCTGCGGGGCTGAGTCGGTGAAGTGTCTGCCTTCAGCTCAGGTCATGATCCTGGGGTCCTGGGATCAAGTCCCACATCAGGTTGCCTGCTCAACGGGGAGTCAGCTTCTCCCTCTGCCTCTGCTGCTCCCCTTGCTTAACACTTTTCCTCTGTCAAATAAATATAAACAGGTAAAGTCTTTAAAAAAAAAAAAAAAAAGAATGTTTTCACGTTTTTTTCTCTTTTCTCAAGCCCCCAGTGCCCCCCTCCCTCCTTGTCCACACAAGGAAGTGTTTAGAGACACCAGCTCACCAGCACCTCACCAGCACTGTTCTGAAGGCCTGTCTCTGTGGAGCTGGGCTAAGCTCCAGGGCTTCCTGTTCTGCCTTCCGTCCCCCGTCTGTCCCGCATCCGTTCTGCTAGTTACACCAACATGCTGTTCTCATTGAAAACCATGTGAGGGCTTCTTTTTTAATGTGGGTATTTACAGTGATCAGTTTCCCTCTGAGCACTACTTTCCCTGGATCCCACCAATTTTGGGAGATGGTAGGTTTTCATTCATCTCAAAGCACTTTCTAATTTCCCTTGTGATTTTTTTCTTTGACTCATTAGTTATTTATGAGTTTGTTGTTTAATTCTACATTTTTGTGACTGTCCTAAATTTATTTATTTATTTTTTAGATTGATTGATTGATTGATTGATGAGAGACGCAGAGAGAGAGGCAGAGACACAGGCAGAGGGAGAAGCAGGCTCCCTGAGGGGAGCCCGATGTGGGACTTGATGCCGGGACCCCAGGATCATGCTCTGAGCAGAAGGCAGACGCTCAATCACTGAGCCACCTAGGCGTCCTCCTAAATTTCTGTTACTGATTTCTATTTTTATTCCTTTGTGGATTCTTTTAAGTTTATTGAGAATTGTTTTGTGTTTGTGGTTGGGTCTCAGAGAGCAGTCTATGTGCTCTTCAGAAGAGTGTGCTCTGTGGCCGTGGGTGGAGTGCTCTGCAGATTCTGTTCAAGTGTTCTGTTGATTTTCTGGCTGATTGTTCATTATTTTTTTATTTAAAAATTTTTTTTAAGTAATCTCTACACCAACATGGGGCTGAAACCCACAACCCTGAGGTCAAGAGTCACCTGCTACCTGAGCCAGCCAGGTGCCCCTGGTGGCTCATTATTTTTATTATTTATTTAAACATTGTTTTTTTTTTTTACTTATTTGAGAGCGAGGGAGACAGTGTGTGGGCACGCATGCACATAGTGGGGGAGGGGCAGAGGAGAGGGAGAGAGACAGTGTGTGGGCACGCATGCACATAGTGAGGGGAGGGGCAGAGGAGAGGGAGAGGGAATTTCAAGCAGACTCCTTTTGAGCAGGGTGCCGGGCATGGGGCTCCATCTTACCCCTCAAGATCATGATCTGAGCTGAAACCAAGAGTTGACACTCCACTGACTAAGCCGCCCAGGCGCCCACACTGGTTGTTCATTATTGGAAGTGGGATAGTGAAGTCTTAAACTGTCATGGTTGAATTACACATTTCCTCCCTCATTCCTATTCATTTGTGCTCATGTGTTTTGGGGCTTTGTTGTTAGGTGTATGTTTATGATTGCAATTTTGTATGTTGTGAGGATCCCTCCTCTTTTAGTAACCGTGTGTGTTAAAGAGTCTATTCCCTCTTAGGGTTGCTGTCTGCATGGTGGTGCATCTTCACTGTCTTTGGCTTTCAGTCTGCTCATAGCTTGGAGTATGAAGTGTGTCTCCTGCACTGGTTGTGGATTGTTGTCAGCATTTTGACATTCTGCCTTCCTTAGTGTGCTTCATCAAGAGGCCCATGATGACACTTTGTCTCTTTCCTGCTGATAAGGTTAATTTGGTCACCTGGTTAAGGTCTCCTCTGGGTTTCTTTTTTTTTTTTTTTTAAACTTTTTTTTTTTAAATTTTTATTTATTTATGATAGTCACAGAGAGATAGAGAGAGAGGCAGAGACACAGGCAGAGGGAGAAGCAGGCTACATGCACCGGGAGCCCGACGTGGGATTCGATCCCGGGTCTCCAGGATCGCGCCCTGGGCCAAAGGCAGGCGCCAAACCGCTGCGCCACCCAGGGATCCCTCCTCTGGGTTTCTTCACTATAAAAATATTTTTTTCCTGTGTAATTAATAATAATTAGTCTGTGGTTAGAGTGGTTGAGCCTTTGTTTTCATCAGACTTCACTCAACCCATTGATGATTCTTGCCTGAATCAAATTACCATAATTGCAAACTGGTGGTTTTCTATTATTTTTTTAAGATTTGTTTATTTGAGAGAGAGTGTGCATGGGTGCGTGCAGGGAGGAGGGGCAGAGGGAGAGGGAGAGTCTTCAGCAGACTCTGTGCTGAGTGTGGAGCCCAGCAGGGGCTTAGTCCCACAGCCTTGAGATCACGACCTAAGCCAAAACCAAGAGTTGGGTTCTTAACCATCCAGGAGCCCCTATTATCATATTGTCTACATTTTAAAATTAGCACTCTTTTATAAGGAAGAGCTTTCATTTCTTCCATATATCTGTATTTATTAACTGCCTGTCTAGATGCATGAATTTTTGTTACTCAGTGGGCCATAATGTGTTACTGTCATTTACTCATTATGTTTACTTTGTCCTAGAGTTTTCCCACGAAGCCCCCTGAAGCCGTCTCCTGTGTCCTTTTCACGTGTCCCCACTGATTTTTGAGTACTTCCTCGATTTTTGGCCACCAGGCCTTCCAGCTGGTGACAGTTTCCTAAGTTCACATCCCCAGCTCACCGGCCCCTAGTTTTCTGTGGCTGCTCTTGCCATCCTTGGCCTTGCCCTGGCCTCTAGTACTTCAGGTGTGGAAACACCTTGTCATTTCTTTTTCTGGTCAAATGTTGCTTTCAAACCTTCCACAGCTGGACTTCCTTCCAGTCCTGCCCTCCAGCCTCAAAGTTGCCATAGCAACTCACCATAAGGAAAACTGCTTAAACTCTTTGGTGACTCCTTTCCAAGCTCAAACCCAGACTTTATGGAGCATGCAGAACTCTGCAGGATTTTGACCCTCCAGACATGTCACAACTCCCTGATGGCATTTCAGCCCTGGTCATGTTTGTGGCTGCCCAGTGGTGTCCTGTTCTCTACTTTACATATGGTTGTTCTCTGTTTCTCATGCATCCCTGTCTCTCCCAGCTGGCTAACTCCTTTGTCCTTGGCTTTGAAGTCTTAACTCAGAGACTTTTGCCAAGTACTCTCCAACTTGGAAAGGTACCCTGGCCCATGTGCTTCTGTAGCCAGACTGATTCATCTGAGGCATGCACATGCACTCACTATAAGATGAAGGTGTGTTTTCTTCTTATCTGTCTACTTCTCGAGGATTCCTTTGTGTGATACACGCAACACTGGTTGCTGACAAATGAGTGGCTGCTTTTAGCAGTCTCCCTTTGAGAATAGGCAGGGCCTCTTGTTTGGGAGTGATAAGATCAACCCTGGGTAACATTGAATCTCCTGTGTTCTCTCACTCCAGACGAGAAGCAGGAAGCCTGCACAGTCTCTGTGTCCCACACGTTGTCCAACTCATTGGTGTATGGAGCTGACTGGTCCTGGCTCTACTTTGGCAACCTGTCCCAAACCCACCAGTCATACCACTTAGGGTCCTCTCCCTGCAACAACTCAGGAGCCAGGGCAGCACATCTCTGTAGCATGAAGGCTGTATACCAGTCACCAGCACCCTCTCTTCATCATTTAGCAGAGGATGGTGAAGAGGATCACTCCAAACTGAGAACTCTTCTCCAGCCACTCACAGAGGATATGGTAAAGAGTGGCACCCGGCTACATACTGCAGGGGCCAAGTTCTGTGACCGTGACCTCTATCTGGAAGCAGTGAACTCAGATGCTGACCTCCTTGCTACTTGTTCCTTTTATGATCATGTTCTTCACCTCTGGAAGTGGGAGAACAGCTGAGCTAGGGAAGAAGTTGGTTGATTGAAGTCATAAAGACCATTTCCACAGATAAACCCAAGTGCGACTTTGGTAAAGTGCCCTCAGACCATCTCATTGAGTTTTCCTGTATTCCACAGGTGACTAGAGGGTTTGGTGCACCTCAAGGGCTCTACGGTGTCAACGGTCAAAGAAGCTCTTGGCTTCTCTGAAATAAACCTTATCCAAGTGGTGACTCTGCCTAAGAGCAAGAATTGCTAGCTGTTGTGGGAGGGAAGGGTCTTGGTTCCCAACTCAAACTTGTGTCTTGTGGGAGTTGGACATTCAGTTCTTCATACTTTTTTTAAGCAACTATATTAACTAAATGAAAGTCTGCTTTTCATAAAGCTACCTAACAGTTTTATATGAACATTTAAAAAGATCACCTCATCACAGCACAGTAAGTACTTGTATTAGCCTCCTGTGAGAATAAGCAAAGGGAAACGTGTGCGCCATTGAGCTGCCTTAGCGTGTCATAGACTTGGAATACATTGGATCAGTGTGGTAGATTTATCCCACTTACCCCTTGTGGCTTTAGTATCCTTAGGGGCTTCCGAAGCCTAGACACAGAGTAGTTCCAACACAACTTGAGTTTGTGACTCCTCGGACTGCCAAACTTAATTCTGTGTTTCTGGAAAACACAGTAGGAGTGTAGGCCAGCGTGGAATTTGTCAAATGAGTATATACAAATATAAACAGGCGTTCTGAGTCAGGAAACACTTTTTTAAAAAGATTTTGAGAAAGAGCACAGGGATGCAAGCACAAGGGGGCAGGGGTGGAGGTACAGTGGGAGAAGCAGGCTCCTAGCAGGAAATCTGGAGGCAGAATCATGGCCTGAGCTGAAGGCAGATGTTTCACCCAGGGAGCTACCTGGTGCCCCAGAAAACACTTTTTTTTTTTTTTTGCTTTATTTCTAATGAAAATATGTCACAACATGTAAGAAATTACTCTGCTAAAATATGGATTCCTAGCTAATGCATTTATTTCAGTAGAAGAATTTGGACCCGTCTGTAGGGTTGAAGGTATTTAACACAAGGATCAATGAAATGTTGGGCAGAACACAAGAGGCCCGAGGGACTCTGCACTGAATGGGTGAAGCCCAAGGGGAAAGAGGCTAGATTACTGGAGGTGCGCCCGCCAGAGCCGTTGCTTTTGACCCCATGAATATGCTCGCTTCTTTGACTCTGGGTGATGGACGGTGGGGTGTGAACCGCCTTCCCTGTGCCGCAGACGCTGTGGGCGGGGAACGACGGCTTCCAGGTCCCCGGGCCAGCCCTGCTGCACGCTTCCATCCCGCCGGGGTCAGCCCCGGGGACCCCTAGCGCGGGAAGTTCTTGGGGTACAGCTGGAAGAGCTTGCCTTCCTGGGTGGGCTCGAAGCCGTACTTTTCCAGCTGCTGTGGGTCGAAGGCGCCGTCCCTGAAGTCCTTCTCGATGGCAGGTGCCACCGCCTCCCGGAACAGCTGCTTGGCCGTCAGGGGCTGGTCTGTGCCCGCCGGGACGCGGTAGTTCACGTACGGCTTGAGCCGGAAGCCGGTCAGCTCGGGCACCACCAGCTCCGGGACCATCTCCTTGACCTGCACGAACTTCCCGTCGCGGCCATGGACGCCGGTGCCCTTGGCGCCGCGGCCCTTGTAGAAGGTGCGCGGGCCCCGCTTGCTGGTCCACCGGCTCATGCGGTCGGCGCCCCGCACCAGGCAGCGAGCCGCCTCGCTCAGGAGGCCCATGCTGAGCCGCGCCCAGGGAACCGCTGTCCCGAGCCGCTCACGTGCGCGGCCGCCAGCCGCCCCGCTTTGCGCTTCCGGCGCCCTTGGCGGCTTCCGGCGGCCCGCGCGGCTTCCGCGCAGCAGCAAGAGCAGCTCCGATTGGCTGGCTGCGTCCAATGCACAGCCTCGGCCCTGTGAGGGGGCGGGACCTCCGGGCCCCAGCCAATGCACCGGGAGGCGCGGCGCCGGCCGGGCGGTGGAGGCAGTGACGGGAGCGCGGGCGTCGGGAGCGCGCGGTCCCGGTGAGTCGCCGCAGAGCGCCCCCCGATGGCCACGCCCGGGGCCTGGCCCTGTGAGGAAGGGTAGCCCGCGGCACCCCCAAGCCGTGCAGGACGCGCCCTGCCCCACAGGCTTCACGGCCGGCGCTGCGTGGAGGGAGGTGCAGGTGGGAGGCGGATCCGTGTCCTCTCGGCCGCCCGTACGTTAACCACGCCCCCCGCCCAGACACCAGCCCCCGTGTCCCCCAGCCCCGAGGACCCCCTGCAGTGGCCCCCTCCACCGGCATGGCCCCGATGCCTACCCGCCCGCCGCTGCCCGGGCTCGCGGCCCCTCTGTCCCGCAGGGCTTAGGGAGGCTCCGTGAGGCGGCACGGGGCACGAGACCTTCCCTGGGACGCCCTGGGCCTTGGGCGCCCTTGGCCTTGGGCGGGCCCTCTCGCCGCTACTTCCCTAAAGGTCCTGGGAGACCTAGCTGGCTCTTCCCCGTGGACCCCTCCCCAGGTCGTCCCCCTCGGGACCCGGCACGCCCACCCCGAGGGCCCCGCCACACTGGGGAGGAACCCCTGCCGCAGGCTGGAGGCTGTCGAGGCTTCAGCACAGCTCCCGCCCCCGGCCCCCCCCCCCCCCCCCCCCCCCCCCGCAGCTTCCTCCCTGTGGCACTCGCCCTTGACCTGCAGTTGTGGGTTCCCGGGCAGCCACGGAGCTGTCTACAGAGGGGGAAGCGGCTCTGGTGCTTCTCTTGGTGGAGAAACAGCTTTCCATCACGGTTTTTCTTTCGGTGCAAACATAATTTAACAAGAGAGGGAACCCAGGGGAGAAGGCTGTAGGCGTTGCTCTGTCCCAAGAGTGAGAGTTAGGGGAACACTTGGCGTCCTTTGAACCCCTTTCTTTTCTCCTTGACTGTTTTTTGTTTTGTTTTGTTTCATTTTTAGCCATGACGCAAGAGGAGGATGCCAGCCCAGAGGTATGGGGCTGGAGGGTCCCAGAGATGAATCAGAGCCTAACAATTCCCAGTTAGGGGCACTTGTGCACCAGGACAAAGGGTCCTTTCTGCATTTGTTCTGTGGGCAGCTCCTTGAAGTCTGTGGAATGGAAGTGGCAGCCTGGGCCCTTCTGTCCACTTGTCAGAGTCGAGACCCTGCCGTTGCCTCCCCTGAGGTCAGTTCCCACTGCTTCCCCTGAGGACTCCTGTTTGTTTTGACTCTGAGTCCTTTGTCACTGGAACATCTGTAGCCACATCACAAAGGCCTTTATTCCTAAAGCAGAAAAGTAAATGCATTAAAACAACCATAAAAAGCCTGATGCTCAACCATAGGAGATTGTATAACTAGGTTATGGGCCACCTGGATGACCCTTTCCTCCAACATCCTTGCTTGTCCTCGAGGTGGTGGCTGAGCTCCAAGGGACACACCTGAGTGAGGGGCAGGCTGTGAGTGCTGTCATGTTGACAGTGGTGCTACACCATTAGGTCAGGAGAGGCTGGATGCCTCAGCTCTGCAGCAAAGCTCCCACTGCTTCCATTTGCCTGCTGGACCAACTTCAAAGGCCAGCTTTTCTGGGCCACTTACTTATCCTGTCTCGTGGTAGCATTCTGCTTTTGAGACCTTTTTCTGAATGCCCTTCCATTTCATTGGTGTCTGGTGCTCTCTCTCTCTGAGGGATCAGACAAGCTACTTTAGTCCTTGGTGCTTGTGTTGGTTGAAAGGATTAACAGGTGCCCCTGCCCCATCGTGTTCTGGCTGCTTGGGGGGAGGTGTGTGGATACCAGGAAGAATGCAGGGTGGCTGCTTGTTTGGCTGGTTTTTCTTGCTCATTTTCATCTTCCTCTGGTTGAGGACTCAGCCAGCATCCTCCATATGGGTGGCCCCAGCCATATGCCCACTCATCACCCTGCACTCACTTTCTTCTCTTCCTCCCTTCCGTGGGTCTGGGCTTCTGAAGACCCATTAACTCCTTCCCTGGGAGGTGGTCGGGGAGCAGGCATGGAACCTGTGAGCTGGTATTCAGGGTTCTCAAAATCCAGATGGCTCCTTGTTTCTCAGCCTTGCTGGGCCTAGGCTTCCACGTACCCTGTGACCAGCAGCATACAGTCTTGCTGACCCGTGGCCAGCCAAACTTGCTCCTGCAGACTTGCATCTGAGGGACTGGAGAGCTGAAGGGTTGGGACTCACAGGCAATAAGGATGCCAAGGGCATTTGTGGTGACACAGCACAGCTGCCGGCCCTGCCCAACTGCCCCCATCCCGTGGTGGCTGGGGGGACGGATTCTTCTCTGTGTCTCCTGGACAGGCGTGCTCAGAGGAGCTCAGCACCCTGGAAGATCACTTCTTGGGGGGCTGCTAACTCCTGAACCAGTGGCTCTCTTCCTTCTGCCTGGGAAGCCAGGGCCACCCCTGTGTGGCGCTTCCTAACCACGGCGTTCTCCTCAGGATGCCTTCTGTCTGAGCACCACCCTGCAGTCCTGGGGACTGTCGCTGACAGAGCAGCATTCACAGTCCACCATGGTAACTGTCTCCAGTGCTTCCTGCTGAAGGGTTGGGGCCGGGCGGGGGGGCTGGATCCTGGCTTGTCCCAGACCTTGCAGGGTGGAGAGGGGCTCTGTGGCAGCCTTGCTGATGGACGCTCTGTCTGTCCTTGCTCAGCTGCTGGGGATTGTGATTGGAGCACTCCTAGCCCTGGCCCTCGTTGGCATCACCGTCTTTTTTGTGTACAGAAGGGTTAACAGATTCCGTGAGTATCTTGCTCCAGCTTTAAAGGGAAGGACAAGGGCTTGGGAGGGTGGGGGAGGTAGGGGGGACTTGCCCGTGTCTCGAGCTTCTGGGAGCAGGCCTCAGGCCTGTGCTGGGGACCCTGGGCCCACGGAATTTGCGTATGTTCCCAGTTTTCTTGGCTTACATTTCTGAGCAAGACTTGGTGAGAAGAGATGTGTGAGTCCTGCTCCCCGTGAACCACCCTGGGCTGGCTCGGGCCAAGAGGCTGTGGGCCTTTCCCCCACACCACGCGCTGTAGCAGGGGCAGGACAGGCTTGGTGTGTGTGCCCTGACTGCCGCCTGGTAGGGCCCATCGCCCCCATGTCCCCGCCGCGGCTCAGGAGGCCCCTCTGCTCCCCTTGCAGGACAGGTACAGCCCACTCCTCAGTACAGGTTCCGGAAGAGAGACAAAGTGATGTTTTATGGCCGGAAGATCATGAGGAAGGTTAGTAACCTGTGCTGCAGGCCCCAGTCCTATAGGCTCCCTTGGGGTGGGGTTCCCAGCTATCTGGGCTGTTAAAGGCATGTGTGTCTTAGCTAGCAACGAGAGCAAGGACAGAAGGCCGTTTGGGGAATATCCTGGGGCCTAGAGGGTCCTGGCTTCAGTGCTGAAACTGGGGGTCCTGCCAAGATTTGGAAGCTGGGAGGCCTCACTTGTCAACCCACGTGGAGGATTGGTGGCCTGGTCCAGCCCTTTCTGGTCCCCCTGGCCCACTCCGACTCCCTGAGGGCAGGGGGGATGCGACCCTTACTGTACTTGAAATAACTGCTGGCTTTTTAGAGTAGCCGCTACTTATCGTGTTTCTCTGGATAAACAACTAATTCATGTTCTCCATAGCAAATTTGAAATGCCACAGGAGAAGGCATGTGAATCCTTGTGTGGGCCTCCCATTCTTCTCAGCATCAGGCTGTGACATGGAGGCCCCCTGGTACCACTGACAGGGGCTGTGGTGTGGGCCTCAAGCCTGAATGCTGCCTCCTCCCAGCCTTGTGCGGAGAGCCACGTGGGCTGACCCCAGTCATCAACCCGTGGTCCTGCTGAAGAATGTGCAGTTGCCAGGCCTGGGTTAAGGAGGATGGGAGTGTGGTCTTATGGTGCCAGGTCACCTGAAGGGAAGCAGGACTTGGGACCACACACCTGCAACTGACACCACGGGACAGGCACTGAGCGGGGCGCAGGGGGCAGTGGCTGCCTGAGGGGCTTGCTGACAGCCAGGAACCAGGGACTCTGCATTCTCACCACCACAGGGTAGATGAGCTGGTCTCAATGGGGAGAAGGGGCAAAGAGCTTTCCAGACCCAGGATGATCATGCAGGGACTTGGATTCTAGGCGACAGGGCAACAGGATAGGATGGGGTCGGCCTTTTTTTTTTTTTTAACATTATTTATTTGAGAAAAGATGTATGCATGAGCAGGAGGGGCAGGGAGAAGGAAAGAGAATCCCAAGAAGGCTCCGCAATGAACACAGAGCTGGACACAGGGCTCGATCTCACAACCAGCTGGCCACCCTGGAGGCCCAGAGCCAGCTTTTAAAAGCCTGTGGAGCAGCCCCGGTGGCGCAGCGGTTTAGCGCTGCCTGCAGCCCAGGGCGTGATCTGGAGGCCCTGGATCGAGTCCCACGTCAGGCTCTCTGCATGGAGCCTGCTTCTCCCTGTGCTGTGTCTCTGGCCCCCCCCCCCCGCCACCTCTCTGCATCTCTATGAATAAATAAATAAAATCTTTAAAAAAATAAAAAATAAAAAGCCTGTGGAAAGGGGCTGCTGTGCCATCATGATAGGAGAGGCTAAGCATCTGCCCTGCAGACAGAGAGAACATAGGCCTGAGGATGCAGCGCTCTGAGAGCGCTGGCTGTTTGGGGATATGGCCACGAGGTGCTCCACTGTCCATGGTACCAGGGATGGCTCCCCATGTCTGGGGCAGACAGGGCCAGCAGGACCAGAGCCCGGGAACTGATGTCATGCTTGCAGGCAGCCCACAGGGCAGGTCCTGAGGGCTGCGGCTGACCCCCGAGGCTGAGTCTGGGTCCATTAGGTCATGGGGTCAGGACTCGGCCTCTCCCTTCACCCTGCAGGTGACCACGCTGCCCCACACGCTTGTGGGGAGCACGGCTGCCCCCCGGCAGCGGGTGAGGAAGAGGACCAAGATGCTGTCTCTGGCCAAGAGGTACTGGAAATGTCCTTCAGACCACATGTGCCCTGGCTGCCCTCCCTGGAGGGCACTGGGGAGCCTGCCTACCACCATGGCCCCTGGCTTCCCCATCTCTGGGTTTATAGTGCTAACACCAGCTGCTTCGACCACCTTTGAGCGCCAGGTGCACGAATCTGCTTTGCAGGATTCTGCGTTTCAAAAAGGAATACCCAACCCTGCAGCCAAAGGAACCACCACCGTCCCTGCTGGAGGCTGACCTCACGGAGTTTGATGTGAAGAATTCTCACCTGCCGTCAGAAGTTCTGTACATGCTGAAAAATGTGCGGTAAGACGGAAGCTGCGTTGGAGGCCTGGGGCCATCAGTGCTATGTCCTATTGTATTGTTTGCTTGTCAGCACTTGCATCTTGAGAAGGAAACCCCGGGCAGGTACAGGAAGTGTGTGGTGAGATGGAAGCTACAAGCCTGGGCTCCCTTCCACCTATGCCCGGAAACCCCATTCCTCTTTCTCGCCTGGCTTTGCCATCCCAGGTTTTGTGTACACCTCTGGTTCAGAGTCACAGTCATGGCTCAAGGGTTCTTTGAGCTGATGGGAGAACAGTTTATGAAAATTCCCGGATTCAGCTTCTGTCCTGACAGTGACTCAGGTGGCTAGTGCTGCAGGGTCTGCATGTCCATGACCTCCCACTCTGTGGATCTGGTCCGCAGTGCCGGCGGCAGTGGCTGTGTCTCCATCGACCTCCTCCTCTCCTTCCTGGAAGATCTCCCACATGTGCTGTGGTTCTTGCAGGGTCCTGGGCCACTTTGAGAAGCCACTGTTCCTGGAACTTTGCAAACACATGGTCTTTGTGCAGCTACTGGAAGGGGAACATGTCTTCCAGCCAGGAGAGCCAGATACCAGCATCTACGTGGTGCAGGACGGGCGCCTTGAAGTCTGCATCCAGGACGCGGTAAGAGAGCCTGGCCACATGTGTCAGTGGGCTCGGAGTGCAGAGCATGGTAGAGGGTATGGGTCTGTTGTGGTTGGTTGGTTGCCTTGCTAAGTAAACTCTACACTGATCATGGGGCTCGAATTCATGACCCTGATATCAAGAGTTGCACGTTCTGCCGACAGAGCCAGCCAGGCATCCTTGTTGTGTTTTTACTTACATGTCTGCCATTTGAAAGATGTTTTAAAGTTTTCTATTGAAAAATTAGTATAAAATTTTACATTTCGATTCTTTGGGGAAAAAGGCACACTTTGATGTCGAAAGCATTGGCACACAGTGTGTATGCCCTTTGCTGTTGGTGCATTCCCTCTCCCTCACACATGGGCGGTGCCCACTGTTTAGGGGGTCTGGTGGCATTTGACCTGTTCAAGCCTTTTAAGGTGCCTCTTCCATCTCCTTGGAATACCCCCAGTGGTCACACCCCTGCCTTTTGTGCAAGTTTCAGCGTAGTGACCCAATGTCAGCTCTCAGGACAGGCAACAGTGGTTGGGTGGCCCAGCTGGCCTGTGGGAGGGCTGAGCCTCCCATCAGTGGACGACTCTGCTCTGCTTCCTGAGCAGGATGGCAGTGAGGTGGCGGTCAAAGAGGTTCTGGCCGGAGACAGCGTCCATAGTCTTCTCAGCATCCTGGATGTCATCACTGTGAGTCCCCCGGGTGCACTCAGTGGCCAGGGGCTGGCCTAGGATGGGAGGGATTCCCCATGGGTCAAAGGGGTGTTTGGGAGCCATGTTAACTGTGTTTGAGAGGAGCTGGGCATCTGCTGATGCGTTCTGGCTGTCTTTTAAGTGATTAATTTTTGGACTGAATGACACATGCGTGTGGTCCAAGATTCAAAGGGGACAAACATCATAGAGTGAAAACACTTCCTAGGGGGGGACCTTGCCCTGGATCTTCTGTGCTCATGGTATCTCTCATTCTCAATCTTCTGCTGTTGATTGTTGCAGTGGATGGTTTTGTGTGCATGTCATTTTATGTATTTGACTGGCAGAGACTTCCCAGATGTAGGGTGTACCGCCCCCCACCCTGCCTGTGTCCTCACCCACCATCCAGGCATTCGTCTCATGTTTGACCTTTGCCAGTCCAGCCAATTACAAAATAACATCTCACATCATCTTGTGATTTTTAAACTTACTGTCATGGAGCATCTCAAACATTTGCAAAAGTAGGCAGAATAGTAAAGTCAACTGTGTGTGCATCACCAGCTGCAAAAAGTCTCGGCTCAGCACAACCATTCCCTTCTCGTTAACTAGAATTTAACATCTAATTTTCTTTTTTTCTGTGAGTAAAATTTCTGTACAATGAAACAAGATGTTAAGTGTGTCCTACCTGAGTTTTTTTTTTTTTAAGATTTTATTTATTTATTCATAGAGACACAGCTAGAGAGAGAAAGGCAGAGACACAGGCAGAGGGAGAAGCAGGCACCATGCAGGGAGCCTGATGTGGGACTCGATCCCGGGTCTCCAGGATCACACCCTGGGCTGCAGGCAGCGCTAAACCACTGCGCCACCGGGGCTGCCCCCTACCTGAGTTTTGATTATGTACACACCTGTGTAGCTCAAAAGGTGCATTTGATTGTCACTTTACCTTTGAGGTTATACTTCCTGCTTTGAGTTTTAGCTGTACATCAAGGCAACTTGTACCTCAGTTTCCCCCAGATGGACATTGCACAGAGTGGTCTCCAGAGCAGTTTAGCAGACCTTGACAAGGATGTATCCATGTGGGGCTAGAAGCCTGGGTACTTGTGTGACACTCATGATGGGTGGGGCCTTTGGTGAGTGTCCTTTGATCTAGCCCTGAGTTCTTGTGCACATGGATGACAAACTCCAGAGACTTTGGGGGTGTCCATGGTGTTCCCCCATCCCTATTAGGCTGATACAGACATGCTTTGAGGTGTGTTAGGGCCTGGGGTAGAGGTATGGATAGAACTCTGGCATCTTGCTCTGCTCCCAGGACCTGGTGTGTATTCACAAGATGCTTGGCTGGCGCTGAGAGGAATACCACCTCCTCTGAGCAAGGCTGACCCACCTTGAAAGGCCAGTGCATGGCCTGGCGGCAGCCTTTTCCTGGAGCATTGAGCTGGGAGAGGGCACCCAGATGTGCAGGCATGCCCCCATGTGGCTCCATAGGACTCTGGCTGGTGTGGGTCAGAATCTGTAAGGTGCACTGTGAGTCTGAGAAGCCCAGGAGGTATAGACAGATTGTTTACATGGAGATAAATTAGAGTTATGCAGCTCTGTACCCTCCCTCAACCTTGGCAAGTGTTAAGCAAACTATAGCTTTGGTGGAGGCCCTTCTTGGTATTTATTGTCTGCAGTGATTCCTGGTCTCATTATAATTTTGGGCTTGGGCACCACATCTTGCAGCCCCAGGAGATGTGTGCTGTGAGCAGGGCCTCCCCAGCCTGCTGCATCCCTGTCCTTCTCCCGGGGCAGCTTCCTCCTGGGGTGGGTAAGAAAACAGCAATGTTTCAGAGAAAATAATTCTGTATTGTGATTAACTAATCATCTGGAAGGACATCATTTTTGCCTAATCAGACATTTGTGTCTGTCATTAAAAAGAATTAATTCTATCCAAGTAACATAGACAAATTCTAAGCACAGTTTTGGTGTTTTGTGAATCACAGTTCTCTGTTCCACTGCCCTTCCCTAGAAAAGCCACTTCCATCTCTTCTAGGTTTTTTGTGCAATGTGCTTCCCTTGCTCTTTTGTAATCCTCCCGTCTTAGATTCGTGTGGGCTAGTTAGCCTGGAAATGAGGGCAGGCTTTCCTGATTGCTCTACGGGCCTCCCCACTCCTCCCACCCAAGCAAAGCCACACTCATGCAGGGTTGATTGCCTCAATGAGGTTCCTTTCTTGTTTTTCCTGGAGTTAACAGCTGCCTTGGTTTTTGGGTTGCTTCGTTTTTTGTGTAGTCATGGTCTGGTGCCCTGCTCCAATGCCCTGTGAGTTGGGGAGAAGCCCCCAAGCCCCCATCTTCTTGTCCAGCCTGACCTCCCTGGGCTGGCTCCCGATCCTCTGGGGTTCCCGCTCCTCATCTGGGTCCTTTCCTTCTGTCTCTGTGGGGCCCTCACCTCCACTCCCTTGGCCAGCTTGCTCGTGTTGGTGGAGCAGTTGCTGTCTGCTTTCTAAGAAGGGTATGAGGGAGATAGAGTTCTGGAACCTTACAAATCCAGAACTGTCTTTATTCTGTGCTACCTTTACCTTTCTGTTATACTTTCTAGATTTCTTCCACTTTGTTTTCCAAACCTCCTACTGAGTTTCTCATTTTTGTCACCACGTATTTTATTTTACTTTTTTATTTTTATTCTATTTAGTTTTTATTTATTTTTAAAAATCTTATTTATTTATTCATGAGACGCAGAGAGAGAGAGAGAGAGAGAGAGAAAGGCACAGACACAGGCAGAGGGAGAAGCAGGCTCCATTCCATGCAGGGAGCCTGACGTGGGACTCGATCCCGGGTCTCCAGGACCACACCCGGGACTGAAGGTGGCGCTAAGCCACTGAACCACCCGGGCTGCCCTATTCTACTTAGTTTTTTAAAAGATTTTATTTATTCATGAGAGACACAGAGAGAGAGGCAGAGACACAGGCAGAGGGAGAAGCAGGCTCCCTGCATGGAGCCCGATGTGGGTCTCTGTCCCAGGAATCCAGGATCACACCCTGAGCCAAAGGCAGACACTCAACCGCTGAGCCACCCAGGTATCCCTTACTTTTTTATTTTTAAATTGAATTAAAAATTCAGTTTAACTCACAGTGTAGTTAGCTCATGGTTAGTGTAGTTTCAGGAGTATAATATAGTGGCTCAGCACTTTCGTATGTCACCCATTGCTTATCACAAGTGCACTCTTTCATCCCCATCACCTATTTCACCCATCCTCCCCTCTGGTTACCATCAATGTGTATAGTTAACAGTCTGTTTCTTGGCTTCTCTTTCTCCTTTGCTCATTTGTTTTGTTTCTAAAATTCCACATGTGAGTGAAATCGTATGGTATTTATCTTTC
This sequence comes from Vulpes lagopus, assembly GCF_018345385.1. Classification (NCBI taxonomy): domain Eukaryota; kingdom Metazoa; phylum Chordata; class Mammalia; order Carnivora; family Canidae; genus Vulpes; species Vulpes lagopus. Next base: position 13,133,245 of record NC_054835.1, on the reverse strand, counting down.
TCTGCAGTCAGATGTTCTACCTCTGAGCTGTAGTCCTTGTATTTGTCTTTCTCTGACTTATTTTATTTAGCATAATACTCTCTAGGGGCACCTGGCTGGTTTAGTCTGTTAAGCACCCAACTCTTGGTTTCAGCTCAGGTCTGATCTCAGGGTTATGAAATCAAACCTGACATCAGGCTCTGCACTGAGTGTGGAGCCTGCTTGAGATTCCCTCTTCCCCTCTGTACCTCCCCTGCCATTCAAGTGTACTCTCTCTCAAAAAGAAAAAAAAAACCAAAACTCTAGATCCATCCACATCATTGCAAATTGAAAGATTTCATTCTTTTTTATGGGTAATATTTCATCATATACACACACACACACAAATACATACACGTACACATACGTATATGTATATACACCTACCACACCGATTTTCTTTATCCATTTATCAGTCAGCAGGCACTTGAGTTGCTTCCATATCTTAACTATTGTAAATGATGCTGCTGTAAACATAGGGGTGCGATATATGTACACATATGTGTGTGTATACACATATACATTTTGCATATATATATATATTTTTTAACTAGTGTTGTCATATTCTGTGGGTAAATACCCAGCAGTGGAATTACTGGAGTCATGTGGTGATTCTAGTTTAAATTTTCTCCACACCCTCACAAACACATTGTTTCTTGTGTTTTTTTTATTTTAGCCACCATGTTTTTTATTTTAGGAGCTCTTCCCTGCCCCCCAATTTTTTAAATAATATCTTATTATTTTTCATGGATGCAGTAAGATAAGGTTTTCTTTTACTCTCTGTGTTTTCTCTCTCTCTTTTGGGTCTCTCTTCTCTGTTTACTTTGGCTTCAATCTTTCCCAGCAGCTTGTTTGTGTGGAGTGCCATCCATGTTGACCTGCCTAGGTAGGCAGGAGTCTGAGCCCCACATGTGGAACCAGAGTGGCCAGTCAGAGAAAGAGCAGGACAGGAGCCTCCCATAGGCGAGAATGACATGTGAAGGCAGAGCAGTGGTCAGCGCATGAGAGGGCCAGGCAGGCCACACAGCCTCTGCTATAACTGTTCAGCTTGGCTGTCCCTGTGTCCAATAAAGATTTATTTACAAAAACAGGCAGTAGGTAAGATTTGGCCCTTGGGCTGAAGTTGGCCCACTCTGGTGGCTGAGCGTTACCTGTCAGGAGTAGATGTATCAGGCTCAGCAGCGGCATACAGCAGTCTGGGCTGCTGAAAATGTTCTGTACCTCATTTGAGTGCTGGGTATATGGGTGAGCCCTGGTGTGCTCAGGTTTGCCCCAAGGCTCATTGCAGGAAGGCAACAGGGGGCCCACAGAGTGGCATCTACAGGTGTTTTCTCTAAAGCTGAATCTCAGAGAGGCATCTGCAGTGTCCTGCCAGAGTGGAATTGGCTTGGAATCAGGGAGGGAGCGTGGGGCTGCCCCATCCAGGTAGATGGACGCTGTCCTCCTGCCCAGGCATGAGCCCTCGGCTATGCTGAAGATCCTATGCTCTGAGCCGTTTGCTTCACCATCTGCAGAACCCCAGTGGCAAGCTTCAGGGCGGGGAGGAGGCTCAGGCCCTCCCGTGAGGGTGGGTTTCACATCTTGCCTCTCTGCTCCTAAAGACAACAGCTCCATTAGCTGCCAGTCTGTCATGTACTTTTCACCAGTTTCCATCATTGATGCATCTAGTCTGCTCTCAGCTTTTGTCTTGATTCTTGGAGGTTTGTATCTTTGTAACAGAGCAGAGATAAGTGGACATGCCATGAAGACCTCCCCTTCAAACCACCATCTCTCATGGGAGGTCATCTTTATTACCGTCCTTTCCAACTAAAGTAGCGATATAGTCTTTGGATACCTAGGCAATTTTGATTCTTTTACTTTTTTTCCATTTTACTAAATAATTAGCCCACATCACTGAGAGGTGTATAGCAGGTACTCTGATTTACACCTGCTGTGAAGTGGTCACACAACAGATCTAGACAGCACCACCATTGCCCAGAGATGAAAGTAAAGGGGATATGCTGAGCTCCCAGCACCAGCTCTCCACAGCGTCCCCATGTGTCGCCTGGCTCGTTGCATCCCCGGTTCTTCCCGTCTTGGTGTTATAACTGAAACTGTCTGTTCTGGCCACCTTACCCCAAACCCCTTTCCCTTATTACTTTACTCTTTACAAATGTTGTGACATGTCTCAGAGATACGGAAATGCACAGTAGTTCGTAAGCAGCCAAGGAAGCTGTTGCCCAGGTCATGTGGCTATGGCAGAGCCAGCTAGCAGTGAACCTGGCCTCCAGCACCCCTCTCCTTTCCCCAGAAGATTGACGTGCCCTCCAACACGCAACTCCCAACCCCATGCAGCCTTCTGCTGCGTGTGGCTCTTCCGCAGGTCATTAACATCAGCCCCCTGTGTGCACAACTGTCCTGCTTCAGGCATCTGCACCTCTGCTGCTTAGAAGGTTTTTAGATACATGCAAACATGGGGGTTCCTGCAGGTCTGCACCTGGGCCCTGTGCACACTCTCAGCAGCTCAGCCTCTCTCTGTGGCTCAGTTTTTTTTATTTTAGGTGAGGTCGAGCATGTTGTTTTTCTGTTTGGAAATAAGTAGCCCACGAGCCATTTTTAGCAACAGTGGGTACACTTTCATTCCCTTTTCTACTTACCCCCCCCCCCCACACACACACATATACACATGCTTTTCTCTCTGATTCTTGGACAGAGATGAGAATTGCCATCTGATGGGGTCTATGGGGCTGGTCCTCCCGGGCCCTCCTGGGATCTCCCAGTGGTCTAACTTGCTTGTGAGTGGGAGGCTGGGTGAGGTCACATCCCAGACAGGCCATCTTCCTCTGTGCACCCACAGGAGGGGTGCTCACTCTCTACGGAGTGGCCGCGTGGGGCGTAAGCTGTGTGTGGGGGGGTGCGCTGGAACCTGTGGCCTCCAGAAGGGACAGGACCCTGCAGCTGGTCTGTGATTCCTGTCCTTCGACAGCTGGCAGGCTGCCACTCTACTCCTCCTTGTCGCGGGGTAGTTGTGGTCTCCCAGGAACAGTTGTCTTTTTATAAAGGATGTGAAATGAGCAGAAAAGGGAAGAAATATAGCAGAGTCCTGGAGCTTACTCAGAGCATCTTGAGAGATGCATGCTCAGGTTCCCGACACATAGGGCCTGGTCACGAGGTCGGGAATACCCCAGCTCCCCCTCCGTGGGCGGACTTCCATGTGTGGCCAGCCCCATCCTGAGACTGCCAGGGCTCCCCCTGCAAACACAGACATTCCTAACACATTGAGAGGCTGCCCCCAGGAACTGGGGGCCACGACCAGCCACTTCCTCACCACTCAGCCCTGGCGGTACAGACGTGGTCTGTGTGTGGGCTACTGAAATTCCTCCATGGCCGGGGTGGGGGAAGAGGGGTGTAGAAACAGCATGGGAGTTTCCTGAATACTGAAGATGTATATACGGTATAGCCCAGAGCTGTGCAATAAATGTGAACATCTATGAGTTTATTTTATTTTATTTTTATAAAGATTTTATTTATTTATGTGACACAGAGAAAGCACAAAAGCAGGGGGAGCAGCAGGCAGAGGGAGGGGGAAAAGCAGACTCTCCACTGAGCAGGGACCCCGATGCAGGGCTTAATCCCAGGACCCTGGGATCATGACCTGAGCTGAAGGCAGGTGGGTCACTGCCACCCAGGTGCTCCGACAGCTTTATTTATAATTGCCCCAAACTGGAAACAACCCAGATGCCCTTGAACTGCTGAGCCAAGGAAACAGCCTCATTGTGCACCATCAAGAGCGCAACTGCTGGTATGTGAGGAGCACGTCAGGCCTCAAGCTGGCATCTCAGGGAGGGGAGCTGGGTGTGTGTGATTCCACTCATTTGATGTTTTGACAAAGGCAAAGCCATGAGGAGGAGGGATGAAGGCTCGTTATGGTGGTTGCTGGAGGATAGGGTGGCAGCAACAGAGGGCAATGCCCTGGCTGGAAATGCGGGCTCTTCTCTCTGGCTCCCAGTGGGCTCCCAGGAGGTGCTCCATGCGTGGAGCCCGGTGCCCAGTACCTGTGGGTACTTCCACATGCTGCTGCTGCATCCTTCTGAGTCAGGGCCCTGGAGCCAATTGACGCTGCTGTCCTTGCAGGGCCACACCGCTCCATACAAAACTGTGTCTGCCCGTGCTGCCGTCCCTTCCACTGTCCTCCGGCTCCCAGCAGTGGCTTTCCAAGGAGTTTTTGAGAAGTATCCTGAAACCCTGGTGAGGGTGGTACAGGTAGGTCACTCCTGCAGTAGCCCCTCTGGCCCAGCGCCTGGCGTACCAAGCATTTCTCACATGCCGCTGTGTCAGTACTGAGTGTCACATGCCCAGGAAGGCACATCCTGGTGGGTGAGGAAGGACTAAGGTGGGTTTAGAAGGTTTTGTGATGTGTATTTTACAGTAAAAGTGAATATTCATGATCTCAGAGAGGTCTCCAGAACCCCCAGGAGCCCCCCAAAGAGTTCCTTTTTTATGATTAAGTTTCTGTATTGAAGTGATCTTAGATTTACCAAAAATTTACACAGTGATGCAGTTTCCTTATGCCCCTAAGGCTGACATCTCGGGGGACTGTGGTGAGTTGTCAGACCTGGGGCTTCGTTCCTGCGAGGGTCGTGATGGGGCTGGGGTGCCTGGAGGAGGCCCGGCCGGCAAAACTGGCTGTTCCCCACCAGATCATCATGGTGCGGCTGCAGAGGGTCACCTTTCTGGCTCTGCACAACTACTTGGGCCTGACCACAGAGCTCTTTAACCCGGTAAGTGCGGCCTCTCACCCCCATCCACATCACCGTGACACTGGGCCCGGAGAGGGGTGTGTGGGGCTGTGTTTTCTGCTCTGCCTTTTAGCCGATGCTTATGGATGAGTCGGGAGCTGAGAACCTGTCCTGTCTGAGATTTGGGGAATGAGACTTCTCTGATGCCTGTTCAAGGAGAACCTGGGGTTGGCCTGAATGTGGTCCCTTGGGTCCCCTTGCTCCGTGAGCCTGCCTGCCCCTTTCCTGTTGCTCACCTGGCAGTGGAGGTGGTCACCTCCTGTCCCCTGGGGTCCCTCCTGCCGGCAGTCTGGCCGGTGGGGTTGAGCTTGTGGCTGTGAGAGCCAGAGCTGCTGTGAGCAGGAGATGAGACCCTTGTGGGCCCTGGTTGGAGAGGCCCTGGATACTGACCACTCATTACTGGAGTCAGTGTTGCATGTCTGTCTTCTCCCTACTTTAATGGGTTTTGGTTTTATCATCTTTTACTAGTATTTTAAGGCATATCCTTTTGTTTTCTACTTTACTTTTCATCTTAATGAAGAGTATTAAGCTTTCTGACAGTGCTGACCACCATTTAAACTTGATGGAATTGCCAGGATAAAGCAAGCTGGGCTTTTGGGACCTTAAGCATACAGCTGGTATCTTTGCGGGTCACCAATCCTCTTGTTCCCCCAAGTGTGGCTGCTGGGAGTATTAGCCAAGGGGTGCCCCTAGAGTGCCTGCATCTTTCTCACACCCCAGGAGAGCCAGGCTGTCCACCTGCTGTCTGTGGCCAGCATGGCTGCTGGAAAGGCCAAGCGGCAGGCCTGCTGCAGCTCCGAGGATCGTCTGGAGAGGCCCCTGTGGCCCCAGGAATTGTGCGACCCAGGTATTGCCCCTGAACTGGCCTCCAGCCTGAGGCCAGGCCCCTTTTCCTCCCCAGCTACTTCTCCCATCACACTCATCTCTGTGGGAGGACTGGGCTCCCAGGGAAAGCCATCCTCGAGCAGATTCCTCACTTCATGCTACTCTGAGCTCTTGAGAGAATCCTGGATCTGGGGAAAGAAACTGTCCATTGAGGTTTCTTGGCTACAAGTCACCTTCAGAGTGATGATGTCATGTGCAGTATGCTAGCAGGTGTGGGATCAGTTACCTGCTTGTTCACAAGCAGGCGACTGATAGTGAACAATAGCCATGTGGCTCAGGGCCCCTCCTGGAAAATTGTTTTTTTTTTTTTTTTTTAATTTTGATTCTTGTTTATTACTTTTTTAATTTTTTTTCTTTATTTATGATAGGCACACAGTGAGAGAGAGAGAGGCAGAGACACAGGCAGAGGGAGAAGCAGGGTCCACGCAGCGGGAGCCCGACGTGGGATTCGATCCCGGGTCTCCAGGATCGCGCCCTGGGCCAAAGGCAGGCGCCAAACCGCTGCGCCACCCAGGGATCCCAAGATTGTTTTTGGATTCCTTTTCCTGAGGAGCCAGTAGAGCCCTCAAGTATGCCAGGGTCATGCCAGGTGCATGGTGGCCACCTTGACCACAACAGTCACAGAGAAGGGGGCTTGCAAGGCTCCAGCCTAGTGGAGGACGCTGGTAGCAGGGGTGAGTCTGTTCAGAGAGACCTAAGAGGCAGAGCAGGGCTGCGTCCAAGGCTGGCACTGGCCTGGGCAGGTGCGTGTGGGTATCGAGGTCTGTGCACCATCGTGAGCACAGTGGCCTTCCGTTCCACTGGTCTCCTTCCAGCAGATCGAGGGGGCGGCCGTGCAGCAGCCTCGGGGCCTCTGCTGAAAAGGAGCCAGTCCTCCCCACTGCCTTCTGTCCACGAAGAGATCCTGGACGAGCTCGGCAAGGCCCAGGCAGGTGACCAGGCCTCTTTTGCTCCACCAGGTAAGGCAGTGGGTGACCTGAGCTGGGAACACTAACAAGTCCAGAGGACCCTGTGCCCACACTCTGGCTCAGTTTGATGCGGTGCTGAGCATCTTATTGCCCCAAGTACCCTGTGGGCTTCCCTCCACGCGGTCCCTGTTCTCCTGCTATCTCGCATCTGTGCCCCGGGGGTCCACATCCCTGAGGCTGTACCCAGCTGCTGCAGGAGCCTCTCCTTTGTCCCCTGTGCTAGGCTGTGCCCACCAGCACACCACTGTGTCACATCTTCAACTGACAAATGGATTTTCTAGGCCCTTTGGCCCCTCAGCTGCCGCCAGGGTCGGCTTTCATTAGAGCAGAGCTCTCAGGGCGCCTGGGAGCTCAGTTGGTGGTGTCTGCCTTCAGCGCAGGTCATGATCCTGGGTCCTGCTCAGCGGGGGTCTGCTTCTCCCTCTCCCACTCCCCTAACTCTGCTCTCTCTCTCAAATAAATCTTTTAAACTAAACAAAACAAAACAAAACAAAACAAAAGCAGAGCTCCAGGAGCTGACCGTGCCAGCTGGGGCACCTTCCTTCAGGGACCTGGTCATGGCCTCTGTGTGTTGTAGCCTGGAAGGGCTCCCAGCACATCCTGGGGCAGCACAGGTGCTACCAGGGATTCTCGTGTCCAGCCCGCAGCCCATACAAACTAGCTCCTCCTTGTAATTTTCTGATTTTCCTCTTATATTAGTTAGAAAGTTAATTTTGTTTTCATTTGCGTTTTGTGAGTTACTGGCAAGTTTCATCATTTGGTGTATTTGAGAGCCGTTTGGGTTCCCTCTTCAAGAATTGTCTGTTTAGGGATGCTCAGCTGGCAGTCAGTAGAGTGTGTGGCTCTTGACCTAAGGTTGTGAGTTTGAGCCCCACATTGGATATGGAGCTTTCAATAAATAGATAAATAAAAGTTGTCTGCTTATATTCTCTGCTCATTTCCTGCGGGGCTTCCTGACTCTGTCTTGTTGATTTGCATTAATTCTTATTGCTCTAGATAGAGACTTCATCTGCTGTAATTGTTCAGGCACCTTTTTCTGGTCTTCATCTGTCAGAAGACCCAGCCCCGGGGACTGTCGTGGAACAGGAACCTTGGTGTTCATTTACTGAAAACCGGCCATTGTGCATCTGTGGTCTGTGTGTGGCCGCTTCCTCCTTGTTCTGTCCTTGTTCACTGGGCTTTGAGCATATCCACACTGTCTCCTCTGAGCTGTGTGGTTCCCCTTCCACACCGAGGGCTCCTTCGTTTGCCCTTCTCACTTGGTTGTGTTCAAAGTCGGAAGTTCAGCCTTTTCAGCCTTTTCTCACTTCGTATGGTGGTAATTTATGCAGTACCATTAACAAAAACGATCTTTCATTTCCCTGTTGCCTTGTTTGGTGCCACCTTCATTTGGCATCAAATTTCTGAATATACATGTTTGTTTGTTTGTTTTTTTTTGTAATAGCTTTCAGAGATATGATGCACATACATTAAGTTCACCTTTCTGAAGTGTCTGATTCATTAGTATAGTCACAAAATTGTGCCTTGATCACCACTATTTAATCCCAGAACAGGGCAGCCCCAGTGGCGCAGCAGTTTAGCGCAGCCTGCAGCCCAGGGCGTGATCCTGGAAACCCTGGATTGAATCCCACATCAGGCTCTCTGTATGATGCCTGCTTCTCCCTCTGCCTGTGTCTCTGCCTCTCTCTCTCTCTCTGTCTCTATGAATAAATACAAAATCTAAAAAAAAATAAAAATAAAAAAAATAATCCCAGAACATTCTGTCAGCCAGTAGAGACACGGCACACACCCATCAGCCATCACCCCTGCCCTGGCCCCAGGCAACTACTGATCTGTGTCTGTCTCCAGGATTTGCCTGTTCTGGATGTTTCATTACTTGGATTTCCTTTTAGGCATTTTTTGTCTTCTGCTGGGGTATTTGCCTATTTCTTCACTGATACCAAGTTGTTTTCAATGCTTTAGATAGAGCATTGGCTTTTTATGGTTGTATAATATGAGTATGGAAGGTGTAAATTGCAAATGGGTTGTTTGGTGACTTTTCATAAACTGAACTCAGCTGTGAGGCCAGCACCCAAATGCAGAAACCAGCCACCCCAGGTCCTGCCAGCAGTGATGTTGGACTCTGCCTCCTGTCCCTCCCTGAGCTCCAGCTGCTGGGCCGAGTTAGTCTGATTGCTTCTGCTCAACTTTGCGTCTGACGTGTGTTGTGTGAGCAACACGCGCCTGTTCTCCCTTGGGGGGTAAATTTATTGTGTGAGCACACTGCTTGTGCGTTGTCTGTTGAGTACACATGGACATATTCCTATTGGAACCATCAGGTCACAGAGGGCATGCTGTTGGCTCAGGAGGTGCTGGGCATGGTTTTCCGGGTGCTTCCCCATCCTCTGAGGGCTGTGCTGTCCCGTAGGTGGCCCCCAGCACAAGTCGCTGTGTACACTTAGATCCTGGCAGCTTGTCCTTGGTCCCCCTCACATTCTCTTGGCTTGTGCTTTAGGATGCAGACAGGCCACACCTGTGCGCTGTGATGTCCCCACTTCACCCTGGCCACGCACTGTGGCCACACCCCATCCTCCTGTTGCTGCCTGAGCCCCAGTAACTCCTGCCTCCATGGGCAGTGCATTGCACTGTCTTTGTCTGCTTTCCTCTTAGATCATCGTTAATCTAATTACAGATTAATAGGAATTCTTGGATCCTCCGTGGGCCCTCTGTGGGATATATGTATTGAGGATATTTTCTGCTCTTGCTTTTTACCCTCTTAGTGGTGCCTTTTGATGAATGGCAGTTTTTTAATTTAATAGAGTTTATTTAGTTTTTTCTTTTGTGTGGTTAATGCATTCTGTGTCTTATTTAGGAAATCTGCCTGTAAGAGTTAACATTTTACCTTTCATGTTTATCTCTCTAGGATTGGGTCTTTTGTCTAAAATGAGTATGGGTCACAATACACTTTTTTTCCACATGGCTTTTTTTTTCCACATGGCTCTCCTGCCATATATTTTTTTAAATGTGTTTAGCAAATGTTTTCAGATAAAAGCAGCTTACCTGACAGATAACTGAAAGCAACAGTGGTCCACATGTAATAAAGTCTGACTCTGGATCATCCAGTTCCACAAACATGCAGGACAGTCACCTACCTCTGGTCCGCACAGATAATGCCTTTTACAGGACATGTGTCTGCAAAGAGCAGAGGTCCTCCACAGTTTCAGTTTCAACAACTGCCTATATGTAATATGTGATGTATGGAAACTGGTGATTAGAACAGCATTCTGTAGGACTGTGTAACCTTTACTGTGTTAATCAGGGAGTGTGGTTGGGTTTTTTTTTAATATAGTCTTGTTAATTTATTATTATTATTATTTTTTAATTTTTATTATTATTATTTTTTTAATTTTTATTTATTTATGATAGTCACAGAGAGAGAGAGAGGCAGAGACACAGGCAGAGGGAGAAGGCAGGCTCCATGCACCGGGAACCTGATGTGGGATTCGATCCCGGGTCTCCAGGATCGCGCCCTGGGCCAAAGGCCGGTGCCAAACCGCTGCGCCACCCAGGGATCCCTATTATTTTTTAAATAGTTTATTTATTTATTCATGAGAGACATAGAGAGAGAGAGAGGCAGAGACACAGGCAGAGGGAAAAGCAGGCTCCATGCAGGGAGCGCAACATAGGACTCGATCCCAGGTCTCCAGGATTCCACCCTGGGCCGAAGGTGGTGCTAAACCGCTGAGCCACCGGGGCTGCCCTTGGTTGGGTTTTAACACTATTTTTTTTTTAAAGATTTATTTAAGAGAGAGAGAGCACAAGTGGGAGGGCTGGAGGGAGAGGAAGAGAGAGGATCTCAGGCAGACTTTGTGCTGAGCATTGAGCCCTCTCACAATCCTGAGATCACGACCTGAGCCCAAACCAAGAGTCAGACCTTTGACCAACTGAGCCTCCCAGGTGCTCCGGTTGGGTTTTATTTTTAATAGGATTTTTAAAAAATATTTATTTATTTGTTTGTTTGTTTATTTAATTTATTTATGATAGACATACAGAAAGAGAGAGAGGCAGAGACACAGGCAGAGGGAAAAGCAGGCTCCATGCCGGGAGCCAGATGCGGGACTCAATCTCGGAACTCCAGGATCACGCCCTGGGCCAAAGGCAGGCGCTAAACCGCTGAGCCACCCAGGGATCCCTGGGTTTTATTTTTAAAATAGACATTGGTATCATAACACTTTAGCTTATGATAATAATAAAACAATAATATGTTAGTAAAATACATAATATTATTATTTTATAGTAATACAACAACATTATAGTAAATACAATGCACAGTATCTCAGGATTAAAAGTTGGTTTGGGGACTCATGGCTGGCTCAGCCAATGGAGCATGTGACTCTTGATCTCAGGGTTGTGAGTTCAAGCCCCACACTAGGTGTAGAGATGGCTTAAAAATAAACTCTTAAACGGGCCTCTGGGTGACTCAGTGGTTGAGCGTCTGCCTTTGGCTTAGGGCGTGATCCTGAGGTCCGAGGATGGAGTCCCACATCGGGCTCCCCACAGGGAACCAGCTTCTCCCTCTGCCTGTGTCTGCCTCTCTCTGTGTCTCTCAGGAATAAATAAATAAATAAAACTAAAAAAAAAACAAATAAAATCTTTAAAAATACCTTTTTTTTTTTTCATTTACAAAATAAAATAAAAATTGTTTGTGGGTCACAGAAGGACCTTACATGGGCCTTACCATGACATTACAGTGGCCCTGCACTGCAGTGATCTGAGTCCTCCCTCCCCAGGGCTGTGCTGCTTAGCCTTGGGGAGAGCTCAGCCAGCCCTCAGTGGGTGCCTATGGGTCCATGTGTCCAGGTGGGCTGGTGCAGTGTCCTGAATCTTCCCTCCATTTGTAGGGAGCACAGCAGGTGCTACCTCAGACCTGAAAATGGCATGTGACCGTGCCAGAGTCCTGCTCCACGCAGAGGAGCACCCTGGAAGCACCATGGCCAGCAAGGTAGGCGGGGAGCCCCTCTCCCCTCTGGCTGTGCTCTCGGTAAGGACCCTTCCTCTGATCTCGCTGCCTGTGCTCCTCTCAAGTCCAAGAAGAATGTGATGGTGGCAGACGCCCCTTCTGCAGTCTTCCACTACTCAGAGGCTAACTCAGAGGAGACTGTCTCCAGCAGGAAGACAGATGCCATCTTCAGAGCTGCCAAGAAAGACCTTCTCACCCTGATGAAGCTGGATGTAAGTGGCCACGCTCCTGCCTGCCTGTGGCTAGGGTGCATGGGGAGACGTGCACAGTCTCTCTCCGGAGGGGCACATGGGTGATGACTGCCATAGACTGTCCTTCTAAGGACCTAGTCCTTTGGGCATGGTGTCCCAGGTCAGGGCCGCTGTGGCCCTTGCCTGAGGCACACCTCCCTCTGGGGGTGCTGGGGTTGGTGTCCCTGTGCTGGTGGCCTCGCAGACCCACTCCCTGGCCCTTGGTCAGCACGCCCCTGCCCTCCCCCACGTGCTTGCAGGTGGCAGCAGGGGTGCCGTGCGTCCTGTGCCCTCTGCACACTTTGGAAACCACCCAGGATGCCTTATAAGGGTTGAAAGTGATGGCTCTCCTTACCATCGTCATCATAGGCTCCTCTTTTCTTTATCCTTCTCCCCTCACATCTTTTTTTTTTTTAAGATTTTATTCATTTATTCATGATAGACAGAGAGAGAGAGAGAGAGGCAGAGAGAGAAGCAGGCTCCATGCAAGGAGTCGACGCGGGACTCAATCCTGGGACTCCAGGATCACACCCTGGGCTGAAGGCAAGCCCCAAACTGCTGAACCACCCAGGGATCCCCTCCCCTCACATCTTGAAGAGTGGTGCATTCCTTGTACACAGAGGGTGGATGCCCATGGAGCCACCATGCCAGGCACCAAATTATTAGTGGGTCCCCAAACCCGTTGTGTGTCCTCTGTGGGAAGACCACTGCCTTGCGCCTGTGTGGACTTTCCATTTCTGTACATGACTCATCCTGTGTGTCCTCTGGACCCACTGCTCCTTGCTCAGTGTCTGTGTCCCAGAGGCTCCATCACTGCTGTGTCCTTCTTGGGCCAGCTAAGGAACGGCCATGTGTGTCCATCCCTTGTCCACCCTGTGCAGGGACATGCATGCAGATGTCTGTGTCCCGGGGGAGGGGGGGTTGTCACCTCCTGCCCAGATCAGGGGCTCCAGTGGCCCTGTGGGCATGACAGCAGTCAGGGTTCGCAAGCTTTTCCTTTTCAGATAAATAAGGGCACAATGTTGAGTACGGCATTTGGTTCTAATTACATTTTTTTTTTCTAATTACATTTTCTTGATTCCTAGTAGGGCTGAGTGCCTTCCACGCTCCTGGGAGGCAGTGGGGCAGAGTGCCTTCTGCCCATTTTTCTGTCTCCCTTTTAGACTCTAAGGGTTTCTTTATATTTTCTAAATAAGAGTCCTTTGTTCATGGTCTTGCACAGAATCTGTTCTGAGATTTGCCCTTTTTGCCTTCTGAATGGTACCTCTGGTGGACAGCTCTTCTTTGGGTTGAAGGAGACCTACCAGTCTTTCCCTTCATGGGCAGTGCTGCTTGTGCCTGGCTAAGAAACCGTTCCTTCACCTTCATAAAGATGTTTTCTATGTTGTTTAAAAGTCATCGCTTTCTGTTTCTTGGGCTTTCAGGAGCTGGAGGTATGGACTCTGACTAAATATAGCTTGCTTGCAGATTCCCGGTCGGCCCAGCATCCTCTCTGGACAGTCCGTTCCCTGTGGGTCATGAGCTTGTCTGTCAGGTTCTCTGTCATGTTTTCTCACACTGCTTTCTGTGCCGCACACGGCAATGTAGTCTGCTCCTGAGTCCGCCCACCCTGCTCACAGGACCTTCCTGTCCAGTCCCCACCCCCACCCCACCATCGGAAAGAGTGCTTTTCAAGAAGTTTTTGTCCTTTGAACCAGTGGCTCAGCATGGCCTCTGAAGGAGGAAAGCAAGCCCACAGCGGCAGTGTGCCTCTGTCCTGTGTCCCGAGGGGCCTGGGGGCTGCAGCAGTACCTCCTGCTAGCAGGGTGGTGGGTGACGGATGGGGGGGGGGGCACCCGCATGCTGTCCCCAGCCCAGTGCCCCCGCGAAAAGTCTTGTGCTACTCTTTCCTCCTTTGAAAATAACGTTTCTCTTGCTGCTTTTAAGATACTTTCTTTGTCTTTGATTTCTTGTATTTTCAGAACTGGGTGTGGATTTCTTTTTGTTTGTCTTTTTTTTTTTTTTTTTTTTATTTTATTTATGATAGTCACACAGAGAGAGAGAGAGGCAGAGACACAGGCAGAGGGAGAAGCAGGCTCCATGCACCGGGAGCCCGATGTGGGATTCGATCCCGGGTCTCCAGGATCGCACCCTGGGCCAAAGACAGGCGCTAAACCGCTGCGCCACCCAGGGATCCCAAAAATGAGAAAGTAGAGTTTTTTTTTTTTTTTTTTTTTTATGATAGTCATAGAGAGAGAGAGAGGCAGAGACACAGGCGGAGGGAGAAGCAGGCTCCATGCACCGGGAGCCTGATGTGGGATTCGATCCCGGGTCTCCAGGATCGCGCCCTGGGTCAAAGGCAGGCGCCAAACCGCTGCGCCACCCAGGGATCCCTCTTTTTGTTTGTCTTGCATGAAACTCTTTGGGATTCTTCAGTCTGGGTCTCTGAATTCCTTTAGAAAAATATCAACATTTTCTCTTCAAATATTGCCTCTGCACATTCTCTCTTCTCCTTCAGAGACTCTCCTTATCTTTTACATCTTACCCCTTTTTCTGTGTATTCCATATTCCTGTAAGTCCTTACCCTTGATGTACGTGTTTTTATCGGGGTTCACATTCTCTTTCTAGCATCTTTTCTGCTGTTAAACCTGGGCATTGGGTTCCTAAGTTTGGCTGTTCCATTTTATAGTTCTAGAATGTCTACCTTTTTTTTTTTTTTTTTTTTAATCTGTGGCCACTACTGAGTGGTGATGTGGAACATGGTATTGTCTCCACAGCCTGCAGGTGGGAAGGGCCTCGCACCACGGTCCACTCAGCCAGTCTTGGCATCTCATCAGCTATATCACAAATGTTTTTTTCCCTCCACTTACTAAATTTTTTTTAACAGACTTGACTTTTTAGAACAGTTTTAGGTTCACAGCAGAATTGAGAAGAATGCGCAGATTTGTTTTACCCCCTGCCCCCGCCCCCGCCACATGCAGCCTCTCCCGGTACTAACACTCCCTCCAGGTGGTGCGTTCAACACAGCAGAGGAACCTACACTAATCAAGGTCCCTGGCATGACCTTAAGGCTCTCTCGGTGGTGTATGTTCTGTGGGCTTGGACGAACATGTGGTGACACGTGTCCTTAGGGACAGCTTCATGCAGAGCAGTTCACGACCTTAAGAATCCTCTGCTCCACCTGTTCATCCTCCCAACCTATCTTCTGCTGTCTCCATAGTTTTGCCTTTTCCACGATGTTGTTGAATCACACACTGTATCACCTTTTCACGTTGGCTTCCTTTACTTGCTGTTACTCATTTAAGGTTCCTTCATGTCTTCTCATAACCTAAGAGCTTGTTTCTTTTTAGCACTCAATACATTCCATTGTCTGGAATGAACCATGGTTTATTTATCCATTCACATATATCTTGGATGCTTCTAGGTTTTGACTATTTTATATATATGTATATATATATATATATATTTTAAAGATTTTATTTACTTATTCATGAGAGGCAGAGACACAAGCAGAGGGAGAAGCAGACTCCATGCAGGGAGCCCAACGCAGGACTCAATCCTGGGACTCCGGGATCACGCCCTTAGCTGAAGACAGATGCTTAACCTCTGAGCCACCCAGGCATCCCTATTTTATATATATATATATATATATAAAATATTATAAATATAGAAATATATCATAAATGTATAAATATAAAATATTATAAATATATAAAAATATATATTATTTCATTCGTTTATTTTATTAATTTATTCATGAGAGACACCGAGAGAGATAAGAGAGAGAGGCAGAGACTCAGGCAGAGGGAGAAGCAGGCTCCATGCAGGGACCCCAATGTGGAACTCAATCCCCGGACTCTAGGATCATGCCCTGGGCTGAAGGCAAGCACTAAACTGCTGAGCCACCCAGGGATCCCAAGTTTTGGCCATTATAAATAAAGCTGCTCTACATGTGCACATGGGCCTGCATTGCCAACTCATTTGGGTAAATAGTGAGAGCTGCAAGGGCTGTATTTTATAATTAAAGTGTGTTTAGTTTTGCAAGAAGCCACCAAACCATTTTCCAGAGTGGCTGCACCATGGTGTACGTCCCTGACCTTGCATGAGAATTCCTGCTGCCCCGCATCCTCACCAGCACTTGATGTTGACAGTGTTGTGTACGTGAATGGATTGTGTCCCTTCTGATAGATGTGCAGTAGTGTATCATGGTTGTTTTAATTTGCATTTCCCTGACAGCGTATCATATGGAGCATGCCTTTGTGTGCTGGTTTGCCATCTGAATGTCTTCTTTGGTAAGGAATCTGATAAGGTCTTGGCCCACTTGTTATCTGGGTTGTTTGTTTCCTTATTGTTGAGTTTTAAGAGTTCTTTGTTTTGGGGATGCCTGGGTGGCTCAGTGGTTGAGCATCTCTCTTTGGCCCAGGGTGTGATCCTGGAGTCTCAGGATCGAGTCCCACATCAGGCTTCCCACAGGAAGCTGGCTTCTCCCTCTGTCTCTGTCTCTGCCTCTCTCTTTCTCTGTGTCTTTCATGAATAAATAAATAAATCATTAAAAATAATAAGAGTTCTTTGTTTTGGATAGCAAGTCCTTTATCAGATGTGTTTTTTGCAAATATTTTCTCCCATCTGTGGATTGTTTCTTTATTCTCTTGACAGTGTCTTTCACAGAGCAGAATTTATTCATTTATTTATTTGTTTGTTTATTTATTTTTAAGATTTTGTTTATCCACGAGAGACACAGAGAGAGAGTCAGAGACACAGGTAGAGGGAGAAGCAGGCTCCCTGCGGGGAGCCCGATGCAGGACTTGATCCCAGGACCCTGGGATCATGCCCTGAGCTGAAGGCAGACGCTCAACTGCTGAGCCACCCAGGTGCCCAGCCAGAATTTTTTTTATTTTAATGAAGTCCAGCTTATAAATTCTTTCCTTTATAAGAGTGTGCCTTTGGTATCATATCTAAAAGTCATTGCCAGGGCAGCCCAGGTGGCTCAGCGGTTTAGCGCCACCTTTGGCCCAGGTTGTGGTCCTGGAGACCTGGGATCGAGTCCCACGTCAGGCACCCTGCATGGAGCCTGCTTCTCCCTCTGCCTGTGTCTCTATGTGTGTGTGTGTGTGTGTGTGTGTGTGTGTGTGTGTCTCATGAATAAATAAATGAAATTTTTAAAAAATGCTTTAAAAAAATAAATAAAAGTCATTACCCAACTCAAGATCATGTACATTTTCTCTTGCATTATCTTCTAGGAGTTTTATTTTGCATTTTGCATTTAGGGCTGTAATCCATTTGGGGTTCCTTTTTTTTGAGGGCATAAAGTCTGTGTCTAGATCCATTTTTTGCATGTAGATGTCCAGTCGTTCTCATACCATTTGTTGAAAAGGCTTTCTTTTCTTCATTTTATTGCCTTTGCTCCTGTGTCAAAGATCAGTTTACTCCCGTGTCAAAGATCAGTTTACTCCTGTGTCAAAGATCAGTTTACTCCATTTATATTTTGGGGTTTATTGATATATTTTTGGGTCATTTGTTCTGTTCCATTGATCTCTTTGTCAATATCTCACCAATACCACACTGTCTTGATAACTGTAGCTTTTTTTTAAATATATTTATTTATTTATTTATGAGAGAGAGAGAGAGAGAGAGGCAGAGACACAGGCAGAGGGAGAAGCAGGCTCCATGCCGGGAGCCTGACGCGGGACTCGATCCTGGGACTCCTGGATCGCACCCTGGGCCAAAGGCAGGCGCCAAACCTCTGAGCCACCCAGGGATCCCCGATAACTGTAGCTTTATAGTGAGTCTTGAAGTTGAGAAGTGTCGGACCTCTAATTTTATTGTACTTCTCTATTGAGGTGTTGGCTCTTCAGGGACTCTTGCTTCTCCATATAAACTTTAGAATCAGTTTATTGATATCTACCAAATAACTTACTGAGATTGCCCTGAATCTACAAATTAAGTTGGGAAAAACTGACATCATGACAATACTCAGTCTTCCCATCCATGAACATGGAACATTTCTCCAATTATTTAGATATTCTATGAATTATTTTATTAAATTTTTGTAGTTTTCCCCATGTATCTTTTTTAGGTTTATACTTAAGTATTACATTTGGGGGATGATAATGTAAATATTGTTGTGTTTTTAATTTCAATTCCACTTGTTCCTTTCTGGTATATGGGAAAGCAATTGACTTTTGTGTATTAACCTTGCAACCTGTAGCCTTGCTGTAATTGCTTATTAGTTGCAGAGTATTTTTCTTGATTCTTTTGAATTTTCTATATAGATTATCATATCATCTGAGAACAAAAATGGTTTTATGTCTTTCTTCCCTATCTGTATGATTTCCTTTTCTTGCCTTATCACATTATTAAGGATTTCCAGCTCAATGTTGGAGAGGAGTAGTGAGTGGCAACATCCTTGCCTTGTACCTGATCTTAGCAGGAAAACTTCAGCTTTCTCATCATTAAGATGAGGTGATGTGAGCCGTAGGTTTTTTGTGGATAGTCTTTAGCAAGTTGAGAAAGTTCCCCTTTATTCCTAGTTTACTGAGAGTTTTTATGATGAATGGGGGTTGGATCTTGTCAGATGCTTTTTCTACACCTATTGTTATGACCATGTGATTTTTCTTTTTTAGTCTGTTGATGAGATGAATTATATTAGTTGATTTTCAAATGTTGGACCAGCCTGGCCTACTTGGGACAAATCCCACTTGGTTGCTGTGTATAATTGTTTTTATTTGTTGTTGGATATGATTTGCTAATGCTTTGTGAGAATTTTTGCATCTGTGTTCCTGAGAGATACTGTTTTCTTGTAATGTCTTTGTCTGGTTTTGGTATTAGGGAAATGCTGGCCTCATAGAATGAGCTGAGAAGAATTGCTTCTATTTTCTGGAAGACCACAGAAAAAAATTTTAAATATTTATTTACTTGAGAAAGAGAGAGATGAGAGAGCACAAACAGGGGGGAAGAGGGAGAAGCAGGTTCCCCACTGAGCAGGGAGCCCCAGTGGGGCTAAATCCTAGGACCCTGAAGTCATGACCTGAGCCAAAGGCAGACTCTGAACCAGCTGAGTCACCCAGGTGCCCCTATAAAGAATTGATAAAATTTCTTCCTTAAATATCTGGTAGAATCTACTGGTAAACCAGCCCATCTGGGCCTGGTACTTTCTGTTTTGGAAGGTTATCAATTGCTGATTAAATATCTTACTAGATATAGGCTTATTCAGTTAGTCTCTTTTCTTGCATGAATTTTGGTGGATTGTGTCTTTCAAGGAATGGGCTCATTTCATCTAGGTTACCCAATTGTTGAACATAGAGTTGTTCGTAGTATTCCTTTATTATCCTTTTACTTTACTGGACATCTGTAGTGTTTCATTTCTGATATTAATAATTTGTATTCTCTTTCTCTTAGTGTGGCTAGGGACTTATTGATTTTTTTATAGATATTTTCAATGAACTGGCTTTTGGTTTTGTTGATTTTCCCTATTGATTTCCTATTTTCAACTTCATTGATTTCTGCTCTAATTTTTACTGTTTCTTTTCTTCTGCCAACTTGCAATTTGCTTTTCTCCCCTAATTTTATAATGTGGAAACTTAAATTACTGGTATTGGTATTGAATCTTCTTTTCTAGTCTGTGCAATCAGCACTATCAGTTTCCCCCTATGTGCTGCTTTTGTTGGATTCCACAAATTTTGAGTTGTGTTTTCATTTTCTCTTAGTTAAAAAAAAGTTTTAATTTCTCTTGAGTTTTCTTCTTTGACTTACATGTTGTTTAGAAGTGTGTTTATGGGGCACCTGGGTGGCTCAGTAGGTTGAGTATCTGACACTTGGTTTAGGGTCAGGTCATGATCTCAGAGTTGTGGGATGCAGTGATGTCGGGCACCCTGCTCAGCAGGGAGCCTGCTTCTTTCTCTCTGCTCCCCCCCAAAATAAATAAATGAACATCTTTTTAAAAAGTGTGTTGTTTAGGGGTGCCTGGGTGGCTCAGTGGGTTGAGCATACAGTTCTTGATCCTCAGAATTGTAAGTTTGAGCACCACATTGGGTGTAGAGATTACTTTTCAAAAAAATCTAAAAAAAAGAAGAAGAAATATGTTTAATTTCCAAGTATTTTTTGATCTTCCAGTTATCTTTCTGTTAAGATTTCTAGTTTCATTCTGCTGTGCTCTGAGAGCAGACATTGTATGATTTGTATTTTCTTAAATTTTTGAAGACAGGGTTTCTGGCCTAGTATAAGGCTATGTAGGTGAATGTTCTGTGGGAAAACTGCTCTTTTGTATGAAGTAACTCATAGATATGAATTATGCCCTGTTGTTGGGGGTTCTGTCGAGATCAGTGGTGGTGGTCCTTACGGATGTTCTGCTACTGGGTCTGTGTGTTTCTGACACAGAGGAGTAAAGTCTTCAGCTGTCATACTGACTCCATCTGTGTGTCCTGCAGTTCTGTCTGTCTGTGTCTCCTGCAGGTTAATGCTCTGTTTCAGGCATGCACACGTTGTGTACTAGGTTGTGACATCATCGAGAACTGACCCTTTATCACCGAGTGATGCCTGTCATCCCTGCTAATCTTCCTTATCTGGAGTCTGCTTCATCTGAAATCAATATAGCTGCCCTGGCTTAGTATGATTAATAATAACAGTCTTTCTCTGCGCATCATCTTTCAGTCTATGTGTGTCTTCACATCTAAGGTAGGTTTCTTGGAGACAACATGTAGTTGTAGTCTGACAATCTTTGCCTTTTAATTGATGCATTCAGACGATTGATGTTTAGGTGATTATTGATATAGTTGGGTCACTATCTACCACACTGGTTATAGTTTTCTGTTTGTTGCCCTTGTTTTTTTTTTTTTTTTTTTTTTTTTTTTTTTTTTTTTATTTATGATAGTCACACAGAGAGAGAGAGGCAGAGACATAGGCAGAGGGAGAAGCAGGCTCCATGCACCGGGAGCCTGACGTGGGATTCGATCCAGGGTCTCCAGGATCGCGCCCTGGGCCAAAGGCAGGCGCCAAACCGCTGCGCCACCCAGGGATCCCAGAGTGCCCTTGTTTTTTGTTATTTTTGTCTACCATTCTTTTTCTGGTTTCTGTGATTTTAATTGGGCATTTTACATGATATGTTTTTTTCTCCTTTTTCAGCTTGCCTGTTATATAGTTCTTTTTTCCTTTTTGTCTTAAATTTGCAAGATACACTTACACCTAACCCTAGTCCACTTTCAAATTACACTGACATGATAATAAATATATGTATTGGTCTCTGCCCATGGCTCCTGATACAGCTCCTGACATGACTCTGGATGGGGCTGGTCATCAGAACAACAAGGCCACAGCCAGAAGCTTGGCACTTTCAGCCCTGCCCCCATCCTTCAGAGAGGGGAGAGGGGCTGCAGACTAAGCTAATCATCATTCACACCTACGTGATGACGCTGCCGCAGAAGTCCCTCAAGCATGGGCTTTGGAGAACTTCCAGGTGGGAGAATACACCCACGTGGGGGTGCACCCAGAGAGGGCTCAGGAGCTCCCCTGCCTCACCCCCGTGCCCTGCCCTCAGCAACACTACCACTGGGATGTTCCTGACTCATACCCTTTATGACAAACCCACGACAACACATATATGTTTCCCTGAGTCCTGTGAACTTGAAGCAGGGACTGTGAGAACCTCCAGTTTACAGCCAGGTGGTCAAATGCACACCCTGGGACCCTCTAGGTAGGGCTGGCGTCTGAGGTGGGGGCAGGCCAGTGGGACGAGCCCCTAACCTGTGAGGTTGGAACTGAGCTGACTTGCAGGTGGCCCAGCAGGTGTTGCAGAGAGACAGCTGGAGACCTGCCCGGCTGCACCCACAGCGTGGAGTCAGACCTGTTTAGTTTGTAGGGAAACAGGGAGCTTTCCTTTGAAGCCTTGTGCTGCTTCCTGGAGCATGAGAACTTGGAACCACATAATCCTGACCTATCACCCTTTAGGTCGCCATAGCCTACACAACCAAGTATATAGCACTGCTGCACCACCCCATCAAAGATCAAGTAAGAGTCACAAGGGGGCAGGGGCCTGGCTCCATCGGGAACATTCACCTCTGGATCTCACGGCTGTGAGTTCAAGCCTCACACTGAGTGTAGACATTGCTTAAAAGAAAATCTTACCAAAAAGAAGAAGAAGAAGGAGAAGGAGAAGGAGAAGGAGAAGGAGAAGGAGAAGGAAGAAGAAGAAGAAGAAGAAGAAGAAGAAGAAGAAGAAGAAGAAGAAGAAGAAGAAGAGTGTTTATTTTTTTATTTGGCCTTCACTGAGTTCTCCTGTGCTCTCCTTCCCCTCGGCTCTGACCTTCACCACTTTCCTTCTGTCTGAGGAACTTTGAACATCTTACAAGGCAGGTTTGCTGAGCAGGGTCCCCAGTTCTCATGTCAGCATCTTTATTGCTCCCTCACATTTAAAGGATAATTTCACTGGGTACAGAATTCTAGATTGGTGTGTTTTTCTCTCTCAAAACTTTAAATATCGGGTTTACTCTTTCCGTGCTCATGTGTCCTCTGAGGAGTCAATTATCACTGTTATCTTTGTTCCTCATTAGATCAGGTGTTTCTTCCCTCTGGCTTCTTTCAGAATCTTCATCTTTGATTTTCTGTAGTGTTAATATGGTGTATATGCTAGGGTGTTTGGCATTTGTCCTGTGGGGTGCATTTGTCCTGCAGTCCTTGGGCATCCTGGTCTATGGTTGTCAGTTTCGTTTGCTTGCTTGCTTTTCAGTTTCAGGGTATCCTCAGGTGTCGAGACTCTGCTCAGCAAGTCCCGTCTGCTAAGGAGCTCATCAATGGCCTCGTTTCTGCCGCTCTGCTCTTGCCTCTGGTTCTCAGGATTTCCACATCCCTGCTCACACTGCCCATGTGTTCTCGTGTGCTGTCTCCTATATCCGTAGGGCTCCCAGCCTCTGTGAACCATGGTTATTTAAAATTCTGGTTTGAGCATTCCCATACCCCCACCAGGTCCGAGTCTGGTTCTGATGCTGCTCTGTCTCCTCAGTGTTTGTGTTTTGCCTTGCTCTGTACCTTGTGGCGGTTTCTTGATGGCTGGGCATGACATCCCACGTCAAAGGAACTGCAGTCTCCCTCTGCTTCCCTAGCATGACCCAGGCAGGGGACAGCTGGGGTTGAGCCCAGTGCCTTCTCAGCCCCACAGAAGCTTAGCTTCTCAGCCCGCTAATGGGGCCAGATAGAAGGGGAGCTGAGAGGCCTACCCCAGCCAAGCAGGGGTGTGGGACCTGGGGTCCAACCTGTGACTTCCTGCCTGGCTGCAGAGGGTACGACAGCCTCCCAGGCCTGCTTTCCAGGCCTCTGTGGAAGCACAGGATGAGTGAGACCTGCTACAAGGCCCTTGAGCTCCTCTGCTCAGGCTCTCAGGGCTCTGGGCTGGAGCAGAAGAGAAGGGGCATCTTCCTTGCTCAGGAGGTCACTGTACCCTGACTCCACACCCCAGCACTTGGCTCATTTCTGACAACTGACCTTATAACAACCCTGGGTATTTTGAAAAGGTTCATGGTTTTGAATGGATGCTTTTAATAACATTTGTTATATTAAAGTTATAATTAATGAAAAAAAGAGAAGGCACTGCAGTCAACAGATGTCGAGTGATGTGGCATGAGACTTGGGGAGCCATTGGTCTGTGTCCAGCAAGGGCCATGCATCTGGATCATGCTCCTGTCACCCCGACTCCCCTCCCCTGGTTAGCAGGGCCCTGAAGAACCCCAGCAGGCGAGGCTCTGCTGGAACAGTTTCCCCTGATGGCAGGCTTTCCCTCCCAGTGCCAGAGACCCAAGAGCATTTTCCTCTGCTCTTTCCTGTGAGAACCAACTTGAGCTCCTGGATGTAAAGCTCACAATACTGTGGGGCCTCGTGACTGGGTGTCTTGTGCCTACAGCACCGGTGTTGGCTGTGCAGGGGTCTGCCTTGGCAGTGGTTCTCCAAGGGTGTCCGTGTTCCTTGTAAGGACCAGGGCCGCCTCCTTGTGTTGATCCCTGCATTCCTATTTTTAGGACCCCTCGCTTTTGGATGGCCGGGTGACCCTTCTCCATGTGCCGGGGGGAAAAGTGGTGTCGAGGCAGGGAGACCAGGTAAGCAAAAGGCCATGGTCGGAGGGAGCAGTGACCAGGGCTGCCCAGAGCTCTAGCCAGTGCCAGGTGGGGTGCCAAGGAGGCGGCCTCCCTGTGGCCCAGCCTGGGCACAGGCCCCCTGATGTGCGGGCTGTGGGCTGCCTTCAAGGGACAGGCTGCATTTTCCTTCCTCTGTGAATGTGGAGCCAGTAACCTGTTCATGTGGGACATTATGTACGGAGGTGCCGGGGGAGGGATGGGCCTCTGCCACTGAAGAATCAACCTCCTGTAATTGGTCGTCAAACAATAAGACCGTGGACACTGCTGACACTTTCCAGGGGAGACTGTGCCTGGATCAGTGCTGTGAGGGAGAGCAGGCACAGGAGAGGTGTGGGGCTCCTGGAGCCCCCACGGACTGCAGTGCTGACCTCCTGGGTGCTGGGTGCTGCAAGCTGGATGCTGTGTGCTGCGAGCTGCATGCCAGGTCGGGGGTCTCCAGCCCACACCCCTTGTCTGGTCAGGACGTGAACATCCTCTTCGTGGTTTCGGGGCTGCTGCACGTGTACCAGCGGAAGATTGACAGCGAGGAGGACACCTGTTTGTTTGTGGTGCGCCCCGGGGAGATAGTTGGCCAGCTGGCTGTGCTCACAGGAGAGCCCCTCATCTTCACCATCAAGGCCAACAGGGACTGCAGCTTCCTCTCCATCTCCAAGGCACACTTCTATGAGTGAGTCTCCGCTGGGCCCCAACCTGCCGTGAGGTCAGGCCAGCCTGGGGACCCCCGTGCAGCTGGTGGCGGCTATGGAACCCCCATTGGGCCCCTCAGGGTCCGGCCTCAGGCCCTACTCACACATGACATGGGAGTCCCAGGGAGAAGGGTGATGGAGCAGGAAGGGGGTGTCATGCTGCGGGGTGGCCCCCATGCCTGCTACCTCTGGACACCAGGAGGATGCTGGCTGCTCAGGAAGACACTCAGGCCTCCCTGTACCTGGATACAGATTCTCCTCAGCCCCATCCAGTTTGTCCAGGCCCAGATAGTCTTGAGCCCGCTGAGGGAGGCTAGGCCTTGTGTGCTGCCTGACTACCCTGCGTGCATCTGCATGTGTTCGCATGTGTCTCTGTGTGTGCATGTCAGTGTGTGTGTGTTTGCATTCATCTGCATGTGTTCACGTGTGTTGGTGTGTGTGTGCATGTGTCTGCATCTGTTCACATGTGTCTGCATGTGTTCCCATGTGTCTTCATGTGTTTGCATGCGTCTGCATGTGTTCGCAGGCATCTGCGTGTGTTCACAACCTAAGCCCCCTGGTGCAGGCAGCTCCTGCCCTATAGAGGTTGTCCGACTGCTGTCCTAAACAGTTTCACCCAATCCTGGGCTTTTATGTACCAAATTCACATCTTCCCCCAAACGTCACTCCTGGGGTCAGGCTTGTGTGTCAGATGCTGTCCTGATGTCCCCTGGGGTTTCCTCATTCTGTCGTCCAAAACTGAGCCGCATGCCCCCGCCACACACACACACACTTTGCTCCCGCTCTGACTTTTGTCTTTGTGACTGCTGACTCTTGTGTGCCCATCACTCTAGCTGCATCCCAGTGTGGCCCCCGTGTAGCTGCAGCCCTTGCGCCGACCACCTCCCTGCTTCTGCCCTCACCCCTAGCAGCCTGTTCACATATGGCGACCAGGGAGCCAGAGCCCACCAGTGACCCTGTCGTGCCCGGGATTGACCCAGTCCCTTTCTCAGCCCAAGGCCCTGTGTGGTTGCTGCCCCTCACCTTGGCCCCGCCCCCACTCAGCCCTTCCCCACCTGCTCTGGACTTGATGGTGCATCATGGGGACAGGGTCTCTGCATCCCACTGCCGGGCTCAAGCCCTCCTGTGAGACCTGTGCTCTGGCAGGAGGCTCTTGGGCTCTCCCAGAGCTGCTGGCCCCTGGGCATCATGGGCTATGATGGAGCAGTGGCTGAGAGGGCATTGAGCTCTGTCCCGCCCTGGGCCTGTGTCTGTCACTTGCTACATGGTGTCACTATTTGATAAATGGGGCTGTGGGTCCTGCCAACTCTCAAGTGCTATGGCCTGGAGGGAAGGGTCAGAACTGGTGGGATTGGCTGGAGGTCGTGGTGGGCCAGGACTAACTCGGGGCTGGCTCCACAGAATCATGCGAAAGCAGCCGACTGTGGTCCTGGGCGTTGCACACACTGTGGTGAAGCGAGTGTCGTCCTTTGTGCGGCAGATCGACTTCGCACTAGATTGGATGGAGGTGGAGGCCGGGCGCGCGGTGTACAGGTGGGGCCCTCAGGTGTGCTGGTCCCTGGGAAGAGGGGAGAAGACAGTGCAGCTCAGCCCCCTGAGGTCACCACTCCGTGTGCTCCGTGGCCCTCCTCCCGCCTGTGTGCGAGTGCACACCCTCAGACACGCTTTTTCATGGGCACGTTTCCCTGTCATTCTGTGCAAGTCCACACTGTGTTCTGAGATGGCCCAGTGGAAGTGATGCTAATACGGCATTTATGAAGGTGGTCACATGCCGAATGTCCCATGTGACCTTGTCTGGGCACCCTTAGCTCCATGTCACAGCAGTGCCTGCACCCAGGATCACACAGACATGGTCATAACTACCAATTTACATGCCATTGAAAATTAAAACTAAGAACATTTTATTTTTTTATTTTTAAAACATTTTATTTATTTATTTGAGACAGAAAGTAAGAGACAGAGCATGAGCAGGGGGTATGGGAGCAGAGGGAAGAGGGAGACACTGACTCCCTGCTAAGCAGGGAGCCTGATGTGGGGCTCGATCCCAGGACCCCGAGATCATGACCTGAGGTCAAGGCAGACACTTGACTGAACCACCAGGTGCCCCCAAAACTAAGGACATTTAAAATATTTAATGATTTACTTAAAAATCACAATAAGCCTTTTACATATTAGCATATATACTTTTTAATGGAAAGCAACTGTATTTTCCAAAACAAAAATAGAGTGAGAAGATTGGGTTCTTTCTTTTTTTTCCCACCTCAGATGGTGGTGGGTTTCCTGTCCTGGGCCCTCGGCTCCCAACAGCCTCTGTCCCTCTGTCCCCACAGGCAGGGGGACAAGTCAGACTGTACCTACATCGTCCTTAGTGGCCGGCTACGCTCTGTCATCCGGAAGGACGATGGCAAAAAGCGGCTGGCTGGGGAGTATGGCCGTGGAGACCTCATTGGTGTGGTAGGGCCGAGGTCCCTCTTCCCCGTGCCCTGCACTGGGGTGACTGCCAGCCCATTACCTGGATGTGGGGAGGGAGCCCTGGACATGACCTGAGGAAGGCTCTTTCCCCTCATCTGAGGCACTCCTTTCCTGGGGGGGCTGACTTGCTTGCTCTCTGCCCAAGATGCAGCCCTGGGGTGGAGCTGACACTGGGGAAGGTCTGCAGGGACAGTAGCTGGCTGGGCACCTGGAACAGCACCTTCACTGCGGCCAGGAGAACATGCCCCCTGGTTGAGGGATGGCGGCGGCCAGACCTCTGCTTGGTGCCTGCCGTCCTGGCCTGTCTGGCTGGCTCCAGTGCTGCAGTCATTGTGCCCCCTTACAAGCTCCCACAGATGCTTTTCCAGAAGCGTAGGGCTGGCTGCTCCAGTGCCTTTCCCTCCCATTCCCACCTGTACACTGTGGCCAGAAGGGCTGCTGTGGGCTTTGCCTTCTGGCTGGGTCCAGAGTGCAGCCAGCCCGGCCTGCAGGACTGGAGCGTGTGAGCCGCATGGCAGTGCCTCCCCAGCTGCTCTTCTTCAGGTGGAGACGCTCACCCACCAGGCCAGGGCAACCACAGTGCATGCTGTTCGGGACTCCGAGCTGGCCAAGCTTCCGGCAGGAGCCCTGACATCCATTAAACGCAGGTACCCACAGGTAAGCACTCCTGTTACATACTGCCTAGGGAAGCAGGATGTCCAGACCACGACCTGGGAATTATTGGGCCCTGGGCTGCATCCTTGTCAGTACCAGAGTGAGGGACACACTGAGGTGACCTACAGCAGGCATGTTGCATGTTTTATTTTATTTTATTTTACTTGATTTTTAAAAAAGATTTTATTTATTTATTCATGAGAGAGACAGAGAGAGGCAGAGACACAGGCAGAGGGAGAAGCAGTCTCCCTGTGGGGAGCCTGATATGAGACTCGATCCCAGGATCCCAGGATCATGACCTGAGCCAAAGGCAGATGCCCAACCACTGAGCCACCCACCCAAGGCTGCACGTTTTAAAGGAAGTGTCAGCGTGGACCAGCACATGGGGTAGGGCCTTGGGGCAGGTGCCTTGGGCAGTGCCAGGAGGTAGGAGGGAGAGACAAGGACCCAGCAAGTGAAGCCCTTCTGGCCCATCCCAAGTGAGGAGCCAGCGGGGGCCTCTTGCTCTGCATCTTGGGGAAGGTGAACTGGGCATTTAGAGAAGGATCTTGGGCCAGTGGCCATCGGTCCAGCAGAAAATGAGGGGAGTCTGTTTTACTTCTGGGGCCGTTAGCTGGCTGGTTGTCTGGCATTTGCCTCCCTGCTTTAAGGTAGTAGGTGTGCAGCCGAGGAAACAGGAGAACCTCTGAGCTCGGGGTTGGGAGAAGGATCAGCTGCAGGGCCACCTGAGAGAAGAGATAGCCTGTTCTTTCCTCACTGGCACCATGTGCACCTGTCCTGCTGACCTTTCTGCTTTAGAACACATAGAAAATCCCCCAGTTCATTTTATGAAATTAATTCTAATTTGACTTTAATATAAAAACTTGACAAGGACAGAAAAAACAATATTCTCTTAGTGCTGTAGCTGCAAATACTCTACATGTCAGTAAATCAACTATGAAAACTATGTATTTGATTAGTCTGTTTAAGGAATTTCAGCCCAGCGCTGGCAAATTATTAAACCACAATTAATTGTGGAGACCCTAGTGAATGGCAGGATGGTCATGGTGGTGGCTGGGGCCGGATGTGTGCCAGGAGCTCTGGGTTCACTGGGAGCAAGGGCGAGCCAGGCCCCTTCCTCTTCTGCAGGGCTTCTCCCTGGTGGACCCATAAACAGACTCTCTACTCACACCCACTCCCTGGGGTCCACAGACGTTCCCCATCTGCATTCCCAGGAGCCTGCGGCCTGTCCTGCTGCTTCTCCATCACACACTGGCTACTGTCGGGCTGACCACCACCCAGAACAGTGGCCGTGAGCTCAGAGCAGCCAGGCTGCATGTGCCCTCCAGAACAGGGGGCCCCACAAGGGACTGCTGCCAGCCAGTATCCCCATCCCAACCATTCTTCACTCTGTTCTTGGATTTCATGTAAATGAAATAATGTGGACACAGTATTTTCTGTCTGGTTTCTGTTGCCTGTCGTGATATCTGAGGTCTGTGTCTCATTGGCATGTTCTTTTTACTGCCAAGTAGTATCCAGTGTGCTCCACCCTGCTCACCTGTCCTCCTGACCATGGATATTCGGTGGTTCCCAGTGTGAGGCCGTCATGGAGAGGCTGCTAGCAAAGTTTTTATGGAACTTTTTTTTTTTAATATTCTATTTATTTATTTATTCACGAGAGACAGACACAGAGAGGCAGAGACACAGGCAGAGAGAGAAGCAGGCCCCATGCAGGGAGCCCGATGTGGGACTCGATCCCAGGTCTCCAGGATCACGCCCCGGGCTGAAGGCGGCGCTAAGCTGCTGAGCCGCCGGGGCTGCCCTTTATGGAACATTTTTCATTTCTCTTCAGAGCTACCTGAGAGTGGCGTTGCTGGGCCAGAGGGCAGACATGTGTTAAACTTTCTCAGAGACTGCCAACAGGTCCCCCATGTGGCTGTGCAGATTTATGGCCAGCACATGTGTGGCTGCGCTCCTATGGTGCTAAGTGGTTCTTGTGGGAAGACATCCCCTGATGACTAGACATGTTAAGGACCTTTCCATGTGTTCATGGGCTTGTTTTGAACCTCTTTAGCTTGATGTAGAATTATTTTTTTATATTTTTAAATTAGCTTTAATGAGAATGACTGTGAATTTGTAATTGTGACAGTTATATCATGAGTGTGTTTTTAAAGGCTCTTGTCTTTTAGAGATACAGATTCAAATATCAATGGATAAAATACCATGTTTGGGATTGGCTTCAGACATTTTCAGGTGTGCGTGTGAAATAAGGGATTGCAGCAGGTGAAGGGAGGGTGCGGTCACCTATTGTGTACTGTAAACTTTTCCGTAGTAACGTGTGTTGTTTTCGTTAGCTCCAGTGAACAGTTTGATGCTGCATTAGTTATATACAAACCAGACTCCTTTGTAGCTTCTGGTTGGACCACTGTTCAAATCGTTCTTTTGTCTCACATCATAAAATGGGGACAGTTTCCTCGGCCTCTTGCATGGGTCTTTGACTCCAGCTGAGTCAGTTTGCAGGGGCCACTGGTTCCCGGAGCCTCAGGTCTGAGCCCCACAGCCCATGACTGTTGACAGGTGGGCAGCTAGCCCGAGAGGAGGAGAAGCTGCATCAAATTTATCTGCTTTCTGGTTGTTTCCCTGAAGCTGACTCCAGCTTCTCTTTTCATACGGAGTCCTGGACTGCCAGCGCTGGGCTTTCGGTGCAGGGGTACATCTCCTGTCACCTGTGGACCTGAGCAACCAAAAAATTTAACTCTATTTTTATACAAAGGTATTTAAAAGTAAATTACAGGGGCTTCTAGGGGCTCCATCAACGAAACATCTGCCTTCAGCTCAGGTCATGGTCCCGGGGTCCGGGGACTGAGCCCCACATCGGGCTCCCTGCTCAGCAGGGAGTCTTCCCCTCCCTCTGCCTCTGCCTCCTGCCCCATGTGACCCACTCTCTCTCTCCAATAAATAAATAAATTCTTTTAAAAAAATAAAAGTAAATGACATATCTTGGCATAATTTGTCTAAGACTCTAAAATGTAGTAGTGATGCAACTGTGTACTACTTCCTAGATGTTGTGTGACACCCAGCCCGGGTCTTGCCCAGGCCAGGCCCCCAGGAGCACATGGCGAGCCCTTTTTCTCTGTGGAAGCCCTTTCCAGCCTGCCTGTGGGGTAGTCATGGCTTCCCCTGCTGCTCCTCTGCCCTGGAGGACCAAGGAGACTCTGGCCCGGGCACCAGGTCACTGGACGTGTGCCTCCCACACCTGCTGGCCCCAGCGGGCTCTCTGGGGGGCACCCTCTCATCCCACAGCATTGGCTCCCACCTCCTGGTGACAAGCCAGCCAACTGCACCACTGCCCTCAGCCCAGACATGCTGGTTTTGAAAACGTGGATCCAAGGTGCTTCTTGGTTTAAATGTGTGGCCTCCTTCCTTTCTCTGCAGGTTGTGACTCGGCTGATTCATCTCTTGGGTGAGAAGATTCTGGGCAGCCTCCAGCAGGGTAGTGGCACAGGTGTGTTCTTGGGAACCTTGCCCCATGGCCTGGCCGTGGCTGCACAGAGGGGCATGGGTGTGCTGAGGTGGGAGGGAAGGAGAGCCAGATCCTGGGACTCAGTTTCTGTGTTCTCTTCTGGCTCCAATTCTGAGCAAGTGCTTTGTTAAGTCTTCACTCCCCGCACCCCCCACCCCTCCGTCCTGGTGAACAGCGGCTGGAACTGCCTGCTCCTGCCTTGGCCTGTGGCCTCCTCTGCCAGGGCCCCTGTCAGAGCCCTGCAGCCCCCTGGTCACCCCGGTGCCCTCTATCCCTCCCCGCAGCCCCCCTGGCCATCCAGTGTCCTCCGCCCCTCCCAG
This sequence comes from Vulpes lagopus, assembly GCF_018345385.1. Lineage (NCBI taxonomy): Eukaryota > Metazoa > Chordata > Mammalia > Carnivora > Canidae > Vulpes > Vulpes lagopus. The sequence goes on along the minus strand of NC_054835.1, from coordinate 13,101,635 downwards.
CAGCCCCCCTGCCACCCTGGTGCCCTCTGCCCATCCCAGCAGTCCCCTGGCCACCCTGGTGCCCTCTGCCCATCCCAGCAGTCCCCTGGCCATCCTGGTGCCCTCCGTCCCTCCTTGTAGCCTCATGGCCATCCTGGTGTCCTCCATCCCTCCATTCCCCTTCTGCATGTCTTTCAATCCCCCTACTCATCCCACGACTCCCTAGTTAGCTGGTATGTAGTCTGTGCCCAGCCGGCTCGGGCACCACGGAAGGGCAGCACCATGTCTCCCCACAGTGACCTGGGCGACTGTGTCTTGTAGAAGGGATGGGGGACCTGCATGCCCGGCAGAGGCAGCATAGCGTGGCAGTGCCCCCCCGACTCTGGCACAGCTCATGTCTCTGCGTCTGCAAAGACCCTACTTCCTGATGAGGTCACACTCGGGTCTGGGGTAGATACGGGAGGCACAACCCAACACGTGGTGTCTCCTTTTTCTTTTCACCTCCGACCACCTGTGTGGTCATGTTAGAAGCAGGTTTCTTGTGGAAAGCATATAGTTGGGCCCTGTTTTTGTCATCCCACCTGAGAACTTGTTTTGTTTTTTTTTTGTTTTTTTTTTTTTAAGATTTTATTTGAGACAGAGAGTAAAGGGCAGGGAGGGGCAGGGGGAGAAGCAGGGTCAGTCCTGGGACCCCAGGATCATGACCCTAAGATCATGATGACCTGAACTGAAGGCAGACACTTCACTGATGGAGCCACCCAGGCACCCCTCATTTCTTTTTTGAGGTTTCTGTTCTTATTTATCACTCGTGGTTCTGGGGTCCATTCTCATAGTGTGCTTGGAAGTACCTGCTGTAGGATTGGGTCTCCTGGAGCTTTGTGGGGAGTGGCAGCCTCAGCACTGCTCCTGCCTTGGCCTGGCCCCCCGTAGCTGTGCTTGCACTCAGTGCACCCCTCACGCAGTCTGTAACCTCCGTGTCCAGCCACCAAAGTGCTGTGGCAGCTCGAGTGGAGAATTGTCTAGAATATCTACTGCTCTGCCGTGCCCATCCTGGCAGCCCTTTCTGTTCCAAGAAGCGCCTCCCGCACAGTCCTTCTGGGGAGGTCTGCCGGCTGCAAACACTTGAATCCCCATCACCAAGCCTGTCTGCGGGGCCCATGCTGCATCATGGTCCCACGTCTGTTCCATCTTTCTCTCTGGCTACGTCCAAGACATTGTCTGTGTCTTTGGTTATAAGAGACTAAATGCTCCTGAATCTGTAGGTTTGTATCTTTTACCAAACTTGAGAGGTTTTCAGTGTTCACTTCTTTAGATATGCTCTCAGCACTGTCCTCTCGCCTCTTTGGAAAGGCAGTGACACAAACGCTAGGCCCCCATTCTCATCCCCAGGCCTTGTGGGCCCTGCAGGCTTCCCTCCATCCTGCATACAGCTGAACTGAACTGTTCAGTTTCCTGGTGATCCATCTTCAAGGTCTGTTGCTGCATTTGTGCTGCTCGTTCTGCAGCTTATGATCACTGCTTTACCTTGTTGAGGAATTCCAGACTCTATGACATGCTCTCATTTTGTCCATCGTGGAGCTTTGGAACTTTTCCTGGCTTTGGGTCCTACTGGTAACTTTGCATTATGTCCTGGATTTCAGGCATGATATCATGAGGCTCTGGTTCTCTATGAAATCTTCTGCTGTAGCAGAGTGGGTATGCCCATATTCACGGAGCACGTCCTGTCTCTTACTGCATTTGAATGGGGTTCAGTTCTGGAGGCCTTTGTGGGATTGCTTTGGTCTGCCCTGTGGTGCTCGCCCTGGAGTTGGGATGGAGGCTGTTCGCAGAGCCTCCACTGTGCAACTCTGTCTGGTTTCATGTGTGGGATACCCGGAGATGAGCCTGGGACTTCACCGTGTCCATCCCCCTTCTCACCACAATCTCCCCGCTCTGTAGGTGTGCCGCCCCTACTTGCCAGGGCAAGGCATGGGGAGTGGGGGCTCTACTCCACCGTGTCTGCAGCCCCTGGACAATATCCCTGGAGGGCCAACCCTGCTTTGCTTCACTGGGGATGGATGGGTGCATGGCTGCATTGCTGGTGGTTCCCAGGGGTCGAAGCCCACCTGTCTGCCCTCCTCTCTGTGCCCTTCTGAGTCCCTTGTAACTGTCGGCAGCAGTTAGGTGTCATGTATCTGCTCCATCTCCCCTGGGCAGCACCAGAACCCCCCGGTGCCTCTGGGGAAGCTAGGAGACAGCCTTGCAGGGCTAGCAAGAGGTGGGAGAGTGCTGACCCCAGTTGCTAGAAAGGACAGAGGAGGAGTTGCAGGAAAACCAGTGCTGAGGGGCTCCTGTGCTGGGCTGTGTGCTCCCACCGCCCGGCGTCTGGCCTTCCCTTCCCCTGCCCCAGTCTGGCTCTGCGCTGCCTCCTCTCCCTGCTGTCCTACATCCCCTCTGGTTCCTGGGTCAGGCCATGCAGGGACCCACACTCCACTGCTCAGGAACTGCCTCTCCTCACCCAGGGTGAACTGAGCAGAGTCAGGCACGGACCCTGTCCGGGAGGAGCTGGGCCCTGGGGTGGCTGGTGCCTGGGCCCAGCATGCACATCAGAGGTTGGGAGGGTCTGCATGGGGCTTGGGGTGTGGCAGCCACAGGCTAGGAGCCGGGAAGGCAGCCCTGGGCATGTCCAGGCTGCGGGAGACCAGAGACTGCCTGGGACACCTGTGAAAACAGGAGGTGCTGCTAGCCAAGGAACAGCTGCTGTTGGAAATAAACTCCCAGAGACCTCGTACTGAGACCCAGTGGGTGGACATGCCTGCAGCCCCCTTCTCTGCTGCCACAGGGGCCCCAGGAGGCACTAGAGGACAGAAAACCCTGGTCTCAGTGACAGGAAGCTCTGTCTACACTGGCTTGCCACTCAAAGTTTAGGCTGCTGCCCATCCCCAGGTTGCTCTCACTGCTTCTAGAGCACGTGGTGGAGACACAGTGGGAGGTAGGCCTTACCTGGTGGAACACTGGACTCTCAGGGCTTCCTCTGGGTCTCATTCTCTGCTCGATACGCTCATCAGTCAGACTGAGGTCCTGGAGCATGTGAGACGGGAGGTGCTCAGAGTATGACCTGGTGCTTCTGCGGGAGAGGTGGGATGGCCAGGGGTGGGCATGGGAAGGCCAGGAGGCTGGGTCAGACCCCAGGACCCCTTCCTCGTTCCCAGGCCCTCATGTCCTGGCCCCATCCAGACACAATCAGAGATGCAAAGACTGTTCAGTGCCAGCCCAGCCCCTCTGGCCGACATGCAACCCTGTGCTCTGCAGGTCACCAGTTCGGGCTGTACACCGCCGGCAGCAAGTGGGACACAGGGAACCCTGCCAGCAACCTCTCCACGGTAGCCATCATGCCCGTGTCAGAGGACGTGCCCCTCACTGCCTTTGCCCTGGAGCTCAAGCACGCCCTCAGTGCCATCGGTAAGTCCCGCCCGAGGCCACGGGGCCACTGGAGCCCTCCCCTCTTGCCTCGCGGTTAGTGTCACCTTCACGGCCAAGCCTCAGGGTGCTCTGGAGCTGGAGAGCATCCACTGGGTGTCTCCTCAGTCGTGATGGCAAACTTTGTGTCGCGGGAGCCTGGCTGTTTCTCCAGGATGCTTGGAAGCCTACCCCGAGGGGCCCTGCAGTGGCTGCAGGAGCTGGCTGACCGCGTGAAAAATGCTCAGTTGGGCAGGGGGCTTGGGTAGTGTTTCCAAATTCCTGACAGCTGTTAAACTTTGGAATTCAGGAATAAGGAACTAAAGTTCCTGAGAACTCTTAGGAATTCCCCAAATCATAAAGTATTTTGTATTTATTTTTAAGATTTATTTATTTGAGAGAGTGCGTGCATGTGAGTGAATGAGGAGGGCGCAGAGGGAGGGAGAATCCCAAGCAGACTCCTGCTGAGCATGAAGCCCGACACAGGCTCGATCTCACCACCCCAAGATCACGACTTGAGCCAAAATCAAGAGTTCTGTGTTCCACTGACGGAGCCACTCAGGCATCCCAAAGTGTTCTGTATTCTTAACACTTTATAAGTTTCTGTGTAACTGTGAGCGACCCTAATACCAACAGATCAATTTTCTGTGATGCAGTTATACTGAGAATTTCAGGGGTTGTCATTTTAAAAATGACACAATAATAAATATAGTGAGTGTCCTGGTAGTGCCATGAAACAGCGTCTGTGTGAGGAGGGTATGTTTTAACACCATGGGAAAATCCTTTCTGCCTGGTGTAGCATTTGACGATAGAAAGCACTAAATAAATACCAAATAAAATTGATTTATAAGAGTGGAAGATACTGTTATAAGCACTTAAGAGTTATTCTCAAAACAGAATTGTAGCACATGAGGCATTCACTGCCCTGTCAGTCTGGATCTTTGTCGGCAGCCTGTTCATCTCCCATTGGCCTTGCCTGCCCTATGCAGAGCACATGAAGCATCTCCAGGTTGTACAGCACAGATGTGTTCTTTCATTTAAAAAAAAAAAGCTTTATTTTGTGATAATTACAAATTCAGAATTACAAATTCTGAAGTTGTAGAAACAGTAAAGGGAGGATCACGTACCCTTCCCCTAGATTATGTAGCTGTAGCTCCCGTCGAGGTTGGACGAGAATGCTTGTGTGCTCCGTAGGCCTTTGACTCTAGTCTGCGTGTGCGCATGAGCTCTGTGCTGCAGTAACCCCAGGTGGGTTCCTGCCGCCACCAGGAGCCCCCATCCAGCCACCAGAGCCTGTTCTCTGCTCTTGTCTTCTTGTCATTCTGAGAATATGGTAAAGATGGAGTCATGGTGGGTGACAACTGAAGATGGGCTATCTTGGCTCAGATGGTGCCCCATGGCCATTGGGCACTTCCCCTCACTGTGGAGGAGCCACCTGGACACACGTGGTATCTGCAGCCACTCACCTGTTGAGGATGTTCAGGCTTCTTCTTGTTTGGGGAGTTTATGAATACAGCTCTGTGACCCTCCATGTAAAGGATTTCATGTGCATGGAAGTTTTCCTTTCCCTGGATAGACGTCTGGGCAGGTGAGTGTGGTCGGGTCCATGCTTCCTCCCAGAGAGCTGCACCCCTGCTCCTCCCTGCACTCGCCAGCCCTCAGAGCTGTCTCTGTCACCATCTCAGCCCTCACTGTGTGAGCAGGCTCCAGGCCCAGGGCTGTGCCCAGCACAGGGCTTGGACTCAGGACCCTGAGATAAGACATGAGCAGAGATCTAGAGCCCGGTGCACTACTGCCTGAGCCCCCAGTGACCCCATTCCTGCTGTCCTGCTGGGTGAGCAGTGAGGGCACATTGTGGCCTAACTGGTGTCTTTCCAGTGGCCCACGATGCCGAGTGCATCCCCTGTACTGTTTTATCATCTGTGCATTCTCTCTGGCAAAGTACCTGTTCTGAAGTCCTATCTTTTGTCTTTTTCTGATTGTGTAGTTTGTTTTCTTGCTGTTGAATTTTGAGGATTCCTCACCCTGCAGGCACGGCCCTTGGCAGGGCTGGACTGTGCAGCCTCCTGGGCAGAACGGAAATCTGCTATTTTGTCTTTTATGGACCGGCTTTCACTACCCTTTCTAAACTCTGCACCAGGCCTTCAGGCCTAGAATTCCTCCTGTGTTTTTTTAAAAAGCCTGAAGTTTTACTTTTTTTTTTTTTTTTAAGATTTATTTATTTATTTGAAGATTTTTTTTTTAATTTTTATTTATTTATGATAGTCACAGAGAGAGACAAAGAGAGGCAGAGACACAGGCAGATGGAGAAGCAGGCTCCATGCACCGGGAGCCCGACGTGGGATTCGATCCCGGGTCTCCAGGATCGCGCCCTGGGCCAAAGGCAGGCGCTAAACCGCTGCGCCACCCAGGGATCCCTATTTATTTATTTGAGAGAGAGAACGTGTGCATGTGCAGCAGGAAGGCGGGTGGGGGGGCGTGCAGGGAGAGGGAGGGCCTCAAGCCTGCTCCATGACCCTGAGATCACGACCTGAGCAGAAATCAAGAGTCAGACCTGCACCACCTGTACCACCAGACCCCCCTGCACTTTCATGTTTAACCTAATGAGCTGTTTTGGGCTAATTTTTGTAAAAGGTGTGAAGTTTAGGTAGAGGTTTATTTTCTTGCTCATGGGTATTCAGCTTCCCCACTGTCATTCATCGAGGAACTACCTGTCTCCCCTGAACGGTCCTGGCATCCCCGAAAACCATGGTATATGCATGAGGCCCATGCCTGGGCCATCCTATCCATCGTCTGTACGTCTGTCTTCATGTCAGCACCGTGATGCGTTGATTCCTGGAGCTCTGTGGTCGGTTCTGAAATCAGGGAGTTCGAGGCCTTGGCTTTTTCTTCTGCAAGATCACCTGGCTATTCAGGGTCCCCTGAGATCCACAGGCCTCTCGGGACTGGTTTTCCTCTATCTGTGCACAAGGGCGGTGGGATTCTGACAGGGATTGCATAGACTCTGGGGTTCACACCAGGTGGTGCTCACAGTTCAACAATGTTCAGTCTTCCAGTCCATGAACATGGGATACGTTTCCACATACTTAGGTCTTCTTTCATCTCTTTCAGCAATGTTCTGTGGTTTTTGATGTACAAGTCTTTCATCTCCTTGGTCCAGTTTATTCCTAATATTTTATTCTTTTTGATGCTATTATGAATTATTTTTCTTAATGTCTTTTTTTTTTTGATGGTTTGTCATCACTAAATAGGAACACAGGCGACTTTTTGTGCTATTTTTATATCCTGCAAATTCATTTATTTATTTTTTATTTTATTTTTTATTTTTTATTTATTTATGATAGTCACACAGAGAGAGAGAGAGGCAGAGACATAGGCAGAGGGAGAAGCAGGCTCCATGCACCGGGAGCCCGTCGTGGGATTCGATCCCGGGTCTCCAGGATCGCGCCCTGGGCCAAAGGCAGGCACTAAACAGCTGCACCACCCAGGGATCCCCTGCAAATTCATTTATTAGTTGTAACGGTTTCTGGTGGACTTTTTAAGGTTCTCTATATGCGAGATCATGTTGTTTGCAGGCAAAGATGTTACTTCTTCCTTTCCAGTTGTGACGCCTCTTACATCTCTCCTCTGCCCGCGTACCCTCGTTGGGGCTTACAGAGCTATTGAAAGGGCTGAGGGCAGCTGTCCGCTAGCTTCCGTACATGGCCTTGAATATGGTGGGGAGGTTTCTTTTCATTTATAGTTATGGGTTTCTTTATATATAGTAGGATTTTATTTTTAAGTAATCTCTACACCCCATGTGGGGCTCGGGCTCATGGCCCCAAGATCAAGAGTCACAACATGGGACACGTGGGTGGCTCAGCAGGTTAGCATCTGCCTTTGGCCCAGGATGTGATCCTGAAGTCCTGGGATCAAGTCCCACATTGGGCTCCCTGCATGGAGCCTGCTTCTCTCTCTGGCTGTGTCTCTGCCTCTCTCTCTCTCTGGGTCTCTCATGAATAAATAAATAAAATCTTAAACAAACAAACAAAAAAAAAAGAGTCACAACGTTCCACTGACAGAGCCGGCCAACACCCCCCCCTTCCTTTTTACTTCTGTAAAATCAATAATAGTGCCCTGCTCTCATTTCTGATTTTGAGTCTTCTCTGTTTTTTTCTTTGTTCATCTAGCTTTGAGTTTGTCAGTTTTGTTGATTGTTTTCCCAAGAACCAACTTTTTGGTTTTCTTGATTTTCTCTTCTCCATTCTATTTATCTCTGTTCTAATCTCTATTATTTCCTTTCTTCTTTTTGCTCTGGGTTTAGTTGCTGTTCTCTTCCTAGTTACCCAAGGTATAATGTTAGGTCCTTCACCAAAAGAACATAAAGTCTTAACAAACTGAAGATGTGGAGGAAGGACCTTAAATGCGTGTTACTAAGAAGCCAATCTGAAAAGGCTTGCATACTGTATAATCCCAACTCTGTGACAATCTGGAAAAGGTGAAACCATGGACACAGTAAAAAGATCAGTGGTTGCCAGGGGTCAGGGATCCCACCGACACGGCGGACCATGGGCATTTTCAGGGCAGTGACAGTACTCTGCGGTAGCACGGTGGCAGTGATGGGTGGCATGTATCCATACCCACACAGTGTACCATGTGAAGAATCCTGCTGTGCTCTGTGGACCTGAGTCTGTTGCAATTTCAGCACTGCTGGTTGACTGGAGCCATGTCAGTGACGAGGGAGGCGACTGTGGGAGGCAGGGGAGGAGGGTACACGCTGGACTCTGTACTTCCTGCTCAGTTTCCTGTAGGCCAAAATATATTTAACAAATAAAGTCTATAAATGATTTAAAAATAGATAAATATAGTTAAGGCCTGGATTTGAGCTCGCTCTTTCTTCCTTCCTTCCTTTCTTTCTTTCTTTCTTTCTTTCTTTCTTCTTTCTTTTTTTCTTTCTTTTCTTTCTTTCTTTCTTTCTTTCTTTCTTTCTTTCTTTCTTTCTTTCTTTCTTTCTTTCTTTCTTTCTTTCTTTCTTTCTTTCTTTAAGATTTTATTTATTTATTCATGAGAGACACAGAGAGAAAGAGGCAGAGACACAGGCAGAGGGAGAACAGGCTCCATGCAGGGAGCCCGATGTAGGACTCAATCCCGGGTCTCCAGGGTCACACCCTGGGCTGAAGGCGGCGCTAAACCACTGAGCCACCGGGGCTGCCCTCTTCCTTCTTTCTACCAAGCATGTCAGTGGCTATGGGCTCCCTCTGCACAGCCACTGCACCCTCCCTGCACTTGGATTCTTGTGTTTCTCTTGATCTCAGGGCTTCTTCTTGGCCCTGTGGGTAGTTGAGGAGGGTGTTGTTTAGTTTCCACGTTTGTGAGTCTTGTGGTTCTCCTGTTAGTGATTTCCAGTGTCCTACCATCATGACCAGAAGAGATACTCTGTGTGATTTCAGTCTTAAACTTTATTAAGACTTGTTTTATTGGGCAGCCCTGGTGGTGCAGTGGTTTAGCACCGCCTGCAGCCTGGGGTGTGATCCTGGAGACCCGGGATCGAGTCCCACATCGGGCTTCCTGCATGGAGTCTGCTTCTCCCTCTGCCTGTGTCTCTGCCTCTCTCTTCGCTCTTTCTGAATGAATGAATAAATAAATCTTAAAAAAAAAAAAAAAAGACAGGGGATCCCTGGGTGGCGCAGCGGTTTGGCGCCTGCCTTTGGCCCAGGGCGCGATCCTGGAGACCCGGGATCGAATCCCACATCGGGCTCCCGGTGCATGGAGCCTGCTTCTCCCTCTGCCTGTGTCTCTGCCTCTCTCTCTCTCTCTGTGACTATCATAAATAAAAAATTAAAAAAAAAAAAAAAGACTTGTTTTATTGCCTAGAGTGTGTACGTCCTAGAGAATGTCTAGGGCTTTGTCGTTGTCAAAATGAGTTCTGGGGAGCCAGCGGGGCGCCCCTGGATGGAGTCCTGGACTGTGTAGGCCCCACAGGGCAGAGCGTACGGTCTAGGTGGATGGCGGGGCTGTGGCCTGTACTCCCCAGGGGCTCAGAGTTAGCCTGTCAGTGTGTTGGCCATCAGGATGCCCTCTGTGACCCGCCGCCCAGGCCCCAGCCCTTCCCTGCCACCCAGGGTGGCTCTTCACATGGCCTGGGCCTGTTGGCTGCCAGCACTGCATGCAGCTTGGTCTCTATATTTGATTTTTTACTCTTTTAATGATGTCTTCTGACAAACAGTTCTTATTTCTGACGCAGACCAACATAGCCATTATTTCCTTGTATTGTTATTGCTTTTGTTGTTCCTAATGGAAGATAGCCTTCTACTTACTCTGTGGTGTTAGCTTCCCTTCTCGCTTTACAGTCCACTGGGCTGTTGGTCATGGTAGGAGGGAGAAGTCAAGATTGATTTTGTTTGTGGGATTCTTCAGGACTCAGACCATCCTCTAGAGAGATTGCACCGGGCCCGCTGCTGTGCTGACACCTTTGCCGAGAGCCAGGTGCCCGTGTGTAGGTGGCCTTCCCTTCTGGAGGAAGATACGAGGCTGATAGCCATTTTCTTTATCACCTGAAGGTGTACTTCCATTTCCTCAGCTCCCACTGTTGGGGGAGGAAGCTGTCTGGCAGCCAGGCCGCAGTGCGTGTTCAGGCCAGGGCAGGCCGGGGCAGCAGCCTGGCTGGATGCCCACTTCAGCTATGCCCCGCAGAGCCACAGACTCAAGCATGGCTGAGCCATCCTGTCTGTGCTCCCTGTGCTGGACCTGCCCACCTGGCCTTAGGCAGCCCCTCCTAGTACTGGCAGGAGCTGCAGCCCTGGTGAGAGCCCAATGTCCAGGCCAGGGTGTCTGCATGGGAGGTAGGTGCCAGTGGGCAGGTAGAGCCCAGCCTGGGGTCGCTGAGGGCCTCAGGGCCAGATCACATCACTGCTGTGCCCAGCAGGGCTCAGCCTCTTCCCGTCAGACCCCTGCAGGTGGCCCATGAGAGTTTATGGCCAAATGTGCAGGCCCCCAGCAGGACAGGCCACCAGGATGAGCCTTGAGAGGAGTTGCTGCCCTGCACTTGAGTTGGAGGCACCAGTCCGTCTAGGTGCCCCACCATTGTCCGCCACAGCCCATTCTATGAACCTCTAGGAAAGCATGTATGGGAGTACAAAGAAACCTCCCAGGGCTTCTGGGTCCTCTCTGGCTCAGGCTTGCAGGTGCCCATTGGCAGCCTCCAGTGCACACAAGCCCTTGGTGACCTTTCTGCAGACTCTTCTGCTGGCATTCCCAGTGAGGCAGGCCCTGACCCCTGTGTCTATGTAAGCATCCTAGAGGAAAGGTGCACGCTGATTCCAAAGACACGAGATATGAAAAGAGGTGCATTTCCACATGGGTGCATCCATCAGTACACCACATTGAATCCAGATGGAATTGCTCATCTGGGTTGGGGGATTATGCAGGCTGCCCTCCCCAGCCCCAACACGCACATGCAGAACCTCAGGGTTGCAGAGATCTGAGTCCTTCCTGGGCAAGCAAGGGGACAGAGTCAGAGAGCTGCCCCAGTGCCTGTTGAGCTCTTGAGCTGGTATAGCCCTCACAGCACCGTGCGCAGCATCTGCTCCTGCACCACATGGCCTCACTGTGCAGAGGATCCCCTTCGGGGGACGGAGGGAATACTTGTCCTGGGAGGTGGGCTGCCAGGATGGTTTTCTGTAGTTCATGTTTGTGTTTTCAGGCCCTGTCCTGCTACTGACCAGCGACAACATAAAACAGCGCCTTGGCTCTGCTGCTCTAGACAGGTACCAGCCTCTGTGTGGGGACAGCTGGCAGCAACCCGCACGTCTGCTGCACACCTGGCACCTGCACTCCCTGCATCCCCTGGTGTGCTGCCTGTGCCTTATAGCCCTGTGTCTGTGCATACTCTGGCATCTGTGTCTTCTAGTATACACGAGTACCGGCTGTCCAGCTGGCTGGGGCAGCAGGAGGACATCCACCGGATTGTGCTCTACCAGGCAGACAGCACACTCACACCATGGACCCAGCGCTGCATCCGGCAAGCTGACTGCATCCTCATCGTGGGCCTGGGCGAGCAGGAGCCAACGGTGGGCGAGGTGCGAGGTGGGCTGGCAGCGGGTAGGGTGAGGCAGGGCTGCAGGCTGGCAGGTCCTGCTTGGGACGCCTCTCATCACACCCCTCTGTCTCTCTGTCTTTTCCTTTGAATGAAATATTTCAAGAACCTGGGAAAAGACAGATAATCAAAGTCCACACCCACATATCTGATCTGCTCTGCGTGTTTTGGAAACATTTTGCTGTATTTACCTCTGGTGGTTTTAGCACAAGGCAGGGCAGGTGCCCTGGAGCAGCCCCCAGGGGGCTTCTTGTGAAGCTGAGTCTTGTGTTTTACTATGACCGTCCACAGCACTGTTTTTCAGGTCTAAATTTGATAAAAATAGTGTCCTATTTTATATCACTTTGAAATGTTCTTTTTTTCCTCAACACTTAGGTGTTTAAGCTTTCTCCACATAGTTTCACTCGTTTTTATGGCTGTTTAGTTTCTCATTTGTTAGTCTTCCCCCCCCCCCCCCCATCTGTTCTCAGCTGGGAAGTTGCATTGTAGGCCCACTTTGTTTCCAGCTTCAAGGGTGTGAAGTATCGGCTGGCCGTCCTCTCAGTGCAGTTACATTCCCCAGTTCCTTCTTCTCTGACCTGGGGGCAGCTAAAAATTACCCATCTCTGAAACAGGCTCCTCTTCTGTGGGACGATGGAAGGGACGGTGTGTGCAGATACATCATTTGAGAAGGTCACAGTGTGTGCCCATAAGGTGGTGTCAGAGCAGCCGACGGGAAGGGGTGCCCACACCACCCGCGTGCCCCCGCAGCTCCCTGTGGCCAAATGTACCTCCCCAGTGTGAGGCAGGCACATGTCCCAGCAGACCGCAGGGTCATAGCCTGAAGACAAGGGGCAGAGCTACTGCCCAGCTGGCTCACAGGAGCAGGATACCACCTGCCAGGGCCCTGGCTTCCACCCTTCTGCCTGTGGAGCCTCTGACTGCCCAGCCCCAGCCTCCGCCCCGTCCTGCCCCAGCCCTCAGGCTCTGCTCTCCTGCAGCTGGAGCGCATGCTGGAGAGCACCGCTGTGCGCGCCCAGAAGCAGCTAGTCCTGCTGCACCGGCAGGAGGGGCCCGCACCCGCCCGCACCGTGGAGTGGCTGAACATGCGGAGCTGGTGCTCTGGCCACCTGCACCTCTGCTGCCCACGCCGCGTCTTCTCCAGAAGAAGCATGCCCAAGCTGGTGAGGTCCAGGCGCTGGGCTGGCCCCATGGGAAGTCCTGGCCTCCCCCACTTGCTCTGTGACTCAGTAGTGCATTTCCTCCCTGTTCCCTCTGTGGGTCTCTGTTGTCTGAGCTCCTTGGGCACTGGTGGGGGCAGCTTGCCTTTCGGTAAGCTCACACTTACTTGAGCTTAAGCTCTGGGAACAGGACCTGGGAGGTCACTGATGTGGCCGCCATCCATCAGCAGGTGTCCATCTATGGGGTCATGGAGGGGAGGCCTGACAAGGACATGCTGGCACGCATGGACTCCACTGGGAACCTGGAGGGAGAGTTGGGGGCAGGGGAGGTCACCAGAGCCTGCCAAGGGGCAGGAGGGGAGCCTCCTCAGCCCAGGGGGCTTGGGGCCAGGTGCCCAGAGGCTACCCACATGCTGTGGCCTACCTGGCCCCACAGCTCAGTGGGCAGTGTCCCTGCAGTGGCATCTGTGCCTGGAAGCCCATGCTCTCTGCTATGGTGGGGTTGGGGCTTGGTGTCCCTTTGGGGACAGCTCTCTGGGGGCTCTGTGGGTGGGTGACCCTGCTCCCCACACTGGCCCCTCACCCATGTGCCCCAAGGGCCTCCTCCCAGGCAAGCCTGGGCACCAAGGAGCTGCTAGGGTCAGTATGAGATGGACATTGCTGCACCTGGAGGGGCTCTGGGTCTGGAGTGGGACCGCAGCTGACTGTCTGCTGACTGCCCCCCTGCCCCAGGTGGAAATGTACCAGCGCGTCTTCCAGAGGCCTCCGGATCGGCACTCAGACTTCTCCCGCCTGGCTCGGGTGCTGACCGGCAACGCCATTGCCTTGGTGCTAGGAGGAGGGGGGGCAAGGTGAATCCCCACCCCAGCCCCACTGTAGCTGCTAGCATGTGTGCTTGTGTGTGCTTGTGTGTACATATGTGTGTGTGTGCATGTGTACATGTGTGTACACGTGCATGGGCATGCTGATGAAGAGGCCTCTGTGCATGTCCTGGGAGCAGTGTCTGTAGACAGGCCCAGCGCATGGCCAGCTGGTTTCCGCATGGGGTGCAGGTCACAGCCAGGGCCTCCTGTCAGCTCTCCCAGGGTGTGATGGTTGCCCATGTGGTCGGGCTGTGTCTTTGCTAGAAGTGCCTGTTTGTCTGCCAGCCCTTTGTGCCACCTCTGAAAACTCTGTTCTTATCCTTTGCCAGTCTTTCCATTGGGCTCCGGGTGAGTTTCTTTACATTTTAATATACTTTGTAGAGTCATGGCCTGACATGCTTGCAGACCTAGTGCAACACCCTCGGTTCTCTGGGCTGTTGAGTCCCGTAGAGGACATTCCCCTAAATGATTGCTGCCCTGTGTCTGTCACTCGGGCACTTGCCACCTTTCTCCTGAACTGAAAGAGGAATGTACTGGAGCAGTACAGCAGTACAGGAATCTCCTGGAGCAGGAGAGCAGCAAGGGGACCCTGCAGGGAGGTGTGTGCAGGTCCAGGTCTTCTGCAGGTGAACCGGATGCGCATGCAGAGGCAGAGCAGTGCCCCCACATCTGAGTTGGACCCCTGCGCCTCAGAGGGAGGGAGATAAGGCAGGCAAGGGGCACCTGCGCTGGGTCCTGGGCTGGGGGTGCCCTGTGGGATAGAGTTCCTCATGCCCCCTCCTCTCTGGCCAAGTTCCTGAACCTCCTGAGCATCCTGCACACACACCCCACCCTCCCAGCTCTGCTGCTGCACTGGCCTCTCCCTGGGGCTGAGGAGAAGGTGCCTGGCTCAGCACCTCCCCATCCCAAGAACATCCCCCCCAGCTGAAGGAGGGAGGGGCTCGGCAGGACTGGGGCCCATCAGCAGTGCCACGGGGAGGCTTTCCGTGGTCTCCTGCCTGTGGAGCCAGACCCATGCTCACACCTGGCAAGTCACGGTGCAGCCTGGAGGCCAAAAAGGAACCAGACGCTCTGCTCTAGGAAGGGTCAGGACCATGCGGAGGAGCCTGTCTGAGCCCACTGACTGCACTCCCTACCTGGAAATCACTGGGGCCTGCGTCTGGCCTGAGTCCCTTATGGCAGGAGAGCGAGGTGCGCACAGCCCTGGCCTGAGTGGTGTGGCATGAACACTGCTTGCGCACCCAGTGATCCCGAATATTCTAGTACCTGAAAGCAGCCAGCAAGCCTGGAAGACCTGGTGACTTGCCCAATGTTGCTAGACTGAAGGGGAGACCAGGCCACTTCCTGGGGACTGGGACACTGAGCTGGCCCAGACCTGACCCTGGTTTGTAGGCTCAGCAGTGTGTTTAATGAAAAGTTAGTGTTTGTCAAGATGATGCTTAGTTTAAAAGCCACGTGCCCTCCCCCCCTCCCCCAAGGCTATCCTCTGCCACCGTCGTCCGCCTCCAACACCAAGCCCAGGCCTCACTGCTCACCTGCATTTCCAAGCAGCATTTCTGTTCTGTTTGGCTCTTTCAGTTTTAGATGATTGAGCCCTAGTATATCTGTCTGTCCATCATCTACCTGCCCACTATCTGTCCATCTCCCTGCTAGCCACTCACAGTCCCAGCTGGTTATCACTGGGTCTCTTCCTCCCCCAGCGCTAAGGCAGTTTGTTGCTCTGTGTCCCATGTGTCCTTCCTTGTGACTGCCATTTGCTGTTTCTGGGCTGTCACCAATTGGCGCCCAGACACCCTCCAGCACTGGAGCGTCCATGTGCACACAGCCATCCAGGCAGCCTCTACTTCCCTGTGTGGGACCCCCCCCCCCCAGCTCCTGCCACCTCAGGGATGCTGGGATGCCATCTGGAGCTTCCCTTCACTGTTACCTGCAACCTCGAGTTGTACGTCCCATGTTCAGCTCCATTTCCTGGACCCCTCATCTCCCTCTTTCCTGACACATTCCTGATCTGGGGCGTATTCCTTAAGGGATGTTTGGGAAGCAAAAGTTCTTAAAACCCTGTGTGGCAGGAAATGCCCTTGGCATCAGTTTGGGGGGGAAGCCGAGATGGAAGTCACGTCCCCTGAGAATGTCTAGGGGCCCTGCTGTGGTGTTTGGGGCCTCTGGCACTGTGTCGTTCCTGAGGCCTGCCTTCCCTCCGGAGGCTATTCCTGCAGGGTCTTGGCCACTGCTTTAGGGCAGGCCATCCATCTGCTTCGCCGGGCAGGCTCCAGTGGCCCTTCCAGATTTAGGACTCATGGACTTCAGGCCTGGGGGTATTCTGTGGTGCACCCCACGTGGGCTGGCCCTCTTTGCCCAGGGCTCCCGTGACGGGTGCCCAGGCGCTCCCTATCTCTCCCTCGTTTTCCATCTGTCTTTTTGTTCTGCTTTCCTGGTGATTGTTCTCAGATGGATCTTCTAAAATATTTCTGATGTCTGAGTGCTTTCCCCCTGGTCTTCCCTCTGAGTGTGAGGCTGGGAACTCAGAACAGGCGAGCAGGTGCCTTGCTTGCTGGCCCTTTCCACTTGGCTTGCTGCCCCCTCCACTCCACAGGCAGCTGGGTTTTCAAGGGGAAATAGGTGTCCCTGCCATGGGGCTCCATGCAGCCTGCACCTGCGTACCGTGTCAGAGGGCGTCTCTGTGGGGCTGACGATGTCATGTGCTTGGCTGGGCAGTAGCTGCTTAGCCGCACTGACGTTCCCTCATGTTTAACGGCTGGTGTGTCGTCTCAGGTTCAGAGGAGTGGTTTATGCAGTCTGGATATGAGCCTTTTGCCAGATATACTTATTGCTAATTTTCCCTCTCCATCTTTGACTTTTCATTTTCTCTGTGCTATTTTTTGGATAAATAGTTTTTAATTCTGATGAAGTGTGATTTTCCATTTGAATGGTCATTGCATCTGGTGTCCTGAGTGCCCTGGCCTATGCCAGGGTCACCAAGGTGTCGGCCTTCCCGGCAGCTCTGGGAAGCAGCATGTCCCTTCAGCCCTGACCCACCTCATGTTTCCTGTGGTGGTGCCAGCAGCTCTGGCTGAAGGCTTGCCCTGCCCCGAGGCCGTGTGTCACTGCGTGGCTCCGGTGTGACACGTCCATCCTTCCTGACACCACCACCACCCGTCTCCACCACGTCGTGGTGAATCTTGACTTCAGGCGCTGCAGATCCTTCCGTGTGTTTTTTGCCTTTTTCAAAATTATTTTTGGCTCCTCTAGGTGCTTTGCATTCCCATATAAATTTTTAGCATCAGCTAAGTATCTTATGGGATTTATTTTTTCCTGTAGTAAATGGCATCTTTTAAATTTCAGTTTCAAAGCGTTGTTGCCAGTACATAGAAACACAACTTATATTTTGTACATTGATACCGTATCCTACAGCCTTGCTAAATTCACTTATTCTAGTGGCTTTTCTATAAAAGATTTTTTCCCATTTCCTATATAAAAGTCATATCTTTTGGGAATTAAGGCGGTTTTTCTCTTTCTTTCCAAAATATGCTTATGTCTTTTGTTCTTTTTCTTGCCTTGCTACCCATGGAAGGGAAAGCGTTGGCTTCTGTCTCTGACTGTGGCGTTGGCTGCAGCTGTTTGCAGGCGGAGGCCATGCCCTCTGTTCTCAGCTTGCTGGGGGAGCATCTGTACATCTGTTGAGGTGCTGAACTAACACTGGGTTTTACACGAGAACTGACCTCGTGTTCTGGGGACAGAGCGACTTGCCCACGATGTGTTGTCCTGTTTCTGTATTGCCAGACTCCCTTTGAACCTGAGTGTGCTTGTCTGTCCTTGCTTGAAATGCATGTAGGTTTGTGTGCTGGCTTCAGAGTTCAGTTGGAAAGCACTGCTTTATTTCCCCCTATTTTCTGAAGGGTTTTATGTAAGGTTTGTGTTACTCTTCCTTAAATGTTCAGTAGCATTCACTAGTAAAACCATCTGGACATACAGTTTTTTTTGTGAAGATTTAAAAATGAAAGGCTCAGTTATGTTGATGGTTATAGTACGATTCAGATTTTCTTGTGTCAGGTTTGGCTAGTCACGTTGTTCTAGGAATGTGTCCATTCTGTCTGCATTTTCCTACTTACGTGTGAGGTTCACACCTACCCGTCATGTTTTAACTGGAGTGTCTGCAGAGTAGCCCCTCTGCACGCCCGACACCCCTGCCCTCTGAGTCCATCCTCTCTGCTCTGTGTCTTCTGGTTCCTTAATGTCCGCCCTTCACTGTGTTATTTCTGTAAGTTGAGTTGTTTGATGTAAACCGTCGTTTTTCCTCCCGAGTCCTGGGGAGTAGGCCCTGCCCTCAGAGGACGGGGAGGCCAGCCCCCTGCCCCTGGGGAGGCAGGTTGCCTTCCGTTCTCAGGCTGATCTTGCATCTTGGGTTTCCGGGAATATGGGAACAGTCTGATTCTGGTTTGTGCTTAGACTTGGTCCTGCTCCTTCAATGTGAGGCTTGAGGTCGAGGTTGGTGCCTGCAGACCAGCGTCTCTCCAGGCTCTGCTCCTGCCCACTACCCTTTCTGGGCTCCTCCGCTGATCCTACACATTCTCTCCACATGGACGGACAGCCGTCCCATGGAGCAGTCTTCCTGGCCACCCAGAGCACCCTGACCCTCAGCCAGCAGCTTTTGCCCTGCATCTGTTCAAGGGGTGCCCTGGGTGTGCCTGGGCTGCTACTCCCCTGCTGAGCACATTCCTTGTACCAGATGCCATATCTCTGCTTCGCAAGTTGCCGCTTGGCCCCATCCTAGACTTTTCAGTTTTATCCCCAGGGGTCAGTCTTGTCTTTAATTTCTAGAATTTTGTTTTAGGCTTATACATAAGTATTCAATTTTTTGTGGCAATATTCAGTATTTTCTTTGAATAGTGTTAAAATATGCATGCTGTAAATCTAGTGTTTTAAATATTTTAAAATGTGAAATTGGGTGGCGTCAGGTGCATTCACAGTGTTCATCACTAGAACTTTCCATCTCCCTGCACTGAACCTGTGCCCCGCCCGCCCCATTCTCCACTCTGTCTGTGGGTTTGACCTCTCCAAATCCCAGCGTGAGGAGAGCCCTCGTCCTTCTGTGTATGGCTTCTTACACTCAGCATAAGGGGCTCCATCCGCCCCCATGGTGACTTCATCAGGATTCCTTTTCCTCTCTAAACCAAGCAGCGTCCCTCACAGTGTATGAGGTGCTTCGCTGACTCATCCACCCATCGGGCACGCAGACCCTGGCACTTTCTGGGCCCAGCTGCTCTGTGCCGGGTCGTGGGCCCACCTCTCTGTGCCCTCTGGGCCCACCTCTCTGTCCTCCTGGCCATGGCCACGTGGCCTGTTGTCCTCCGGCTGCTCCTGACGGGCACCATCTATGAGAAGGCTCAGGTGATGGCTTCGATCTGACCCTGGCTCCCCGGTCCCTGTGGGGGCTGCTCTGGGTGCCCTCCGTCAGCCCCGGGGCTGCTGCCTCGAGGGCACTGATCAGGAGCCCTCCTGGTGGGCCTTGGTGTGTTGGCCACCCTGTTGAGTCTGCACATAGCCTGGTTGAGCTTTGCTGTTGCTGAGGCACTGAGAGGCACCCCGGTGGCATCCACAACCCCCCCACACACACACCCCGACTAATGCAAGAGGTGGGCGCTGAGGAGGAGGGGGCGGCTTGGGACCACCGTCTCGGGCGCCTTTTGCCAGCGCATGCGGGATTGTGTGCCTGGCTACAGTGCTGACTCCTGCTCTGTGCTCCTGGTTGGCGTAGAGGCTGTGCCCAGGTTGGCATCATCCGGGCCCTGGCAGAGTGTGGCATCCCTGTGGACATGGTCGGAGGGACATCTATTGGGGCCTTCATGGGTGCCCTGTACTCCGAGGAGCGGAACTACAGCCAGATCCGGATCCGGGCCAAGGAGTGGGCTGAGGTAAGGGGCCTCTGCTGTCCCCAGGGCCCAGCGCCAGGCCCCTGGTCGCAGTTCTGCAGGGCCCTGGCTTCGGGTTTGTGGGGTGGTCGGGGGTGAGGAGCCCAATGAAGTAAAGATATCAGTGTTGGGGGTCGGCTCTGGGTGGTGCCTGGTCTTAATTTTATAAAGGTCACTAAGGACAACGTGGAGAGGTTGGCGCCATCAGAAGGAAAGGCTAATGGCACCTGTAGTCCTACATCCCACAGGGGAGCACCCATGCCTGCGAGGGGCAGACAAGAGCCAGGGGAAGGCCTAGGCCAGAGCCCTTATTGGGGTTTCTGCAGGAAGGGAGGAGGGCAGGGTGAGCAGCTTCCCATGGGTTGGGGTGTAGGGCTGTTCCCAGCTGGCCTGACCCTGGCTGATTGTGGCAGGGGGTGAGAATTTGATAAAGCAAGTCCAGGTGTGGGCTCGGGACCACTATTTGCCAAGACTTCCCAGCGGCGAGCCCCTGCCTTTGCTAAGCACCAGCCAGCCCTGCAGCAGCAGTGGCCTCTCCGGGGTGCAAAGACCCCCATGCAAGGGCCCCAGGGACAGAGAAGGTGGGGGGCAGTGAGGACAGCTGGGAGAAAGGGAAGCTGCCCACTGGGGCAGCTCCATGGGTGGAGTGGAGCATGGTGGGGTGGAGCATGGGGGGAGCTCACTGCCACCCTGTGGTGTGGTCTGCACCTGTGGCTCCCTTGTTCTCATGGAGCAGGACAAAACCCTGGCTAAAACTCAGCAGGGCCAAAAGTATTCGAGTTTTCCTTCTAGAAAGGAAGTTGGTCCTGTTCTGTAGCAGAAGCTGTCAGAGCAGGTTCTGTGCCCCACCCACGTGGCCCCACAGACACTTCAGAGACACCCCTCAGTGGCCACTCCATGAGGGCTCCAGGGGCTAACGCAGCTCGTCACGAAGGGTGGTGTCAGAGAACAGGGGGTGGGGGCCATGTGCTTCAGCCTCAGCGTCAGCTGCATCCACTGCAGGTGTGGGCATGGCCAGGGGCTTTGGGCCTGATTGCCTCCATTGTCCTCGGTGTGCCTTGGGCCAAGAGACCCTGCAGAAGGCCACTCTACAAGGCAGGCAGGCTGTCCCTCTCTCCCTACCTGTCTGCAGGAGCCTCTGGTCTCTTGCCATGCCAAGAGCCACCAGGTGCCTCTGCAGGCTCTGTGGCACTAGACAGGGGCTCCTTGAGGAGTGCCTTGCTAACTGCAGAGGACTCTGAGTCGCTGCACAGGTGTTCCTCTGCCTGTCCTGTTCCTCTCAGCGTGAGCATGTTGGGGGGCAGCTCACCCTCGGCTGGGGGCCCTCCCCGTGTATGGCCTGTGTTCTGGGCTCTTCTGTCTCACCTCTTGTTTGCACAGAGGCAGAGGACCTTCCTCTCTATCCCTGCCCCTTAAGAAGTCAGGCAGCCTTGAACCCAGGCGTTCTGGGGGCCAGGCCAGCATGGCCTGCCCGTTACCTGTCCTGCTCCTTGCAGGTCTCAATGGCCCCATCTTCACTGAGTAAGGGTGGGCCTCAGTCCCACAGAGAGAGAAGACTGGGGGCTTCAGCAGAAAGGGCCACTGCTTCCCAGACCCCGATGAGAGTCTGCCGTGGTGGGATGTGAGCTGGGGCAGGGCAGCTGGTCACTTACCCACCAGTGTTGCCCTGGACTGAGCTTTGTCCTGAACACCCCCCAGCCCCCCACCTGAACAGGCAGTGAGAGCCAGGTGTCAGTGAGCATCCTCACAAGACCTCCAGGCATTCACTCCCCCCAGAGATCCCTCAGGATGCTGTATCCCTGCTCCCTTTCTGGGCCCCATGGGATCATCCAGGGCCTGTGCCAGCAGGTGGGGGGGTGCCCCTCATCCTCTGCAGGGTTCTCATGTGTGCCCTGCCCACTCAGGACATGACATCCATGGTGAAGACAGTGCTGGACTTGACCTACCCCATCACCTCCATGTTCTCGGGAGCCGGCTTTAACAGCAGCATCTGTAACGTCTTCAAAGACCGGCAGATCGAGGTGCTGCGCCAAGCAGGGACCATCCTGGGGAGCCCCAGCTGGAGCCCACAGCCAGCCTGACCCTGACTTGTGTCTGGACACTCAGCATCCTCCCTATCCCCTCGAGCCACTGGGCCTGCAAGGTCGAGGGGGGGCCCTTCTGAGTCCTGCCCTCCCCTTGCAGGACCTGTGGATCCCCTACTTCACCATCACCACGGACATCACAGCCTCGGCCATGCGGGTCCACACGGATGGTGAGTGCCTCGTCCTTGGGTTCCCTTCATGCAGGCCCAGGCGTGCATGGGGCATAGCCCCTACTCGGGGCAGAGTGGCTCAGCGGAGGGGTATTGAAGCCCCAGCACTGGGGGGCAGGCAGGCAGAGAGCCTGGTGGCTCCACGAACCAGAGGACACACCAGAGTGACCCAAGGAGGCAAGAAGCTCATGGAGACCTGAACACAGAGAGGAACTTGCTGTGAGCATGAAAGAAATGGGCAGGGACATCACCAAGAGTCTGGAAACACCCAGAAGCCCAAACTGGACACAAGTGGAGATAGCTGTGTGGGCTGAGAGCAGAGAGGAGTGAGGCGAAGGGCACACTCGGGGCACCTGTCTATGCCTTCAGATCAGCAGGTTCTGGGAGACGCGGGCTGGGCCCCAGGAGGCAAGGGCATGGCTGGCAGCCAAGGGCCCCTTCCAGGCCAGAGTGGTCTGGGAGCCAAGTGCATGTGTCTCTTTGGAGGTGAGTGGGACAGGGGTGCTCACAGAAGGCTTTGGCCAGCCCTGTGTTCCCTCCAGGGACAGAGCCTCCCTGTAGAGGAGGAAGAACAGAAGGTGCGTCTGTCTATTCAGGACAGGTGCCATCCAGCAGACTTCAGGACCCCACGCTTGCAGGGCTCTGGGGGTACAGGGCAGAGACCCACTGTGGGCAGCGAGGGCTCCCCTCCTGCCCCTTGGCAGGCTCCAGTGACCTCCCCCACCCCCCAACTCCCTCACAGGCTCCCTGTGGAGGTACGTGCGTGCCAGCATGTCCCTGTCAGGCTACATGCCTCCCCTCTGCGACCCCAAGGATGGACACCTGCTGATGGATGGCGGGTACATCAACAACCTGCCAGGTACCACCGCCAGTGGGTGGGGAGGTTGGTAGCACACGTTGTCCTCAGAGTGTTCTGGGGGAATTACAGGACTCAGGGGACCCAGAGAACACGTGTAGGCACAGACATGCCCTTGTACACATGCTTGGGCACTGTGTGCTCCCAGCATATGGCTGTTTGTCAGCTTAGCAGCGCCCAGGACAAGGGCCAAGTAGAGGAGCTGAGAGCAATTAGGTCCCATCTGTGCCCACAGCCGGAATTAACAGTCAGAAAGTGCCAGGTTTGTTGTGGGTGAGGCCCCTCCGTTGGGCACACCTGTCACCTGTTGGACGGTTCTGAGGCTGCCCCTCTTCAGGCCCAGGAGTGACACTAGAGACAAGACCCTCTGGCCCTTGCAGGCTGTACCCGTCCCTGCTCCAGGCCCTGCTCCCCTGGGGCTCTGCATGCCTGCCCTGGGTGGTGACCAGGACTGTCTTCCACCAGCGGATGTGGCCAGATCTATGGGGGCAAAGGTGGTGATTGCCATCGACGTGGGCAGCCAGGATGAGACGGACCTCACCAACTATGGCGATGCACTGTCTGGGTGGTGGCTGCTGTGGAAGCGTTGGAACCCCTTGGCCACAAAAGTCAAGGTCGGGGGCATAGCTGTGCCCAGTGCCCAGGCTGCCAGGTGTCCCCAAGGTGGACAGTGTGGTGCTGCCCACACGCCTCCCATGGGCGGAGGAGGGTTGTAGTGCATTCTGGCCTCCAAGGCCAACGGGGCTGCAGTCGTTTGCTCACTGTCCTTGCCAGGGATCCTGCCTGGACCAGCTCTGCAGAAAGGGGACAGGCCCACTACCACCAGGACACATCTCCAGGAACCCTGGCTGGGCGCCTACCCTCCTCCCAGGCCTAGCAGAGATGTGCCCCCCTGTGGAAGAGGGGAGGGAGAGGGCCAGGGCATGAGACACAGGCAGCTGTGCCCCTACGGGGTTCCCGGGGCCGTGTGGGGACTGCAGAGCCACGCTCAGATGCTGTGATGGCAGCAGGTGTTGAACATGGCAGAGATCCAGACACGTCTGGCCTATGTGTGCTGCGTCCGGCAGCTGGAAATGGTGAAGAACAGCGAGTACTGTGAGTACCTGCGGCCCCCCATCGACAGCTACGGGACTCTGGACTTCGGCAAATTCAACGAGATTTGTGTGAGTGCAGCTGGGCTGTGGAGGGTCTGTGGGGTCTAGAGCCTGCCTGCCCTCACTCCTGGGCTCAGAAGTGGGGGCTCCTGACGCTTGGTCCCGGGGTTGCTGGTGTGTGTGCAGGAAGTGGGGTACCAGCATGGGCGGACAGTGTTTGATATCTGGGGTCGAAGCGGTGTGCTAGAAAAGATGCTACAGGACCGACAGGGGACAAGCAAGATGACAGCGTGTGACGTGAGTGCCCAATTTGCGCCCCTGCTTCCCTTCTCACCTTCTGGGACTAGTCCTCTGCCTGCCTCGATGGGCCTGAGACATGCAGGGCGGCCTGTGGTACTTCAGCACACCCTCTCAGCCACTCAAGCCTCTGGCACTAAGGGCAGGGGTGTGGCCCTGTCAGGGATACCTCTTAGCCTCTCCCAGCATCCCTTCTTTTTGCCCCCCTTTGGCTCTATGCTGCTTGTGGTGGAAGAGGATAGGGGTCTGCTCAGGCCTCTGCTCATCTTCCATGCGCCTGCCCCAACTCTAGGGGTCTGGGAACCTCAGCAGGCTGGGATCATAGAGGCTTGCAGAGAGGGGGCTGTGGGCCTGGCCAGGCAGCCAAGGGCTGTGGTCTGGGGGACCAGGCCACATGTCTCCTCCATCTCGGCCCCCCAGGTCCTCACCTGCCCCAATGCCTCCTTCACTGACCTTGCCGAGATTGTGTCACGCATTGAGCCCGCCAAGGTAGCCACAGTGGATGGTGAGTTGGACACTCAGGACACACGCCTGCATAGCTGAGGGTGGTGGTAGCCACGTCTCCTTCTAACCCTTGACACACCCAACAAGCTGCCCTAAGCCACCAACCTCCCTGGACCTCCTAAGCTGCAGGGGACACCTGGGGCACCATGGCATGGCCCCTGCCCTCAGGAGTCGATCAACACAGCCCTCCCCTCTGCCCAGATGAGTCTGACTACCAGACGGAGTATGAGGAAGAGCTGCCAGATGGCCCCAAGGACGCCTATGCTGACTTCCAGAGTGCCCCAGCCCACCTGGGCTCAGACTCGGTGAGCTGCCCAGCCCCACCTTTGCCCCTAGGCTGAGTCAGCGCTCAGGGCTCCAGGCAGGCAGCTGCCCCGTCCCTGCTGCCCTACGGCGGTGCAGAGCCAGACAAACCTGGCCCAGGTTCAGCCCTCCAAGCTCACTCCCCATTTATATTGTGTGGTCTGCCTCCAGGAGGACGAGCCCTCATTTCGGCATCGGCACCCTGGTCTAGCTTTGCAGAACTGTCCTGGGACTCCTGCTTCCCCTAACACCCTGACCTAGAAGTCTCCACTTGGATGCACCCCACAGCAATGTGTGCCGCAGGCCTCCTTCAGAGACCCTGGCTCCTACCGCTCCTGGGAGGAGCTGCCAGGAAGACCCGGCAGGGGTCCAGGGCCCCATGCACCACTGAGCCCAGCATCAGGCTGCTTTGGGTGGCTCTGGCCTGCGTGCGCCGGCAGCTTGTGGTGGGGCGCCGGGTCCTCGCACCCTCTGCACACACAGCAGTCCCCAGGGCTGTGCCCGCCTCTTGGGGGCTCCCAAGGCCTCTGAGATGTTGGAGCCCCTGGTGCATCCACTTTGTGTGTCAATAAAGGTAGATCTGATGGTGTGTGGACGTGTCCGTCGTCAAGGCCCCTGTGGCAGAATGCAGCACGACAGGTCCCAGTGGAGCCAGGGAGCAGCCCTGGCCCCCATCACTGCTCCACCGGCGGGCGGGGGCACATTCATGAGTGTGGCCTTGCCTGCTGTCCTCCGAAGTCACCATGTGGGGACCCCAGGCACCCCTCTGCTGGGGCTTGGGACCCTCCAGCAACCACTGGCCAGACAGGCAGGACGCCCCGGGGGCGGCCTGGGGCTGAGGCGCCCCGAGCTGAAAGGCGTCCACGCCTGATGTCTCGGGCACCTTTCCCGCGGAACATGGGCTGCTCTCCTAGGCTGTGTGCCGCCCATGCCCGCTCAGGTCGTTAAATAGCGCCACGGAGTGCTTTGTACAAAAGAAGGGACAGCTCTGGCCCTACCCTTGGGGTCCGCAGCCCCCGCAAGTCTCTGGGGGGCAGGGAGACCCCTGGCCCGATGGCCCAGGACCTTGAAGCCAAGTGAGCTTCAGCCTCAGTTTCTCTGGTTCCCATCACCCCCATCCCGACCTCCCCGGGGGGCGGAGCCACCGCCCCAGTTCCCTTCGGACGACCCATCGGGCCCCGACGTCACCCGCTGCCGCCCCCAGGCATGACGTCGTGGTGGGCGGGTCGCCTCCCAGCCCCGCCCTCCCGTGACGTCGTGGTGGGCGGAGCCGCCGCCCCCAGCCCCAGCCGCGCTCTCCCCGTGCGGCGGGACTCGCGGACGGCCCCGCGCGGCCATGCGGGTCCCGGGCCGGAGCCCCGGCGCGGTGCGGCTCCCCCGGCGGAGGCGGCGGGCGCGGGGCGCGCTCTGAGGCCGGGGGATGCGCCGCCGCCGCGACCATGGGCGCCGCCGCCTCCCGGAGGAGGGCGCTCAGGAGCGAGGCCATGTCCTCGGTGGCGGCCAAAGTGCGGTGAGTGCGGCGGGCCGGCCGCCGGGGCTCAGCGCCCGCGCCCTCCCCCGCGGCGGGGCTTCACGCCGCGTCCCCTCCCCCGCTCCCACCCCCACCTCGGCGCCGCTCCCCTCCCAGACCTCACGACGCCCCCCCCACGGAGTGACGGGGTCTGGACAGAAGGCCGGCCTGGCCCCGGCCACGCTGCTCTGGGACCCCAGGGTCTCTGGAACTGCCACCTGCCAGCCCTGGGGTCTCTGGGGGTGGGACCGCACGGTCTGCCTGGGGTGACCCCGAACCCTCGCTCGCTGGTGCCCGGAGCCTGAGTGGGGGTGGGAGTGGGGGTGGGGGCCCCAGGCTCCGGTGTCGGGGGAGTCCAGAGGGGCCTGGGTGTACTGACGGCGCACCCCGCTGTCCACCCTTCAGAGCAGCCCGAGCATTTGGCGAGTACCTGTCCCAGAGTCACCCTGAGAATCGGAATGGTGCAGGTAGGGGCTCTCGAAGAGGTGCCAGAGGGGTGGGTCTGCAGCCCCGCCCCACCCCTACGACCTAGGGACCTAGGGATGCTGTCCAGGCCCCAGGCCAAGGGCCAGTCCCAACCCTTGGGCTGTGAGTTCAGCTGTTGCCCTGCTGGGCTGGCTTCCTCACGCCCCCTGCCCTCCCTGGCCCAGAGCCCCAGGAGGAGCTCCGAGTCACTCATCACCATGGCACCCACCCAGCCTGGGCCGTTGGCATGGCAACAGGCCTCCTGGCACCCCCAGGGCTGGCACCACTGTCTCTGGGGGCCAGCTGGTGGGGGGGAGGGGAGAAGTTGGCACTGGGCACACGGGTGCAGTGGTAGGCTGGGAGGTGGCCTGTTTATTCCTGTCCACCCCTGTCACCCACAGGTAGTACAGCTTGTCACCTCCACCCACACACACCCAGGGCCTGGGGCCCAGGTAGGAGGAGGGTGGGAGTCTCTGAGAGAAGTGCGCAGCTCGCAAACACCTTTTCTGAGGATGGCTGGGGCGTAGGATTTGGGCACTGGGGCTGGAGGGCAGCTCCCTCCACCGCTGGGCCAGGCACTCGCTGGGTGTTCTCTGCCCTTGCGGCACCAGGAGGGTGGGAGGGCAAGGCCAGAGGACTGCAGCTCACCTGCTGCCTCTCCCCCAGACCACCTGCTGGCCGATGCCTACTCTGGCCACGACGGGTCCCCCGAGATGCAGCCTGCCCCCCAGAACAAGCGCCGCCTCTCCCTCGTCTCCAACGGCCGCTACGAGGGCAGCCTCTCAGAGGAGGCTGTTGGTGGGCAGCCGGCCGGTGAGGGCCCCCAGCCCCGTGTGTACACCATCTCTGGGGAGCCGGCCCTTCTGCCCAGCCCGGAGGCCGAGGCCATTGAGCTGGCTGTGGTGAAGGGGCGGAGGCAGCGGGAGCGGCACCCCCACCACCACAGCCAGCCCCTGCGTGCCAGCCCGGGGGGTAGCCGAGAGGATGTCAGCAGGTCCTGCCAGAGCTGGGCAGGCAGCCGCCAGGGCTCTAAGGAGTGTCCTGGATGCGCCCAGCTGGCCCCTGGTCCCAGCCCCTCCCCTCGGACCTTTGGGCTGGACCAGCCACCTCTGCCTGAGGCCACGAACCGCCGCAAGAAGCTGGAGAGGATGTACAGTGTCGATCGTGTGTCTGGTGAGGGCAGGCCCAGGGGTGAAGGGTGGGTGCCAGGGTTTGCTGGTGACAACCACTGTCCAGGTCGTGGTGTGCGGGGTGCCATGCAGCATTAAGTCAATCCAGGAGTGCTTCCTGCAGGAGGGGGACCAGGGGAATCTTGAGGATTGAGCAGGCACAAGACATGGCCTAGTTAGATCAGGCTGCCTCTAGGGAGGTCTGAGGACTTGTAACTGCCCTGGGTCCCACTCCCCTCAGGAAGCACATGGCCATTTGAGCCTGGCCTGCCATCGGGCACCCCCCAGGATGGCTGAGCTGTTGGGAGGCTGGTGCACCCTGGAGGCTGACTGTGTCTAGAGGACAGCTCTGTGGGACAGCGAGCAGCCCCCCTGCCTGCTGACCCTAGGTCACCTCCTGAGGAGCAGGCTGCCAACAGCTGAGTCCCCACATCATCCCAGGATGCCTTCTGGGCTTCATGTCAGCACAGCCTGGGCATCAGCATGGCCTGGGGTATGCGCTGCTCACCTTAGACCTCGTGCTCCTCTGATGGACACAGCAGGAGGCTGGGGCAGGGGTGAGGCTGAGAAGGAACAGCACGCCCTCCTCCACCCTGTAGGGCCCATAGAGGTCCTGAGAAGGGAGGCCTCTACCCCAGCCCTCTTGGAATGGTCCCAGGGCATGGAGGGTGCAGGCAGCAGAGCAGGCCCCAGAGCCTCCGGAGGCTGCAGCCCTTGTCCCCCTCCCCCTCCCTGCCTCACCAAAGGGAAGCAGAGTAAATCTTGGCCCTGGGCACCTTGGACACAGGCTGTGCTTCCAGAGCAGCGCTCCTCAGCTGTAGGCAGCCCCAGAGAGAGCTCAGCAAAGACCATCGTCACGAAGCTGCTGAGCTGTCTTGGCTTCAACAGCTGAGCAGGCTCATTGCCTGATAGCCCCTGCCAGTGTCCGCCCACCTGGGAGAGGGTTAGGAACCTGGTGCCCTTCGTCCATGGGTTTTGGCAGAGCAGGTGGGAGTACAGGCTGTGGGAATTCCCAGCCACCCTTACCACTTGTTTCATCTTGCAGATGACGTCCCCATCCGTACCTGGTTCCCCAAGGAAAACCTCTTCAGCTTCCATACAGCAACCACAACTATGCAAGCGTGAGTCATGACCTGATACACAGCCACAGCCTGGACCTGGGGCCTCCTCTTGGAGCTCGCTGCTCAGGAACTACTGCCATGCCCTCCCGCCCCCAGGCCCACCTGCCAGATGTGACCCCAGTGCCGAGGAAGGCAGGGCTGGCCGCTCTGCTCCCCAAGCCCCCCAGCTGCCTCTCCATGCCCCCCTGCCATGGCCCTGTCCTCTGCTCTCCTGGCACTGGAGAGCCCTCATGGTCTTCCCCGGCCCTCACAGTCTTCAGGGGACTTAGCCTAGGGCTGCAACCGCTGCAGGCACCAGTGGCAGTGATTGTTCTAGGCCGCTGCCTCAGCTCAGCTCCCCAGACAGCCAATGACCTGTGTCCTGTACGCACCCCAAGGGGCCACACAGCAGGAGCCCCCCCCCCTCCCCCGCTTGGGGCCTTTGGCGCTGACTCCGTGACACATAGCTGGGTTTTCTAGAGAGGCACCCCTGGCTGCCAGGCTCCCTCCCCTTGTGCTACCCAGGGGGGCCCACCACGGCTCTCAGGCTGGCTGGGGGCAGCCTGACCACGTCACAGCACCTGGTAGCACAGGCCAGTGACCTCCACATCCACTGCCCTTTTGTGGGCTTTCCGCAGCATAGCTAGTGTGCTGCCCATACCTGGCATGCGAGTGAGGGACCCTCAGAGTCAATGACGGGGAAGGTAGTAACCGGGAATCTTGGGGGCTGCAGGGGTCGTGGCTCACTGTGTCTTCTTTCTCATGCTGCCCCTCCCGCCGCATCTCCAGCATCTCGTAAGTACCCTGTGGGACCTGAGCCTGAGAGCACCGTGGCTGTCCCTGGGGGAACCCTCCCAGCCCCCAGTAGGTTTGGGCAGGCCAGGGACAAGGGCATTGTTGTGCCCCAGCAAGCACCAAGGCCGTGGCAGGGCCTGCCAGGTGCCGGGCGGAGACAGGGTGAGACAGGCCAGGACCCTTCTGCCTGGCCCGGCGCCCTGGATGCCCCTCCAGGCCCTGTGCTCATGTCTCTGTCCCCACGTCTCGGTCCCTCCTACCTGCGGCCAAGGGCAGTGCTGACTCGTGGTGGTTTCCCAGGGTGTTCAGGGGCTACGCGGAGAGGAAGCGCCGGAAACGGGAGAATGATTCCGCGTCTGTAATCCAGAGGTAGGGCCTGCCAGCCACTCGCCACCAGGGTCCGTCTCTTGTCTGTGCTGGTCTGGCCTGGACCCACTGGGCTCTGGCAGACCTGATGGGGGAAGGGCGGTGGCGACCACTGGCCTGGCCCTGCTCTGGGGACGCAGCAGGCAGGAGAGGTCGTGTGACCTGGGCCTCCGGGCCTGTTTTGGGGGGTCCGTTGACAGCCAGCTAGCCCACCCATGTCTCTCTCTGGCCTTTGAACCCCAGAGCTGTGGGGTCAGCAGCAAGCCCCACCTCAAAGATGTGACCAGAAACCTTGTCCATCTTGGACACTGGACCCTGGCTGGGCACAAGTCTGGGGGCAAAGACCCGTCTCTGAGGTGGCCCAGGGACACCGGCAGGGAGGGAGTCTCTAGACTGCACACCTGCCTGGGGTTGGTACAGGCAGCTGGTCTGCCCTGAGCACTGGGAGAGGGGGCCCTGGGCTTCGGAGGTGGGCAGTGGAGGCGCGGGGCTGGGAAGGCATCGTCGGGTCAGGGCTTCCAAGGGGGTGGTGGGCAGGAAGGCACAGGTGCAAGGATTTCCATCCCTAAGGGGTGCAGGCAGGACCTCGGGCGACATCAGGCCTGGCCGTGGGCAGTAGTGACAAGCAGAGGGCATGGGGGGCTGACCACCGCCGCCCACCCTGGCGATCCTCAGCAGCCCCCGTGTTTCTTCCCCAGGAACTTCCGCAAACACCTGCGCATGGTCGGCAGCCGGAGGGTGAAGGCCCAGAGTAAGACCCCGGGCAGGTGGGCAGGTGGGCGGCGCTGCTCTCCACCAGGGCTTCGCAGGCTGCTCGCTGCTCCTGAAAGACCCCGCAGTCCTAACCCCGCCAGCACCTTCCTCCCCGCTCCAGCACCCGCCCCCCTCCATCCCCTCCTTGGAACCTGGCTCTTAGGCTCCGCCTCTGGCTCCAGGCCCCACCCCCAACCCCTCCACAGGGTCCCACCTCTGGCCCCGCCCTTGGCCTCTGACCACCCTCCCCTTGGCCGCCCACCTTCAGCTCTGGCAAGTTCCGGGGGCACCGCTAACCCTGCTCGCCCTCCCTGGGCCATCAGGGGGCATCCTCTGACCTTCCAGGTCCCCAGGGGGTCGTGGGGTGGCCCAGGTCAGCCTGCCTGATGACCCTGCTGACCCCGCTGCTGACCCCGCTTTGCTCTCACTGCAGCGTTCGCTGAGCGGCGGGAGCGGAGCTTCAGCCGGTCCTGGAGCGATCCCACCCCCATGAAAGCCGACACTTCTCACGACTCCCGAGACAGTAGGTGCCAGCGCAGGGAGGTCCCCTAGGCCCCCAGCTCCTGCGCTGCGCAGGGCCGACCTCCTGCCCCGGCAGCTAGGCTTGTGCGCTTCCGCTCTCTGAGCCTCAGTTTACCCCCGCTGAGGTGGGGGCGCTGGTACCACCGACCTCGTGGGCAGGGTAACTAAGGGCAGGGCTGTGTGCTGCACCAGCTCCAGGGCGCCGAGTGGCCAGGGCTGCACTACCCACACCCGGCTTCACTGGCCTCCCCAGGGTCCGCAATGCCACAGCATCCAGTGGCAGTGTTGCCAGGCTGCTGGTGGCCTGTGTTGGTCTCTGTCACCCGCTCTGGGTGCTGGCTGGCCTGAAGGACCCTCCAGGAACCTTCAGTGTGGGCTCTGTCCACCCCGTGTATGTGGGCTGCAGCTGGGGGTACTGTGCTGCTCTGCAGTCCTGGTGACCCATCCTGCCCCCCAGGTAGTGACCTGCAGAGCTCGCACTGCACCCTGGGGGAGGCCTTTGAGGATCTGGACTGGGAGACTGAGAAGGGCCTGGAGGCTGTGGCCTGTGACACCGAGGGCTTTGTGCCCCCCAAGGTCATGGTGAGGTCGGGCCGTCTTTGCCCTGTTCCTATTCCAGCCAGTCCTGGGCTGGTGGGGGCGGGGAGTTCCTTTTTCTTCCAGGAGCCCAAGCGGCTCTACCTGCATGTGATACAGCCACAAGGCCTCCCAGCAGCCTCGAGGGGGGTGCGGGGTACCTTGGGGCCCTCCCACGACCCGGGGCTCCCAGGCGGCTGGGCCCTGAGCAAGCTCCCCACGCTGTCTCCAGCTCATCTCCTCCAAGGTACCCAAAGCTGAATACATCCCGACCATCATTCGCAGGGACGACCCATCCATCATCCCCATCCTCTATGTGAGTGCCTCTGCTCCTGGGGCTGGGTGGGCTGCTGCCCGCAGGGCGCTGACCCCCATGTGGCCTGTATCTGTTTCAGGACCACGAGCATGCGACTTTTGAGGACATCCTGGGTATGTGGCCTCCAAGCCCCCCAGTGTGTGGGAGGGAGGGTCCCTGGGGAACAGAGCTCACACTGCCCCCTCCCTAGAGGAAATAGAGAAGAAGCTGAATGTCTACCACAAGGGGGCCAAGATCTGGAAGATGCTGATCTTCTGCCAGGTGGGGCTCAGCCTGTGGGCGGGGGTGGGGTGGGGGCAGTGATCGGGCACCTTCCGTGTGCGCCCCAGGGGCCAACCGCCGTCTCCTCCAGGGTGGCCCCGGACACCTGTACCTGCTCAAGAACAAGGTGGCCACATTTGCCAAAGTGGAGAAAGAAGAGGACATGATCCAGTGAGTGGGCAGGGGGGCCACCCCAGCCCCTGCGCCCTGGCCCCCCATCCTTGCCCTGGAGGCCTGGGCAGAGGCCATCTGTGACCCACGCCTCCCCTCACAGCTTCTGGAAGCGGTTGAGCCGCTTGATGAGCAAAGTGAACCCAGAGCCAAACATCATCCACATCATGGGCTGCTATATTCTGGGGAATCCCAACGGGGAGAAGGTACAGGGACGCCCCCGCCCCCCAGACCCTGCCCTGGGCTTGCGGACAACCCAACCCCACTAACCTCTCATTGGTCATTCTACCCTCCTTTCTTTTTTTAGCCCCCAGGGTCCCTTGTGCTTGAGCCCCGTGGGGGTCCTGCTGCCCCAATACTGTCCCCCATCCTCTCCCTCCCCCATCCTGAACTCATGGCCCTGCCCTGCCCTTCCAGCTCTTCCAGAATCTCAGGAGCCTCATGACCCCATACAGGGTCACCTTCGAGTCCCCATTGGAGCTGTCGGCCCAAGGTGAGTTTCCAGGCCGGTTGGCAGCCTCAGGTCGCATCCGGGAGCCAAGGCCTGAGTCCTGGCCTTTCTTCTTCTGCCCAGGGAAGCAGATGATCGAGACCTACTTTGACTTCCGGCTGTACCGCCTGTGGAAGAGCCGCCAGCACTCGAAGCTGCTGGATTTCGAGGACGTGCTCTGAGGGACAGGCCTGCACCCGGCTGCTCCCTTGGACTAGTGGCTGGGGCTGGGCCGCATGGGTCCCAGTGTTCACGGCCTATTCAGGGCACCCTCAGATGTCCCTCAGGTTCCCTGCCAGGGGGTATGGCCCTCACTGCACCACGGGCCACAGAGGTCAGAGCCTCGGCCCACGCAGCCAGGGGTTGCCCGGCAGCCAGACGCTGATGGGGCCTCAGCCCTGTACCGGGCAGCTCCTCAATGTGGGTTCATAGAAATAAGTGCAATTTTCACACCCCCAAAACAATTCAAAGGGAAGCAGCATTACTAGTTGAATAGTTCAGTGCTCTGTTACCAGTTATGGTGTAGACAACCTAGTCCGACATGTGTTCAGGACCCTCTCTGCCCCCAGCCACCCCCCAGCCCTGCCGTATTTGATCACCAGCACCAGGGCGGCCCGTCTGTGGGGCAGTGCTGCCCGGCTGTCCGGCCTGGCTCCAGCCCTGGCCAAGACCCCGATGGTTTGCGCTTGTGCCCTCTTGTACCCCCTGCTTCCTCTGACCTCAGCCGCACCGGCCCAGCAGGGGCACCTGGGCAGTGGTGGAGAGAGCAGGCCTGCGCTGCCCTGGAGGAGGTTCTGGGTCGAGCTGGGTCCTGCCCGCTCCCCAGCCTCCAGCGGCCGCCACCCCAATGCTGCAGTGTGGCTCAGCTCTCGCCTGCCCAGGTCTGCAGCACTCTCTCAGTGCACAGGGTTCCGTGGGGCAGCTGGGCTGGGTCCCGGGGGGCGGGCACCCCCGCAGCTCTGAGCAGCCAGTGGACTGCGGGCCTGTGGCCTTTCTGGGCCAGCTCTTGTATATAGCTGGGGCTCGGGGGCAGGCCCCCCTTCACAGAGCCTGGGTCTGAGGACACTTGGCTGTTCCCTCAGCAGAAGGAGGGGCAGGGGTGTGTGCTGGGCTCTGAATGATGTACGATATATCCCTTAGAGTGACCATTAAACCTGACCCTCCGCTGCGGCTGCCGCCTCAGTCTCCTCTCTCAGCACTGTTCACTGTCTCCAGGGGGCCAGGAACTTTGGGGCCTCCTGGCCTGGGGTGGCTGCCTGCACACCTCTGCCTGGACACAGAGCTGGGGGACCCCAGACACTCCTGCTGAGGGGCATGCTCCACAAGAGGGTCTAGCCGTGGGGAGGGTAAGCTCCTTCAGGAGGCAGAGCCATCAAGAGGGGAGGGCAGATACCCCTACACCCTGCCGCCACACCCAGCAGAGGGGTCTACCCACCCCTTAGACCCCCTCATGTATGGTCAGCGTGACCCTAGGACCAGCTGGCCGTGCTTTGCTGGCTGTGCCCAGTGCTCTCAGCCAGGTCCCCCATGGCCCCAGGATGAAGCAGCAGGTGCTGGGGGCCAGGAGGAGTGTGGGAGCCGAGCAAGTGGGCAACTGATGTGTAGGTGGCGACGGGAGCAAGTGAACCCATAGGCACGTGGACCAGGTGGCTATCCATGCTCATGTGCTGGGCTGTGTCATGTGCAAGGTTTCAGTGCCTGGGCCCTGAGCCCTGACGCAGCCGCCCTGCTCCCCCCACCTGCAGCCTCTGCGGTGCTGCCTGGCTTCCTGTCCATGGGTGTCAGTGCCTGTACAACCGTGAGGCTGGCACTCCCCTCATGACCCAGTGGCCTGCACGTTGTGTGCAGCCCTCACCTGGGACCCGCTGGAGCCTGGGTCCCTGCCCCTTCCTGTCCCCTGGCTTCTCATGGGCCCTGAGACGCCTCTGCCTTGGTGTATGCCCCCTAGGGTCCCCGGGGAAGGCAGAGAGGGGCAAAGGGCGGCCAGCACGTGACTCTAGGGCTCACAGGCAAATGTGCGGAGGAGACACCGGGGGAAGGTGGTGGCAGATGGGGCCGAGGCTGGCCGGGGTCATGGCTGCACCCCCCGCAGCAGTGAGAGTGACCAGTGAGAGAGAGGCGGGGGTGGAGGTGGAGGGTTCCCCACCTACGTTCTGTGCTAATAAGGAGAGTAGGGCAGCCCATGGGGAGCTGGGCAAGGGCATCCAGGGGCTGATAGGCACGTGGTCCATCAGGGACCCCCTGGGAGCCAGCGGGGGGGACACGGCCCTTCTTGCCTTTTGGTTTGGCACAAACATTAGGATACTTGGTGCCCAGTTCTGGTGAGTGGGCGGGAAAGGTCCCATGGGTCATTAGAGCATTTAAGGAAGGTAGTCTGATGTGGGGCATCTGGGCCCAGGTCATGATCCAGGTCAAGCCCTGCACGGGGCACCAAGCTCAGCAGGGAGTTTGAGGTTCTCCCCTCACCTCCTCCCCTGCCCCCTGCACACTCGCTTCACTCTTGCTGTTTCTCTAATAAAGCTGAGGTGCGTGCATGTGTGGCTCCCGAGCAGCAACCCCTGCCCTGCCCCCCTGCCCCACAGGCAGACACCCGCTGCCCTGGTTCGCGCCTTTGTTGGGGCCAGGCTGGGTCATACACTGGGCTTTCCCAGAAGCAGGTGGTTCCAAAGGGCCATTGATCAGAGGGAGCCTGCAGGCTTTGTCATAGTGAACAGGGGGGTGAGCAGCAGTGAAGGGAGTCCTGCTCCCTCACCCTGACCTGTGCACCCTCACAGTGACCTGAAGACCTGGCCTGGGGATGGTGTTCGTCTCTCCAGATGGCATGGGCACTGCTGGCCTCCACCCTCGAGGCCTTGCTCAGGACATGTGGGCACCTGGCCTGCCCCTTTCAGGCCCTGCAAATGGGCGCTATAGTAGGACACTGGGACCTGGTGTGCTAGGGGGGATGACCTGAGGGGGGGCGCGATTCCTATCCTGGGAGGTAGAGGAAAGGAGCTGCCCATATGGGGATGCACGCATGCCTACCCACAGTGGGTGGAGGGGGACCACGGCCAGGATATGCCCGCTACACCTCCCCATTGCCATCTCCAGCCTGGCCTCTGTGCAGGCCCCTCAAGCACCCCTGCCAGCAGCACGGGGCACCTCTGCCTCTCCTGGAACCCTCTGGTGCCCCCTCATTGTGACATTGAAGCTTGCACTTGGCACCACCACCTGCCCCGCTGCTTTTGGAAAGGACACGTGCCAACAGCTCCACTGACAAAGTCTGCACACACTAAGGGAGCAGGGCCAGCATGTCTGCGGGCCCAGGAACGGCAGCCATGCAGGCTGAGTACGGAGGAGGTGCGGAGGCCACCTGCAAGGATGTTGGTGACCTGAGCCCTGCGCTTAGGCCCTGCGCCACAGACTGGCTGCTCCCGGAGGCGGGCCCAGCAAAGCCAAACGGGAGATGCGGTGAAGGGAAGGGGGTGCCATGGTGCGAGGACCACCCAGGCCGCAGGGGGAGGCCAGACCCCATTTCCTAGGATGGTATCCGAGTGGAAGCCCTAGGGACCAGCCGGCAGGGAGAGGCTGCAGCACCTGGCACCATAGCCAGGGTCCCAGACAGAAACTGCCAAGACGATGCACAGACGTGCAAACACGACAGGGCCGTGAAGAGGATGCTGCCTCCAGTGTGGGCGGACACGAGAAGGTGGATGTGGCCTTGCTCACCCTCCACTGAGCTATGTCTGCTGCTATCCCGGTGCTCAAGGGCTTTCCTGCCCTCCACGTCCCTAAGTGATCCTGCAAGTATTGGTTTGGGGATCACAAAAAAGTCTTGGTTAGTAGACAAAATTGTAAATAAAACTCCACAAATAAGGAGGACTGTGTCAACAAATGAAATCCAGAAAAATATAAAGAAGAGAATGTAACACCACCAGAGAGAGTCTTCTGAGACTTTAAGGCCGGTTTTGTATCAAGAAAAAACCATGAACACCCTGTATCAAGAGTCTAAGGAAGGAAAAACCACACGGGCGTGTTAATGGACGAGGTGAAAGCACCAGGAAACAGAACTTTCATCGATGAAGAAAACGTCTCCAGCAAAGGAGAAGGGAGCTTCCTCAACTCAAAGGAGGGTGTCTGCCTACAAGCATTGCAAAGCTCCACGCCAAGTGGCTGAACGCTCTTCCCTCAAGGTCGGGGACAAAGCACAGGTGCTAACCCTGCACCTGCTCAACGTGCCAATAAGGCAAGAAAGGGAAATACAATGCAGGCCCATGGGAAAGGAAGTGGTAAGGCTGCTCCTCCCTACCGATGGCAGAGGTTCCAAATCCTGGGAACTAATGAGTGAGCACTGGGCTGCAGGCCAGCACCCGAGGACCAGCTGCATTCTTACTTGCTCCTCATGGACAGTTAGTTGAATATGGAATTTAAAATAATACGATGTAGGTGCCTGGGGAGCTCAGTGGCTGAGTGTCTGCCTTCGGCTCAGGGTGTGGTCCTGGGGTCCTGGGATCGAGTCCCGCATCAGGTTCCCCGCGGAGAGCCTGCTTCTCCCTCTGTGTCTCTGCCTCTCTGTGTGTCTCATGAATAAACAAGTAAGATTTTTAAAAATAATAATAGGATGTGTAATAGCTCCCACAAAAATAAATGAAATACTTGGGTACAAACTAACAAAATACACACTATAAAATATAAGACCAAGACTTGAAAGTCAGACCTGAGACCATGGAATGACCAGAAGAAGCTCCTTGGTGTTGGTCTTAGTGATGATAGTCACCAGCACAAGAAATAAACAAGTGCAACCAAATGAAACCAAAAATCCGCTAACAGAGGAGCCCGTCCATGGAGCAGACAGGCAGCTTGCAGATGAGGAAAGATCATTGCCAATCGTGTCTGCTGGGGGCTGGTGCCCAAAATTCACATGGCTCAGTAGTAAAAAACAAAAACAAAAAACAAAGAACAAGCTGATTAAAAGATGGGCAGAGGACCCCACAGACACGTTTCCAAGGAAGACCTCCCAATGGCCAATAGACACGTGTAAGATGGTCATACCCAGCTGCAAATCCAACCACAATGAGATGTTACTTCACACTTGTGACAGTGGCTCAAACTAACAACATGAGACACAACAGGTGTTAGTGAGGACACAGGGCAAGGGCAAGGGCCTCCTGGCCTGTGGGCAGGGATGCAAACTGGGGGCCTCTGTGGGGATATGGGGGGGTGGTCCTCAGGAGGATGAAACTGGAGCCGCCCCAGGACCCAGCCTTGAACCACCAGACACTCACCCAAAGGAGACCAACATGCGAGTTTGAACAGATCTGTGCCTCCATCATCGCAGCATTACTTAGGTCAGGATGGGGGTAACTTGTGTCCAGCAGGGGATGATCGGAGGTGGATGGGGCGGGTCCATGGGGCGGAGTCCTGCTTATCAGGCAGACAGAGCTACAGCCTGTGACTTCCCATATGCAGAATGTGTGAGACAGAGAAATGGGTAAACTTGGCCGTTGTGCTCAAATAAGCTGAATTCAAAAACACACATGTGCAGGATCGTGGATCTGAAAACTAGAAATTCTGGCCAAAGAAAATATTTAAAAGACCTAAATCCTAAATAAACAGGACTGTGTTCGCAGACCCGAAGGCTGACACTTGTGAGGCTGTCAATTCTCCCTAAAATGGTCGCAGAAATTTCAGAAGGAGGTTTTGTAGCTAGAGAGGCCGGCAAACTTTACCTGGAAGCACATAGGAGCGAGGAGAACTAAGCAACTTTTAGGAGACATGAAGCTGGATAGGGGCTTTGCCGTGCTCCCAGGGCTTCCAGGGCAGGGCACGGCAGCCAGAGGTACACACCGGCCCCGCTCAGACAGACATGGGGCAGGCGGACACAGCAGGACCCGGAAGGATGCTGCACATGTGGCCAGGTGCATGAGAAGGGGGCATGAGAGGTCATGCGGGAAGGAGGGTGCTCTCGGCAGTGGGGCCATAGTCGGGCCATCCCTGCATGGTGGCCGTGACCTTGGCCGAAACCATGCAGTGCATGCGAAACAGAGACACCGTAGCTCTAAACACACGTTGTGAACCAGGCATCTCGGAGACTAGCAGCTGGGCAAGAGCTTCCAGTAGAGGCAGGAAGGGCAGGGAGCACAGGCCCAGGGAGGGCAGCCCTAGGGCAGTGGGTGGCCTCATGGCCACAGATGGTCCTCCTTTCCTGGTTCCGGTGCCGGGTCGTGAGTATCCCTAGGTCAGTTAGGCCTACGCATACATCAAGGGGGGGCGGTGTCTCCTGATGGACTTTCTGTGCAGCCGGGGGTCACTCAAGCCCCTGAGCCAAAAGCCACTTCTTCAGACTCCTTGACTCTCATGGGAAGAAATGAAAGAATCCAGTTTAAAGGGAGGAGATGTGACACGTGATCGGGGAAGATGCGTGTGCACATCAGTGCTGCACAGGTGTCCAGGATACCAGCCATGGGGGCAATGTGAACCCATAATGAGGCTTCACCCATCAGATCAGCTGAAGTTAAAAATCATGACCCCAAATGCTGGGGAGGAGGCAGGAAGCTGGACCTTCCTGCAGACCTGGGCAGTTTGGAATCCAGGTCAACATGACTTGGCCATATGCTTGGCAGTGTGTCTCCCGAGGGCGATCAGGGCACCAGGACCTCCACAGCCACGGCCAGGGTGAAGACTCCCCAGATGCTTCCCCGAGGGCAGGCCAGCCAACATGCACCCCATCTGTATGGACTGGCCCAGGCACAGGAGGGACCAGGAAGCACTCTGCTCTGCCTGGGGGCCACCAGGCTCACCCAGCCCCGTGGCCACCTCCCAGCAACAGGACTGTGACCAGAGGCATTTGGCAGGGTGGGGGACCAGGGGGTCAGGGCACGACCCAAGGGGCACGGGGAGGGGTGACTGGTGGTGTTCCTGTGTGTCTACACATGTGCAAAAACAGAGCGACTTCATTATACACTCGAAATAACCAAACAGCAGCACCAGGGAGCTGGGTGTCCCTGTCCTCCCTGGACCATGTGTCAGTCAGGCCTCCTCCGGCCTTTGCTCTGGCCAAGCCCTGGGTCACCGGACTCTGACCTTCCCTTAGGCCAAACCCAGGCTGCCCGCAGGGGAGGGCAGGGTCAGAGGGCAAAGTCTGTGCGTGCAGCCTCCAGAGAGGGGTGGGGGCCCCTGGGCGGGCCACTGAGTGGGGCAGGTAGGGTGAGGTCGTAACCCTAGGGGGTGACCCTGGGGGATGGGGGTGACCCCTCTGCGGGGCCTGAGCTCACTGCATAGCACTGGTGGCCAGTCTGGATTGGGCATGAACAGTACCCACCGGTGGGGACCCTTCCCAGACCCTGTCACCTGCTGCTGAGGCCCAGGTGGAGGAGGGTGGTGACCAGCAGAGGGACGGAGGCGGGACAGCACTTGGCAGGAGCCCAAGGGACGGGAGCCCGAGGGACGGCCGCCCAGCTCTGTCCTCACTGCAGCAGTCTCTCTGGCAGCACAGGTAAGGGGGGGCTGTCCCAGTCAGAGGGGGGCTGTCCTGGTCAGGAGGGGGCTGTACTGGTCAAAGGGGGCTATCCTGACAGTGGAGGAGTTTGCCCATCCTCTGGCTGGGGGTCTCAGGATGCGTGTTCTTGGGGGAAGCTCTGAGAGGGGTTCCGGCATCCCTGGGCCCTGCCTGTGACCTGCATGCTGGGTGGGGACCCAGACTGGGTCTCCTCCGGACCTGACAGGCCACCCGCCTTCTGAGTCTGTCCCTCCTGCCTTAAAATGGGACCCTCACCTCGCAGCCCATGCTGTCCCTGGTCACTAGGGGCCATGGCCTCATGGTACTACCTCCCCTGCCCCTCACTCAGCTTGAAATCACCTGCGTTTATCTCCATTTCTGTGAGGGTCACAGTGGACACCCAGTCGCAGGACCTCTAGCACGGGAGATCCCAGGGAGTGGTGCCTTCGGGGGGGACACCAGGTGCCTAGACTCCTGAGGGCCCCACGCACGGCCTGGCCTGGGGTGTTGGGGCCCCTGTGCCAAGCGCGTTCCTGGCTCAGCCCAGCCAGTGGCCCAGAGCCCGTCTGGAGCCAACTAAACCATTTCGGAATCCAATGACAGAAGCCAGGGGTTGTTTTTTTTTTGTTGTGGGGTGGGGGGGGTTGGGTTTTCAACCAGAAACCAGGGTCTTTATTCCGAGCTCCCTGAGCTCAAGGTCCTTAGTCATGACATGCTCCTCAGGCCCCTGCCAACCACACTCCTCAGAGGACACTTGAGGCTCCCTGGACCCCCAGCCAGGCACTTATGCCCACCAGGATCAGGTTGGGGCTGCAGAGAGGAGGCAGGAGGGCAGCAGAGGAGGGGGGCTGGGTCCCTTGAGGTCAGTTGCGCTGACCTGCAGTGCGGGACTCCTTCCCCCAGGAGGGCGGGGGAGGGGGCTGCCTAGAAGACACCATGGCCCCGGCATGAGGAAGAGGCTCCTCTGGATGCCACCGCCTCACCATTGCTCATCTCAGGCTAGCCCTGGCCCCGTGGCACCCCAGGCAGGCCTGGCTCTGACATGCTGGTCTTCGGCCCTGCTCACCAACCAGTGAGGATAGAGACCCACAAACCAGGAAGGACAGAGACCCACCCACCAGGGAGTACGGAGGCCCACCGACCAGGGAGGATGGAGACCCAGTGACCACGGAGGACAGAGGCCCAGTGACCAGGGAGGACGGAGGCCCACCAACCAGGAAGGACACATTGACCTTCCAGGGAAGGCAGCGTCTGCAGCTGCAGCACAGACAGTCTGGGTGCCCACAGGTGCCCCCTCTGCAGGTGCCCAGCCCTCATGGGGCCGACCTGGAAGCAGCAGGTCCTAAGCACCCTGCTGGGGGCCACAGTGGCCTCAGGCCTCACCACGCTCATCCTCATCCTGGTGGAGGCCACCAGTGTCCTCCTGCCCACAGACACCAAGGTAGGGCCTGCGCTGGAGCAGGAGGAGGCTGGGCAGGCAGCACCCTCCTGACCCTGCTGTCACCCTCAGTTTGGGGTCGTGTTTGACGCGGGGTCCACCCACACGTCCCTCTTTGTGTATCGGTGGCCAGCAGACAAGCAGAACAGCACAGGTGTGGTTAGCCAGGCGCTGGCCTGCCAGGTGAAAGGTCAGGAGGAAGCGCCATCAGCGGTGTGGGTGTGGACAGCTGTGGCCTGCTCCCTGGGTGGGATTCACGTGCGGGGGGGCAGGAGTGGCACCAGCTGGGGGGAGGCCGGAGCCAGTGGGGGCTACGTTCACATCCTTTAGCAAGTCAGTTAATTGACCCGAAAGAAAAGTGGTCAGAGAGGTTGAGGGAGTGACCTGGGTGGCTCAGCTCATGGCGGCACTGGAGCTGAACTGTCTGCCCGCAGGGACCTGGCACAGCACCCACTAGCCTGTCATCCCCTCTCCCCGTGGCATTGCAAGGCCTTCCCCGTATGTGTCACCACCCCCTGTCCTCCCTTAGACATGGGCCTTGGATTCAGGGCCCCAGGGAGCCTGCTGAGCCTCCTCTTAAGACCCTTAACTATATCTGCAAAGAGCTTTTTCCCAAATAAGATCTCACCCAGAGGTCCTGGGATAAAGACACTGCCGGGCCTCCTGGGGGCACCGAGCAGCTACAGCCCTGTCCCGGGTGCTGTGTTTCAGGGCCAGGCAT
Organism: Vulpes lagopus; assembly: GCF_018345385.1. NCBI lineage: Eukaryota > Metazoa > Chordata > Mammalia > Carnivora > Canidae > Vulpes > Vulpes lagopus. Next base: position 13,058,774 of record NC_054835.1, on the reverse strand, counting down.
CTCTTTGTATGCCTCTGACCCTGCGCAGGCTGGGGAGAGCCTGCAGGGCTGCCTGGAAGAGGCCCTGGTGATTATCCCACAAGCAAAACATCAGGAAACGCCCGCCTTCCTGGGGGCCACGGCTGGCATGAGGCTGCTCAGGTGAGGGCGGCCCAGGGCCCAGTGCCCAGTGCTCGCAGGAGGAACCCCCAGGAGCTGAGGGGCCAAGGCTGCAGCAGGTGGGCGGGCGGCGGGGCCGTGGGTTTCCCACTTGGGCAGCTGGTCCCATCCACGCAGCCAGAAGAATGGCTCCCAGGCCACAGCCATCTTTGCGGCAGTCAGCCAGGCCCTGGGCCGGTCTCCCCTGGACTTTCGGGGTGCTGAGCTCCTGACTGGGCAGGACGAAGGTGCCTTCGGCTGGATCACCATCAACTACGTCCTGGGCAGGCTGGTCCAGGTGCCACGGCTGCCCCGGGGAGGGGGACCAGGGCTGGGGTTGGTGCAGCAGGTGCCGGGACTCACTGCACCTGTTGGTCCCCAGTACTCTTTCTCTGGAGAATGGATCCGGCCCCTGGAGGGGACCCTAGTGGGCGCCCTGGACATGGGTGGGGCCTCCACACAGATCACCTTTGTGCCCAGAGGCCCCATCCTGGACGAGAGCAGTCAGGCCATCTTCCGCCTCTATGGCTCTGAGCACCGCATCTACACCCACAGCTACCTGTGCTTTGGCCATGACCAGATGCTGACTAGGCTCCTGGCTCAGCTGGTGCAGGTTGGCCTGGCTGCAGGGAAAGGGGGGGTGGCAGGACAGCCTCTGGGCCTGTGCTAGGCTCCAGGCTTCCCCCTGACCTCTTGCAGGCCAGCCCTGGCCCCCTGGTCTGCCACCCGTGCTACCATAGAGGCTACCGGGCCATGCTGTCCCTGGCCACCCTGTACGAGTCACCCTGTGTGCATACCCCGCCCCCCCAACACGGGGCAGGGAACCTGACCGTGGAAGGAACAGGGAGCCCCACGGCCTGCGTCTCAGCTATCCAAGGCCTCTTCAACTTCTCCAGCTGCGAGGGCCGAGGACACTGCACCTTCGACGGGGTCTACCAGCCCCTCGTGCAGGGCCAGTTCTATGTGAGCACTGTTCTGTCTGCCCCCCGGGTCCCAGCCTCCTTCTGGAGCCCGAGGGGCCTGATGCCAGGTGGGGGCCTTGGGGACTCGGCCTGCTGCACACTGGGCTCCCTTGACCTGGGCCCCCGGCACCGGCCCAATGCAGGCGCACCCACCTGACTCCTTGTGCCCAGGCCTTCTCGTCCTTTTACTACACCTTCGCCTTCTTGAACCTCACGTCCAAGCAGCCGCTGGCCACTGTCAACACCACTGTGTGGGAGTTCTGCCAGAGGCCCTGGAAGCAGGTGGGGGACATGCGGGGTCCCCAGCACAGCCTCCTGGTGCCCTAGGCTGCAGCAATCACAGGCACGACCCAGGCCATGTGCTTGGGTGGGTCCAGCCCCCATGGGACGGGAGGGGTGCATCCCTTGGCCCCTCACATGCCGGCCCCCAGGTGAAGGCAAGCGTATCGGGGCAGGAGCGCTGGCTGCATGACTATTGTGCCTCGGGCCTGTACATACTCACGCTGCTGCTGGAAGGCTACGGCTTCAGTGAAGAGACCTGGACCAGCATTGAGTTCCACAAGCAGGTGATCACCTCCTGGGCCCAGCCATCCGGGGCAGGGGCTCTGGGGCAGCTGCCCTGACCAGCCTCGTGTCCCACAGGTCAGCGGCACCAGTATCGGCTGGACGCTGGGCTACATGCTGAACCTGACCAGCATGGTCCCAGCCGCTGTGCCCGCCCAGTGGAGGGCCCAGAGTTATGGCGTGTGGGCAGCAGGTGCTGGCTTCATGGTGCTTACGCTCGGGGCCACTCTTGGAGCTGCTGCCATCCACCTCCTCTGGACCCACAGCTGAGTGGGCCACCACCCACTGTTGGAGGCCCAGGCCCAGCTCCCACAGCCCAGGGCTGCCTTCTGTGCTCCTGACCCATATGGCCTTCCTGTCCTGGGGGCCCTGGTCTCGCGCTCAGATGGCCACACTCTGTCCTCAGGGTTGCTGTGGGCTGGTCAGGGTGTGCTGTGGCCCCCCTCCTGCTCCCTTCCCACCTCCCACTCCTGCCCCCCTCAGCTTCCCTCCCACCCCCCTCAGGCACCCCTCTGCTCCCCTTCCCCACTCCCTCTTTCTTCCTCCTCCCACCCCAACCCCCCCCACGCCTCCCTCCTACCCCCTTTCCCGCTCCCCCCTTCGTCACCCAGTCCTACACCACACTTCCCCAGGGCAGTGTGGTCTACTGCATTAGCAGGCTGTGGGGCCGGGTCAAGCCCAAAAGTGGGGGTGACCTCGTGGCAGGGAAGGGCCTGGCTCCCTGGGAGAGGCGGGCAGGGCCTCAGGAGGAGGCTGCGGAGAGGCCAGCTGCGGCCCTGGTAGTCTGCTGCCTGAGGGAGTGGAATCCAGGCTCCATGGCCACTCCTGGGCTCCCACCCCCAGAAGCCTTTGTGGCCCCCGAAATGGACAAGCCGAGAATACAGACCACACCTCAGTGTGGGGAAGATGCTTTATTAAAACTCTCCTTGCCACAGGAAGAAATCATCCTGGGGCGATTTCTTCTCTGGATTTGGGGTGTCGGGCTCCTCACATGGACCATCCAGCTGGGACCACGAAGCACTTGGGGAAGATGCCGATGCGGCCGTCACAGTGGCCCTCCAGCCACGCTGGGTCCACTGCATGCAAGGGGACATCAGGGCCCCTCAGAGCATAGCAACTGTCATACACTCATAGAAGCCCTGGGCCCAGCAGCCCACTGACCTGCACACAGGACGTCCACCATGTCCCCCTGCCGCAAGTCTAGGTCCTCAGGTCCCTGGGCACAGTAGTTGTGCTGGGCCACCGCCTGGTACAGGACTGGCCGGCTGCCTGCTGCCTGTGGCAGGAAGAGGGGGCAGGCTGCAGGGCTGGCAGGGCAGAGACAGGCCCAGGCCCCCACCCCACAGATCCACACCCACAGCTCCAAGTCTCACCCGGCACTGCAGCTGCAGTCCCCCACGGCTGGCCGCTGTGTCTCGCCAGGCCCCCTGCAGTGCTTCCTCCCCGGGGAGGGCGACCCAGCGTGCCTCATGGCTAGGATCCCGGTAACTGCAAAGAGACCCCCCAGAGTGGGCGAGGGGGCAGGGCTGCTTCAGGCAGGTGCTGACCTCTGACCTCTGCAGTCCCCATGAACCTGCCATCTGCTCACCTGAGCTGCCCATGCTGGGCCTGCAGAGGGAGAGCCTGGCTCAGCAGGGTCCGCAGGTGGGGCAGGCCAGCTCCCCAGGGGACCTTCAGGGCCAGGGTGAAGGCACACTGCACGGTGACCGTCACCAAGGACTCAGGGCCGCCCACAGCCACCACCTGGGATGAGGCAGAAAGGCAGCCGTCAGCCTGCGAAGCCTGGAGCTGCTCGCTGGGGGCCCAGCTGGGATGGCCTTGGAGCAGAGGGGTGGGGGTTGCAGGCCAGTGAGGCTCCACAACCTGGGTCCCCAGGGCCATCTGAGGGACAGGGCAGCAACGTGAAGGCCAGTGCCTCTTACCCTGGTGCCGGAGGGGTCCTCAGAGGGGCTGGGCTCTGGCCTCCCTGCCACCGGCAGGCCTGTGGGGTGACAGAGCAGGGACTCAGTTGCCCACTCCCCATGTGGAACATGCTGAAGCAGAGGAACTCCTGTACCACAGACCCACAGCTTCCTCCCTCTGGGGCCTAAGCACCCCCGGAGGCCTGCCTGGGACCCCTCCACCCAGCGCTCCTGCTGACCACCCGCGGCTCAGGACGTCCTCACCTGGAGGAATGTGTTTGCCAACTTGCTCCATGCAGGGCTTCTGTAGGAAGAGCCACAGGCTGGTGAGGGGGTCAGGGAGGGAGGAGGGGGGCCAGGAGAGGGGGCCTGGGGGGGGCCTGGGGGGGCAGTTTTCCCAGCAGACCCAGTGGTGAGGTTTACTGCCACTGACCCCGCTGACCAGCAGGAAGCCATAAATACAACCCACATGGAGGTGTATTCAGGGCATGAACCAGGTCCCCACAGGCTGGAGACCACACACATGTTCCTCACATCAGCAGGGTCGACCCCATCACCCACCCCAACCCCACCCTAACCCCCACCCTGACCCCACCCAACCCTGACCCCACCACCAAGCACTATGAGATGGAGGCTCAAGCTGGGGGGCCCAGGCCAGGGGCCGACTGGACTGCACCTGTGTTGGACGTGCTGGGGAGACACCCCAGAGGGGCCTCGGGAGTCAGGCCATCCTGACTCAGACTCTGACCTCAGGTGGGGTAATGAAGTGTTTGTACCAGCTGCTTATAGCACCTCAGAAGTCGTCAGGAAGGCCGAGGCCTAAGACCCCATCCACGAACCCCATAAACATAGCCTTCATGCCTTGCAGGGATTCAGTGAAGCCCATGGAACAGGGCCTTTGAGAGCAGAGGTGTGTTCACCCTGAGTTAACAGAGCATCGACAGTGAAGAGACTGTTTTCTTACTGAGTCGTTGGATAAACCATGTGTTAAGTCCAACCACCTTCTCCGTGCAGGGAAGACCCCCTCTCCTGGCGCAGGCCGTGGGCAGTGGCCACACACACCTCTCAGTCCAGGAGGGAAGGCTGGGTGACAAGGCCATGGCTGAATGGCCTGAGACCAAAGGCACAGATGCCCAGGCTGCAGGCCAGCCACTCCCCAGGCCTGGGGTGGGGTGAGGTACCCCAGACTCCTGTCTGTGCCACAGGGACATCAGCATGCTCCCAGCTCAGCCACCTGGGCTGGCCCCAGCCGCATTTCTGGCTGGACAGGGGAGGCCAAAGGTCTGTCCCCAGCAGGCAGTGAGGCCACCTGCCCTGCCCTGAGACCCAGGCTGTGGCTCCTGGTCCCCATGCTCAGCCTGGGGGGTGTCCCCCAGCACTAGGGCCCCTGTCCCCCTGACCCAGGTGCACTCACCCGCTCATCACAGATGACTGGCGCACAGTGGTCAGCCTGCGCCACCCGTCCAGAGCCAGCCTCTGTCCCTACACCAGGGAGCACGCCTGGACTGCCAGAGACGGCAGTTCCACAGAGGCCTGTGTCTCCAGCCCTGCGGGATGGGGGGAGCCCTGTTCCTCCCCAACACCACCGGCTCAGGCCACTTCCCTGCCTGAGAGGAGCCCCGAGTGTGGACATGAGGGGCAGCACAGGGTGCAGCACAGAGTGGGCCCCTGCTCTATGTCCCCCCACCCTCTGCAGACTTGAGCCCCACCCCCTCTCCGGGTTGGACGGCCCCTGCTGTGAGGAGGCTGGAGGGGTGAGCATGTCAGCCCACAACCCAGTCAGCGCCCTCCCTGGGTAGGGCCCTGAGCTTCGGGGCAACCAGCAGTGTCAGCTCCCTGCCGGTGCCCCCTGCAGCTCCTCATGGACTGGGCCTCTGGATAACAGGGACATGGGGAGGGTGGATAGAGGCTGGACACCTGTCCCCGGCCTCAAGGGCTCTGGCCACATCTAGTCTGCAGGGGCTGTGACAGTCCTGGCCTCTGGCCTCCGGGGCCACAGGGGAAGCAAGAGGCAGAGGTGAGACACTTCTAACTACCATGGGGCAGGTCCAGGTCTGGCTGCATCCTTTGTGTCCCAAACCTGTAGGCCCAGAATGCTGTCCTGTCCCAGGATGCAGGTCCCCGGGGAAGGCCCAGCACCCCCAGGTAAGGCTGCATGATGTTCAGACTCTCACACAGGCCTGCCACTCCCATCCTCACATCAGTGACCATCGGGAACCCCCAAAGAGAAAGGCCTCAAGCGCTCAGGTCTGTACAGTGACAGGGGCACTTGGGGGCTGGCTGGAGGGCGCCCCACTCACCTGGCGCTGCTGAGGCCGGGAGCCCTGGAGATGGTCATCAGGGATGGCAGAGGATACCACCTAGGGAGGGACAGCACGGGCATAGCTGTGTCGGGGGCCCCAGCCTCAACCCCCCAGGGGGAGTCTCCCACAGCCAACCCAAGGCTGCCAGACCACCACGGTGGGGGCCAGGACGGTGGGAAGAACACGTCTGACGAAGGACAACATGTGTGCGGATGGTTTCAGCCTCCTTTTCATACAAGTTTTGAAATATCTTTATTTCTCAGATGCCTGGTACTGTGAGAAGCAGACTCTGAATTGATTCATTAATGCAGCTCGGAGTCGCCTGGCCCCAGCCAGCAGAGGTCATGAAGACGAGGTGTGTGGGGCATGTAGCCTCACCAGACGTGTACATGGTGGCACACAGCACACTGGCCCCCGGTGACCTCGGGGGGCTGGGGCTAATCCAGGGCCACCAGCTTGAAATCCAGGCGAACTTCCCTTTGTGCACACAGGTCCCTGTATCCCACCCCTGCCCCCAGGGCTGTGATTTGGGTGACACTGCCTGGCCAGCTGACCTCAGCCCTACCTGCAATCCCACTCTCTGGGGCAGAGATGCAGGAAGACACAGAAACAGAGACTCAGGGAGGTGCTGAGGCCAGAAGGGTCTGGCTGGGGGGGCAGCACCACTTAGGTGCCCCTCTGCAGCCAGCTTCTGGTGGGTTCTGCCTGCTGCTTCCAAGAACCCAGGATCTGAAGCCCACATGGAGACCCAGCCACGACCCAGAAGTTCGGGCATGTCTGCGGCCTAGGGATGGCCCTGTGCCCACTGTCCACCCACCCACCGAAGGCTCCCTAACAACAAGGACCCTTTGAGCTCACCCCCCTGGCTGCTGCTGACCCCTGAGCACCCGGGGGGGGTGGTTACCTTGGCCTTGCCCAGGAAATCCACGGGTTCCAGGTGCTCCACGTACCGCCTGTGAGGCCGAAAGACCTCACCCCTGGGGACCTGCCGCAGCTGCAGGGTAGCCTGTTTCTGGAGGGGGTCCAGCCAATGCAGACCTGAGCATCTGACAGGGCTGTGGCCTCAGGGACCCCCCACCCACTTCTCACACCCTGAGAGACTTCCCCAGCCCCCACACCTGGGCACAGGAGCACCTCCCTCTAGAGACTTCTTCAGCTCATACAGTTGGTCTGGGGGCGCTGGGACAGATAGGAGCCCTGGACGAGCGCTAAGGGGGCCTGGCCTGCTCTCCTCACCTGCACTTGGGCCAGGGCGGCATGCAGGTCTTCCCGGGTCCCCTCTGGCCCCTTGCAGAGGGCTTCCTCTAGGCTGCCAGCGGCCTCAGCCCACAGTCCCAGCGCGCACTGTGCCGCCCCCACGTTGAAGAGCACCTGGGAGGGGACGAGATGTCACAGCCCTCTCCCTCGCTCGCTCTTCTGCTCCTGCCCCCCTGGTCTCACCCCCAGATCGGCTTCAGGCCCCCCCGCCCCCGCCCCTGATTCCACCCCAGACCCACCCCTGGCCCCATTCCCCGCGCCACCACCTCCAACCGCCTCTCCTGGCCCCGCCTCCAGCCCCGCCCTCCCCCGGCAAAGACCCCGAGGCCTCTCTGGGTGCCCGCCTTGCCGCGGAGCCCACGGGCCGGGGATGGGCAGCCGGCCTGTCAGCAGGTGCGGGGCTCTGCCGGGCCGACCTCGGTCTCCAGAACCGCAGCAGGAGAGGTAGGTTCTCTGCTCCGAGCATCAGGGGTAGGTTGGGAGCTCAGGGAGCGTCCTGTCCGCCTCCGCCCCCTTCTGCGCGACCGACCGCGTCCTGCCTGGTGCAGGAGTCCGCGCTGCTGTCGCAGGAGCCCCGCTCGGGCCTGTCCCCTTCCTCACCCGCCCCTGCCCCCGCGTGAGAAGACGTTCTGACAGACAGGTAGGGTCGGGTTCCGGCTGTGGCCGGAAGGACACCAGGACACGCTGAGTTGCCTGGTGCTCCAGGAGGCCCCGCAGACACCCGCACCCCCCCCCCACCCGCTGTGAGGGTAGCAGGTGCTTGCCCAGCTCGACTTCGTCAACAGAACCAACCGGTTCTTCTGCGCGCTGCGGTCTCTGTGGCCTGCCTAGCAACACACACTCCCAGAGCCAGCTGGCCACCCTCTGGAGATTCTGTTACAAGGCTGGGGGCGGGGGGTGGTCACTGCCAGGCCAACTGCCCACGCCCAGCCCTCTGGCGGTGGGTGCAGTGGGCTAGGGAACCCAGGTGCCTGCAGACCCCACCTGATAGGACTTTCCACCATCTGTTTATTGAAGCACAGGTCGTCTGGAGAAGGCTCCTAGGCAGCACTGCTGGGAGTGCTGGGGGTGTCCTCTGCATTCCCCTCCCTTGGCGTCAGCTGCCTGGACAGCCCAAGGTGGGGCGCTCCCTGCCTGTCCCCTGCCAGGGGCCCATGATCAAGCCATGCTTCTTCCTGACCCCATCTGCTACTCCCTGCTGCCTCTCTGACCCTCCCCGGCCCTCCTTCTGGCAGTCTCCCAACTCTCCGTCCCTAAGCTTCCTCGGGGTGGGACCGTGGCCCGTAGGGGCAGTGGGGCACCACCTTTGGAGGCCAGCTTCCTGTGCAAGTCTGTGCAAGCTCACCTCCCAGGTCTTCAGCTTGAAGCGCAGGCCCAGCTGCGTGTAGTCGATGGCCGCATTACCCCTCAGCTGCGCCAGGGCCAGCCGGAAGTCAGACAGGGCCTCCTGGAACCTGTGAGCAGTGGGGGAACAGGGGGCGGGGCTCTGAGGCCATTGGGGAAGGGGCCAAGTCCTGTCCCAGCCTCCCTCACCCAGTTCCAGGACACCTGCTAGGGGCCGTGGTGGCCACCCAGGTCCTAGCACATGGTGGGCATTCAAGTCTCTACCATTGGATCAAGGGATCAATATGCAGATATGGCTGTGGGGTTACAGAGGGCACCCGGCCTGGGGTGTGAGGTGAAGCTAGCTCTGATCCAGCTCTGCCTTCTGGAAGGCTTGCTGCCCTGCCTGGGGCCCCTGTCTGCCCAACCCTGGCTGTATAGAGTGCCCTGAGCATTTCCCTCCTGCTTCTCGGGACCCATGTCCCCTGGGGGCCTCCCTCTGCACAGACCTGCTGGAAGGAAGCTCCTCAGCCTCCCCTAGGCAGGCCCCTGGCTCCATGAGAGGAGGAGGCTGCCCCCAGAGTTGGCCTGCCTGGCATGGGGCCATCCGTGGGGCTCATCCAGGGGCTAGGTGAGGGAGTGGGAAGATGAGCCTATCCTGCAGAATGGTTCCTTCTCTGGGAAGGATCACGGAGAAAGAACCCTGGGTGAGCATTGAGGACCCCAACCAGCTCCATGTCCTGGGACACACCATTCCTGCAGCCCTGTTTCGGAGTCCACATCTGCAGAATGAGTATGATCACACCATCCCTGCTACAGTAACAACGTGGTGAGGAGCAGAGGAGGGGATGTCCGTGAAAGCGCTCCATGAACCTCGGCAGAGATGAGGCTCACCATGCGGCTCTGCCCTGCATCTTCTGCAGCAGGAGCACTGTACCCTGCCCATGCTTCCCCAGGGCTATACAGGAGAGGGTTGGCAAGGGGGGGTGACCCACGGGGAGAGCATGGGGGGAGTACAAGAATGGACTGTGCAGAGAGAAAGGGGCGTCAGAGAAGAAACAAGGCATCCCTCTGCTCACCTCTCCAGCTGGAAGTTGGCCACACCTCGCTGGAAGAAGCCAACAGCCAGGCATGTGTCCTTGGTCACTGCTTGGTCAAATGCCTGAGGACGAAAATGCCCAAGGATCACCCTTGTGTCACAGACAGTCCAGGCAGATGGCCAGCAACTGGGGGCTGAGGCATTCCACTGGCCCTCGAGCCGGCCACACATCCAGGGGTCTCCAGAGCTGGTATCTGGGTGCATGCATCCCTAGTCAGGTGCCCTGAGCTCCTGAGGTCGAAGAGCCCAGTGAGGTGTCATCATAAACCACTCTGTTTACCATGAGGACGACGGGAAACAACAGAAGGAAGTGCTCCAGCACGGTCACCAGTCACCCCTGGGGCTCCAACTTATGCGACATTCTTGTCTTTTTAAACTCCTTTTTTTTTTTAAGATTTTATTTATTTATTCATGAGAGACAGAGAGAGGCAGAGACACAGGCAGAGGGAGAAGCAGGCTCCATGCAGGACTTGAACCCGGGAATCCAGGATCACGCCCCCAGCCAAAGGCAGGCGCTCAACCGCTGAGCCACTTGGGCGTCCCTAAACTCCTATTTCTGATAGTTCATACAGAATGACACACTTGTTATCTTTTTTTAAAAAAGATATTATTTAGGGGGGTCCCTGGGTGGCTCAGCGGTTTAGTGCCTGCTTTTGGCCCAGGGCTTGATCCTGGAGTCCCAGGATCAAGTCCTGTGTCAGGATCCTTGCAGGGAGCCTGCTTCTCCCTCTCCCTGTGTTTCTGCCTCTCTCTGTGTGTGTGTCTCTCATGAATAAATAAATAAGATCTTTTTTTTTAAAAAAGGACCCCAGGGTCACCCCAGGACCCAAGTGTCCCACACTTGTTATCTTTTTGAATTAGAAAGACAGGCCTCTGGGTGGCTCAGGCGGAGAAGCGTCTGCCTTCAGGTCTGGTCATGACCCAGGGTCCTGGGGTCCAGCCGCACACTGGGCTCCCTGCTCAGTGGGGAGCCTGCTTCTCCCCTCCCTCTGCCTGCAACTCCCTCTACTTGTGCTCTCTCTCTGCCAAATAAATAAATAAAGTCTTTTTTAAAAACCTGAAACTGGGGCAGCCCGGGTCACTCAGCAGTTTAACGCCGCCTTCAGCCCAGGGCTTGATCCTGGAGACCCAGGATTGAGTCCCCCGTCGGGCTCCCTGCATGGAGCCTGCTTCTCCCTCTGCCTGTGTCTCTGCCTCTCTCTCTCTCTCAAATAAATAAATAAATAAAAATCTTAAAAAAAAAAACCCTGAAATTGTTACTGAGAATTGTAGACTCATACGCAGAGGCAAGAAGCAACAGGGGATCCCTTATACCCATTGCCCAGTCTCCCTCTCACTCCCACATGAAGTTGTGCAAGATATTCACACTGATGCTCTCCTATAACATCTAATTCTCTTTTCATTTGTGTCATTTTTCAGGTAACTGCCACTGATCGTCTTGAAAACTGCTGGATCCTGGTTCTGTCAGAGAGGTTTGGGGACGGGAACGATGAGTGGGGTGCTGCTGGATTTTTGTACGTACCCCTGAATACGCATCACTTGAAAGAATACAAAGTATTCAGAGGGCAGAGAGCAGCTCTGTGCTGCCCCCTCAGCAGAGGAGCTGTGCATGTGTGCCTGTGTGCACTCCTGAGCTCTTGGTTCTTTTGGGGAACAGATTGGGGAAAAGATGAGTACTTAGATTTGGGGTGTGGGTACCAACAAGACAGCATCTGCGCATCGCCATAGGTGTCTGATGAAGTCCCTGCTCCAAGCCCTACACCTTGAGGGGCAGGCAGGCCCCTTCCAAGCAGGATCCAGCCTCCAGCCTATTTCCGGGTATGTTAGGACACCAAGCACCTGAGCCAGTATCACCCCAGCCCTTCCTGGTGACTGGAGAATCTGGCACGTGGTCATCACCACGTGGAGATGATGGGGGAGGCCGCCCCCCATCGTGGCCCTGAGTTCAGGTGGGATCCCCCACCACACAGCTCCCACCTGCCATAGCTGTTCACTGAGGCAGAACAGTGGGGGACATCCCCCAGATGACCGTCAGGAAGAAGGGCGGGGATGCCGGGCTCACCCCGGCAGCTGGGTCCCCAGGGCCAGAGAACAGCCTCCCCACAGGTGGGGTCCCCGCGGCCACCCTGGGTGCCCGCTGTCGGGGACCCTGCTCACCCGTAGCGCGGCCTCCGGGTCCCCGGCCAGCAGGTGCACACAGCCCAAGTTGAAGCACATCTTGGCGGGCGGGTCCGGGTCGCCCGAGAAGAGGCGCAGGGCGCAGCCCCAGTCCCCACGGGCCACCGCCTGCACGCCCCGGTGCCAGTCGTGCACCAGGTCCCCTAGCGAGGGCATGGCGCTGTGACGGCTGTCGGCCTGTGCTTCCAGGCTGGAACGGGGCGGGCAAGTGGGTGCCGTGCGGGGTCCGGCGGGACTGGGGGCCAAAGGCCGCGGAGCAGGGGCTCCAGGATCCGGAGAGGCGCGGCGACGTAGGGGGTACTCCCTACGGAGGCCGGCGGAAGGTCGCGGCGGAGTGGGCGCCGGGAGCCAGTAGCCCGTGCAGTCGGTGAGCCTGCGCAGGTGCGCCACGCCCCCGGTTGCCCTCAGGGCCCCAGGCGGCCCCTGGAGTCCCCGCGGCCCCGCCCCCTCCACATCCGGCCCCGCCCCTTCCCTCCAATCGGTCGCCCTCAGCCCGACTTCCGCCCTCAGCTCCCAGCGTTCGCTTTTCCCCGCCGGTAGCGCCCCCGGCCGGGTGGATCTCAGTGCGCCGGGGAAAGCCGTCCGGGATCGCTGCGGCCGCGGCCGGGCCAGGGTTCCGGGCGGACCCCGCGGGCTCAGGTGAGCGACGCCGGGCGCGGGCCCAGGAGGGGCGGGGTCAGGGTTGGGGTCCTCGCCCAGTGGCCCGCGGGGACAGCAGAGACCCAGCGTGGGAGGGGTCCCCGAATCCAACCCCCGGGACGGCGGGTCGTGGGGAGGTGCCGGTGACACTCGTGGGGACCGTCCGCCCCGTGTCCCTGTCACCTGCCTCATCGCCCTCTCCCTCAGTAGGGACCCACCTGTCGTGACCCAGACCCCCTCGGGAACAGGGCCCCACCAGCCCCTGCCCCGCCCCGCCCGTCCCCTCTCTGGGACAGGGACCCACCCGCCGCGCCCCTGTGGCAGGCCGGCCCACCCTGTGCCCTGTGGGCTTCCCTGACCCCCAGGAACTCCATCACCTAGAAAGTAGAAGCCCCCCCCCCCCCCCCCCCCCCGCCAGACGGAGGTCTGTGGACCTGGAGGTGGCACCTGCCCCCCACCAGGAGCTGCCCTGGAAGCCTGCAGTGGCTGCAGGGGCCCCTGCCTTCTCAGCACATGTCCCTACTGATGCCCGGTAGGTGTCTGGTTGGCTGTCACGCTCTTAGCCACGTGGGTCGGGGTTCTCCGGGGAAACGGGCCCAGGGCAGAGGGTGAGCCTGACAGCGAGCAGCTGTGGGGCCTGGAGGAACCTGCAGGGGTGCAGAACTCAGGCTGTTCGTGAGTCTGGGAGCCAGGTCTGTCCTCCCAAGGCCTTCTGGGGACTGGATGAGGCCTACCAGGTTAGGGACAGTCATCTGCCTCAGGACAAGGCTACCGTCCCGACTGTCAGTCTCCTAGAAAATGCTTTCTGGGCGCCTGGGGGCTCCAGCGACCTGGACTACGGTCCGGAATTCCAGTCCCAACTTGCGTTCCCTTGCCCCTCGGTACCCCGGCACCAGATGCTCTTGCCTCTCTCTCTAGTGGTTGACCCACTAGGTGGCACCGTGGCTTTGCTGGGTTGACACATAGGATGAGCCATCTCCGCAGCTGGGCCCAGAAATGCTCCCACAGACATGCTCTGCCCTTTCTCCACTGAGCGAGCCTCCTGGCCCCATGGTGCAGGGGGTACTCGGGTCCTGGATGGCTCGACTCTTGCTCAAGACCTGACTCACCTTTCACGTTGGTGTCCTCCTTCCCAGGATGGGCCTGTGAGTCCTGTGACCTGGGAGCCACGGATCCTCCCTGTGTGACCTGAGGGGAAGAGGGCTGAGTCCTGACCTGGCAGACCTGGAGGCCCCCCAGGCAGCTCCCTCAGCGAATGTCCATGGGCCTGGGCCCCTGAGGACCTGCTTCCTCACCTTTGGGCCTGGGTTTCCTGACCCATTAGCCTGGAGGATGGTACCCACAGCGTGATCCTCTCCCTCCCACCTGCGCAGACATCCCTCACACTCTCATTTTCCTGCCTTCCCTGCAGGGCCTATCCTGCGGCCCACCAAGGTCCCACCTGGGGCTCCTCAAAGCTGACAGCTGCAGCACCCACACCCTGCCCGCATCCTCTCATCTCATGCCTCCTGACACCCCATCACCCACCCACACCTCCAGTCCCGTTCCCTTCATCTGGGCTGCAGGAGTGCGGCCGAGGTGCCCAGTCTCACCCTGAACCCCAGCCTCAGATAGGGGTCCGCTCGCTCCTTCCTCCTGTGCCTTAGCCCAGTCCAGGACCTGACTACTGGCTTCCAGAGGAAATGGAAGCAGCCAGAAGGGACCCCTATGTAGGCACCCACAGGTCTGCCCCCTCCCTGACACTGTCCCCCTCCCACTCCAGCATGGTTTCCTGATGGAGTCAGCCCATCATCATACTGTCATTCTTCTCGTCTTGGCCCCCCTTCCTCCCGGAGCCCACACCCACCCACCCTGGCCATGTCTTTACTCCCCTTTGCAGCAGAACTGCCTGAAAGACTTGGAATGTCCAGTGTCCAGTTCTGCTGTGTACCTGTGGAAATTGGGGTGCAATCCGTGTATGAGCAGGTCATTTCTACAGTGTGCAGATCACTGTTCTTGTCCTATTCACAGGACTGAACAAGCATCACCTTATTCCATGGCTGGCTGGCATGCCCATCAACCTGCCCCTGCCCCGGCAACCGCTGACCCCATCTCTACAGACTTGGCCCTTCTGGGTGTTGCATGTCGATGGAACCGCACAATACATGGACTGTGTGTCTGGCTTCTCTCACTCAGCGTCATGTTTTTGAGCTTCATTCGTGTTGTAGGTCCTATCAGAGTCTTGTTCCTTTTTAGGACTGAATGACACTCATCGTGTGGACGGACTCCACCTTTATCCGTTTACCTGATGATGGGCATTTGATTGGTTCCCACTCTGGCTATCGTGACAGATGCCTCAGTGAACATTTGTGTACAAGTTTTGTGTGGCCGAGTTTCAGTTCTCTTGGGTACACACCCAGGAGTGGGGTTGCTGGTCGTGTGGTCCCTCCATTGAACTCTGACTGCTACAGGTGGCTGCACTCTTGCATGTTTCCATCATGCTGCTTGCTCCTTCACTGGCTCTAGGCGCCCTTCCCACCATCACTTTACCCAAAGGCTGGTCAGGGTCACCAGCAATATCCACATCTTGAGCCCCATGGGGACACTGAGCATGCCTTGTCCTCCCCCCTTAGCACCTGGCCTCCAGGACATGACCTTGTCCGGGTCCCCTCTGTGCCCTGGCTACCCTTCCACCTCCCGTGGGCTCCATCCTCCCTGTGGACTTACTCCCCAGTACTCTGGTTGTTTGGATTACCATCGAGGAGTCTGCTGCATCTGCTCTTGTATCAGCTTCTTTCCTCCTGTAATGAAAAGATGAAAGACGAAATAAAAAGACCTGTCTCGGGGATCCCTGGGTGGCGCAGCGGTTTGGCGCCTGCCTTTGGCCCAGGGCGCGATCCTGGAGACCCGGGATCGAATCCCACATCGGGCTCCCGGTGCATGGAGCCTGCTTCTCCCTCTGCCTGTGTCTCTGCCTCTCTCTCTCTCTGTGACTATTATAAATAAATAAAAATTAAAAAAAAAAAAAAAGACCTGTCTCCCTGGCTGTCACTGTACTCTAATGTGTACTGCAGCCCTATTAATAGCAGCCCCAAGCTAGAAACCCTCTTCGTGTCCTGCAGTGGCTGACTGGCCAAGCCAACTGTGCACCTGAGTGAGGAGATGCGAGGTGGTGCCAGGATGCGCGACAGGGACAGTGGCTTGTGGGCCTCCTGGGAGCGAGCTGAGCAAGAGGAGATTGCCTACTTGGACTCCATTTATATGGCTTTCTTACTGGACCCATTGTATAAATGGGGAGCCGATGAGCAGTTGCTTGGGGCTGCTGACAGGTTACTGCCATGGGCGGACTGGCCTGTTCGGTCTCCGGGGTTGTGATGTGGCTCCTGGAGGTGACACCTGGAGGACATTTCTCTCAGAAGTACGTGTGCATCTCTACTTACCGCAAAATAAATGTTTGATTTAAAATAGCTTTTATTTTTAATTTTTAAAAATATTTATTTATTTATTTATTTGTGATAGACACAGAGAGAGAGAGAGAGGCAGAGACACAGGAGGAGGGAGAAGCAGGCTCCATGCCAAGAGCCCGACATGGGACTCGATCCCGGGACTCCAGGATCGCGCCCTGGCCCAAAGGCAGGCGCGAAACCACTGAGCCACCCAGGGATCCCCTAAAACAGCTTTTAAAGAAGGTTTAAATGAAAGGTTTTGCTGTCTTACAGACATCCTGAAGGTTGGGATGATTAACGAGTCTGAGGTTGTTCCAGCTCCGAAACTTAACTGCTTAACTGTCATGTAGAAAACTTCCTTCCATCTGAGCTAACATCTATTCCCATGTAGGCATTGAAGCAGCTGGAGTGGCCACAGCACATGGGCCCATCTGTGCAGACCCCACAGTTCCTACTCAGGGGAGGAGCCCAGGAAAGGGAGCTGTTTCCTCAGGTAAGAATGTGATGCAGATGGCGGTCAGCATTGTCATGGATCTATTTTTAAAGGAATTGTGGTTAATTCAGGGGCACAGATGCCAAACAGGCAGGAATTGCTTTTAGCCTAATACAAGGGAGTTGGGTCTTTTTCTTTCCTTTTTAAAAAACAGGCATGTCCCAGGAAAAAATATAAAATAAAAATAATTTTTTTTCTCTCGGGAAATAAAAACAGCCTTGGATTGATTGGAATGCTTGGTGCTGGAGACCTGCTTCCTGAGCCCTGGCCTGCCCGGGGCTACATCTAACTCGGGGTCACCCAGCACCTCCCCGGAGGCTTCAGTGAGGTGCACCCACCAGCTGCCATGTCTCTAAAACCCAGCACTAGAGCCTGTTTATGGGCTGCTGACTGTGGACACCAGGCAGCCTGGACCTCTGACTCCCCAGAAACCTTGAAGAGGAAAACCAGGACCAGGACGGCAGCCGTGCAAACATGAAGCAGCTCAGGAGTCATTTTCTTTAAGGTTCAGAGTTGAGACTGTAAAACTGGGAAAGTTTTAACACAATCCTGCAGGATCCCTGGTGGTCAGGGGCCTGTAGGAGTCTGGCCTATGGGCATCAGAGACCGCGTCACCACTCCTCTGCTCTCACAAACCTAAGCCACTGCCAGTTACTTGCCTCTCAGTGTCAAATGGAAAAGCATGTTGCCACTGGTCCCTGAGCTCCTTTCTACATGCGGCCCTTGCAAGGGGGTATCTGGGCCAGGATTGGAAAGTAGGAACGAAGACAGTCCCACCGCCATCTGCGGGCCCTGCACTGTGGCCACTTTGAGGGCCAGGGCCCATCTCTGGAGGCAGGAAGGGGACAGGATGAGCGCCCTGGAGCACACCTGCAGGGTCACGTCATGGCCGACAAATCCAGTACAACAGCCTGTGGAAAAGGGAAGAGCGTATGTTACATGAAATGAATGAGCAAGTGGATGACACCTTGAGACATGCAGGGGTGAGTCCTGAGGCCAAAGGTTCAGGGTCCTGTCCAAGGAGCCCCCCCCCCCCCCCAGGGAAAGCATGAATCATTTAGAGGACAGAGAACCCAGCCTACACAGCAGCTCCGGAGGTCAGAAGGAAGCCAGATATCCAAGGGCCGTTATGAGGAAGAGGAAGGCACAGAAGCCCATATTTAGTCAAAAAGGAAGAAAATCGGGGATCCCTGGGTGGCGCAGCGGTTTGGCGCCTGCCTTTGGCCCAGGGCGCGATCCTGGAGACCCGGGATCGAATCCCACGTCGGGCTCCCGGTGCATGGGGCCTGCTTCTCCCTCTGCCTATGTCTCTGCCTCTCTATCTCTCTCTCTGTATGACTATCATAAATAAATAATAAAAAAAAAAATTTAAAAAAAAAGGAAGAAAATCATGCCCAAAAAAGTAAAAAACAAATGGAAGATACTAAAGGGAAGAAGCGAGAGTTCATGAAGAAAAAAGCCTGGAAAAAAAAAAAAAAGAAAAAAGCCTGGGATGCCTGGGTAGCTCAGCGGTTGAATGCCTGTCTTCTACTCAGAGCGTGATCCTGAGGTCCTGGGATCAAGTCCCACATAAGGCTCCCTGCATGGAGCTTGCTTCTCCCTCTGTCTGTGTCTCTGCCTCTCTGTATCTCTCATGAATAAATAAAATCTTTTAAAAAGAGAGAGAGAGAGAAAAGCCTAAGTAAGTAAATCAGAAAGTAAAAATTAGTAAGACCCAAAACAAACTTAAAAAGACTAGTGAAATAAATTTCTGACAAGACTAAGGAAAGAGAAGAGAAGTAAACGAGGCTCTGCATGAATGAGAGGAGAAGCACACCTGTGCCGCGTCCACACCAATACTGGGGTCATACGTGGGGAAAACCTCAAGAAACTGATGACCTCCAGCAATCCAATCTGCCTAGACCCGAAAGGAAGCAGGCAATGAAAGACCCAGCAGGCTGTGAGCCCTGCCTTGTGGGCCTTGGGCCAGCAGCCCAGCTGTGCACAGGTGCACAGGTGCGCATTCACAGCCACGCAGGCGCTCTGGCTTGGACAGGCCCCCGGCCTAGCTGAGCCCAGAGACCCCACACAGGACCACACAGCCACACTGCCTCCAGTTCCTGACCCCTGACCCTGCATGGGATGGTAAACATTGTTCTGCTCTGAGCCACCGAGTTTGGCGGCAGCACATGACATGGGAGGCTCATGCCATCGGGTGGACCACAAGGCAGAGCTGGGGCCCTGGGGGCCCTGGAGAGATGGCTCCACTGCAGAGGGCACCTGGTGTCCAGGGGGCAGGGGCCACCTCCCTTATGGCCTGGGGTGGGGGAACCAGCCGGCAGGTGCCCTATCTCCTTTCCAAAGCTAAGTTTTCCTCGTAGTTTCACTTTTGTTTTAAGGATTTGAAAAGTGCGTTTATTGAGAGAGAGTGTGCCTGAGTGTAAGTGGGAGGGAGAGACACAAGCAGGCTCCCGCTGAGCCAGAGCCCAGCGCGGAGCTTGATCCCAGGACCCCAAGGTCACGACCTGAGCCAAAACCAAGAGTCCACCGCTTAACCAAAGGTGACACTTGGGCCCCCTGATTTTAACTTTTAAGATATCATTTGTGGTTTTCTTTTTTTGTGTGTAAATACAAAGTGGAGTGTGTGTGTTGTATCATATTTAGCAAATACAAAAAAAAAAAAAAAGAAATAGAAAGGAGGGGTGGGCTGCACCCCCAGCGCCTGCATGTCCTCCTGGCCTGTGTTTGGTCTGGCGCCCCTGGGTCGGGCGTCCTGTGGCACACGCCATAGCACTGTGCTCACGTAAATACAGCCATCTGCTACATGGTGAGGTCGTTTCTTCCTACGACATTGAATGTTTTTGTAGGATATCATTTTTAAGTAGTCATTCATCATTCCCAAGGTTCCCAGCCCATACTGGCAGGAGGCCCTCAGAGGGGCAGCCACCCCCCCCTTGCTCCTGCTGCAACCTGCACCTGGTGGGAAGGGTCCCTGCAGGGCCTGTTGGGTGAGGCCCCGGGCAGAACGCAGGAGGCCGGTTCCTCCCTGGGCTGCAGCTGCAGGACTGAAGCCAACTCAGTGAACCAGAGCAGCCCTGACCACGTGCACACTGCTGCGTGCTTGTAGAAAGCCTGCATGGCCAGCAGGGAAGCAGCAGTGTGAGCCCCTCCCACAGCTGCTCCAGACACCACCACCCCCTCCACGTGGTTACTTGCCTGTGTTTTAAATTGTTAATTTTTATTTATTTATTTTTTTTTTATTTTTTTTTTAATTGTTAATTTTTAAAGAAAGGAATGACTCTTGAGTTAAATCAGTAAGTTAAAAATCACTCCCACTAGGATGGATAAGACAGAAAAGGCAAAGACACCAGCATGTGTTGGCAAGAATGTGCAGAAATCAGGACCTCTGTGCTCTGTGGGGGAAGCTGGGGGAAGCAGCTCCTCACTGGCAAAACACAGTTTCTTGGCCCAGCTCAGCCCAGCTCTGGCGTCCACAGAGAATCAGCAGCAGGCACCTATGTGGGCACCGTGCCGACATCGGCAGCAGCACAGGCAGAAATCGCCCAGGTGACTGTGGCCTGTCTGTACCGCAGAACATTATCCAGCCACGGAAGGGGAGGGGTGCCAGCATGTGCTGCACCGTGGTTTGGCCCCAACAACTGCAAACTGGGTGACACGTCTTGGTGCGTGTCCAATGCTGGCCAGCCCCCAGAGACAGCATGGATTTGGGTGGGGGAGCGACTGCTGATGGCTTCAGGGTGATCATGTTGCGTGGAAAATGTGCCAGGATGAGGCAAGTATAATGATCTCTTGAACCTAAATGTACTAAAAACGCTGACTTGTGTGCTTTGAAAGAGTAGGTTTTATGCTATATTATGTATCATTAAAGCTTTAAAAAAATCCCTGAGATGTGGATGCAGACATTTAATTTGGCCTGAAAACCAATGGAAACAGCTTTCCAAATAGTGTTCTCGTTTCACCGAAGAGACATGAGCGACCCCTGTTTTCGGGATTCAGGCCGCGCACCCCCCCCCCACCGTGTGTGGGGTGGCCACCCAGCCCCACCTGCGTTTGGAATTTGGGGAAAGCACAGTGAGTCCCCAATGCTGTTGTGTGGAGCAGGGCTGCAGCCTGGGTCTGTGCCTGTCATGCTGCGTGGGTCTAGGCGTGGCATCTCTGCTGGGGCACCTACAGGCCATTCTGCTGTCTGCCCCGGTGCTTTCTCAGTCCAGACCAGTGTGCCCAGCAGAGATAGGTGAACCACATGTGTAATTTTAAGTTTTGTGATATGAACACTAAAAATATAAAAGGAGAAGATGAGGTGCAGCTGGCTGGCTCGGTCAGTAGAGCGTGCGTCTCTTCATCTCTAGGTCATGAGTTCAAGCTGCTGGGCGGGCATAGAGCTTGCTTTTAAAGTAAAAAAAAAAAAGGCAAAGTTAATTTAATTTATTAAAAGATTTTATTTATTTATTCATGAGAGACACAGAAAGAGAGGCAGAGGTGGGGAGAAGCAGGCTCCCTGGGATGTGGGACTCGATCCCAGGACCCCAGGATCATGCCCTGAGCTGAAGGCAGACACTCAACTGCTGAGCCCCCCAGGCATCCCGGCAAAGTTCATTTTAATTCTATATTCTAACTCCAGTCTTCCCTGGATATCACCATTTCCACCTGTGATGATATAAGAAGTCAGTGTTGAGGCCTCTTATGCTATTAACCAAGGTACGTCTTGCACTTAAAGCAGGAGGAGGCTGGCGGGGGGCTGGGCAGTGCAGGGCCAGGAGGGGACAGTCCCCCAGAGAGGGTGATGGCGTCTGCAGCTCTGCAGCTGGCGCTGATCCCATGCCCTCTAACCCAGCTCCACCATGTTCTTGCCGCGGGCGTCGTCAGTAAGGGGGTGACAGCATCCTGAAGGCCCAGCGGGCTGGGAGCACACGTGGGACCTAGGGAGGTCTCATCTCTCAGAAGGGCCCCAGCTCATGGTGAGGCAGCTCCGGGGGTGTAGCATGGGAGCTGGCAGGCCCATCATCACCCCGAGATGAAGGGCCTAGGGTCCACCTGTGGGGTTCACACAGCAGGCACCTTGGTTAACCATGGTGTGTGCTGCGGCCTGCTGTCCTGGACAGACGGATAGTCAGAGGGCAGAGCACCGGCCCGCTGCCTACACTGGGCTCCTCAGCCACAATGCAGCTTCTTTCGAGGTCCTTTAATTTCCACCTTTCTGGGTTATTCAGACGGCAGCTTTAGGTCAGGAGACACCGGGAAGTGTCCGTGGCACACTGCTGGTCCTGAGCCAGGAGCCTGGTGGGGAGACCCTGGGGCTGAAGGATGTGCTAGGCCCACACTGCCTTGCCTCAGTGGCACTGAGGGGTGAGCCAGGTCACAGCCGGGCCGGGCATGCATGTGGTTCCCGTGCCTTCACTTACCACACACTGCCTACTTTGCCGTGCTGCTGGCCCAGGACCCCTGCTGGTGCCCCGGGGGGGGGGTGTGCTCTGTCATAAGGGGGTGATGCCCCTGGGAGGGTGACCCTGCTCAGGTGCCCGCCCTGGCTGGGGCTGGTTGAATGAGTGGCTTTCAGGAGGTCTTAGGTCTGGCTTGGTCAGGGTGCCTAGCGGCAAGGCTGGGCCGGCTGGGCCCTTGATGGCCCAGCAGTGTCTGAAACTTCCTGCAAATGCTGAGTGGGCCAGGTCGACTTTGAAAGTAAAATAGCCGGTTATTTTAGCCACAGAATGGCTTGACTTGGGGATGGCGCGGGAATAGTGCTCAGGACGCACAAGTTGTGGCGAAGCCTAGAAAGTAGAACAGGGAGGACGTTGCCAGCGGCTGCCTCAGTGGGCTCTTCTCAAGTCCCTGGGAGGAGAGCTGGGTTCCCCGGGTGCGGCTGTGGCTACCGTATGCGAGGGCTGGGAGCGCCCCCTGCTGGTCCTCTGTGGCCCCGTGTACCCTTGAGGCTTCCTTCCTTCCTGGGGTGGGGGGCGCGGGTCACCCCACTGGGCGCCCAGGTAAGCTCCAGGGGCTGGGGGGTTGCCTGGCTGCACCTCCTGCTGGTGGTTTTGCCATGGGGCCTCAGCGGGGGGGCTGGGCCCCTGAGGCAGACATTCTGATGCGTTGATCGGTTGGTTCCCAGTGGGAATGTGTCCTGAAGCCTAAAAGAATTGCATATGTTGACTGTTTTATGCGGAGGTTCGAAAGTTGCCAGGAGGCACTCACTGTCGCAGGTTCTGGAAGGCTGGGCGACCCTGGCAGGGCTTGCAGGCCCTGATCCACATTTTCAGCTAAAGATAACTTGGACCCCACACGACTTTTTTTGCTTTAAAGTGAGGTCAGGGGCAGCCCCTGTGACGCAGCGGTTTAGCGCTTCCTGCAGCCCAGGATGTGATCCTGGAGACCCTGGATGGAGTCCCACGTCGGGCTCTCTGCATGGTGCCTGCTTCTACCTCTGCCTGTGTCTCTGCCTCTCTCTGTGTGTGTGTGTGTGTCTATGAATAAATAAATAAAAAATCTTAAAAAAAATAAAGTGAGGTCAGGTAAAGCAGTTTGCTGCAGGGTAAACCAGACCTTGGTGGTACATAGGCTTCCCTGGGCCCCTGCCCCTGCCTGGGGGATTCGGATTCCAGGGTCCAGATGAAACACAGGTTGTGAAGGAGAGCTGCGCCAGGTTCGGTGGCCTCACCCTTGCCCGTGGAGGATGGTGGATCTGTGTGCCTGCCCCAGGGTTGGTCTGGGGACACAGCCCTCACCCACCGCCAGCTTCCATGCTCCTCGGAGAAAAGGGGGAGGTAGCCTGTGGCCTCTCTTGGAACGGTAGGGGCATCTTGGAACGAGAGCCATGGGGTCGTCTGCCTCCGTCCTGAGCTGACCAGCATTGCGGTGGCTGCCATGCAGAGATCATGGGGGTCATGCAGTTGGTCCGGGACTCCGCATGGGGAGAGCCTGGCCCCAAGGGGAGAATAGACTGCAGGGTAGGGCTCCTCTCATGCTGACCTGGTGTGAAGGGCTCAATGCCCTGCACTGACGTTGCTCATCATTAGGATTAGGATTCTGATCAAATGGGGGTGGCCTGGGGCGCTGGCTTTGCTGGAGGGAGGGCTGTAGATGGGCTGTCCGCAGCCTCCCCTGGAGACCCTTCAGCAGCCCCTCTGTGGCCTCCCGCCCTGGGGAGCGTAGGGAGTCGCCTGCAGTAGGACCCAGAGACGAGGCCGGGAGGAGGAGCCACCATGTGGCCCTTGGTGATCCCTGCAGGACCTGGTGCTTGGCCCTTTTCCTTGGATGGGAGACACCCGAGGAGCTCCCACCCTTACTTCAACTCCTCGCTCTTCCCCACCCCAGCCCTCTGTCCAGGGATGCGGGCCCCACATGCGTTCCAGGAGCTCATTGCCCGTGGTGGGTCTATGGATGGACCCTGCCTGAGAGACGGTTCTGGACACATGTAGCACGCTGTGAACCGTCAGGGGCTCCAGAAACGTTCGACAGTGGTGCTGACAGTGTGTAGCAGGCCCAGCCAGCACTTTGGCTTGCTGAGGCTTGCAGGCCGCCGAAGGTGACCCCGCGAGGAACGGGATCTGAGTGAGGTGTGTCTGCTGGGGCAAAGGAATGACCAGAGGAGGAAACGGGCGGGGCTCCTGGTGGCTCCTGGGACAGGGGGACCCCAGGGATCTGGGGTGTGTCCTGTTTGCCCTGTTGGGGACCCTCTGGTGGGCCTCGAGGGTCTCCTCAGCATGGCCCCCCCAGGGGACTTGTGACATTGGACCGCCCCCTGAGGGCCCCAGGAAAGGGCCAGCAGTAAACAAACAGCGGGACACATTGATACTGGACCTGGTGGGCATCTGTGAGCAATGAAAGTGGCTCATCTGCTATGTGTGGGACCAACAGGTGAGGACAGTCCACTCACTCCAGCTCCTGTCCCTCCCCCTGAAAGCCCGCCCCACTACCTGTGTGCCTTGGGGGCCTGCCCCAAGCTCCCAGTGTGGGGGTGCCCGAGTCTCTGTCTGGGGGGCATGTCTTTGGGTGGGGCAGTGATAAGGAAGGCCCTGGGCAGGGCCAGGTATGGGCAAGGCCAAGTGGGGTTAGGCACAGGGGTAGGGGGTGCTGGTAGGAGATGGGTGGGTCCATGGTCACAGTGAGGCAGGGGCAGTGGTGGCCAGGCCAAGGGTAGTCCAGGGGCCCTGGGGAAGCTTTGGTTGCCCAGCTGGAGCACCTGGTTCTAAGGCAATCACCATGTGTGACATTTATCAGCCACTTGAGCTACTCAGAAAGTGTAAGAAAACACTTGTGACTTCAGAGCAAGATCCTGGAGGAGACCCGCAATGAAGAGAAATTATGATTTTCTACGTTAAAACAGGAGTTATGCCTAAAGCATCTCCCCTCTGCCCTTCTGTGTCTTGAGTCAGGAGACAGGAGTTTGTTGTCAGGAGCATGCTGGGCGTGCTGGGCCTGCAGTGATGACACGTGGGCTCCGAAATGCCCGAGGGCAGCAGCGGGGTAGGAATGCTGACCCTGACCAGATGTCTCTGCAGAGAAACAGGGGCCCAGGGTGATGGGGGGTGGTGACCAGAAGGGTAACGTGCTGTGACTGTAGCTTTTTATAATTTGTGTGAATTTTTCAAAGTTTGCAAATTTATGTCATATTCCGAATGTCCTACGATATGCGCGATTGCCTTAGTAAACAGTAAAAAGTCAACTGAAAGCACATCAAAGTGAACAGTGGTGAAAGGAAAGAGCTGGGGGAAAACTTTGGTGGAGCCTGCTTCCTCGCCTGTAAAAGGAATGTCAGCCCTCCGCTCTCCTGCAGGGTCAGAGCTGGGTGCCCCTGCCCCTCAGCCCCTTCCCCATAGAACCAGAGCACCAGCACCACTGCCATCCTGGAAAAGGACCAGCAGGTGTCTGGGCCCCTGTTGTGGTCGAATTGTGCCTCCAGAAACATTCACACGGTGAAGCCCTAACCCTCAGCTCCTCAGACTGTGATCATATTTGGAGATGGGGTCTTTCCAGAGGTGATTCGGGTAGAACGAGGCCACTAGGATGGGCCCTAATCCAATCTGACTGGTGCCCCTTATGATGAAGAGATGGGGAGGCATCCGGGGGAGGACGGCCATCTGCATATCAAGGAGAGAGGCCTCTGGAGGAACCAGTGCTGCCAGCACCTGGGTATTTGACTTCCAGTGTCCAGAACTGCGAGAAGTCATGTTTTTATTGTTTTACCCTCCCATCTGTGCTGCTTTGCTTTGGCCATCACAGCCTCCCACCCTGGCCTGCAGGCTCAGGCTCTGGATGTTGTGGGGCTGCAGTGCCCTGTGGAGAGCACCCCTCATGTGGTCCCATCTCTTCCTTCCTGGTGAGGAGCCCAGGCTGAGCATGCAGGCATCTGAGCTGCGGTGGAGGAGTTGTGTGCACCTCTGGGCAGCGAGGGGGTGCGAGGGGAACACCAGGAACAGGGCTGGCCAGCCACACTGGGGGGGGGTCAGTGCAGCAATCCTCAGGAAATGAGTGAGAGAGATGCAGCAGCACAGTGAGTGGAACATGTGCTCCGCTGAAGTGGGCTTATGCTAGGAGGCACAGGCACGGGCCCAGGACCACTGAGACTGGCTGCTGGCCTCTTGTCCCCACCTCACTTAACACCCACTAAAGTGACATCAAAGGCATTTTAAAAAGACAGTTTTGCTTTTTTAAAAGGCAAAAATACTTCAGGGCAAAAAGGTGAACAGACCCGTGGAGATGGAAAACAGCTGCCAAGTGTGGCTGTTCAGCAGCCTGACTACACCGAAGCCTGGGGCAGAAGGGTGGCCCTCAGCCTGGCCACAGTGCTCAGGGAGCCTCCGGGCTGGAAATAGGGTCTCAGGACGTTTTCAGGGGGAGGGGTCAGCCCCTGACCCTCTGGGAACCTGGGTCATGGCAGCCCCGTGCCCGCCTGCAGGTGTGGATGGGAGCATCTCTTTCCAACAGTCAGTCCAAGAGAAGAGACCTTCCGGGCCCCCAGTTACAGGGAGGCCGGCCATCCCCAGGGCTGCCCCCTGCTCAGTCCCTAAGCAGCAGGCCAGCACCTCACTCCTGAATATGAGCAGCAGTCTCCAGACACTTAAGCAAAGCTCCTGAGAGGAAAGACTCCCCGGGTGAGCAGGAAAGAGGGCGTTTATACGGAAGAATGTGTAGAAAAACAAAGACTGAGTCATGAGGTCCCCTGGGGTGAAGGAAGAAAGAGCTCTTGATTAATGAAACTTTGATAGCAGAAATGAATAATTCAGTGAACATTTTGCAAAATAGAGTTAAGGAAATCTCTCCCAAAGTCAGAGACATGGCAAGATAAGAAAATCAGAGATTCTTCCAGGAAGCCCCACATCTCAGTAAGAGGACTGACCCCACAAAGTGGAGAACTGGAGGCCAGCGCATAATCGAGGAAAATAAGCCAGGTCCCAGAGCCGAAGGGCAGAAGGGCACCCAGTGCCCACCCACCCATCCTCCTGAGCCCCTGGATGCAGTTAGGGGAAGGCCCTTCAGGAGGAGACCAGCTTCCTACATGCAACTGGGAGTCATGTGGCTTCAGACTCCGGGCACTGCACACGGTGGGAGAAGACAGTGTTGGACCCTTGGTATCATGTCTCTGGGGGGTGGCTTCTCACCTCCAGCCAGACACAGCCGAACGTCCAGCTGAGAGCTAGTGCCAGTGAAGACTTTCCCAGACAACCCAGGACTTGTTCACTGTTCTCCTTTTGCGATTCTTATCAGGAAGGTTCTAGAATAGGAGGGACACAGAAAGGTGAGGACTTGAAAGTCAAGGAATGCAGGATCACCCAGGAGGGAAAAGAGGACAGGAGTCCCAGGGGGAAACTGTGCCACAGGGCTGGAGGGCGGCTGTTCAGATGGAGGCGGGAGGACACAGGCCTGAGGAGAGGTGTCGTGAGGAACAGGAGAGTAAATGCACAGAGGTGTTGCAACACTGGTGGGTCCCATCAGTGGTGGCAATGCTGTGGAACAGCCACCAGTGAAGTGGGGTCATGTGTTCTTTGGCCTACCCTGCTCCCCCATTCTTTACATAGGATCCTTTCTCTCTCTCTCTCTCTCTCTCTTTTTAAGATTTTATTTATTTATTCATGAGAGAGAGAAAGAGGCAGAGACACAGGCAGAGGGAGAAGCAGGCTCCATGCAGGAAGCCTGACGTGGGACTCGATCCCAGGTCTCCAGGATCACACCCTGAACTGAAGGTGGCGCTAAACCACTGAGCCACCCAGGCTATCCAGGATCCTTTCTCTTGATCTGTCTTCAGATTCCCCGATTCACCAGCCATTTCCAATCCACCATCCAGCCTGGTCAATGAATTGTTCATTTCCGTTATTGTACTTTTTACTGGAGAATTACCATGTGGTTCTTTTGTATAGTTTCAGATAATTTCCATTTTCTCTTATCTGTTTACTCATTAAGAACATGTTTTCATTTACTTTTTTGGGGCGTGTTTTCCATTTGTTTTTCACACTTAGGACAGTTGTGTTTGTCCCTGATAAATCCCACATCTGAGCCACTTGGAGTTGGATTCTATTAACTGTTTTTTTTTCCTCCTTGATTATGGGTCATATTTTCCTGTTTCTTGGTGGATCTTATGATTTTTATATTATGTACAGAGCATTGAACAATGCATTATAGCAACTCTGGATTCTGTTATTATCTTCCTGTGAATAATGTTGATTTTTGTTCTAGTAGGCAGTTAATTCCTAGCTGGTTACCTTTGATCAGGTGAGCACGGCTTGACATTTCATGAGGGTGAATCTTTAGCTTGGTGGCCTCAACCTACAAAGGGCCCCCGTGTTGATTTTATTGGAGCTTGGGTATCTTGACAGGGCAGGTTGAGAGTGGGGCTTACTCTAGGCATTTCCCTAAGGTCTGGCCTTCCTGGAGTCCCAGCTGGATGGGGCAGTGTTGCCTGGGCTGGAGTCTTGTATGTCCTGCACAGCTTGACCACAAGTGTTTCTGTTGCAGTCTCAGTGCCACAACAACCATTTCTGGGAGCCCTGGGGACCCTGTGTTGCTCATAACACCTCTGGCTGTTCCAGTCGCCCCTCTTGCCAGGGCCCTGCTCCACAGGGGTGCATATTGCCCCCTTGCCCTGGTGGAAGCCTGTGCTCTCTGGACTCCAGATCAGTGGTATTGACGGGGACACGGCCTCTGGATGGGAGCCATCATCCTAGGGCCCCCTGGGCACTGTTCTCCCATCAGGAAGCACCACTATGTGTTGCCTGCTATCTAGAAGTCAGTGGCTAAAACATGTTGTCCCGTTGATGTTGTCTGTAGTGAGAGGACCAGCCCTGCATCTCCCACATGGCCAGAGCAGACGTCTGGAGCAAACTCAGCAAGACAAGAAAAATACCCACAGTCTACCCATGGCTCAGCTGTGGGCCATATTTACAGTTACGCTCATGTCTGCTGTAAATACTGAGCCACAGCAAGACTCCCACACAGCTGTCTCTGGAGGTTGCAGGTAATGCAGGAAGACTGGGGTGTGATAGTGAATTCTTACCTTGAAGCTGGTCAGTCACAGGAAGGACTGGAAACTGAAGAAATAACCACAGCAGCATATTATTTAGAAACGTGAACATTGTGCGTCTGGAGGCTCAGGAAGTGAAGCGTCAGGTCATGATCCTGGGGTCCTGGGATCGAGCCCTGCACGGGCTCCCTGCTCATCAGGGAGGCTGCCTCTCCCTCTCCCTCTGTCACTGCTCCTGCTTGTGTGCTCGCTCTCTCTCAAATAAATACATAAAATATGTTTTTAAAATAAGAAATATGAATGTAAACATCTGCAGGGACAGCTGAAAAGTCTCCTGGGAATGGTTGCCTCTGGAGGAGTTTCAGGGAAGGAAGCTGAGCAGCTCTTGCCTTCTGTGCCTGTGTGAGGATTTGGGGTCACACAGGAGGCTCCGTGTGTCTTACTCAGATGCAAAGAAGACTGTGTATGTCTTTACAAGGCCCCATGTACACAGATTAAAGGAGGAGAAACAGAACAACCTCCGAACACAGAGCAGGGTGTTGTATAAAATAAATGTTCTCAGGAACCCTGCTGGCTGCTGGGTAGAGGAGCTTGGTGCCTGGTGGGTGTGCTTGTGTGGGTCAGCTCATGGGTCCTCTCAGGTTGGCCCGGGTACATGCACCGTGACAGGAGAACCCTGGGTGGGCTGCCCACCAGCATATGAGGGTTGTCTCATTGTTCTTCCCTACCAGATCCTCACTCGGGCTGCCTGTGGCCTCCCCTGGCCCCCGCTTTGAGGATGGACCCAGCAGGTGCTGATGGAGACCCCGCTGCTGGCAACCTCGCTGCCGATGGCACAGCTGGTGACCCTGGAGGCAACCCTGTTGGTAGCGAGTACCATTCTGTGGGTGAGTCTGTGCCCCCTTAAGGGCCCGAGTCCAGCTGGGCTGCATTTGGAAGGGCTGGGTATGGGGTATGTGTGAGGAACACCTGTGCATCCTGGCTGTGTCCAGAGTATACACGGGGAGGGGGGTATCTGTGTATGGGCAACACGTGTGTGTACCAGGCAGGTACCTGGGGGGAAGGCATACCAGTGCTAAGCCCCATGTGGGGCTGGGGCATGTGGGGCCACCCAGGAAATGTGCCAGCAGCTCTTGTGGTACAAGCTATCCCACAGTGGGCTGCCTGCTGGCCACTTGCTCAATGACTGCCAAGAGGACTGTCCTGGACCAGCACACAGGGAGGAGGGCAGAGACCACACTGAAGGGTGTGGGGACCGCTGGGAAGAATGGTGTTTCTGAGTCTGGCACTGCATGCACTGTCCCTGGGAGGCAGGCTGTGTCTGCAAAGCAGGGGCCCAAGAGCCCATGTGGCACTGCCCAGTGCCAAGGCCTGGAGCAGGCTGGTACGGGGCACAGGCCCTGGGTCCTGACCAGAAACAAGGGTCTGTCTGGGCACAGAAACCCCCTTGGAGGAGAAGGGAGGCATTTTCACTTGGGGCCGTGGATGGGTCAGCAAGGAGCTGTTTTCTCATTCCTGCCCTGAGAATGGCCACTGGTGCTGGGCAGCCATGGTCTCCCCGTGTTCTCCCCAGTGTTCCCCACCTCCTGGGTTGTCATGTCGGGGGTCAGCTCTGGCCATTGAGCCAGCCAGAGACAGGACTGTGGAGCCTGGGTCTGGGGGTGCAGCCAGTACCCACAGGGGTCATAGGTGCACAGGGGATCTTGAGGCCCCTCCCTCTCTCAGGGCCTCACCCAGGACTGTGTCTGCCCATCCCCTGGGGGCCACAGGTAGGAGGGGGCTTGCGTTGCCGCACTTCCTGACCTGCGGAGTCTGTGACCCTGAGAAATGAGCAGGGAGTGCTTGCAGTGAACCACAACCCACCCCCCAGGACAGGCTTTGCCTCTGCTTGTCCCTAGATGTGCTCAGCAAATCTTCCACATTGTTCCACATTTTATTCTGAAATGAGGTGCGTCATCTTTCTAAATTCCTGCTGTCAGTAGGATCCTGCCTTCCAGCACATTCCCTAACGTGCCCTGGGCTCAGCCACTCAGGGGACCCCGGTGGTGTGTGGTGACATCGCCAACAGGGGAGGGAGCTTGCCTGTGTGGCCACCTGACTCCTTGTGACCTCCCAGGGCCAGCTGGACGCTGCAGGCACCAGAGCTGACAGCAGGTAGGGACTCAGTCCCAGAGGCTCATGACCTCCTGGAGGAAGCAAGACAGCAGGGCCTGTCATCCTACTTCCCCAACGGGGCAGCCCCAAGCGGGAAGCTGAGCCCACCTGCCTGTGGATGCCGTGGGGGAGCCTCAGGGGGTTTCTGGGCAGCAGGGCTTGCACGTGGGGCCTGGAGGACTGCCCATTGTCCTCGCCTCCGTGCCCTGCTCAGGGAGGCCTCACCCCCTTGTGTCCTGATGGGGATCAGGGACTGGGGACCAGGAGGGGCAGGCAGGTGTGCTGGAGAGGGTGGCCCTGCCTTGCCGAGGAGCCTCATGCCCCCATCCCGGGGGGCAGGATGCCCCCGACTGCCACAATGCACGTCACCACAGAGGGCCTGGGCTCCCGTGCTAGGTGGTGCTGTGGGATGTGCAGGCATGATGGGCTGGTGCCTTGGCCCCTCCTCCGTCCAACAGCCAGGGTGGGGACAGCTGACCCGGGGGTGGGGGTGACACTGCCAGGACCCACAGACAAGGCCCTGCCCGAAGCAGCACGGGTGGCAAGTGGGATCACAGAGCAGTGCAGGGGCCTGTGTGGGCCGGAGGAGGCCACAGCCACACAGACTATGTGGGGACGGGAGGCCTGGTGCCCTCCCTAGTTCAGCCACACCAGCCATGGTTCCAGAGACTTCACCGCCCCAACTCTACCTGTGAGAAACGCCCATGGTACTTACTGTATGTCTTCCACCCATGTCATGACAGGACACAGCAGGCAGCCGTGGCAGCCAGCAGCGTGGCTGCGTTGTTTTCTGGGGTGCATCTGTCCATAAAGTGAGGTGCTGAGGCAGCTCAGGTGCTGTGCGTGAAGTGGGGTCTGTCTGTCCTGCCCGCCCAT
The DNA here is from genome assembly GCF_018345385.1 of Vulpes lagopus. Taxonomy (NCBI): domain Eukaryota; kingdom Metazoa; phylum Chordata; class Mammalia; order Carnivora; family Canidae; genus Vulpes; species Vulpes lagopus. The sequence continues at coordinate 13,027,011 of NC_054835.1, read as the reverse complement.
CCCTATGTGTCTTGTCCTCCTGTCACCACCTTGGGAGCATCACGGGGCAGCCAGCAGCTTTCCGTGTCTGGTGGGCACCAAGGAAGCAGGACAGGAAGGGATGGAGCAGGGGGTAGGCTGCCCCCAGCCCCTCACAACTGGAGCCCCCAAGCTCCCAGCCACTCACGACTGGAGCCTCCAGCCCCCTGGCCCCTCATGGCTGGAGTGGGTGCAGGGACGGCCAGTGAGGCACACACAGCCTGGGCGGGGGGTGCAGGTGTGATGCCCAAGGCTGGGTCACGGTGCAATGTCCTCTGTACGCACAGCCCCCACCCCGCCCCAATAAGGAGTCCTGGGAGGGGTCAAGGGCCATCTGTCTCAGGCCCTGCACCTGCTGTCTGGCCGTCTGCCCGCAGGCCCAAGGCATCAGGGCAGTGTTGGCTGTGAACTTGGTCCTGCCCAGCCCTGGGCCCGGATGGGAAGGTGGGGGCCACAACAGGCCGTGGGCATGACCCATGTCCATCCTGTGGACAAGAGCCCCTCACACCAGGCTCCTACCCGGACTCCTGCCTGAATCTGTAGGTCAGGGCAGCAGGGACCCAGGCCCTCCCGGTCCTGCGCGGGACCCTGCAGAGTGACTCTTAGCATATCTGTTCCTTCAGACAAATGTCTCCCAATGCCCTCCCTGTCTGTGTCTTCAGGGGGCATCAGTTCGGGAGCCTCCCCTCAGCTTAGAGGACCACCCTGCCCACAACCCGCACCCACCCACACCTGCCTCAGGTCCCCTCCAGCTGCACCTAGGGCTCCCAGGTGTCTCCCTGAGGCCCCTTGAGCTGTTGACTGGGGTTGGGTGTACACTGTCCTAAGCTCACTGGGAAGCACCCAGCAAAGCCAGTGTGGTCACTGCCCCAGAGAGATGGACAGTGGCCTCTTGGCCAGTGTGGGGGACCGGTCCTGGCTGTGGGGGAAGCAGCTGCGTGCAGGGCTGTCCCCTTAAATGCTGGAGGCAGAACGGGGCGCTGTCCTCTCTGAACCTGTCCATGATGTGCCAGTCTCCTGCAGGGTCCTCTCCACAGGTGGGAGTCTTTTTGTGAGAGTGTTTTTTGGGAGACCTCTCCACCCAAAGTCATCAAGATACTGTCCCAAAGGCTCAGTTTATGTGTTTCCCACACTCAGCTGTGGGGCTGAGGGTGCGTTTTCCATGGGTGTGAGGTGGGGGATGCTTCAGCATGCTCAGCAGGGTCACAGGGTGCCGGTGCCACAGGGCTGTCCAAGGCGTGCCCAGCTCAGGCTGGGGGTGGTGACGTGGGTCCAGATCCATCCTCTCCAGGCTGGTGCCATGCTGGGTGGGGGTCTTGCTTCACTGTGACTTCGGGCAGATTATTAGGTGCATGGACACACACACACACACCACCTGACCACCTGTGGGACAGGTGACAACCCCTTTTCTTGTGTGGGGAGGGCCTTCCTGCATTATTGGGTCTCTTAATTTTTTTATCAGTATTTTTTTAAAGATTTTATTTATTTATTCATGAGAAACACAAGAGAGAGAGAGAGAAAGAGAGAGAGAGGCAGAGACACAGGCAGAGGGAGAAGCAGGCTCCATGCAGGGAGCCTGATATCAGACTCAATCCCAGGTCTCCAGGATCACGCCCTGGACCGAAGGCAGACACTCAACCACTGAGCCACCCGGGGATCCCCTTTATATCAGTGTTTTATGGTTTTGTGTTTTTTTGCATGAATTTATTTTATTAGATTTATCCAACAAAATTTGAATTTGGGGAGCATCTGGGGGCTCAGTTGGCTGAGTGTCTGTGTTTGGCTCGGGTCATGGTCCCGAGGTCATGGGATCAAGTCCCATGTCAAGGCCCCATGCTTAGTCTGCTTTTCCTTTTCCCTCCCCCTCTGCCACTCCCCCTGCTTGTGCGCACACTCTTTCTTTCTCTCTGTCTCTTGGATGAATCAATAAGATCTTTTAAAAAAAGATATTAGCTTTTTTGTGCTATTCTGTTTTTATTTATTTATTTATTTTTTATTTATTATTTATGATAGTCACAGAGAGAGAGAGAGAGAGGCAGAGACACAGGCAGAGGGAGAAGCAGGCCCCACGCACCGGGAGCCCGACGTGGGACTCGATATCGGGTCTCCAGGATCGCGCCCTGGGCCAAAGGCAGGCGCCAAACCGCTGCGCCACCCAGGGATCCCTGCTATTCTGTTTTTAATGTTTATTTGTTGGTTGCTGGCCTTGTGTGGGGTGGTGTCCACTCTAGAACAAGCCTGATGTGTAATCCTCATGCCTTCTCTCTATTCATTGATCTTTAGTGAAAGTGTAGGGGAGGTGTAGAGGGGGAGTATCTCAAGCAGGCTCTGCACTGAACGTGGAGCCCAACCTGGGGCTGGATGTCACAACCTGAGACCATGATCTGAGTTGAAATCAAGAGTCAGGGCAGCCCCGGTGGTGCAGCGGTTTGGCGCCGCCTGCAGCCCGGGGTGTGGTCCTGGAGACCCAGGATCGAGTCCCACATCAGGCTCCCTGAACGGAGCCTGCTTCTCCCTCTGCCTGTGTCTCTGCCTCTCTCTGTGTGTGTGTCTATGAATAAATAAATAAACTCTTAAAAATTAAAAAAAAAAAAAGAAATCAAGAGTCAGACGCTCAACTGACTGGGCACCCCTAATACCTCCTCTTTTGATTCTTCACAACTTTGCAAAAAATTATGTTTTGAGTGGCGATGTTTTTATTTTCTTGTTTTGATTTCTAAAGACTTATTTTTTTCTAGAGCAGTTTTAGGTTTTACAGCAGAATCTGGGAGGTACAGCGATTTCTCACATCCAACACACATGGCCTCTTGCATGGCACATCCTCACGAAGCCCTGTTGGCATGCGGGCACCCAGAGCCCCCCCTTGGATGTCGGGGCTGTGTCAGGGTGCCCTCTGGACTGGGGCAGGGTGGGCATGTGTCCACTGGGGCAGCCCCACTCAGACAGCTCACAGCCTCCATAGCGGTGCCTCTTCCAAGACGTCTCAGGGCCAGGGCCTTGCCACCTGTGCCTGTGCTGACAGCTTCCTCCTCTCCGTGCCTTCTCCTGGCCTGACCACTCGTCTTTCCTTAGCGCCAAGTCATGTATCATGTACAGGCAGACCGGAGTGAGGAAGGCTCCAGATGTCAGCCTTGCCTGCCCCTTCCCACTGCCTGTGCCCCAGCCCTGGGAATGCTTTCAGCTAAGCACGTTTCCTACAAACATCTTCCTTTCTGGCCAATGAGGTCGCCTCTATTCCTAATTTGCAGACTTGTTTCTTAAACCACCAACAGAAATTACTTGCATGAAGTGCTTGTTCTGCATCTCCCGCAAGGCACATGTGGTTTCCCTTTGTTCCGTCCATGAATGCCGCCTAGGCCCCGGCTGCCCTGGGATGCATCCAGTGTGTCACTCACTTGCCCCTGCTGCACATGGAGTCTCACCCTGGCGGTCCATGTCTTCCCCAGCTAGGTCCAGCTGTCTCCACCTATCTGGCTACATCTGGTCTCCTGCCTGAGCCCCGTGGCCCCCAATGCTTGGTGGATGGGCAGGTGAAGCCCCTGGGCCCCTGAGCCCTCAGATGTGACCCAGGGCACCTGTTGGGGACCTCCCGTCCCCCAGCTCATGGGCCCATTCGGGCCCTACTCTGCTGTCTACTGTGTGAGGGTCACGGCTGGGGTCCTGAGGGAGACCTGAGTGCCAGGGCTTGTCCACATCCCCGGAGCTGCACACACAGCAGGCTCTGTCCACTCCAGGCTCACCTGGCAGCCCTGCCGGGCCTGCTCTGTAACATCCCGGGGGCAGCAGGACCTACTGGACGAGGAGGGGTTCCTGCAGTCCTGGGGCCTGTGTGGTGAGCCAGGGAAGCTGGGACAGGCCAAGCAGGGTGGCCCTGCCCTGAGGGGCTGGGGTAGGGGGCTGGAGGGGGTGGGGCGGGCCCTCCTGAGACAGCCAGGGGGCGCTGGTGGCTGTGGGTGACTCTGGCTGCTCTCCTTCCCAAGGTGGACAGGGCAGTAGCCGCCTCCCCGGCCAGCCCTCCCTCCCTGGCATTGACCTTGCACCCACTGTAAGGGCACAGCCCCTTGTCCAGCAGGAGGGTGTCCCAGCAGGGTCCCCAGCCCTCAGTCCCATGGTGGGCTGGGGATGTGGGCAAGTGAGAGACGGCCTGGGGTGTGGCTGGGGAGGCTCCAGGGTGTAGCCAGCCTGTGTGGGGGCAGCAAAGGCTGGAGGCCAGACTAGGTGGGCGGTGAATGGGAGGCCATGAGTGACATGGAGAGTGGGGGTGCTGTGGCCCACCAGGCATGCCCTGACGGTCAGTGCTGCGACCTTGGCCCTGTTGTCTGATGCCCCTTTCCTGGCCATGCAGTGTGGCCACTCCAAGGCCCATGGCCCAGCACCCCTGAAACACGAGGCTTGGCTTCCCCCATATTGTGGGCAGCAGCACTTTGCAGCAAGCACTGCGGGACAGGCAGGCCCCAGGTCCCAGGGAAGGGGCAGCAGGCAGCTCTGGCCAGAGAGGCACAAGAGTCCACAGGCAGTGGGTGTCACGTATGCAGAGCCCCCGGGCATTGGTCAAGGTGAGGGATGGGGGGTCCTGCATAGACCTTGTCTTGTACCCCCCAGGCCAGGACCCGTTTCCGTTCCTGCAGGCCCTGCAGAAACTGTGGTCCACGCGGGAACTGCAGCAGGTGAGTGAGCGCACGGAGCGCGGGCACCTCTGCTGGCCTCAGTGGGCCACCCTCTCTGAAAATTCCGGCAGACACGTGGGGGTGGGAGCCCTGGGCCAACACCCACTGGACACTGGGGCCGAGAGCAGGAGGGAAGGGCCTGCAACCGCCACTCAGCATCTGCATGGCACAGGGGCCCCAGGGATCTCACAGGCCTTCTCATGGCTCCCATCCAGCGACTACTGATCTGGCCATCCCACTGGGGATGCGTGTGGCCCTGGCAGAGGGCTGCATGCTCTCCCATAGCCACTCAGTGGTCCCGCCACGGCCTGTGCCTGGAGGGCAGCTTTGGCCCTGGGGATAGCAGAAGTACCCCTGACCCTGGATGCCCTGCCCTGCCCTTGGCTCCCTGAAGCAGAAGAACAAAGTTGCCCTGGCTCCAGGGTGGGTACGTAGCAGTCATCACTGTGAAGGCCAGAGGGCTGAGGCCTGTGTCTCCTGTCCTGCCTCCCACTCCTGGCTGAGGGTGGGCAGTTCATCCAGGGTAGGAAGGGCTGCAGGCTGGTGGAGGAGTGGTGTCCCCGAGCTGGGGACGTTGAGGATGCTCCTGCCAGGCCCACGGCTTGCTTCGCAGCAAAGGGGGGGAGGGGTACCAGCACCTGGCCTGTGGGTCAGCCACACTTGTGTGTGTCAGGGGACAGGCCTGGGCTCTGTGGTGGTGGTCAGCCCCCTGGACTGATGCATCCAGGCTCTGAGCCACCCCGTCCAGCCATCAGCTAGAGAAATCCAGTCTTTGCAAAAACCAAAAGCTCTTTCAATTCTGTATCCCGTGGCCTTGGGTTAATGCTGAGGCAAGGTGACTATGTTATTTGGGGAACTGGCCTCACAGGTAGCCCCACTCAAGCCGCCCTGCATGCCCTGGTTGCGCCTCGCCTGGTGAGTGCCTGGGGCATCTGTCTGTCTGTCCTGCGTCAAGGGGAACTAACTCAGGGCTGCGTTGAACACCTCCCTTCTATTCATTCCTGGGGCAGCTGGATGAGGGTAGGAGTCCTCGTCCCCAGAGAGTCTGGAGGAGCCCACAGACTGTCTTGCCTGGGTGCTCGAGGTCCAGGGCTGTGGCACCGTCTGTGGGGCACTTCCTGCTTCTTCCTTTCCCAGGGAGTGTCACCGCAGTGGTGTGGCTGCCAACCTGAGGTGCTTCCCGCCTCTCCAGAACCCAAATGGGGCCAGCCTATCTTCTATGGCTGCCTCTCCACTCTGGCAGGTGCCACCACCGCTGCCATGGGCCTCATGTGCAGTCTCCTCTTCCCCAGGTACTTACGGCCCTGACGGGCTACATTCCCTCCAGCTCAGGGCTCCCTCTTCATTAAGGCATCTCTAATGCCGGCCGTTCCTCACTTCCAAGCCCACACAGGAAGGAGCACATACTCTCATTTTCAGTGCCAGAGAGGCCTGTGTGTGGCAGGTCTTGCCCGTGAGTGTGCCAGGCAGTCATGGTCCCCACCTGGTGGCTCCCGGGGAGCTTAGAGAAACACGTGCTATCTTCACCGGGTTCACCCACCAGAACTGGTCCGGGGCCCAGTGAGTGAGCTCGACTCTGGAGATGCCCCAGTGGCCCAGAAGCAGACGGCGGAGGGCCACCAGGGACCACGGGGCGGAGGGACCAGTGTGACAGTAGTGGCGTCCTGAGGGCTGGCCGAGCTTGGAGAAGTTCCAGGGTCCTGGGAGAACAGGGCAGGAAAGCTGGAAGCTGGATCCTAAGAGGAAGGAAATGGGATGGTGGGGGGCTGTGGTTCCCCCTTAAAGATGCAGCAGGAGTGGCAGGTTTGGATGCTGGTGTGGCCAGGATGCAGGCTGCAGGTGGAGTCCATGACTGGTGTAGAGTGGGGCCTGGGCCCGAGGACAGATGTCCACAGAGCCCCCCTGGGTGGGGACGGGAGGAGAGACAATTGGCACAGGGAGGGGAGTGTGGAAAGGCCTGTGCCCCCTGCAGCGGGGCCCAGGACGCCAGACCCCTGGGAGCTTGTTTGAAACATCAAGTCCCAGCCAACCTGTGGCCCTCCTAAGGCAGAACCAGGGTGCTGGAGTAGGTCTTGTGGGGGCTCTGGCTCCGCTCAAGCCCGAGGAACCTGTGGGGTCAAGATGGGGCAGGCAGCACCTTCACCTCTGCAGTGCAAGCTGGCGAGGGGCGGCCAGATGGCAGGAGGGAGGGACAGGGCAGTAGCCACAGTCCCAGAGCCAGGGTTCCAGGGGTTGTAAGCATAGACATGGGGCCACAGGCATAGGCCAGAGCAACACAGAGGGGCCGCGGGCTGGACTTCCACCTTCCAGAATGAGGGATGGCTGGTGGGCTTGGGACTTCGCATGTGAGGTACACCTGGCGGCTGCAGGAGTCTGGGGGCTGCAGGTGGGGCCCAGCCATCCCTTGGGGCCCCTGTGTTCCTCCCTTAATTTTCACTTCTCCACAGTTTCAGGCACATTTATTGTCTTCTTTCATTCCCAGACCCGCATCCCCCTGCCCTGTCCCTGGAGCTCTCCCTGCCTGCTGCCCAGCAGCCCTAGTGACTGTCCCCTGTGCTCTGTGGGTCCTCCTGAGCTCATCTTAGCAAAGCTCTCTCCCACTGGAAGTGTGCCGGCTGGGCAGTGACAGCGTGACAGGGGTTCCTGCCCGCCAGCCTCCCCTGGGGCAGCATCGCCAGGACCGTGTGTGTGACGTGTCAGCCCGTGTGCCCCGTGCAACCCGTGGAGGGAGATGCCTATGGCCCCACCTCCATGTGGCCACCCTGGGACCTTGGGCCTCCTTCCTCGCAGACCCCTCGCGTCTGCTGGGTGTTTGTACAGGGACACTTGCCAAGTCTCCTGTTCACCCTAATGCTGCAGGAGAAAGTCTGTGTTTCACTTTCAGTAAGCTGCCAGATGGCTCAAGCACGGTGGTTTCAAAATTACACTGGAACTAAGTAGACATTTGCCCTGAATGTCTGGGAAGCATCGTCTGCATGGTGGATGCAGGGGCCGTGGCCCTTGTTTCGGAGCTGCGCCTGCAGCCCTGCCTGCAGCCCAGAGCTCTGTGGGTGGGCCCCGTGGCCTGGGGGCACTGGTGCTGTCTGAGCACAGCAGAGGCATTTGTGTGGGAAGAGGTGCGCACAAGCAGGATGCAGGTGACTTGGAGCTCCAGACCCAAGAATGTCTCTCCTGAGGAGAGTTCCAGCCCAGCCTGGCTCCCAGATGCTCTCCAGGCAGAGACATGGGAAGGGCCGTGTGGCCAAAAGCCTCCCTGGTGACTTCCCTCCATGGTCGCTTAGTCACTAGCAGTGGGGGAGCCTGTGACCCCGGCTGGGTCAGCAGAATCCTGGGGAGGTCACTGGGGCTGCTGAAGGCCTCCTGTCTCCAGGGAAGATGCCACAGTGAGCAAGGACATGCCCTCAGTAGTGACAGCCATAAGCAAGGCCCGCAGATGCCCTGTAGGGTCTTGGCTCCTTCAGGGATGCACCTACCTTGGCCCCAGGGATGATGAGCATCACTACCACGGTGGCCCCAGAAACAGTGAGCGTCACCTCCATGGTATCACTCCAAGCCCCAGACCCCCTTTGCTCTGGGCACCTCAACTGTGTCTGGTGTGTCAGGACAAGTTCCATGCACTCTGCATTCACAGAGGGTGACCATCCAGCATCCTGGGCCCCTGGAAGCAGATAGTCATCAGGCCGTGTGCTGGTCCCCTTAAGCTGTCCTCTGGAGCTTTCTCATAGGTGGGGACATGGCCAGCATCTTGCCACCGTACAGCAATAGGCAGTGACCATCTCAGAAGGGCCTGCCCGTTTGCTCCCCTCCTGCTGACCACCACAGAAGCTCCCACCATGAAGGGCAGCTGGACAACCCAACAGAAGGAGCTGGCCCACAGCTGACCATGGAGGGGATATGGGGGTTCCAGGGGCCATCCCACTGTGAAGGGGTCTGTGTGACCTCCTAGGGCCCCTTGGGCATCCTTCATCTACACCTGGCTGCCCATCACCCTGTCGCAGGAAGGATGGTGGCTTTTCTGGAAAAGCCTTCGATTTTTGTGGCCCCTGGTCAGTGAGCACTGGGCCCAGAGCTGGAGGGCCTCCTTGGGCAGGATTCTTCCTTCCAGCCTCCTGCCCTGGATCGTGGCAGGCTGTACACCCTCTGCCTGGCTGGTGGACACTCTCCAGGGAAGAAAGGAGATGGGTGTTGACCTGAGCTCACCTTCCAAGTGGAAGAGCTGGCTGGCCAGTAACTGGGAGCCACAAGTCCCACCCACACAGCCACCCCACTCTGCTCTGTGAGCCTCTCAGAGTCACTCTTCGGGGCCCCGAGGGGGGACTGGACCTATACATGTTGGGACCAAAGGCCAGAGAGTGCCTTTCTCTATCTGTCCTTCCAGGAGCAAGAAGGCAGTGGTCAGCCTTGGGGGTCTTTTTTCACATGTCCCTGGAAGGCATGGGCAGCTGGTGGAGATGGGGGACAGTGGCCCCTAGGATTGCCTCGGGTGTCAGGGTACCTGCCCTGAGTGATGGACACCTAGAGAAGCCTGCAGCTGCAAGCAGGCCCTGGACTTGCAGGGTGCCCCAGGGATCTCATGGCTGATAGGCCAGGGCGCAGCCAGCCGGCCATGCACCAGGGTGGCCCTGGGATGACACCCACTCGCCTGAGTGGAATGTGTTTCTTCTGTCAGTGTTCACGTGTTTCCAAATCTTCTGCAAGACGTGGAAAAGTACACCAAAGGCATTTTTTGGTATGGGTTTTTTCCTTCTCTTATCTGTTTCCTGTCGCTTGCCAACACGTCACTGAGTCTGAAGGCAGGTGCGGGTCCTGGACATCACACAGGTAGTGGGAGTGAGGCAGAATGACTGGAGCCCCTCAGACAGTGCCCACCCTCAGTCTGTGTGGGGACCCAGCCCCTGTCTTTACGGGACCATTAGTGGGACCCAGGGCCACAGCAGTCAGACCAGGCCAGAGCCCCAAGAGGGGAGGATGACCCTGACTCACCCCAGGTCCCTCTGAGCCAATCACACCCTGGACCACGCAGGTCAGGGAGGCTGTGCCAGGAGGCCTGGAGCCTGACAGAGCAGCAACAAGTGTCTGTGTCTCCACAGCTCCGGGAGGAGGCCTGGCGGGGCTTTGATGCCCTGGACGATCCGCGGACGGGACTCCTGGCCATGCTGGAGAGCAGCCAGGGCTGGCAGCAGAAGGGCCCCTCCCTGGAGTCCTGGCTTACCTGTCAGCTGCAGCACTGGCTGCAGGCACAGCCACTCCCAGGGCCAGCCCAGGTGAGCCCTGCCCACAGCCCCACAGGCCACAGCCATCTGGCCTCTGTAGGCAGCTGAGTTCGTTCACCCTTGGTGGGTGTGGCGCCTTAAGACTGCCTGGGCTTCCGGGTCTGTGGGCTTGACCCTCCACCTCCCCACCTGTGCCCCTCCCCTCTCTGCCCTGCCTGCCTAGAGTGTGCACTGTGGGCACAAGGTGGCCAGTGCAGGATTCCTCATAAGGCCTGCCCCAGCACTGTGACCCCAGTTGAGGCTGCTGTCTGCCCCCCAGTGCAGCTTGAAGCTGAAGCAGCTGCAGGCCCGTGCACTCAGGGTCCTTGCTGAGAGCCCCCCTGTGCTGGTGGAACCACTGGTGAGCATCTTCCAGCTGCAGGATGCAGACCAGAGCCCACTGCTGACTCATGTCCACCAACTCCACCAGGAGGGCAAGTTCAAAGAAGTGAGTGTGACCCCCATGTGGGTCGTGGGTCGTGGGTCAGGGCTCGGGGGAAGGGCTCAGGGGCATGCCTTCTGATCCTGGGGCCACGGGCCGGGTCTGCATGTGGGGTCAGGCAGCAGGCACAAACAGGGCCGAGGAGGCTCACAGGGTCCACCCTGGAAGTGTCCTCTCTGTCCCTCCACTATGGGGGCTGCATGAGGGGGCTTCAGGTCTGATGCAGAGGCTTCAGGGACCAGCCACCCCCAGAACCCAGCTCAGGCCTGTGCCCAACATTGGGGTCCTAGGAGACACTCATACTCACCAAGCTGAATAGGCCTGGGAGCAGCCCCTCATACTGGCACGTATGAGGTGGCACGGCACCTGGGGTCCTCTGTCTTGAGGTGCCCACTGGGTCCTCAAACATGCTCAGCGGTCCAAGGATCCTCTGGCTTTGCCCGGAAGCCCTATGGCAGAGCCACTTACCTGAGATGCTGCTGTCCAGTCTCATTTGTCAACTCCCAGAGACAGTTGTGGGGGCTAAGAGGATCAGCAGTGTGGGGGGTCCCTGTGCCCACACTTGCCACCCCTTGGGCCTAGGTCAGACTGCGGGATCTCCCACACCCTCCCGGCCCAGAGCTTCCCAGGCCAGGGGAGCTTTGACCCAGGAGCACCTGCATGACCCTGTGGGGTTGAAGGCCTTCTCCCTCCACTCGGCCTCTTGCTGACCTGGCCTGGGGGTGAGCAGTCCGGTTCTCTCTGGGCCCAGCTGCTGGCTGAAGACAGTACCTTCCCATTGTGTCCTTGTTGGGGGGACCCTGCAGTCACACCCACACCAGGCCTGGGGACTGGCCACTTTGCTTCTGTCCCAACAGTAAGAACAGTGCCCCGAGAGCCCTGAATGCTATGCCTGCCACCTCCCTGGACCCATCCAGCAGCCCTGCCCTCACTTGGGGTGGCCCAACTCCTACTATTCGATGGTTCAGTTGGACCAGGTCTGACCAGTGGTGGTGCCCCCTGAGGGTCCATTGGCTCCCTGCCGTGCAGGCTGGGCCAGACCCCCATCCTACCTTACCAGTGATCCCCAGGACTAGCCCCTCGGCCTAATGCTCATGTGTCTTTGCAGGAGCTCAGTGTGGGGCACAGGTTACTGGTCATGACAGCAGAGAGTCCTCTAGTGCATGCAATGCTTTTGAACATGGGGCCTGGCGGGGACAGGTCATTTGGCTCCCTTGTCCTGGGGAGGCCTGGGTCTGAAAGAGCATGTGTGGAAGCATGGGTTTAGTAGTTACCAGTCTCTGGGTAAGAGCTCGTGGGGCCCTGAGGGTCTCGGTGGGTTCGTTGAGTCTCTTCTGTGAGCAGTACCAGCTCTCACTTAAGTCCAGAATTTTCTGAGAGAAGATGGAGGCTGACCAGGAGCCCTGGGAGTGGCTCGGGTGTACATGAGGCAGAAGGGAAGAGGAGTCTGCGGTGAGTAGGGAGGAGACTCCATGTGGGGCATCTCTGAGCTGTTGCTGTAGGCACAGGGGTCCCCGCGGCATCTCTGTGCCCTGAGGGGGAGGATCACCGCAGGGAGTCAAGCGCTGGAGAAGTTCTGGGGCGCCCAGCTCAGGGGTGCATTCCCACCGAGTCAGAGTTCCTATGTTCTGGGGTATCCAGAGGCTCAGTCCTGGCTCACCTCCACCCATGGCCTCATCAGGCCCAAAATCAAACCTAATTTGTGGACAGTGCTGCTTCTGGACATACTTCCTGCGCCTGTGCTGGCTCAGGGCTTGGCAGGCACCAGGGCAGGACCCCAGGCCCACCCCATGGGGGGTGGGATGGGGGCTTCTTCCCTGGGAGGCCAGTCCCAGCCAGGGGGCTATTTGCAAGGTAGGCCTCACCTGGACTGCCAGACCCCGATCCTTGGAAATGAGGGCCGTGTGTTGGCGGCTGTCCTGCCCCAGCCTGGGCTCTTGTCTCGAGACTGGTGAAGGGCGCTGAGAAACCAAGATGACCACGCCGGGGACAATGTGACTGGGGCTCTGCTCCTGTGGCGCAAGGCCATTCTCCGCAGGCTGAATGGGCGGCTGGGCTTGCAAGAATGCGGGAGGCAGAAGGCAGGCTAGTGTTTCGGCGTCTTATGTTACACCCGAGCCTTTCAAAGAGTGTCTAGGGCCGGCTGAATGCACCTCCCTCATGCTCCAAGGCAGGAATCCCAACACAAAGGGGGCTCTTGTCCCGCACAGGCCCCTTCTGCGAAGAAAAGCCATTGTCCCCAAGCGGGGCCGCCCGGCAGGCGGTGCATGCTCCAGTGGCCACCGCCGCGCCCGGCGAAAGGGGCCGCATTCAGGCCTGTCCGCTCGGATTAGCAGGGACTCACGACTTAATGTGCGCCGATATTTCATGTCGAGGGCGGCGGCTGGCTCCAGGCGGGATGAATGCCTGCTTTTGTCTACTGAGTTATTTTATTTACATTTTTTAAACAGCTTATCAAGGTAAAAAGATAGCTTTGCTTGGGGGGGAGGAAAGAAAGGCCCTTGGCTCCAGGCCCAAGCCGAGCTGTGGAGGTGGGAGGTAGGCCCATCCCAGGTCTGAGGCTACTGAGTCTGGGCTCGGCTGCTTGGGCACCTGCCCAGCCCTCCTGCCCAACGGAGTGGGCAGCCTGGGGGTCCATGTACACTCTTCCCACGGTGGCAACCCTGGCCCCTCCGGGTTTTCTTATTTTCCCCAAAGGCAGCAGCTCTGGCACCTGTCAGGCCAGAGGTATCTACAGCCCTGCTCTGACCCAGATGCTGGGCAGCGCAGTGTCTCTTCTCAGTGGCCGCCATGCAGAGGCCAGGAAGGCCTGGGAGGTGCCAAGGAGGCCCAGTCCTCCGCCTTTTGTGGGGTCTGAGCCCCTCCCACCTTCCCTGGATCAGCAGGTGATCTTCCTACACCTGCTGGGTCTCTTGTGTGACAGCGCAGTGGGCAGTGGGCAGCTTGGTCTGCTGTCCCCTCAGCAGGAGCTCAGACAGAAAAGTGATCAGAGATGGATTGTAAGCCAGGCCTGATGACAATGAGAGAACTACCCGGAGCGCCCCCAAGTCCCAAAGATAGAAGCCAGGCAAGGCAAGGGGCTTCCTGGAGGAGGGGGTTCTGCGTCAGCCATCTCCCCAGGTCACTGTCTACTCCCTAGGGAACCGGGGCACCCATCCTGTCCTCCAGGTGCAGAGCCCTTCCCACCTCATCCCAGGGCTGCATCCAGCTCTGGGTGTGCCAGCTGCACACTGTGGCATCCACACAGTATGAAGGAGGGGGTACCCTGAGTGCTGGGAGAGCTCCGGATGAAAAGCCACTGCTCTGGAAGAAGCGGGGAGAGGACACAGGCCACCGGCCCTGCTGAGCACTCTGACTCCTTACAACAGTGATTACGTGGGCAGGTGGGGTGTGCCCTCAGACAAGTGAGGTCTGAGCTGTCCACCTGCGGTGGGTACTGGTGGGTGCTGGTGGGCACCACTGCTGACTAGGGCCCTGATGACAGGGCAACAGATGAGGGGCTGGCGTGGGCACAGCAGGGCCCTCCTGACCTCCCTGGCGCCTTGGGGAATCCCTGCTGGGAGAGGGCAAAGATCCTCAGGACGTGGTGAGTGGTTGCCGGCTGCTCTCTGTGGTGAAGCCGTTCCTGCTGCTGTGATCGCCCTGGGTCCACCCTGGCCCCCTCCACCCCGGCCACCATTCCGGACTACCCTACACCCCAAGCCTGAGGCCTCACTCCAGGATTCAGAGGGGTTGTTGGATGGCTGGGGGGTCAAAGATCCCCCCACCCCACTGAGGGCTGGGGCCTAGAGCACAGATGGACTCTTGTCCTTAGGGGACCCAAGGCAGAGGACCCCAGCAGAGGGAGTGAGGGGGCGGCAGCCCAGCACCCCAGGTCATCTCTGCCACCTCCTACCCCTTGTGGCTTCCCCTGCTTCACCTCTCCCAGGGTCACTGGCCCACAGCCTGGTCTGAGGGTGGGAGCGTTCCAAGCCCCCAGCTCTGCCTCCCACCCCCTTCCTGACCGAGCCCAGCTGCAGGTGTTGACCCTGGAGGAGCCAAGAAGCTGAAGGAGGCAGGACAGGTGCAGGTTTCTGATAATGTGCGGGGCCAGCAGGGTGCGGTGCTAGCCTTCCTGAGGGCGCTGGGTGCTCCCTTAGTGCCTCACGGGTTCTCCCATCCAGAACCGATAATACCCCCCAGGCCCCCACCCCCCCGCACCTGGACCCCACCCACAGCCCTGGCCCCTCCCACAGCCCTGGGCCCCTCCTCCAGATCTGGCCCTTCCCACAGCCCTGGCCCCTCCCCTCCCCTGCACCACCACCACCCCCGCACCTGGACCCTTCCCACAGCCCTGGCCCCTCCCCTACACCCCCCACGCCACCACTGCACCTGGACCCCTCCCACAGCCCTGGCCCCTCCCCTCCCCTGCACCACCACCACCACCACCACCCCGCACCTGGACCCCTCCCACAGCCCTGGCCCCTCCCCTCCCCCCAACCCCCCCACCCCGTTCAGGGCCCCGCGGGGCTGGCGGCGGGCGAGCCCTGGACAGCAGCCAGGCTGCGGAGGCGCCGGGTCAGCGCCTCAAGGGAAAGGCCCCTGGCCCTGCGCCCCCACCCCGCGCGATCCGAGGCCGGAGCCGGAGCGGGCCTTTCCCAGGCCGCTATTTTGGTCCTTTGTGTGAGCTGCGTGGGGCGGGGCGCCCGGCTGCTCCGCCGGTTATTTTTGCTCATAATAGGAGCGCGATGTATGGAAATTATTAATAGTAGCCCGGCCCGCGGTACGTGCGGACGCTCAGGGCCCCGGGCGCGCTCTGCGCCGGGTCGGAGGAGGGGTCCCTGTGGCCGTGAGTGGGGCCCCGGGGTCAGGGCCTTCTGCGGGGCCCACTTCCCTAGTCCTGGGACCTCTGCCCTCCTCTTCTCACCAGGAAGCTTGGGGTACAGAGCCTCCCTGTCTTTGGTCCCCAGGGGCAGCTTCCTGTGTCCCCCCAGCACCCACAGACCACAGCACATCCTGCTCCAGCCTCCCTTCCCCCGGGCCAGCCCACCTTCCCGACAGGCAGTATTCGGCTGCTCTTTCTGGGCTGTCCACTGGGTGTGCCCTGTGGAAAGTGCTCAGGGGCCCCCAGGGTGCCCAGAGGCAAGGCTCATCAGCCCTGGCCCCTGGCTGTGAGCACCATGACTGGCCATGCTGCATTTGCAGGTGGAGGGCAGCTCTGGGAGGTAGTGGGCAGAGTACAGTGGGCCAGCGTCTGGGGGGGGGGGTGACAGAGCTCCTGCCTCTTGTCTGCCGGTCCCTCTTGGTCCTCTGTCCACTCATCAGCAACCCCTGACCAGAGCCACCTGGGCCCAGCACCTGCCCCATGCCCCATCCAGGCCACCCCCTAGCCTGGCAGGGTCCACCTGGCTGGGTTGTTCCCACCTGCTCCATGTCAGGTGGAGCCTCGTTGACGTGAGGTGGGGGACTTGTCTGCCAAGAGGCTTCTGGATTCCAGGCCCTTGGATCTGAACAAGCCCTGTCCTGTGCCCACAGTGGCTGGGAGGCATGGAAGGGTGGGAGCCCCCAACCAGGCCCATTGTCACCTGCTCCATTTGTGGTTGTCAGGCTGCTCTGCTGGGCATGAAGCTGAAGCTACAGCCAGGACTTGATGTTGAAAAGGTGAGCATCTTTCTCATGCAAAGTGTGGAGGTTCCCACTTGGATAGACCCTAGGTCTCCAGAAACATGGTTTTGTGGGGGGACATTCTCCTACCTGTGAGCCCTGGCCTTTGCTCCTCATGGAGGGGTCGGGGGTCTCAGGGTGCTGAGGGCCAAGGTCACTTGTGGGGCCCAAGAGGGTGGTCACTGGCCTTAGGGGTAACATGCTCAGAAGGCTGTGGCCATAGGGACTCTCAGGAGTGGGACTTCCCCTGAGGTCCCATCCTGGCAGATGGGTCCCTGTTCAGTCTGGGTTCCCGGCAGCCTGACCTATGTGGTCACATGGAGCGGGAAGGAGGTGAGGAGGGGTCTACTGTTGGGACCCCTGGGAGGGGGCTTTGTTGAGGCCCAGCCCTTACAGTAGAAATGGCCAGAGTGTCCCAAGGCCGTGCTACCACCAGAGGCTTCCTCGGAGCTTCCTGGAGGCTTGGGCAGCTCAGGGCCCTTGTGGGCATGTGCCAGGTACCATGCGCAGGCTTGTCTGTGCCAGCAAGGAGGCATTTCTGGGCCATCGGGGCTACTGTTCATGGTTAGTGTCCTTCCTGCCTCCCACCACAGCTCAATGAAGACAAGGGGACAGCTGATCTTCCCCAGGATCCCCATGGCCCCTTGGGGCCTCCAGTCCTTTGCAGTGCAGATAGAATGAGCACAGAGCCCAGGACCAGGCCCAGAGAGCCATGGGGCCTGCGTGTGTCTGTGCCCATGTGCACTTGGCACAGCGTGGGCTGGGATGAGGGCACCATGCCCTGGGAGCCACTTGGGAGTCACGGATGTCTGAGCCTCTGCACCCCCAGGGAGGCAGGTCACCTGAATAGGTCTCTGGTCCTCACAGTTCTGATGCTCTGGCCACTCCCTCCTCTGGGTAGGAGGTGAGTCTGGGATCCTGGCTGGAGGGTGGAGGCACCAGGCACCTGCAAGGCTGTGACCCCAGGATGTGCTCCGTCATAGATGAGCATCCCGCTGCTTCTCCAGGACAAGGTGAACCTTGTGGAGCGTTATGTAGCTGGCTTCCCGGACCTGCAGAGGAGGCTGCTGGCCCTCCTGGACTCCTGGTGCCAGCCTGACTTTGACATCAGAGTTGTTGCCAGGTGAGCGCATGGAGGCCCAGGGGTGGCAGCAGGCAAACAGGAAAGCCCTGTGCATGCCCCGCACACACACACACACATCACAGCAAGCTCAGCCAGAGAGGGGCCTGCTTCTGGAGCCCAGAGGCCACACAGGGTTGGAAGCAGATAAGAGACCGGTAACCCTCTTCGATGAACAAAAATAATTCTCCGTGTTGCATGAACCATTTTTTACCCAGTTTTGGGAGTCACGGTGCCTGTCCATTACTCCTTCCTTCATCCCATCACCTTGTGACCCTCACTTGTGCACGCCTGGAGCCCTTGTGGGTTCCTTTCAACTATGTCCATATATGACACAAAGGTGTCACCTGCATGTGGGGCACAGGGATGGCCATGTGTCTGGGGTGGCCACAGTGTGAAGTAGTGCCTGGAGGTCTGTGGAGGTGCCCTGAGCCACCCAGCCCTGGGACCATCCCTCTTGAGATTCAGCCTGGCTTTGGGCCCACGCCCCCAGAGCTATGGGCAAGTCACTTTCCCTTTCTGGGTTTATTTCCTCATTCCTAAAATGGGACTGATTTTGCCTGCATTCAAGGGCTGTGACTTAACGTGCTGTGAAGCAGACAGAGCACGTGTGGCACCACGCCAGGACGTCTAGTGTGGGGTCATCGCTGTTACTCCATATGTGGAAAGGGACAGGAGTGACACCCGGCTGGCTCCATTGGCGTGGCATGAGGGTGTTGATCTCCGGGTCTTGGGTTTGAACCCCACATTGGGTGTGGAGATTGCTCAAAGATATTTTTTTAAATGAGAAGACAAGATTGGAGCAGAAGAAAATATCTGAAAAAGACACAATGGCTTCCTTCATTATAGCTAAAATGGAAATGTTAGCAGGGATGTGGAGCCTCTGCTGGTGGGGTCTGCTGTGGCTTGGCCACTCAAGTATGCTCTTTGGCGCCTTTGGCCACAGCTAGACCTGTGCTAGGACCGCCTCAGCAAATCCCTGCTGGAGAAGCCCACGACACACGGGTGCATGGTCTGTGAAGAGACCAGTATATGCTCATGGGCCCGAAGCCCCGGGCAGATCCACATGTCTGTCAGTAGCAGAGCAGACAAGGAGTCTGTCTGCAGCCACAGCTGGGCCTCACATGGTGGGCCTCACACAGTGGGCTGTGCAAAGTACACACGCAGCATTGAGGAACTCCCCACACTCAGTGTTGTATGAGATGGCCCAGACCCGAGGGTCCAGACTCCATGATCCCTTTTGTGGGAAGTTCAGCACCTAGTGCACAGTCTCTGCAGGAACCAGCCAGAGCAAGGCCGAGGGGCGAGGCAGGGGCTGAGCATCCCAGGTGAGCTGTGGGTAGTGGGTCCTCAGGCACACCTATGATCCCCGCTCCTTGCTGTGTGTCAGTTATACCTCAACACACTAGGCTTTAAAAAGTTTACCTGTTTCTGGCAGGTAAACATGAGTACATGTTATTGCCCCCTTTGCTTTATTTTTTTTTTATTTTTTTTTTTCCCCTTTGCTTTAAAACAAAGAAAACACTAAGATACTGAGAGGTGCAGGGACAGCAGGTGGTCAGGCAGTAGCACTTGGCAGGCTGAGAAGCTGAGCCCATGGCCACAAGGAGCACATGAGGACTCACACCTCCATGCTGGGAGGGAGGGCTGGGGGGCCCAGACTCCATGCTGGTCAGACAGAGCTGGGGACCCCAGGCTGTTGTGTCTGGGCACAGCTGAGAACAGGGCTGAGGCTCTGTGCAGAGTCAAGTAAGCTTTCAGAACCCAGAACAGAACTCTTGTCAATAAAAAATACGACCAAGGGATGCCTGGATGGCTCAGTGGTTGAGCGTCTGCCTTCCATTCAGGTCATGATCCCGGGATCCTAGAATTGAGTCCCGCATCAGGCTCCCCATAGGAAGCCTGCTTCTCCCTCTGCCTGTGTCTCTGCCTCTCTGTTTCTCATGAATAAGTAAATAAAGTCTTTAAAAAGATAAAAAAAAAAAAAATACAACCACAAAGCAAAAATCTCAGTCAAGATTTGGAGGACAAATTTGAAGATGTCTTCCCAAAAGTACAAAACTGATGAACAGAATGAAAATCAGAGAGAAAAAAGAAAAAGAAAATCAGAGAGAAATGATTAAAAGAAAAATTAGAGATACTGTCAAGAAGGCCTAACATCTAAATAATGGGAACCCCAGGAAAAAAAAAATAGGGAGGAGCTCACCCCCCAGGTGCCCAGGACAGAGGACAGGGAGCCAGGCCTAGCAGGTGGTGCTGGGTGGCCAGAATGGGTGAGACCTACACTGCAGACCCTGGGTGAGCAGACACCTGATGGGGTTCCCGGAGCACCGCCTACCCCCAGCTGAGGGAGAGCTCTTTCAACTACACCGTATCCACTCAACCGAACCCCCCACTAGCATGGAGCTGACTACTGACCTCAGGTGGGCGCTGTGTCCAGCTACTTCTGCAGGTGTGCTGTGCGCAGCCAGCAGGGTGAGGAGGCCCCACCTCCTCATGCACTCAGGAAGGGGCTGGCCAGGTCCTCCCTCAGGTTTAGAAACTGAGGAGGTGATAAAAACAGACAAATATTACCCCAAAGAGAACGGGAGCGTGGCCTGCGCTGACTGTGTTGGCCTGCTCACCAGACCATCACAGGCATGGTGTGTCCTGACTTGGGTGGATTGCAGATGCCAGGTAGGGGGTGACAGCCAAATGCCTCCCATGGTGAGACGTCCCTGTGAAACACCTAAAACCGAACAACCAAGAGATCACGTGCGAGTATGTTACTTGGAAACACAGAGGCAGATACTAGACGGGACAAAATTGACATGCAGGTGTCTGGAGCAGGTGAGACAGTGACGTACCGCGCTTCCTATGGGTGGTTCTCGTGGAAACACCTGCATCTTGACCTCTGTGTGTGCACGTGTGACCCTGACAGAAATACAAGTCATAAATGTATTCATTTTAAAAAGAAAGTCATTGCCAGCCCAGAGATGCGTCTGTGTCCCTGCAGGCAGCACCCGCAGGTGATGTCCCCGAGGCTGGAGAGGCTGAGTCCCAGAGCGCTGAGTCAGCAGGTCCTGAGTCTGCTAGAACGGCATGGCCTGGACCCAGGTGAGTGGGACCCGCAGGCCCAGCGCCTGCCCACCACGGGCCCTGGACCAACTGAGATGCTGGCCCCCTGCCCTGCCCTGCCCTCCCGTGTCCCAGCTTTGGTAGAATAATGGCCATGTGTGTTCCCTGGTCATTGGTGCTGCATTTGGCCATGGCATATGCCTGTTGGCTGTCAGGATGTCTTCTTCAGAAAATGTCTAATCAGTTCCTGTGCCTGTTTTAAAATCAGGTTATTTGGGGTTTTTTTTGCTCTTGTTGCAGGAGTTCCTTGTCCCATTCTGAATGCTCACCCTTCATCAGATAGGTGCTGGGCGAATGTTTCCCCCCATGCCCTATGTCACCTGTCAGTCTTGCCACGCAGAAGCTGATTCGTAGTTGATGGGATGCCACTTGTTCATCCTGGCTTACGTTTGTCTGCTTTGGCTTTTTAGCTTTTGGTCCCCCCGCCCCCTCCGCCCAGCAGGCTAAACATGAAGCCCTCTTTCCTCTTAAAATATTCCCCAAGTTTCAATAGATGTTATTTCCATTATGGTGCAGCTTCAGATGTTTTCAAGTTTCTGTTGTGGTTTTCTTTGCTGATGGGCTCATTAGAAATGTATTTCTTAAAAAAAAAAAAAAAAAAGAAAAGAAAAGAAAAGAAAAGAAAAGAAAAGAAAAGAAATGTATTTCTTAGTTTCCAAACTGTGTGACTTCTAGTCATGTTTCTGGTGGGGGCTCCTAATCTCATTGTGATCAGAGACCATGCTGTGTGATGTCAGTCTTTTGGGTCAAGATGTGTGCTTAGGAAGAGATCTTAACTTCTTGTCTCTGAAAGGAATCTCTCTCTCTCTCTTTTTTCCCCCCGCTTTGACTATTTTTAGGGTCATCTCTTTGTCTCTGATGTTCTATGGTCTCACTGTGAGAGACTCATTACAGGTTTTCTTTGTATTTATTTTGCTTGGTGTGTGTTAGACTATTGGAACCTGTGGACTGCTATCTTCACTTGGTTCTGGAAGATCGGCAGGCATGATCTCCTTAAGTATTGTTTCTCCCACTTTGCTGCCCTGCTGTCCGACCCCTGAGTGCATGTTCACCCTCTCCCCACACCATCCATAAGCCATAGCTATCCCATGGCTTCCTTGTCAGGTGCTTTCCCGCCTCACTGAGCCTCTCCTTGTCTGTGTCCACCAAACCACAAGATACAGCCCTCATTTGCATTTCGATTGTTGGATCTAGCTCCAGAGGTAGTAATGTGGTTCTTCTTCACATCTGCTATTTCACCTTATATGGCTTCATGATGCTTGAATGCATTTCTGATTTTGTCTTTTTCTCTGGGTGTGTTGGTCACGGTTGTTTTATGGTCTATATCCACATTTCACCACCATCTCTGGTCGTGACTGGTTTCTCTGTGTCACTTGGAGGTTTAAGTGTTGTCATGTTTGCTTCTGCTGCCCTAGAGAAATTATGCAGCTTCTCTGGCCCTTGGATGAGGTGCCTCCTCCATAAAGGAGAGCAATCTTGGGGGCTTTTACAAAGACAGGAGCACATCACCAAGAGGTTTTGATTTGTGATTTTCAGCAGCCCCCATGGTGGCAAGTGGTGCACACATGGGAGAAGCAGGAAGGTATGTGGGCGCCCACAAGCTAGTGGTGCACATTGGTCAGGGCATCTAGGAACAAGGAGCTGCAGGCTGTACTGACAGTGGCTGGGGTCCCCACCTGACACATATGGGCCAGGTCCAGGGGGACTGGCCAACTGGTGGGACTCCTGAGGCACCGGGGAAGCCACTGTAGGAAGGAGCCACCTTGAGCTGCAGAGTAAAACCAAAAGTGGAGTTTAGATGCAGAAGGTCCAAGGAAGGTCCCGGCACCAAAGACCTCTGGGTGTGCCAGGGTCTGAGGCACTGGGAGGAGGTCTGGAGTGTGGGCCACCTGCCTCTGCATGTGGGAAGCTGGAGCACTGTGTTGAGCACCAAGTAGGGAATCCCCCCGGGGGACCCCTGTCCCTGGCACAGGGGCACCTGGGGTGACCTGTGTGCCTGTCCTAGGCACCGGTGTTCTAACACAGATGAGTCAGCAGGATACGGTTTGGATTGTTTGAATTCTGTGGCATTTTCAGGTGGTGAGCATGTATCAGGTGGTTGGGCCTCTAGCCTTAAGGCTCTGTGCTCAGGTCTGGACCAGCAACCAGGCTGCAACTGAGTCCCGTGTGTGGATGTGACACTGTATCACCAAGGCACTCTGACAAGTATCCCCCCAGCCAAGTGATGCTTCAGATCCTTTAAGTGTCTGAAAAGTCTGAGGGTGAATGGCTCCTGCAGGAACAGGTTAGCTACTCTATGCCCTGCCTGGGGAGAGCCCATAGCTCCTTTCCTCGTTTGTTCCCCCCCTTCCTCAGGCTTTGTCCACTTCACCCTGCAATGTTGTCCCAGACCCCTGAGTGGCCTCCTGCGGTCTGGAACCCTCAGGTCCTCAGCAAGGAGGAGGAGGGAGAGCCCCCCATCACCAGTCTGAAGAGTAACTGGCCTTCCTTTGCAAGCCCCAACCTCTGGGCAGCATTGACCTCCAGGGTGGCTGGACAGCGACCCAGCCACAAGGCTGCTCCCCGGTGCTGGGTGTGGGGTGCTAGCAGGGCAGCCACACTGTGAGAGCGTGCAGGGTCCTGACCAGGCCCTTGGAAGACTAGGCTCCCAACTGTCCTGTGGTCAGCATGCCATTCACCCTGCCAGGCTTCCAGGACAGCTGGCCCTAGGAGGGAGGGGCAGTAGCCAGATGGCTGGACGGCTGGCCAGGTGGATGGATGGCTGCCCTTCCTGGGAGTGAGGCTAACGGGTAAGTATCACTTTGTAAACAAACAAGCAAGACGGCTCTTCCTGATGGGCTCATCTTTCAGGGGGAGAAATGCAGAAATGAGACACCTCTGAAGGGTCCTACCCGGGGAGAAGCTGGAGCAGCACCTGGAGAGACAGCACACTGTCCCTTGTCCCCTGTGCAGAGGCAGGAGCTCCATGAGACCCCTGAAGAGGCTTGAGGCGGGGAGGGCAGGCCACCTGTGGGGAGAGCATGGGTTGGAGCCCACTGACCCTGCTCCCAGCCCTGGCCCCAAGTCCTGCCTTTTCTCAACAGCACTGTGCCCCAACGTTGTCACCCAGCGGCGCCTGGCCACTCTGCGCTACCTGTGCTATAAGCGGCTTGTGGAGGTGGGCATGCCAGGCTGTGGCAGGTGGGGGGCTCCGGGTAAGGTGCTCTCCGGCTCCTGGGGCTATCACTAGGAAAGGTCACCTTGGTGCTCACTTTTGCAGGGAAGCATGTCCCAGGAGAACTGGACTGACCATGTACAGGTGAGTCTGTCCATGCCCACCGCGCCCCTGGGGCTTCCCGGGCACGAGCTGGGGGTGCTAGGGGAGGGCCTGGGGGACAGGCGGCCCTAAGACAGTGTGTGTGCACATGGACCAGGCCTGCAGGCCCAGGCAGCTTTCACATCAGCCCGCGGCTGGCTCCACTCCTCTGATGTCCCTGGGAGGTTGCAGAGCAGGCAGTATAGATAGAAGGCTTCTCCCCTCCCAGCATAGATGCCGCACCTTGACCAGGACTCAGACACAGACCTTGGGTCTGCCCACCCCTCTTGGAGGGTGCAAGAGGCAGATGCTGAGGGACTGGGCTTCGTGTGAGGACCCCCAGGTGAGGCAGGGCCAGAGTGGCCAGGGATCCTGGACGCTCTGTTAGTGTACAGAGCCCCCCGGTGGTGGGGGAGGCGCACTTTGTTGGAAGTTCCACGGTGTTCACTGAGGGAATATTCTAGACCATCTTTGAACACTGTCCTTGCCCGTACCTCTGGGCCCCCAGAGGCCTGGCGAGAGGTGAGCCCGGGCCCCCAGAAGGAGGCAGCTGCCCCTTGGGGTGATGCAGGGACCTAGACAGGGTTGGACTGCACAGCCACACCTGGGTCTTGGGGGCCGCAGAGCCCAGCAGGACAGCAGCCTGGATGGGACCATCTAGGAGCTTCTGTCCCTCAGGCCAAGCTGGAGGTGGGGCTCATCATGGACATAGCGCTGCCTCTGGCCCTGGGTGGAGAGCTTCAGAAGAAGGGGGGCTGCGCGGGATCCGAAGTGTAACATGCCACAGAGCCATGGGCCAGTTAGTGGGGTGGGGGCCTGTCCCTTCTGGATGAATAGTCTGGTGGCCAGTGTCCTGAGTGGCATCCAGCCGGGGGCAGCACTGAGCTGCCCACCCCCCCCCCACCCCCCACCCCCCGGAGTGATGGGTGTGTGAGGTGAGTGGTGAGTCACCAGAGAGGAACGTGGACCCCCGGGGAAGGCCCGGAAGGCTGGTCCCCCCTGGGTGCCAAGGCTGAGGCAGCCGGAAGGGCAGCGGACATCCTGAAGAATGTGGAGGGGTTTCCACATATTGTCGTCCACGTGGGAACCCGCAGCCTGCGGGAAGCGGATGGCCTGAGGCTACTTGGGGGACAGAATCCCTGGGAGGGGGCCCTGCCTGGACCCGGCAGGGGCTCCTCAGAGCACATGGAGGCCCCTGGGGTCAGAAATCCAGAGGACAAGAGTCTCAGAGTCCCAGGGAGGGTGGGGTCCTGGCCCCCCACCCGACTCACTGCAGCCTCTGACCCTATGGGCTCAAGGACTCAGTCAAGATGGGGACTCTCCTTTGGAGCCCTACTGGTACAGGTGGCTGGGCCTGGACACGGGTGGGATGCCTGTGGGCCACATGGGTTCCACTCCTCCTGTGTCCACCCTGTGGACTGGGGATGCAGGACGGTCCCATGGCCCCACCTTCCCCTGAGCATGTTGGCAGCCCAAGGGTGGGGGTGAGTGGCCTGAGGTGTGGACAGCCTCAGGTCAGGAGCAGGCCCTACCCTTCAAGGATGGAGAAGGAGCAGGGCCAGGCAACGTTCTAGAAAGACAGTACCAGGCTCAGTTCTGGGGACAGGACCAGAGAGGGCCTGGGACTTGGACATGGGGAACCTGGGGCCAGGCAGTCAGGCGGCTGCAGACATAGGACCATCCAGCCCCACCATGCGCGGGCCCTTGTACAACAGCTTGGTCAGCGCAGAGCTCCATTGTGGGGGCTTCCGTGGCCCTCCTTCAGAGAGCAGCCTCCGCCAGAGGTCTAGGGGCTATCAGGACTGTCGCAGCCCCTCGGGGCAGAGCCAGGCAGTCCAGCGCACCCATCTGTCCCTCAGTGCCTGGTTGGGCAGGACGAGTGGCTGCAGGAGGAGCTGCTTCGGCTGCTAGCCTCTACCGACAACGAGGCCGCAGCTGCCCAGTGTGCCCTGGACCTCTCACTGCCCGAGGAGCAGCTGTCGGCCCCTGTGGCTACAGAGCTACACCGGCTCAAGCTCCAGGAAAAGTGAGCACCCCCAGCTCGTGAGGCTGGCAAGGGGAAAGCGCATGCCCCCCACCCCTTGGGAAGGGCCCATGAGTCATGGATGTCAGCAGTCAGGGAAGAAGGGGACATATGTTCCTGCTCCTGGGACACAGACATTACAGAGCCCAGGAGGCAAGTGCCCCTCCTGACCAGAGCCCACAGCCAGGCCCAGCACCCGGCCCAAGGCACCCACAGTCTGCAGTCGGGGAGGGGGAGCATGAAAGCGGGATCCGGAGGACCCAGAGCTGCCCTGCCCCACTGAGGTCTGCTCTGGGCCTGGCCTGGCCAGGAAGCAGGGGGCGGGTAGTGGTGCCACAGCCTCTCTCCTTCCAGGAGGGCCGAGGCACCTCTGGAAGACAGAAGGGATGGTTACTACCAGCCGCCCATCTGCAGGGAGGACATCCACTTCCTGGCCTCTTGGAAGGACCTGGCCCGGCATGAGGCAGAGCTCCTGCAGGTTCGTGGCTGGCTCCAGGCCCCACCAGGCCTGGACGTCCACCGTGCCCCTGCCCCCAGACACCCATGCAGAGCAGGGCACGCATACCAGCCCACTCTGAAGGCCCAGCTGCAAGTATTGGGTGCCTGCCCCGGGCACTTGGCAGCGGCCCCCCACCTGTAACATCTCCACACCTGCCTGTGCCAGGGTTGGGCTCTTGGCCTGAGGGTGCAGGTGCTCTGATTCCTTCCGTGTGGAACGAGGGGCAACCAGGGCACAGGCCCAGCCCCGGTCATGTAGGATCCCACGGGGCTGGTCAAGCCTTCCCAACTGAGATTCCCTCACCTCAGCTTCATCCTTGAGGTCGGGGGGCAGGCTGGCCGTGCCTTCGGCCACAGCCCCACAGCCCCAGGTGGGCCTCACCAGCTCTCTACAGCCTGACCAGGTGGTCGGTGTGGACCTGGAGTGGCGACCCTCATTTGGCACAGGGGGCCGGCCCCAGGCATCAATCATGCAGGTGGCGGTGGGGGGCCGTGTGTTCCTGCTGGACCTGTCTGTGCTCTCACAGCCAACAGGAGGCCAGGCGTCTCAGGCCTTCTGTAGGCTGGTGTCCCAGCTCCTCTCTGATCCCTCCATCACGAAGCTAGGTAAGCAAAGCCCTCGCCCGTCGGTGGGAGGGTGCTGGGGCGAGGCCAGGGCCCTGTCCTCAGGTGTCCATCCCACTGATGGCCTTCCCTGCACCCTGCAGGTTATGGGATGGCAGGGGACCTTCGGAGCCTGGGTGCTTCCTGCCCCACCCTGGCTCATGTGGAGAAGCAGCTGCGGGGCGGCCTAGACCTGCTGCAGGTGCATAGGCAGGTCAGCGGACAGGGATGGGGACCAGGACAGGGTTCTTCACCACAGACTGGTAGGCGTCTGTGAGTCAAGACATGGTCGTGGCCTGAAAGCACCTTTGCATCGGCCACCGGTCACCAGGCTCCCTGGGAGGGAGTGTCACCATGTGTCCCCATGCTTTCCCCAGAACCAGCCCTGCTTTGGATCCCTCTGAGTTCTCAGCACGTAGTTTTGGGGGCTCAGGTGGTAACCCCAGAGCTGTGGGCAGGTCACTGTGGCCGCAAGGCCCCCCTGTACTGCCTGTCCAGGCTGTCTGTGCCCCTTTTTCCGTGCACAGGTTACCAGGAAGGGTCAAGGGCCTTCCCCAGGACAGGGCCACCATGTGAGACAGTGACGGTGTGAATGATGGCCATCCATTCTCCAAGGCAGGCCTCTCACCCTCGAGGGCTTCTGTCTTGGCAGATGCGAATAGCAGATATGCCAGCTCTAGGCAGGGGTGGGGCCAGGGGTCTGCGAGGCCTCAGCCTCCTGGTGCAGCAGGTGCTGGGCAGGCCCCTGGACAAGGCACAGCAGCTCTCCAACTGGGATCGGCGCCCGCTGAGTGAGGAGCAGCTGGTTTATGCAGGTGTGCATACCCTCCCTTCCCCCACACCCCATGCCCCATACCCTGGGGGCTGAGGCTGACCCATGCCCACCCCAGCTGCTGATGCCTACTGCCTGCTGGAAGTGTACCAGACTCTGTGCAGAGAACCTGCCAGCTTCTCCCTGTCTGAAGACCTGGTCAAAAGCCTGAGGCCAGGACACAGCGAGAGGTCAGGGCCCCAGGAGCTGCCCCGCCTGCAGGTGGCCCCAGCCTTGGCCTGGCAGGTGAGCGAAGCCCCTCAGGGTCCCTTTGCTCCCAATTTCAGGGAGGGTCACTGTCCTTAAAACAAGGGCCTTACAAGGGGAGGCCTGTGATGAGGCAGGCCAGCAGCTTACAAGGGGGCCCAGGTCCCTGCCTGGAGAGAAGGGAGGCATGGCAGCGGTCAGTGTCCTGGAGGACAAGCCCGACGTGGCCCTATCCCCACACCAGGTCTCACATGCTCCCACCCAGGTCCAAGGGCAGCATGTGGCACAAACTGTGTGGGTCCCGAGCCCCCCGCCCCCAGGAAACATGTGGAGGCCGTATTGGGGGCCCATTTTGTTCATCTGCATAGAGAACATACCACTCAAGATTCTTTTCAAAGTTTAAAAAAAAGAAAGGGCTGAGCACTGGGCACTCAGGGATGGGGTGGCAGGGGGAGGCGTGGACTGCTGAGCCAAGCCACCTTGCAGGAGCCTGCAGCCAAAGAGGACATGGCCCCAGGAGTCCCAGCCAGGGCCTTCCGTGTGGTGTGTGACAACATGCTGCAGGGACTAGCCCGGAGCCTGCGCTGTCTGGGCGTGGACGTGCTGGCGCTGGGCACCGAGGATGACCACCGCAGGGCGGCAGAGGTGAGCATGCCGGGTCTGTGCCCCCCACCCCAGGGCTCGGGGCTCTTCTGTCTTCCTGTCCTGGGGGCAGGAGCTGCGTCTGCAGCTGCAGGGTGGGCCCGGGACACCCCTGGGTGTCTGCCAGCTGTGACCCTTCCAGCTCTTTGGGGTGTGCCTGCCCCCACCCCCAGCCTCTGTCCTGCGGCCACTGGGGACACTGCACAGAAGGCCAGAGCCAACTTGTGGGGACTCCCGGCTCCAGGGCCATGGAGAATATCTGGGCAGGGGGTGGGGGGAGTCCCAGGACTCAGGGGTTTGAACGTAAATGGAAAACTCTTTCACGGGTTTGTGGCAACAGAACTCACATGCAGCTCACACACCATCAGCCCCCGCCCCGTGCAGCCTGGCCACGGCTTCTGTGTGTCTGTCCGTGTGGTGGTCTCTGCATGGCTGGCGTCATTCACTCAGCACCGTGTTTCCGGGCTCATGTCTATTGTGTGCGTGTGTGTCTCTCTCCTTTTCATGACCACGTCGCACTCCATGTAGGGGTGGCCCATAGTCCCCCTGCTGCGGACGGTCACCTGGCTGCTTCTGGCCCTGGACCTCCGAGTCACAGTGCTGCGAAAGAGCACAGACACGGCCGTAATGTCACTTTCATTGTTCATGTGTGGTTTCTTTTATATGTTTGCAAACATTCTTGTGAGAAAGCATCCCCAAGCTAACCAGAGGGCTGGCTGTGGCTGCAGGTCAGGGCCCAGGACCCCGGGAGGTGGGGTTTGCCGGCCGGCCAGGGGCTTACAGCTTGAGGGTACCACAGTTCCCTGCACCAGGTGCCCTGGGCACAGGTGGGGCTGCCACGTGGGGCTCAGCTTCCCTAATCCCTCTAGCACACACAGGCGGGTTTTCGTCACGCCGCCCCCATGAGTGAGGAAGCTGAAGCCAGCAGAGTGGGGGGACCTGCCCTAGCTGCCTGGTGCCCCCTGGGTGCTGGAAGGAGGGGAGGGCTGGGAGAACACAGGCCCTGCCTGGCTGGAGCCGCACCTCCTGGGCCAGCCCCTGGTGCCCATGACAGCTGGGGGGCTCCCTGCCTGGCCCCTCGTGGGCTGGCCCGGTCCTGGTATCCAGGGAGAAGTGGGTGCTCATGCCCAGCCTGACCCTGGCCCCCGTCCCTGTACAGGACACCTGTTTCCCAACCAGGGAGGGGCTGAGACCTGGGTGGCCAAGTGGGCTCCTCAGGACCCAAGACCAGGGTTAGCAGTCAAGGAGTTGAGGAGCCAGCGAGGAGGCACAGGGGAACCTAGCTCCCTACCCCAGGTGTTAAAACTACCCCAGGTGTGACTTCACACAGCCTGACAGCAGTTAAAGATATGACTTACCGATTGACCTTAAAACAGAGATTACCCTAAATTGCTGGGGTGGGCCCCCTAGGAGGAGGGAAGGAGCCAGGGTCCTGACAGTACCTCATGAGCCAGAAGTGGGTTCTACCCCAGAGCATGGCTGCCAGCACCTCGATTTTGTTGTAAGCCCCGAGCGGGGAGCCCTGCAGCCATGGCGACCGGGCCACCACAGGGCCATGTTTGGGCTTGTGGGGAATGTGGCACTGCCCTGGCACATGGCTGCAGACACGAAGGAGCTTTGAGAATGGGTCGTGGCTGGGGCATTATGACGGGGGCCTGGCCAGCCCTAGAGGCCTGCGAGTGGATGGCAGCAAAGGTCAGCCACGGGGTCCAGGACATGCAGCCGAACCGCATGGCACAGAACACACGGACTCTGAAGTGTCATGGGAGAGATGCCCAGGCCTCTCTGGAGGCCCAGGAGGCAGCCCTCATGGGTGGTCCTTGTCTGGCCGCCCCGCCCTGGATGTGTGAGCCCCTGGCCGTGTCCTGGTCCTGGACTCCTGTCAGCCATGCGGTTTCCAAAATCCCTTAACATGTTTCTATTCAGCCCTTTGATCTAAGCCTCTAACAAATTCTGTGTTTCCACTGGGGTCTGCAGGGGAGGAGGCTGCATGCCTGTTCGCTGGCCAGTGGGATACATGTGTCCACTTAGGGCACCTTCTTTGTGGCCTCACAGGGGCAGGGCCCTCAGGCTTGTTCCGCAGCAGGACTTCCTGCATCCCCCTGGCTGTTTGGTGTCCTCCTCTATGGACCCCCCTGAGTCATATGTTTCCATGTCAAACCTCTGATTAGATGAACTATGTGTTTTGTCCAAAAGCAGGTTGTTGGGGACACCTGGGGGCTCTATGGGTCAGGCATCCGACTCTCAGGTGTCCTGATTTTGGCCCAGGTCATCATCTCAGGGTCATGGGATCCAGGCTAGGTGCTGAGCAACGGGAACCTGTGCTGGGTTCTCTGCCCCTCTGCCCTGTCCCCTCTATGTGCACATAGCTGTCTGGAAGTGAGCAGGTTGTACAGAAGAAGGCCCCATTTATACCTTCCGTCTCGTGCACTGTTAACACACTGGCAGACATGTTCTGGAGCAGAAAGGACAGTCTGCAGCCAAGGGCCCAGGACATCAGGGGTCAGCTCCCTGGCACTGTATCAGGTGCTTGCCAGTCTCTCTGCCCCGCGCTCAGGGCACACATCCTGGGGCCTCCTGCCGTCTCTAGTCACATGGCTGCAGGAGAGGACAGGGCTCTCATCAGGTGCTGGGAGATTCCAGTCTGGTGGGACGCGGAAACACAGACCAGCTGATGTGTCACAAAAGCAACGGGTTTACATCAGGCCAGGGACAGCCCTGCACACCTCAGCCCCCAGCAGAACCAGAATCCCAGGAGAAAGTCCACAGGCTGGTTACTGCTCAGGGCCCATACTGTTCCCGCCAACTGCAGATGTGCCCAGCCCGCTCCCCCTTGCACCTCTGATGGGCGCTACTGCCCTGGGCAACACTCACTGACACACTCGATGATCCCCAAGTGGCTCCAGAGGACAGCGTTCAGGATGCATCCTCTGAATGGGGCCTGGGGCTCTAGGCCCGGCCCTCCGGTCTGCACCATGAGGCATGGGACAGTCATCACCACAGTCCCTGCGGCAATGGGGCAAGTTACTCAACACATTGCCTTCCCGGGATGCCCGTAGTTGAGAATCGGTGGGAAGAGGAATGCTGGGTGAGCATACATCACTGCCCCAGGACATTCTTAGCAAAGGCACAAGGACGTGGGAGCAGCTGGCTGCTCTGGCTGAGCCAGGCAAAGTGGCAAAGGAAGGAACGGGTGTGGGCACTGCACTTCCCGCTCTGGGCCGCAGAGGGACAGAGAGCTTCTGCTCGCCCCGACGCAGCCTAGGAGCAGAGAGAACAGGCAGCCAGCCCCAGGCTCTCCTGCGGCGGCGTCACCACCTGTGTCAGCCCAACCATGTCGCCAGGCCTGTTGCTGTGAAATCCTATTTCACGTATCTTAAGTTGCTCTTCCCTGGCGATCAACATAGTGGAGCCGCTTTTCCTGTTCATGAGCTGTTGGCACCTTGTTCTGGGCCAGGCCTTGTGAGGAGGCAGGCAGCACAAGGCCCTTACCCAGGCCTGCGTGCGAGGACTCACAGGCCTCAGGGGGGTGTTGTGCTTCTGTCTGGGCATCAGCAGTCCTGGCGCTGGCCCGGCAGAGGTGCCCATGTGCCCAGCCTCAGGGCCAACCTCAGGCACCTGGCAGCCACGGCTTTTCCCAAGAGACAGAGATACAGCGCCCATGGCCATGTGTCCTTGCAGCCCAAGCGGGGGGCTCCTGGGGCCCTGAGTCCGCGCCTGAGCATGACTCTGTGCCGATCCTGCTGCTGAGTGGGGGGACCCAGGTGCTGGCGGACTTCAGCTCGCGTACCCCCCAGCGCCTTGGGGGGTTTGGCTATTCATTGTGGCATCTGAAGGGTGGGGGGAGTGCAGGCAGGTACAAAGCTCCACTGGGACCTGCGCCAACCATGCATCATGGGAGGTGGCGACATATCTGTAATTCTGGAGCCTCCATCCACCTCCGACATGGTGTGCGACCTTGCCACGAGCCCCTGTACCATGTCATCAACTCACCCGGGACCCAGCCTCGGCGTGGGTCACTCCCTGGACACCTTGCCCCACTGTCCTCAGTCCTGCAGAACTGGCGTGTGCTCCTCAGGGCTCCCCTGACTGCCGTGCCACCTTGAGTGGCGCTATTTCCCTTCCTTCCTTTCCAAACCTTCCAGTTTCTGCTTTTTGCCCTTCCTGTCACGTCCAGTCCAAGTTGGAGACGTCACTTGGGAGCGGCAGGGGCACGGGTCTCATCCCATCCCTGGGGCCCAGAAGCCCTGGCAAGGTGCACATCTGCCGCTGCTGGGATGCCCATGGGGCTTGGCCCCTCATGTGTGTCCACTTTGGCATTTCTAGCCTGGACCCCCTGTGCTTCTGGGTCAAACCGCCTGGCCCAACACGTGGCCTGCTTCCTGCACCGCTGGCTCTGGCTGGACAGTCCTATTTGGGAACCAGGGCAGCTCAGCAGGAGCGCATCCCCCACCCCCATCACCTCCTTTCCTGGCCTCCGGCCTCCGGGTAAACAAGCAGAGGAGCCATCCCTCTCTCTGCAACTTTGAAGAACATCTGAATTATCTTCCCCTCCAGTGCTGGCTGCCTTCCTGCAGGGCTTCCTGGCCTGATGTGTGACAGGAGGGAGTTTCTTGGGCTGATTCTCTTCCATCTAATGATTATAGGATCATTTAGCTGTCTGCATCTTCTTGAGCCACTTTTGGTAATTTCTGTCTTTCTCTGGAATGTGTCCATCCTGCCCACCATTCCAGATACATGCGGCTATTGGTATTCTCTCTCTGTGAGTCCTGCCCGGTGTGTGGCTCTGTTCACACTCCACTCTCACTGGTGCATACTTGTGCTCCATCTTTTCTCTTGATCTTACAGAGATTTGTCAATTTAATAAGTCCTTTCAAATTGGGAGCATTTGGTTTGTTGATCCTATTGCATTTTTGTTTTCTATCTCATTAATTTCTACTCTTATCTTTATCATTTCCTTCCTTTTGCTTTTTTTGGGGTTATTTCCAAGCAGAGTGCTTAGCTCCTTAATTTTTAGCCTTTTAAATTTTATGATGTAAACATTGAAGACCATAAATTTTTCCTTGAAGTGCTATTTTTCACTGCATTCCATCACTTTTGGTATGTAGTACTTTTACTATTTTATAGGTCTAATAACTTTTGAGTGCCCATTGTAATTACTTATTTGATTTAAGAGTTCCTTAGAAGGCTGTTTTTCAATTTCAGAAAGCTTAAAGTTTTGGAGCTTTTTAGCTGCCTTTTTAAAATGGATTTCTAACCTAACTGTATAGTAGTCAAGCAGCATAGTCTATAATCTGCCAATTTAGAGATCTCTGAAGACTTGCTTTGTGGCCAAGTAGATGACCCCCCCTTTATAAATATTCCATGAGGATTATAAAAGGATACATATTCTCCTCCAATTATGCTTATTTCCATCTCTCTCTCACACACATGCACACACACTCAGTAGATCAAGCTTAATTAATGTGCTGCTCAATCTATATCTTGTTTGGTTGTTTTTTTGTTTGTTTGTTTGTGGGTTTTTTTGCTTAATTCTCTGAACTGTAGTCCCCTAGGATGGTGAGTTCATCAAATTCTTCTTATATTAGTGTCAGAATTTGCTTTATATGTTTTTTGTTTTTTTAATTTTATGATAGAGAGAGAGAGAGAGAGGCAGAGACACAGGCAGAGGGAGAAGCAGGCTCCATGCACCGGGAGCCCGACGTGGGATTCGATCCCGGGTCTCCAGGATCGCGCCCTGGGCCAAAGGCAGGCGCCAAACCGCTGCGCCACCCAGGGATCCCGCTTTATATGTTTTTAAATTGTGTTATTTGGTGCATATGTATATATTTTGATAATTCTTATTTCTTCCTGTTGAGTGAAATCTTTTATAATTATGAGGTAAGCTTCTTTGGCTCTGATAATGCTTTTTGCCATAAAGTCTATTTTAACTAACATTGACATCATTTCTCCAGCATTCACTACTTAGTATTTATATATCATTCCTCACCTTTTTCTTTCAACCTTCTTTTACCCTTATATATTATATATTTCTTATAAATTATTTCTAGCTGAATGTAAAAAAAAGTCTAGTTTGACAATCTTTGCTTTTCAGATCATGAGTTTAGTCTGTTTACACTTAATGTAACTGCTGATATACCTTGGGTTCAGCTGTACTATTTTGACTTGTGCTTTCTGTTGATCCCACTTTTTCTGTTATTTTTTCCCCTTTATTAACATTCTTGTAGCTTTTTTTTTTTATCTTTGTTCTATTTTTCTATTAACTTGAAAGTTAAAAATTCTGCTTCCATTCTTTTAGAAATTACCCTAGAAATTTTAACATTTATATTTGAGTTAACATTGTCTGAAGTTAAATACGAGGATCTTAGAACAAGTCAACTTTCTTTTTTTTTTAAGATTTTATTTATTGGGATCCCTGGGTGGCGCAGCGGTTTGGCGCCTGCCTTTGGCCCAGGGCGCGATCCTGGAGACCCGGGATCGAATCCCACATCAGGCTCCCGGTGCATGGAGCCTGCTTCTCCCTCTGCCTGTGTCTCTGCCTCTCTCTCTCTCTGTGTGTGTGTGACTATCATAAATAAATAAAAATTTTAAAAAAAGATTTTATTTATTTATTTATTCATGATAGACATAGAGAGAAAGAGAGGAAGAGACACAGGCAGAGGGAGAAGCAGGCTCCATACCAGGAGCCCGACGTGGGACTTGATCCCAGGACTCCAGGATCGCACCCTGGGCCAAAGGCAGGCGCTAAACTGCTGAGCCACTCAGGGATCCCCACAAGTCAACTTTCTTACTCCTTTCCCAACTATTAGTATTTTGACACAGTGTGATTTTTCTGAATTCTGCAAATCAGACATTATCACATTTGTTTTATGTATTTGATGGTTTTAAGAGTTTATGATGTGTGGATGTGCATATGCACAGAGCTTGCTCCAAGAAAAAGTAAGTTCTTTCTTGCTAAAAGAACGTCTATTGCCACATCCTTTCTTTTTTTTTTTAAGATTTTATTTATTTATTCATGAGAGACACGGAGAGAAACAGAGAGGCAGAGACACAGGCAGAGGGAGAAGCAGGCTCCATGCAGGGAACCCGATGTGGGACTCGATCCTAGGTCCCCAGGATCACACCCTGGGCTGAAGGTGGTGCTAAACTGGTGAGCTACCCAAGGATCCCTGCTACATCCTTTCATTGGGGGCTATTTTTCCCTGAAAAATCTCTATGCCTTCTCTCTTCTAAAAGTGAATGTTACTGGGTTGATAATTATAGTTTGACAAAAATTTGAAAATAATACATTGTTTTTTAGTGTCTGTCATTGCTTTGAGACGTTTCCCATCAGTCCTTTGTCATTTCCGTGTGGATAGTCTGTATTTTCTCTTTACTGTCCACTCATTTGGTTCTTTCCTCACGTTTACTTCAGTTGTTCATTTATTTTATTTTATTCATCACATAGATGTGTATTTGTTTTCACTACAAAATAACCACTTGCTTTATTGCTTTTTTCTTATTTTTTATAATAAAATACACAAAGCATTGATCATTTTAACTATAAGTGTACGATTTAGTAACATTAAGAGCAATCACAGGGACGCCTGGGTGGCTCAGTGGTTGTGCGTCTGCCTTTGGCTCAGGGCGTGATTCTGGAGACCTGGGATTGAGTCCCACATCAGGCCCCTTGCATGGAGCCTGCTTCTTCCCTCTGCCTATGTCTCTGCCTCTCTCTCTATGTCTCTCATGAATAAATAAATAAAATCTTTTTAAAAATTTTTTAGAAAAGGGCAATCACAGTGTTGTATACCCATCACCACTATCTAGTTCCAAAACTTTTTCATCATCCCAAACAAAGGCTTTGTCCCCATTAAACCATCATTCTCCAGCCCCCAGCCCCAGCCCCTGGCACGCACCATTCTACTTTGTCTTTAAGAATTTGATTTCTCTGGATATCTCATATATGCAGAATCACATACTATTTGTCTTTTTGTGTCCAGATTATTGCACTCAGCACGATGTCTTCAGAGTTCATCCACACTGTAGCAGGTGTCAGAATTTCCTTCTTTTTTAAAGCTGTATAAATTCATGTGTGTTTACCCATTCATCTGTTAATAGACACTTGGAACGCTTGGGTTCTTTCCACATTTTGGCTAGTGTGAATAATGCTACTGTGCTTCTTGTGTACAGGTATCTGTTCACATTTTTGCTTTCAGTTCTGGATATATATATATATATATATATATATATATATATATATATATATTTAGTGGTAGAATTCCTAGATCATATGGTAATTCTACATTTAACTTTTTGAGAAACTGCCATACTGTTTTCCACAGTGAATATAGCACTTTATTACACCTAGCAATGCATGAAGGCTTTAATTTCTCCACATCCTTACCAACACTTATTTTGCTTTAAAAAAAAAAAAAAAGCCATCTTCGGATGCCTGGGTGGCTCAGTGGCTAAGCGTCTGCTTTTGGCCCAGGGTGTGATCCCCAGGGTCCCAGGATTGAGTCCCACATCAGGCTCCCCACAGGGAGCCTGCTTCTTCCTCTGCCTGTATCTCTGCTTCTTTCTGTGTGTCTCTCATGAATAAATAAATAAAATCTTAAAAAAAAAAAAAAAGTTGTCTTAACAGGTGTGAAGTTGCATCTCTTGTGGTTTTGATTTGCATTTCTCTAATGATTAGTGACGTTGAGCACCTTTTCATGTACTTCTTGGCCATCCATACATCTTCTTTGGAGAAGCATCTAGTTAACCCCTTACCCATATTTAATTGCTTTTTTGTTGTTGTAGGAATTTTTTCTATATTCTGGGTATTAATCCCTGAACAGACACAGGATTTGCAAATATTCTCACTCACTCTGTGGGCTGTCTTCTTACTTGTTTTGATGGTGCCTTCTGATGTGCAAGAGTTTTTAATTCTCATGAAGCCCAATTTTTCTATTTTTATTTTTGTTGTCTGTGTTTTAGGTGCCATGTCCAAGAAATCACTGCCAGATCCAAGGCCATGACATTTCCCCTGCCATGTTTTCTTTTAAAATTTTATGATGTAAACATTGAAGACCATAAATTTTCCTTGAAGTGCTATTTTTCACTGCATTCCATCAGTTTTGGTATGTAGTACTTTTTACTATTTTATAGGTCTAATAACTTTTGAGTGCCCATTGTAATTACTTATTTGATTTAAGAGTTCCTTAGAAGGCTGTTTTTTCAATTTCAGAAAGCTTAAAGTTTTGGAGCTTTTTAGCTGCCTTTTTAAAATGGATTTCTAACCTAACTGTATAGTAGTCAAGCAGCATAGTCTATAATCTGCCAATTTAGAGATCTCTGAAGACTTGCTTTGTGGCCAAGTAGATGACCCCCCCTTTATAAATATTCCATGAGGATTATAAAAGGATACATATTCTCCTCCAATTATGCTTATTTCCATCTCTCTCTCACACACATGCACACACACTCAGTAGATCAAGCTTAATTAATGTGCTGCTCAATCTATATCTTGTTTGGTTGTTTTTTTGTTTGTTTGTTTGTGGGTTTTTTTTGCTTAATTCTCTGAACTGTAGTCCCCTAGGATGGTGAGTTCATCAAATTCTTCTTATATTAGTGTCAGAATTTGCTTTATATGTTTTTTGTTTTTTTAATTTTATGATAGAGAGAGAGAGAGAGAGGCAGAGACACAGGCAGAGGGAGAAGCAGGCTCCATGCACCGGGAGCCCGACGTGGGATTCGATCCCGGGTCTCCAGGATCGCGCCCTGGGCCAAAGGCAGGCGCCAAACCGCTGCGCCACCCAGGGATCCCGCTTTATATGTTTTTAAATTGTGTTATTTGGTGCATATGTATATATTTTGATAATTCTTATTTCTTCCTGTTGAGTGAAATCTTTTATAATTATGAGGTAAGCTTCTTTGGCTCTGATAATGCTTTTTGCCATAAAGTCTATTTTAACTAACATTGACATCATTTCTCCAGCATTCACTACTTAGTATTTATATATCATTCCTCACCTTTTTCTTTCAACCTTCTTTTACCCTTATATATTATATATTTCTTATAAATTATTTCTAGCTGAATGTAAAAAAAAGTCTAGTTTGACAATCTTTGCTTTTCAGATCATGAGTTTAGTCTGTTTACACTTAATGTAACTGCTGATATACCTTGGGTTCAGCTGTACTATTTTGACTTGTGCTTTCTGTTGATCCCACTTTTTCTGTTATTTTTTCCCCTTTATTAACATTCTTGTAGCTTTTTTTTTTATCTTTGTTCTATTTTTCTATTAACTTGAAAGTTAAAAATTCTGCTTCCATTCTTTTAGAAATTACCCTAGAAATTTTAACATTTATATTTGAGTTAACATTGTCTGAAGTTAAATACGAGGATCTTAGAACAAGTCAACTTTCTTTTTTTTTTAAGATTTTATTTATTGGGATCCCTGGGTGGCGCAGCGGTTTGGCGCCTGCCTTTGGCCCAGGGCGCGATCCTGGAGACCCGGGATCGAATCCCACATCAGGCTCCCGGAATTTCCTTCTTTTTTAAAGCTGTATAAATTCATGTGTGTTTACCCATTCATCTGTTAATAGACACTTGGAACGCTTGGGTTCTTTCCACATTTTGGCTAGTGTGAATAATGCTACTGTGCTTCTTGTGTACAGGTATCTGTTCACATTTTTGCTTTCAGTTCTGGATATATATATATATATATATATATATATATATATATATTTAGTGGTAGAATTCCTAGATCATATGGTAATTCTACATTTAACTTTTTGAGAAACTGCCATACTGTTTTCCACAGTGAATATAGCACTTTATTACACCTAGCAATGCATGAAGGCTTTAATTTCTCCACATCCTTACCAACACTTATTTTGCTTTAAAAAAAAAAAAAAAAAAAAAAGTGAATGTTACTGGTTGATAATTATAGTATGACAAAAATTTGAAAATAATACATTGTTTTTTAGTGTCTGTCATTGCTTTGAGACGTTTCCCATCAGTCCTTTGTCATTTCCGTGTGGCATGGAGCCTGCTTCTCCCTCTGCCTGTGTCTCTGCCTCTCTCTCTCTCTGTGTGTGTGTGACTATCATAAATAAATAAAAATTTTTAAAAAAGATTTTATTTATTTATTTATTCATGATAGACATAGAGAGAAAGAGAGGAAGAGACACAGGCAGAGGGAGAAGCAGGCTCCATACCAGGAGCCCGACGTGGGACTTGATCCCAGGACTCCAGGATCGCACCCTGGGCCAAAGGCAGGCGCTAAACTGCTGAGCCACTCAGGGATCCCCACAAGTCAACTTTCTTACTCCTTTCCCAACTATTAGTATTTTGACACAGTGTGATTTTTCTGAATTCTGCAAATCAGACATTATCACATTTGTTTTATGTATTTGATGGTTTTAAGAGTTTATGATGTGTGGATGTGCATATGCACAGAGCTTGCTCCAAGAAAAAGTAAGTTCTTTCTTGCTAAAAGAACGTCTATTGCCACATCCTTTCTTTTTTTTTTTTAAGATTTTATTTATTTATTCATGAGAGACACGGAGAGAAACAGAGAGGCAGAGACACAGGCAGAGGGAGAAGCAGGCTCCATGCAGGGAACCCGATGTGGGACTCGATCCTAGGTCCCCAGGATCACACCCTGGGCTGAAGGTGGTGCTAAACTGGTGAGCTACCCAAGGATCCCTGCTACATCCTTTCATTGGGGGCTATTTTTCCCTGAAAAATCTCTATGCCTTCTCTCTTCTAAAAGTGAATGTTACTGGGTTGATAATTATAGTTTGACAAAAATTTGAAAATAATACATTGTTTTTTAGTGTCTGTCATTGCTTTGAGACGTTTCCCATCAGTCCTTTGTCATTTCCGTGTGGATAGTCTGTATTTTCTCTTTACTGTCCACTCATTTGGTTCTTTCCTCACGTTTACTTCAGTTGTTCATTTATTTTATTTTATTCATCACATAGATGTGTATTTGTTTTCACTACAAAATAACCACTTGCTTTATTGCTTTTTTCTTATTTTTTATAATAAAATACACAAAGCATTGATCATTTTAACTATAAGTGTACGATTTAGTAACATTAAGAGCAATCACAGGGACGCCTGGGTGGCTCAGTGGTTGTGCGTCTGCCTTTGGCTCAGGGCGTGATTCTGGAGACCTGGGATTGAGTCCCACATCAGGCCCCTTGCATGGAGCCTGCTTCTCCCTCTGCCTATGTCTCTGCCTCTCTCTCTATGTCTCTCATGAATAAATAAATAAAATCTTTTTAAAAATTTTTTAGAAAAGGGCAATCACAGTGTTGTATACCCATCACCACTATCTAGTTCCAAAACTTTTTCATCATCCCAAACAAAGGCTTTGTCCCCATTAAACCATCATTCTCCAGCCCCCAGCCCCAGCCCCTGGCACGCACCATTCTACTTTGTCTTTAAGAATTTGATTTCTCTGGATATCTCATATATGCAGAATCACATACTATTTGTCTTTTTGTGTCCAGATTATTGCACTCAGCACGATGTCTTCAGAGTTCATCCACACTGTAGCAGGTGTCAGAATTTCCTTCTTTTTTAAAGCTGTATAAATTCATGTGTGTTTACCCATTCATCTGTTAATAGACACTTGGAACGCTTGGGTTCTTTCCACATTTTGGCTAGTGTGAATAATGCTACTGTGCTTCTTGTGTACAGGTATCTGTTCACATTTTTGCTTTCAGTTCTGGATATATATATATATATATATATATATATATATATATATATATATATATTTAGTGGTAGAATTCCTAGATCATATGGTAATTCTACATTTAACTTTTTGAGAAACTGCCATACTGTTTTCCACAGTGAATATAGCACTTTATTACACCTAGCAATGCATGAAGGCTTTAATTTCTCCACATCCTTACCAACACTTATTTTGCTTTAAAAAAAAAAAAAAAGCCATCTTCGGATGCCTGGGTGGCTCAGTGGCTAAGCGTCTGCTTTTGGCCCAGGGTGTGATCCCCAGGGTCCCAGGATTGAGTCCCACATCAGGCTCCCCACAGGGAGCCTGCTTCTTCCTCTGCCTGTATCTCTGCTTCTTTCTGTGTGTCTCTCATGAATAAATAAATAAAATCTTAAAAAAAAAAAAAAAGTTGTCTTAACAGGTGTGAAGTTGCATCTCTTGTGGTTTTGATTTGCATTTCTCTAATGATTAGTGACGTTGAGCACCTTT
This sequence comes from Vulpes lagopus, assembly GCF_018345385.1. NCBI lineage: Eukaryota > Metazoa > Chordata > Mammalia > Carnivora > Canidae > Vulpes > Vulpes lagopus. The sequence continues at coordinate 12,985,471 of NC_054835.1, read as the reverse complement.
TCATGTACTTCTTGGCCATCCATACATCTTCTTTGGAGAAGCATCTAGTTAACCCCTTACCCATATTTAATTGCTTTTTTGTTGTTGTAGGAATTTTTTCTATATTCTGGGTATTAATCCCTGAACAGACACAGGATTTGCAAATATTCTCACTCACTCTGTGGGCTGTCTTCTTACTTGTTTTGATGGTGCCTTCTGATGTGCAAGAGTTTTTAATTCTCATGAAGCCCAATTTTTCTATTTTTATTTTTGTTGTCTGTGTTTTAGGTGCCATGTCCAAGAAATCACTGCCAGATCCAAGGCCATGACATTTCCCCTGCCATGTTTTCTTTTAAAATTTTTATAGTTTTAGCTCTTACAATTTTGAGTGGTTTCTTGAATTCTTCAAAGATAACTAATGATTGTTTAGAAGTGTGCCAGATACAGCCCTGTTTGGCATTTCTGTGCACAACCGCTGTCGCTTCATTTGTAGGTTTACCCCTCCAATCTGTGAGTCCTTTTGCTGTGACACTTGTGGACTTTGATAATTTCTTTGTTTTCTGACACACTGAGACATTCCAGCTTCATTCAACTTTCTGCCTTAGCCCTGGAATCAGCTATTTCTCAAAAAAAGCCCCAGTCCCCTTTCCACCTATTTGGAAAGCAGTGTGGCCACAGGTTGCTCCCGGCTATAGGGTTAGGTCTTATTTCTGGGCTTTTGTGATAGCCAGAGTGATGAAATACTTGTCAATATATACGTATAAGAAATTCAGGGATCCCTGGGTGGCGCAGCGGTTTGGCGCCTGCCTTTGGCCCGGGGCACGATCCTGGAGACCCGGGATCGAATCCCACGTCGGGCTTCCGGTGCATGGAGCCTGCTTCTCCCTCTGCCTGTCTCTGCCTCTCTCTCTCTCTGTGTGTGACTATAGTGAATAAATAAATAAAATCTTTAAAAAAAAAAAAAAAAAAGAAAAGAAAAAGAAATTCATAGTGAAGCTTTCTATTGAGGACTGAAGCCATGGGGTAATTTCCTTAGCTTTAATTCAGACCTCACCTCTCTCCACTGAACCCAACACAACACAAGCATAAGCTGTTTTTGTCACAGTTCACACACGAACGTTTCCAAGTACAATGCCAGTGTTACCACCACCAGTAAAATCGCTACAGGACTTTATGTTTGGTCTGTAGCGTAGTATCTGGAGATATGCGATCGATTTACTGTGCTCTCACGTCCCTCATAATGCTTCTTTCTGTGCCGTTCATTTGTTTCACCTTCTTTGGATTTTTAGAGGTTGCTTTTAAATTTTTTTTTTTTTTTTTTTTTTTATTTATTTATGATAGTCACAGAGAGAGAGAGAGAGAGGCAGAGACACAGGCGGAGGGAGAAGCAGGCTCCATGCACCGGGAGCCTGATGTGGGATTCGATCCCAGGTCTCCAGGATCGCGCCCTGGGCCAAGGGCAGGCGCCAAACCGTTGCGCCACCCAGGGATCCCTAGAGGTTGCTTTTAAATTAAGTTTTTGTTTGAAATTATGTAAAATGTTTGTATGATTCTAAGACCAAATCTATAGAACAAAGCTGTGGCCCAGGATGGGCTGCAGGATCCTGATGGCTGCTCGGGCCCCAGGCCGAGGCAGCTCTGGGGGACAGGGAGGGGCCTAAGGAAGATGGGGGCTAGGGTGCCCCTCACCTGTCCCACCTGCCCATCTGCCTCCTACACAGGTTGCCAGGCAGGAGGGAAGAATCATCTTGACATCTGGGCTGCCGTACCACAAGGTGAGGGCCCCAAAGACAGCTCACACCTGAGCCTCATCTTTCCCAGGGAGCCTCAGGTGGCCCTCAGACCACCCCTCCTTGGGGTCTTACCATGGGGCTGATGGGAGTGGGGGCTGAGCTGGCAAGGGGGTGCTGGAGAGGCTCTGGGTTCTGTGGCTGCAGCTCAGCAACCATGCTTCTGTGTAGCTCCGGGCCCAGGTCGGGGCTGGGCGCTGCCTCTCAGTGGACTGTTCCCTCAAGGCCCGGCAGCAGGTGAAGGCCGTGCTCAAGCATTTCAACGTGTGTGTCACCCACGCAGACATCTTCAGCCGTTGCCAGGTGGGTCCTTGTGTGCCCCAGGCCTGCCTTGGGCCGGGCTGTGAGCCCCAGGGCTGTCAGCCAGTCACTCTGTGATAGGCGAAACCTGGCACGTCCCTGGCTGATGGCGGGACAGCAAAGGCCACGTGCTCTTGCAAGCATTCACCACCACTGCCCTCTCTGTGGCATTTCCTCCTCTTCCACCCACTCCCACTGGGGCCAGGAGGTGGCAGGGTACTGGGACTGGCAAAGCCAGGGAGCAGCTCACATGGGACATCCGCTCCATCTGGCCATTTCCTCCTCAGTCCAGGGCCGGCCTCCCACAGGGCTTCTAGGGGAGGGAGAGGGAGCCCACAGAAGCTGCATCTGGCTGGGGGGGGTTTGCGCATTTTCGGAGGGCAGTGTCCACACCACAGATAGCCACTGGGTCTGTCCTGACATCAAGAAAGGTCTGGGTGAAGCAATGGCCAGGTCAGGGTGGCTGATTCCAGGGTGAAGGTCTGAGAGGAGTCTGGGGCCTGGGTACTGTCTGCTGATTGGGCTGGGAGGGGCGCCTGGGGGCACTGTCTGAGCTCTAGCCTGTGTGGCTGGGGGGGGGGGGGGCAGGCTGGGGCGGGCTGTTCTGGTGGGGCCTCCTCTGCAGGGGGCAGTGGGCAGAGGGCCATCCTAGCACCCCCGGGGGTTCCTTGTACAGAGTGCTGGCTATTTGGGGATATTTTGGGGTTGGAGCCATGCTGAAGCTCCACCGGGAGCACCTCCTCAAGCCCAACTGTTTGGTGGAAGCTTGGCTTCACCTCCACGGTGCCAGGAGGGGTGGTGTACTGCCAGGCAGGGGGACCAGGCAGATTCGCTGCTACTGCTGGGCAGGTGCGCAAGAGGGCCGAGCCAGAGAGAGGGCCAGAGGGCTGAGAAGGCTTCATCCAGATCCTGGAGCCCAGGGCGGGGCCTCAGGTACCCATCAGTGCAAACCCCCCCAGCGCTGACAGGGTGGCGGGGAGGGGCCTTTGCCTCCAGTGAGCTCTTCTGCCTCCCTTTGTGCTCCAGTGACAAGTGTTGTAAAGACCCCAGGACATCCGGGATGCCTGGGAGGCATTTTAATGAGCTTTTCAGAGCCTCTGCTGCTAAGTTTTCTTGAGAAAACAGGAAGTTGGGTAGCTGGGAGGAAACCCCCCACTGGCGCCCCGGGAAGCCTCGTGCAGGGGAGCAGCCTGACCTCCTTCAGGCCCGCGAGGGAAGAACGTCCAGGGCCTCCCTGCCCCGTCCATCCTGTGTGTGCTCCGTCCTGGCCCAGCAGTTGCAGCCCACGGGCCCAGGGTCCCCCTGCCCTGCCAGGTGGCAGGATGCAGGCCGTTTGAGATCACCTGGAGGGTGCCACATAAAGCCAGCTGAAATGCTGGGAGGCAGAGCGGCACCCGCCCTCAAAGGGGGTCCGGCCAGTGCCCAGGCCAGAGAGGTGGCCACTCTGCCTCCCCAGGAAAGAAGACAGCCCGTGGGGGCCGGTGGGGGTGCTCTGGGGCTGCTGGTATCTATTCTGATTTCAGTAGGAGGGGTAGAGAGAGACCCCTGGGTAGAGAGGTGGGAGACCTGGGAGCCACTGCTGGGCCTGCAGGATGACAGGTGGCTTGCACCTGATATAAGCAAGAGAAGATGCAGAATATAATTTAAGGATGCGGTTGGGTTCCTAGGTTTTAGGCTTTGCCCCTAGCCAGTGGGTCTGAGCTCCGTGGGGTCTGATTGGTGCACCAAGCCCTCCAGACTGGGGAGGGACACAGAGGACAGGAACATGGGCAAAGGGACCAACCCACTGCTCATCTGGGGGCTCTGCCCGCAGTGCCCATATTGGCAGGACACACGCATTCAGCACAAGGCCAGCTGCTGAGGACAGAGGTAGGGCCCTCAATTTGGGACCACGTGGCTGCAGAGAGCGGCCACCCTAGGACCAGAGGACGCCCAGAGCTGGAGTGGGTGGGGTGGGGACCCAGCAGGGACCTGTGTATGTGGCTGTCGGCCAGGGTTGGCCACAGCATGGGCAGCAGGTGGGAACACAGGGATGAGACTGTGTATCGGCCCCTGATGGGCCTTTGTCAACACAGGGCCCGGGGAGCCCTCCAGCCGGTGGCCTCCACTGAGCTCAGCTCCAGAAAAATGTGTGCTGGGTGTGCCCCAGGGCGGGACCCTCGCTGGGTGGCTGGTAGCTGTTCAGGAGGGTCCATGAAGGAGCCTGAGGAGCCTGAAAAACCAGCGGTACGGGGCCGGTGCCAGGGGACAGGATTCCTGCATTGGACCAGCGTGCTCACTAGGGGAGGGGGTAGGAGGGCTGAGCTTATCATGCGGCAGTGAACACTAGTGCTGAGGCCTCAGGCCAAGTCCCTACCGAGGTTCTCAGGCTAAATCCCCGGTTACTGCACAGGAGCACCAGGTCAGGTGGGCCTCTAGCCACATTCCCACTGTGTGCTTGGAGCCCGCCAGCCACAGTGTCCCACTGAACTCCAGGAACTCAAGCCTGAGCAACAGCCAGGAACGGCTGAGCACCTCGTCCTGAACACCAGCCCCCCTATGCCCAGCCCGGTGCCGGGGGGAGGTGCCATCCTCGGGGCCGGGCAGGGTGGACAGCAGCACACACTGGACACTCCAGGGTGGTAGCTGGGGCGGGGGCGGCACAACATGGTGACTGGGCCGGCTCCGCGAGCTCCCTGTGACTGCTGGCTCACGGCCCCTCTGGACCTCAAGAGGTGCTGCCTGGTGATCAGCAGAGAGTGTCATTGTCAGGACTGACCTAGGTTTGGCCCTGGGGGGCCTGAACTCTCCAGCTGGTGGCTCAGAGCCTCCACTGCTCCTGGCCCGGGCAGTAGCTGGCTATATCCCTGGAGACCTCCCACTGCCAGGCCGACTTTCCATTTTCCTTCCCTGCCTCATGCTATTTTAGTGCCATTCCCAGAGGGAAAGCCCACTGGACACATAGAGCATTCCCAGAGTGAGCCTGGCTGCTCCCCAGACTCGTGCATTGGGGTCCAAGGCAGGAAGAGGGGGAAAAGGGAGAAGGGTGGGCCAGGTGCCTGGCCAGAGGTCCATGGCCACAGCTCACCCGAGTGCCCTGCACCTGACGCCACGTGGCCTGTGCCCCAGGCACCAGGGTCTGCTTTCTGGAGCATCTGCATGTGAGGACAGAGCATCACACGAGGGCCAGACCCTGGGGTGGAGGCCGGTGGCCCCCGGGCCCTCTGCAGCGATTTGTGGGTAAGGGCTAGGGGGTCTCACATGGTGGGCAGAACCATGATCCCTGAAACTGGCGACCTGGGCCTGGGATTGTCCATCAGGAACATCCGCTGAAAGGATATTCCCAGTGCCGTCCACCATGGGAAAATATTTTATCAAAGAAATTTCAGTTAAAAAAAAAAAGCACAAGCACGAACCCCTGACATGGCTAGGCATAATGTCTATTTTTACTGTCCCTCTGGTCTTCTGCTGTGGTGGGGAGCAGGCTGTGGCCCCCGTGTACAAGTGGGGGAGCGTCCTTGGAGTCAGTGATGCGGGCCCCGGAAGTGGGCACCCAGGAGGGGAGGCCTCTGTGGGACAGTGACTCTGCCTTGGGGTCTCAGGCAGCACTGGCTGCAGGATCCCCCAGAGGGAGGGGGTGTGGGGTCACAGAGAAGCCTGCAGTGAGGGGGGGGGCTGGTCCTTGGGCTGCAGGAGGCCACGGGGCTGGGCAAGGGCCCTGGGACAGAGGTGGACACCAGCCCAGGCTGACCTCTACAGGGGAGGGATGCCAGCAGGGGGCTCCCAGGGCCTGGGAGCGAGAGTGAGCGAGACTGGGGAGGTGAGCGAGACTCCCGGGGTAGCCACCCCCAGTACCCACGCCTAGAACCCAGGGCTGACCAGGGCACCAACTGCAGACCAGGGACCCATAGGAAGAGAGGCAGTGGCCGCTGACCCCGCCCCTCCCCAGCTTTTGTGCTCCCTGGGCCCCAGCCCTGTTCCCACACTCGACGCCCCCAGGGTCACGCAGGCACAAAGGCCACAGGAGGGGTGGCCGCCTCCCTGAGCTGGCAGAGACTCTGGCCTGCGGTCTGAGGCTGCAGGAGGAGGCCAGTGGGAGTAGCTGGCGGGTTGGGATGCTGTCCTGAGGCCTCAAGGTTTTGGCAGCAATGGAGGCCGGCGCCCCTAGACCCGGGACGCGAGCCAGGGCAATGGCTGACAGCAGGGTAGGCCACCCCCAGGTTCTCCGTGCAGCCTGTGGGGCTACCCCCTGCCCTTCTCCCTCCCAGAGAAGCCCGCCCTGGGTTTCAGCCAGAGCCCGGCTTCTGTTCCCAGCAGAGGTTCCCTGGGGCTTGAGGACAAGGACCCCACTAGCCTGGCAGCACCCCGGCCTCCAGTGCCCTTGACCTGACCCCAGCCACTTCAGGAGGGATCCTGGCACTCCCGGGCCAGGTGACAGTCACACCTGCATCCTGGACACTGATGCAGGGCTGCCCCGCCCAGCAGTCAGCTGGCACTGCCCGCTTCCCAGAGACCTTCAGCCTCCCAGGGCCCCATAAATGGACCTATGCATGTCCACAGCAGGCCTGCTGCCCCCGGCCCACTCTTCCCTGGGCTGAGAGGAGGTCTGAAGCCCCATCCTATGCCTGTGGCCTTGAGACCTGCCCAGGCTTCTCTGGGCCAATGCCTGGGGAGGTCAGCATGTGAGTCCCCAGTGCAGCTCATGTTGGGCACTGCCTCCCCTCGTGCCTGCAATGCCTCGGGATCCAGTGGTCAGTGATCATGGGCTTCTGATGGGCCTTTACGTCAGTGATCTGGGGTCCCCTCTGGACAGGGCTCTTCTGACTACCCCCTGAATGTTGATGGCAGAGTATTCACGTGTCCATTCTGGAGGGTTTGACACACTTAAAGTTGAAATTCAGAGGGTACGGAGGCACCCACAGTGGGATGAGCACCAACCCACAAGGCGCTTCCTGCTGCCCTGACGGCCGTGTGAGGGGACAGAGCACCAGTGCACATGCACAGTGATCCGTCCATGGTTGGGGCGTAGATGTCCACAGGTGTACGGACACTCAGCAAGCAGAGTGTTGGCGGCCTGGACAGTCACAACCATGGCCCCAAGTCAGGCAGTGTGCCCTGGGCCTGGGAAGCTGCTGCAGGCTAAGGACAGGCCACTGGGTTTGAGGGAAGGATAGCAGGCAGGGAGGTCCCCAAGCAAGCTCTGGCCCCCCAGGCAGGACCACCTGGGCCAGAGTGTCATCCATACTGGCCAGCTGACAGCCGGATGTGGAAGAGGCCAGGCCAGGCCACACTGGTCATGTGGGCTCTCGGTGTCATCGTCTGAGGTGGCTGTCCTTGACCCCTCGGACAGTAAGACAACGCCTGGCACTGTGGTGACACAAGGTCTGGGGGTATGGCCGTGTCTCTGGGGCCCGAGGCCCTTGTACCTCTGCTCCGTGCCTCCACTGGCTGCTGGCATGGTACCACTTCCCGAAGCCCGGGGCCGTGGAGCCATCCAGAGCCACCAGCTGGACATGGGGAAGGCCAGCTCTTAAACCTGCCACCCAGCAACCTGTACCGATGTGTGGGAAGCAGGGAGGACAGAGCCCCGATGATGGGCCTTCTTCGGCCCAGGGTTCTGGATATTGGCGGGGGGGCGGGGGGGGGGGTGGGCAGGGTTGTGCCTCTGGGGCTGGGGCACCAGAGCAGCACACGCCCTCGGATCAGGGACCCTGCGGCCGCCTCGGCCCCCCACGGCCAGGGCTGGGGTTAGTGGCAGGTTGAGACACACACCCTAATGTCAGCGCACCACAGCCCACAGCTAAATCATACGAAATTCAAATTTCAGCGTCCATAAATAGTGTTCTTGGCAGCAGCCCCGCCTTGTGTTCCTACACTGCCCACAGCTGCTTTCTCAGGGACCCGGTGGCCCTTGCAGGGGACTGACCGATGCCCAGGGGCCTGACGGGCATCTGACAGGGGGCGGGGGCAGTCGGAGCCCCAAAGCAGAAGTGGGGCCCAGGAGCCAGGGGGCAGTGGGCCCCTAGGTGGGTGGCCGTGGGGCCTGGGTGAGACAGCAGGTCTGACTTCTGCAGACACACTGTCCATGCGACCCTGGATATGGGAGGTGACACAGGCCCAACTGGCTGGCCTCAGGGTGTAAGGCAAGAGTTAGCCAGCCCCTTGGGGCTGTATGTAGAGGCAGCCATGGGTAGCCATGGACTGGGTCTGGGGAGGGTCCTTGGGACCCCCAGACAAAGCAGGGTCTGCAAGACGGGGATGGCTCTGTCCATGTCCCAATGCGGCAGGGACCAGCAGATGATCAGCTGGGGCTGGGGTATGTCTCCTTCCCTTGCTCTCCCACATTTCCTGAGGAGGGGCTGCAGCACCTGGAGTACTGTCAGGACAAGCAAATGCCCCAGGGGAGTGCCCCAGGGGCTCTGAGGGGAGCCAAGCGTTGAGCATAGAGATCAGAACGTGGGGCCCTGCCCTGGGCAGACGGGCATGACCCCCGACCCTCTGAAGCACCCCACAGAGGGAGACAGACCTTGAACCCCTCCCTGGAGGTGGGGCGGGGGTGGCAAATGGAGGGCTCTGAGAAGGGGGGGGAGGAGTCAGAGCGGGAGGCAGAGCCTCCCCCTCACACCTCCCATCTTGGAAAACCCATTTCAAGGCACAGGTGGGGGTGGGAAGGGCCACCTCTCCTGGCCTGACTCAGTGGCCCCTGGAGGAGGCAGGAGGAAGGGCAGGGGACCCCGGCCCTGCACTCTGCCCCCCCATCCCCCCCTTGCCAGAGCTCCCACCCCCTCCACTTGGTCTGCACCCCAGGGTGGCCGTCACTTCCTCCAGGAAGGCCTCCGGGCCCCCAGCCCCATCTCGGACTGTCATCACCCTTTGGAGGAGCACTTTGGGGCCTGGTGCCCCTGGCTGGGGACCCGGTGGGGCAGCCGGGGGCAACTACAGACCCAGGCCGCCTGAGGAGGCCGGAAAGCAGGGCTGCTGGGCTGGCGCGCCGGCCCCCCAGCCCCCAGCTTCCGTAGCTCCACACCCCGCCCCCCCGCGGCCCCAGGTGGGAGGCCCCCAGCCCCCTCCCGTTCTGGCGCGCGGGAAGGCGGTGCAGCCGTTGGCTTTTGAATCCGGGGCCGAGTCCTGAGTGGCCCTTTCAAAGCCGGCAGGCGGGGCCGTTCCCAGGCGCGCCCCGCCCCCGCCGCCCCTCCCCCCGCTTTCCCACGCGGCCCGGCCGCTGGCTGGTTCTCACGGCCCGCCGCCCCTCCCCCGTCTGGGAACGGCCGGGGTGCCCGGGCGGGGTGGGCGGCGCGCGGCGGGGTTCCCGCTGGGCCGGCCTGCAGGCTGCGGTCCCGGAGAGGGGCACCCCCCCTCCATGCTGCTCGACCGAGCCAGGCCAGGTGGTGGCCCGCACCTCAGGGGCAGACCAGGCCGCCACCGCCGCTGCTGCCACCGCAGTACTGACCCCTCACTGGGGTCTCCCTGGTCTCCGCCCTCACGCAGCCGGGAAGCCCAGGGCCCTAACGCCCTGACTTGTCAAATGCAGATCGAGACCCTACCCCAGTGTGAACGCGGAAAATAATGACTAGCCCTCACCTGGAGACTGTTTCCGCCTGTACCTGACATTCCCATGGAGGGCCCAGCTCTCCCGGGCCCTGACTTGGGGGGGGGGGAACTGTCCCCTGTCAGGGGGAGGAAGTCAGGCAGGACGACTTGGCCACCTGCCTACACCCCCCCACCCCCCCCACCCCGGTTGCTCTCATCAGGTGGCCTGCCTTCTGGCAGGTCAGGCCTGGCCTGCCCAAGGGAGCTGGGCCTCATCTACCAGCCCCAGATGGCCTGGGCTGGATTGTTGACCCTGCTGTCCCCCTGGGTCCAGGTCCCAAGCTGACCCTGGCTATTGGCTGGTGCACTTGGATGAGGAGCTTTCAGAAGCTAAGGTGCCCAAGGTAGAGGAGTGGACACCAAGTAGGAAGCCCACCTGCCTATCCTGTTTGTGACCACTTCCTGGGGCTCAGGCCTACAACCCCAGAGGGGCCTGGGGGAGGGGCTGTGACCCCCCCCCATATGCACCTGACCAAGGGCTGGTTGTCATGTGTGCTACGTCCTGGGCACTATGTCTGCCATCACAGAGACCAGCAGGCTGAGGGACGTCCAGGGAGGCCGTAGGGTGTTCAGCCCGGCCAGGGTTGGTGGGGCCCTCCATGCTGGTGGCCAGCCCTCCTTGCCTGCAGGCACAAGGACAGCTCTCTGGCTAGGGCCTCCACTCCCAGATCTGAGGCAGGTCCCCAGGAAGTCCAGGCAGCTCTCCGGTCCATGCAGCAGAAGGTGAACTGGGTTCGGGTGAACATGTGACATCCCATCCACTCACCTGGATACACCCCGTCACACAGGTCCTGTGTCCACACCTTAGAATACCCAGTCACATGCACTCCCGTTCACACCTCTGATACTGCTCACACACGGACACACGCTCAGCTCCTCTGATGCCTGGTGCTGAGGAGAAACACCAGCAGCGTACCAGCTCTCACACACGTGGGCGCATCCAGGCTTCATGGGGATGCAGACCCACTACGTGCCCCAGCACCTGGACCCCTGCCCCCTAGGGACCCCGTGCAATGCTGACTCTGCCAGGCCTATGCCCAGTCTGTGGAGATGTTGTCCTGGCCCCACGGAGGGGATGGGCAGCAGCCAGTTCAGGGAGGGGCTGGGCCCCTGGGAACTGCCCTTCCTGGACGTGGGGGCAGGGCAGACATTGGAGCTAGGCCCCTGCAGGGCTGCCGTCCCAGGTCACAGACATCACCGGTGGAGGTCACTGGTTAGAGGGCCAAGAGGCTGCTTCACAGTCAGAAGAGCATTATTGTTGGGTTTGTTGGCATTTTTTAAGATTTTATTTATTGGAGCATGCAAGAGCACACAGGAGCAGACTAGTATGCACAAGCAGGGTGGGGGTTAGGGGCAGAAGGAGAGGGAGACGCACATTCTCCCAACCCTAAGCAGGGAACCCCATGTGGGGCTCGATCCCAGGACCTAAGCCCAAGGCAACTGCTTAGCTGAGCCACCCAGGTGCCCGTTGTTGTTGGGTCTGGAAACCTTCCCACACAGGCCAGTACAGCACCCCCTGCCGCATGCCCCCCAGCAGGGTGGGGATGACTCCCCACAGATGCCCTGCGAACCTCAGCTGTCAGCCAGACCCACGGCAGCCACGAGCCTGCAGGGTCTTCCTTGGCAAAGCTGGCTGGTGTGCCGGTCAGGGAGAAGGCCGCAGCTCCGCAGCCGTGCTCTGCCCCGGAACCACATCTCCTTTGGGGGCAGATGGCTCAGGGCCTCACAAGGCATTTCCTGCAGGGTGTGGGAGCGCACGGTGTGGAGTACACCCAGGGGGCTTCAGGCCGAGGTGTCAGGCTAACACCCCGCGGCCAGGAGTCTTTCATCCCAGCTCTCCGGCCCTGCACCTGGCACCATTTGTTGGGGTGGCTCTGCGGGGGTGGGTCACGGTGCATGAGCCAGCCCAGGAAAGCCTGGGACACAAGTGTGGACAGTAAGGGGAGGTAGCTCTCGGCAGGGACCAAATGGGCAGAAAGCACTGCGGGAGCCATACCCCTGTGTCCTGCACCCCCTCCAGGGCCCCCCTCCCCTGATATGAGCCTTAGAGATGCTGGCCCCAGGAGAGGTGTGCCCTGGGAAGGTGCCGGAAATGGAAACTCTTCTCCTTGCCATGCTAGCTTTTCCCACCAGGTGGTGGGATGAGGGCAGGCTTAGTTTCTTCTTTTCTATGCTTTTCTCTCGTTCTCCCAATTTGCTCTAAAGGAGCAAGAAATGGCCTGTTACTCTAGAGCATGTCACAGCTTCTGAGCCGAAGCTCCCATCTGCCCTGCCTGTGGAGTCAGAAAATCCCAGAATGCAGCCTCCCGGGGTAGGGGCTCAGGGCCGGACACATTTGCCATCCAGCAGGAATGAAGTTGCTGTTGTCGGCCCGTTGTTCGGCCCCCAGGCTGAGTAGTAGCCCCAACAGCAGGGCACTCTCGTGGCCTGGGCCCAGTTCCCAGCTGGGAGGGGGGGCCCTCGCACCCCACTGTGCCAGGTGCCCACTGGGCAGGGAATTGGGGGCAAGTCTGCAGTGGGGGCAGGGAGCCACCCCACATCTTCTTGTTGCCCCGCACCCTTGGGAACACGGGGTCTCTGCCAGGCCCCATGCCTGGTGAGCCCCATGTGAGGCTCACATCCCACCCTCCTCTCACCCTCAGCCCCCGACTGGCTGAGGCTCAGGGCCCAGCGATGTTTATAGGCCACCATCAGTCCCCAGGGGACAACGTCCCACTCGTGGGCTCATCCTGGGAAGCCCCCAGGGAGCCAGAGGGTCCCAAGTAGGGATGGCGTGGCGGGTGTTGGCCCTGAACAGCTGCAGGAGCTGTGGAACCAGGCAGGCAGGTGGTCCCCTGACACGGGGACACCAGAAGCCTTCCCGGCCCCTCCTGCCCCCTCCCACCCAGCCAGGCTCTGGGGGTGGAGACCAGGCTGGACCCACGGGACTGGACCACCCAGCCCTTGTCTGGGCCTCCCCAGGACCCCCACTGCCATCTGCCTGGACCCCCTGGCATCCCGAGCTAGGGTTTGGCCATCCCACAGGGAAGAATGGGCATGACTTCCCCTGTGGGTCCATGTGAGGACCCTGGTGCGATGCCCTCAGAATGAGTGGGTGTCAGGAGGGGGCCTCTGCTGGACTGGCACGGGGCCCACGATACAGCCCAGGCTAGGCTGTGAGCCCCGAAGAGCAGCCCCTCAGCCTTGGTGAGTGTGGCCACTGCCTGCCCACAGCAAGTGGCAGAGGAGAGTTGCTAGGCCCGGGGATGGGGGGTGGGGGAGTGGTGGGGGACGACAGAGATGGAGGAGAGGCTTTCCTGCAGATGCGGAATGCAGGGCAAAGAAGGGGTGAACGCACAGAACCGGCTCTTCCAGCTGGAGGTGGGGGTAGGGCAGGGCTCCCAGGGCCCTACGGGGTGACAGCAAGGGCCCTGACAGTGGGCAGAAGCCGTGGGAAAACCTGCTCTGGTGGTTCCCGAGGGTGGGGCCAGGTCCTCGCGGATGGCACCGGCCGTTTGTCTGCTCGCAGTGACTCAGCATGAGCTGGCCACCCCGCCCAGGTGTGCACCCCAGGCCTAGGCCCGCGACAGGCTCCCACCCCACTGCCTGGGCTGTCTGTCTGTCTACACCTACTGGCTCTGACCCCTCAGGGAGCCTGGCCAGGGAGAACGTGGACCTTCGTGGGGGACAGCCCTGGCTGCCAGAGACTCTACTGCCCTCTTGCTCTCCATCCTTTCCCAACCAGGCCTGGAGTGACCACAGGTCAGACCTGCAGCCAGCACTCCGTCTGCACCCCTGCCCCAGGAGGGTCCCTGGATCCGTGTGCTGGGGGCCAGGCCCCGCAGTGCACCCCCTGCGCCACAGGCAGGCCCAGGGTCCCGTTGGCAGGGGCAGCTGAGGGGGGGATAGGAGGCCCCCCAGAGGCAGCAGGAAGGGTCTTGCCCAGGCTCCGCCCTCCCAGGCCCCACCTAGGCTGCCCGCCCACACCCTCGGAGGCGACCCCACCCACCCAGCACTCCCAGGCCCTGGCTCCTTGTGCTGGATGTGGAGCCACGAGGCCACAGGTAAAGTAAGCTCAGTGTCGAAAGGCCCGTGGGAAAAGGGCGTGTGGGGGCAGGGAGGGCACCGCCTCTGACATGGGCACCTGGGGCTCCAGGGACCCATGGCTGCCGCCTGCCCTCCCCAGAGGCCATGTCCTCCAGGAGGGGGCCAAGAGCCATCACGTGTGCAGGTCAGGGCCCCCCTCCCAGGACCTGGGAGCCCCCGGCCCAGCTCCAGCTCATTGTCCGGAAGGCCCTGACCAGAGTGCACGTCTCTGCAGCACCCCACGCCTACCTGCCTGGGAGCCAGGTCTCCAAGGCACCGGCTCCTTCCCCACCTCCCCCTGGGGGTCCTGGGGCCCCTCACCCTGGCAGGTGGCAGGCTGTGCCCAGGAGCCCGACTCCACCAGGGTTGTCGCCAGGTCAGCAGGGCTGCACGGAGCTCCCCACAGCATATCCCTGGCCAGGACCCCAAACAGGAGCAAAAGTGACTTCCGTCTCGATCGCTCACCAACATGGCCATTGAGAAACATGGACACTGAGATGGCCTGGGTCCCCCCAGACCAGCAGAGGGGCAGCTGAGGGGCTGCTTACCTGAGCCTTTGATGCTGGGCCCTGTGTCCCCCACCACAGCCCAGCCCAGGGCCTGGCTTTGCCCTCAAGACTCTGGGGTTGGGGAGATGATGGCAGAGTCCCGCAGGGTTTTGGGAGCCAGAAGAGGCTGCCCAGGGGCTGTGAGGATCCAGTCCAGTCAAGGAGGGCTCCCAGGAAGTGGTGTGCCCTGTCTTGCAGGGAGAGGAAGGGATGTGTCGTGTGTCTCTGGCCAGACCCAGCACTGTAAAGAGCATGAGGCCGCAAGTGGGCACGTGGAAGGGTTCCCACCTGGCCTCAGCATCCCTTCTGTCCTCAGGCCTGTAACTGTGACCAGTACCTGAAGGTCTCCAAGGACATGATGAGGCAGCTGGTGCGGCTCGGCAGCCCCCAGGAAGATGCCCACAGCACAGGTGTGTGCACCCCACGGGGTTGGCCATAGGCTCTGTGGGGTCTGGGGATGGGGCAGGGGCCCAACCCCTGGATGCTCCTAGGGCTAGAGCGCCAGCTGGCAGATGGGCGGAGCTCAGCACCTGCAGAGGCCACAGGCCCAGGGGCATGAGGCCCAGACACACAGCCCCTCAGGGTGCTGTCATCCACGTCTCCCCAGCAGGGCAGGCACACGTGCCATCGTTCCCATGCACACGCTGGGGCACACATGCACGTGCTTGCACACCTGTGGACTGAGGGCACCTGCTAAGCAATCTGAAGGCAGACGAGCCCTGGACAGACAGGAAGGAGGGCAAAACCCAGATGTCCCCCCAACTAGGGGCCCAGCCTCAGTTTCCATTCTTGTAAAGCTGGAAAGAAGAGGGTACAGAGCCCTCGGAGACTTTGCAGTTGTTGCCCAGGGCAGGGGTGTGCCCTGCCACTCCCAGGCTCAGGGGCAGGGTAGGATGCACAGGGACACTCCCTGGGGGCCAGCCTGAGGCCTGGGTGCCTCTCCAGGGTCTGGGGCCAGAGCAGGGGCCACCCACTCAGCAGGTAGGCTATCCCCATGACCTGTGTCCAACCCCCAGGGCTGTTGGCTCTTCACAGTGTGGCCTTGATGTGTTTGGGGCCCAGGAGGGGAGTAGAGCATGCGCAGTGCCCTCATGGACCATGTCCTCCGCAGGCTGTGCCCTCCGTGGGCACCCAGGGCTTCCGTCCCCTCAGGGCCTCTGGCACCCCACCCAGAGGCCCACACCTATGCTGGGGTGGTGGACAGGCATCCTGTAGGCCACCTGGTATCCTGGGGGCCTCAGGTAGAGGCTGAGGGAAGACTGGCCAGAGAGGGAGGCCAGGTGGAGGTTGTGGCCACGCTGGGCTCCCCAGAGGCAGTGGGGCTTGGGTGGGGTCTCATCCAGTCAGGCCCCGGCTGTGGTCTGCCTGGAGCTGCCTGTGCAGGAATGTTTGCTGAGCACAGTATGAAGGTCAGCAGAACCCGGAGGACACTGCCCTCACCCATGCCACTGCTCCTCTGCTGCGGCTGCCCTCAAGCCCTATGCCGCAGCCTGGCCACCTCCCTGAGTGCCAGCGGGCCCCCGGGGCCCCGGCTGCCACAGTGCGGGCTATTGGGAGCTGCACTCCTAGGCAGGGCAGTGGCTTATCTGCTCATCACCACAGAGGGATGCTCCCGCCCCCACCCGCTGTTCCCAGGCCCCCAAGTGCCCTAATCAGCCAATCTCACGCCCAGAACTTGTTTCCCAAGGACCTTTGAGCCCCAAGAACATTCCAAGGTGTGAGTTCCCATGGGAGGGGCCCAGGCTGGCACCATGGCTCCTCAGCCCCCTGCCCTTCGCCCTTTCTGCTAAGGGTGGTGGAGAAGCTGGGCACTTGGAGGTGCCCAGTGGGACCAGAGGCATCCAGGCCCTGTTCTGGGGACCGTCCCTGACATCCTGGATTGATTCACAGGTGACAAGGCTGACCCGAGTGAGGACTTACAGGATGCAGGTGAGGTCACATGGGGCTCCTGACACCCATACCCAGCCCAAGACGGTCTGTGTGCTCAGTGAGGGGTGGTGTGCAGCCCCAGTGGGGAGAGCCAGGGGTCTGTAAGATGAGTCAGAGGATGAAGTGGCACACACGCCCAAGGCTGAGAGCTCAAAGTGGCCCCAACACCTGCAGGCGATGCCCCCGACGAGGCCCCCAGAGGGGGCTACACCTCTCACCTGCCTTGCCGCTGGCTGGAGGCGGCCGACCTGCAAAGCCACGCGCCTGCCACCCTGGCCAACGGCACCCGACTGCAACTGGCGAGGGTCCCGGAGGGCGTGCTGTGGCGGCCCGACTTGCAGCACTTCTACTGCTGCTCGGGCTGCGGCAAGGTCTTCTGGGAGGGCTCCCACCTGGGCCGCGTCACCTCGCACTTCAGCGAAGTCCTGAACAGTGCCGCAGGCTCCCAGAGGCAGCCCAAGCCTCCTGGCCCAGCCAGCGGCCCCCCAGCACAGCGCCCCAACCCCGCTGGCCTGGTCCCCTGGCCGAGGCAGGACCACCCTGACCTACACGGACCCAGTGCCCACCCCAGAGTGCTCCAGATTGCCAGCAGGACCCCCGCACAGAGCACAGCTCGGGGGGACACCGTCTGCCCATAGTCAGGATGCTCACACCCTGAGGAAGGTGGGAAGGACATGCCTGGTAGAGGGCACTGCATAAAGGCCCAGGGGTGGGACCCAAGTGGCTCCCCGTCCCCAGGACTCTGCAGGCTGCAGGAGGTGGGGGACACACAGGCCCCCTGCGCCGGTGGCCCACTCCCTTTGCTATGATAGCAGACACACGCCCCACCCCACTAGCCCATTCTGCTGGCCTCCCCAGGCCTCCCCTGCCTTCCCTTCCCCCAAGCAGGTCCCAGCCAGCCCAGCTTCAGGACCCTCCAGCTCCCCCTCCAGTCCCAGGGATCCTGCTAGGCAGGCTCTTCAGGCCAGATGTGGGGGGGCTTCCTGGGGTTAAGCCCCAGCCCCACCTGGTGCCTGAGGCAGGGCAGCCCCCCTTGTGGAAGACATCCATGTGTACTGGAAGGCCGGGGCCTGGAGGAAAGGCAGCGCCTCTGAGTCTGCGACCCTGGCCCCCCGCTGGCCGGAGCTTGACCCCACAGGCCTCCCCCACTCAAGGCTGGGTGGCCTCCTCTCCTGCAAGAGGGCAGCATCCGAAGCCCCAAGGGGCCCCTGCACACAGGAGCCCCCTCCTCAGCTTCAGGAAGCAGCTGCTTTTCCACCCACCGGAGGGAAACTGAGGTGCTGGCACCCCAGGGTCCTGCAGGCCTCACTGCCAGGTGGGTGGGGAGAGGAGCCAGACTGCATCTTGCCCTCGCTGCCTCCTCCTGGCTCACCCCCCAGGAATGTGTGCTCCCCCCCTCCACATCCCTTTCCTGTCCTTCCTGCGTTGAGCGGAAACCAGCTCAGATTTGGCTGAGGAGCCCAGGCGGAAACCTCGGGGGCCACTGGGGCTGGGGGCAGGAGCAGGGCCGCCGTCTGTGCCCAGAGTGGGTGCACCTGTGGGCCCAGGTACCAGGTGGGCTCTGGCCATGCCCAGGGCCAGGGTCAGGCCACAGGGTGTGCATGCAAGGGCTCCTCCCGCAGGCCACACAGACATCCCAACATCTTCCCTGTCCTCTGCTTCCCCGGAAGTGCCCACTGGGCTCCGGGGCATGCCTGGGCTGGCTGTAGCTGGTGCCCCTGCTCAGATGGAGAGGCCAGGAGGCCCCGGGGACAGGGCCAGGCTAAGTGGGCATTGTGTCTGGGCCAAGTGTGCACGCTGGCCTTCTGGTCACTGCTGGGCTGTTGAGGTGAGTGGGTTGGCCAGGCCCTAGCAGGGTCGGGCACCCTCTGTGGTCGGGGTGCTGCTTCCTAGAGCCAGAGCAGCACCGAATCCTGTCCTAGGAGGCAGCCCAAGCTTGCTCCTCCCCAGGGGGTCAGGAGGAAACCCCCGGGGGTGCTGGCCCCCGCTGCCCACCCCCCTGCTTCCTGGAGACTCTGCCCTGAGGCCCTGGTGTCAAGGGCAGCTGGTCCTCAACAGAAAAAGGCCAGAGCAGGGGCAGCACGGGGAGACCAAGTGTCCTTCTTGCCCAGCACCCCTGCCCCGGGTAGCCCTCACAGCCTCGCCTGTACCATCCCACCTGCCTCCCCACCTTCCCAGCCCTCTGCCACCCAGCCTAGCTCTGCGGCCACCCTGGTCCTGACCATCCGGGGTCAGGCCAGCAGCCTCTTAAGGCCCCATCCCAGGCCAGGGGTCAGGCACCGTGCTGGCAGGGTGGGCTGGGGCCCTGGTGCCAGGCGCTGCCCCGAGCAGCCGGTGGGGCAGGCCAGAGCTGCGCAGGGATTGTCTGCCCCAGTTCCTGCCCTGGGCGTCCTTCCTCCGCTCTGGCCGAGGGCTGAGTGTTTGTTATTTGATCTCTATCCTCTCGGCCCTTCTACCAGGTGTCTGGGCTGCTGGGAAGAAACACTCTCCTCTTTCCCACGCTCCCCGACACATTTTAATGAATTAGCTGGAAGCCCCGCCCCCGCCCGTCCGCCCGCGCGCCCTCCCTCCCCCGCCTAGTGCTTAAGGGGGCCGCAGGCCCTGGCCCAGCTCCGGCCTCGGCCGCCCCTGCGGCCCTCCCCTCCGCCAGGCCCTGCCAACGAGCTGCCGGCACCCACTGCTCCGGCTCCTCCCCCAAGGCCCTGCGGGCGGCACCCCTGCACCACATCCTGGGAGCAGATGCAGAGGACCGGCCTGCCTATGGAGCCCGGGTTTAGGCGACCCCCACATACCCGGGGTCAGGGCTTTCTCCCCCAGAGCCAGGGAAGCGCCTGCCTGTTTGTGGAAGTGAAGACAGCACTGAGAAAAGCTGCAGATGCCCAAGGGGGTCGCTCGGAGCCCAGGCAGGGCCTGGCCAATGGCAGGCTTCTCCCCCTCCCTCCAGGGCATTTGGAACAAATGTTCTCCTTTCTCGGAACATCCCTTGGGCAAACATTTAGGAGGCAGTGCCCTGCAAGCCCTTCTTCCCCTCCTGTCCTAGGATGGGGCAGCCCCTAGGGAGTGGGCCAGAGCTGCTCAGAATGCAGTGACTGCCCTGCACGGAATCCCATCAGTCCCTAGGGACAGTGTGACCCTCACCTGAACTCCACAATGGCAGGCCCAGCTGCACCTGTCTGACTCTCACCCCAAGCCCTGCGCGTGTGAGCCTCAGGCCAGACTCATGGCCACTGTGGCCATGCCGCCCCGGCTGGAGACACCCAAACCACCGATTTAATGGCTTGCAGTGGCAGCCGCGCATTCCCACACGCAGCTCACAGGGCCCCTTTGTCTGCCCTCCCTGACGCTGGCGCGGGTATTCCTGGGACTTTGCTCCCAGGCTCTGCCTGGGCCCAAGAGGGTCTCTGAGATGCCCTTCTTCAGGTCAGGTGACCTGAGCCCACCTGGGCCAGGGCCTGGCTTTGAATGAGCCACCCTCGGGGGACCGCCTTGGGCATGGCCAGAGCTGGTGCACATTCCCAGCATGCTACCCCCATGCCCAACCCTGTTCCAGGGAGAAGCAGACAGCAGGGTGGCATGTGCTGCCTAGCATCCCAGCCCTGCACAGGGTCACGTGCTTACCACTCTGAGGGTCACTGTCCAGAGGTTTCTGTGGGCCCCGGTGGACAGGGCCTGGCCCTCTTCCCTGGTGCTGGGGTGGTCGGGGGCCCCAGCTTCAAGGTGTCCACAGTCCAGCGGCACCTGTTCCCAGGCCCTCTTACTGGACCCAGGGACACTTCCTGGTAAGAGGAGTGTCCTGATAGCAGCCTCCTCCCAGGTCACACCCACAGCTGGCCCTAGCGCAGGGCTCTGTGGGGCACTTCTGCGGGGGGAAGCCAGGCCTCGCAGAACTGCTGGACCACCAGCTGGACCACTGGCCTCAGGGAGACCAGCGAGTAGGCCCCAGGAGCTCTGGCTGCCAGGAGGGCCCTGGAGGGTCAGCTACGGTCATGTCTCAGCTTGGCAGACTAGAGGCAGCCAGTCCTGGGTTGGCCTTGCCCAGTTTTTCCTGTGGTTTGGCTGTGACTCTTCTAGGGCACAGAGCAAGATGGGGGTACCACTGCATGTGTGCAGACACTCATGCCCCCCCCCCAGACAAGACCAAGCAGGGTGGGCTCCCCAGATAAGGCCCGCAACTGCCTCCTGGGACTGGGAACTGGTCTCCTCCTGCTGCCCAAGGCCTGCTGCTCTGAGACTCATTCCTGCCCAATTTCCAGACACCACAGCCCAGCTATAAACTGTAAAACCCTAATGAGGAAATTTGGTGGCAGTATTAGAGCATCAATAAAATATGGGTTTACAGTTTGAAAATGAGTCATTTCTGTGTTTCCCTTCCAAGCAGCCCTTGGTGGCTTACCTGGGGCTGCTCATCCGGCCAGGCCTGGCCTACTCCTTCAGCTGGAGGTGGCCCAGCAGAGGGAAACAGGCCCTGAGGTCCCACTGACTGACCTGCCCCCTCTGGAGGAGTTTCTGAGCCGGGGTGGGATGTAGGGGGGCAGCCCCCCCACCAGCCTCCTCAGGTGGAGAACCTGCTCCTTCATCAGGGCAGGGCCTCAGGGTTTGTGGAGTCCAGGCGGGGTCACCCAGGCCACCAAAGAAGCCTCCCCCCCCCCCCCCCCCCCCCCCCCGTGCGGGAAGGACTGCATGGCTGAGGTCACAAGACCGAGCTGTTCATGGAGTTGGCCCCGCGCGTGGACCCGGGGTCCCGGGGCCCAGGCCTGGCCAGTCTCGTCGCCGCGCACCCGGAGAGCTGGGGACCCCAGCCCCCAGGATCTGAAATGTTCCCGAGCCCCCACCTGGGGAGGCCGCGCTCCGCCGGGATCGTGCCGGGGTCTGCGCGAGCTGGCAGCTTGGGGTTCCCCGGGTGGCCACAGGAAGAGTAGGCGGGACGACGGCGGAGATGCGGGGAGCCCGGGGCGCAAGGATCCGGGGAGCCCGGGGCGCAAGGATCCAGGACGCCCCCCCAGCCCAGCACCGCCACCTGGCCCCGAGCCGGCGACCAGCGCCCCCTGCGGCGAAGCGCGCGGCCGCCGGGGCACGCCCCGCCCAGCCCCGCCCCCACGTGGGCACCGCCCAATCGTAGGGCCGCCGGCGTGCGCGTCACGGGCGCCCTATTGTTATGCAAATATAAAGGGGGGTAAAAGGCGCCCCGGCGCGGCGGGCGGGCGAGTGCAGCTGCGCGTGGGGAGGCGCGTGGTGTCTGCGTGGGAGCCGCAGCGAGCAGGGACCCGGAACGCGCGGCGGCGCCGCCGGGCCCACCGGCCCCCGCGAGCGCAGTGCCCGCCCCGGTCGCCCGCCCGCCCGGGCGCGGCTGGATGCGGCGGGGGCCCGGCGGCGGCGGCCCCCGGCCCCCAGCGCCCGGAACGCCCAGGGGCGGCGTGCGGGGCCCGGGGGCTCCGCGCCCTCCATGCGCCCCGGCGCGCCCCGAGACAGCCAGGGGCCCGCGCCGCAGCCGCCGCCGCCCGCGCTGAGCCCCGGCACGGCCCGCGGCCCGCGTCCGGCGGCAGCATGAGCCAGGCTGAGCTGTCCACCTGCTCGGCGCCGCAGACGCAGCGCATCTTCCAGGAGGCCGTGCGCAAGGGCAACACGCAGGAGCTGCAGTCACTGCTGCAGAACATGACCAACTGCGAGTTCAACGTGAACTCGTTCGGGCCCGAGGGCCAGACGGCGCTGCACCAGTCGGTCATCGACGGCAACCTGGAGCTCGTGAAGCTGCTGGTCAAGTTCGGCGCGGACATCCGCCTGGCTAACCGCGACGGCTGGAGCGCGCTGCACATCGCCGCGTTTGGCGGCCACCAGGACATCGTGCTCTATCTCATCACCAAGGCCAAGTACGCGGGCGGCGGCCGGTGATGCCCGCCGGGACCGGACGTGGGCCTCGAGCGTGTCGCCTACTGTACCTTCCCGCCAACTACCTCGGTGCGCACCGCGGCCACCACGAGTCCGACGCGCGCGTCCGCGCCCACGGGGGGCCCCGGGGTCGCCTCTCCCGCGCGGCCGCCCGGACCTGGGCCGAGGGCTGCTCACGGCCGCCGCTGCCGCCGCCTGGCTGGGGGAAGGGGCGGTGCTCGGGCTGCAGCCCCTTTGAAATCTGAGTCTGGCCACCAGCGAGTTCGGAGTCCCGAGACACCGGATCCTCCGGTCCATGCGTTTCTCCGGAGGCGGAAGGCGGGCGGCGGGGCTCGGGAGTCGGGGCGCCCCGCCGCCCGCAGGACCCGCGGCCGAAGCCCGCCGCCCCGGCCCGGACGCGCGACCCTGGGGACGCTCCGCTCTTCTGCGGCTCCAAACTATTTATCCTGTGTGTGCACATTGTGGGTGCAGTTTGTGCGACTGATTTTTGTTGTTGTTTGGAAAATACTGTGCGTGGTCAATGTGGTTGTGGGGGGAAGATGCGTTTTTATTTTCCTAGTCCTAAAACTTAAAAAAACTTGAGTCTGTCATTTCTTGGTTGCACTGAAAACACCGCCCAGCCTGATGGTTTTCCCGTGCGAGGCCCCCTCCCCGCCCCCGCCACTCCTCCCTTCCCTCCCCCTCTTACACGCGGACATACTCCTCGGAGCGCGACTGGGGAGCCCCGGGCCTCCCTCTGCCCTCTCCCGTGGGAGGCCGTGCCCCGACCCTGCTGGCTTTGCAGAGGCTCCTCGGGGGCTGGGGTGGCGTGAGGCCTTTTCTAGCGACTTATATTCTAGGTAGTTGGTTGCACACTTTTTTAAAAAAAGTAAATGGATTTGCCACGATTAAATGTCATAACATTTATGACAGAATATAAAATATTAACATATTTTAAGCCAAGTTTTAGGTGTATTTGTTGAATCTTGGTTATAAACCCAATTTTAAAGGGCGTTGTATCCAGCGTTGTGAAGGCAACAGTGTACCCATATTTATATTTTTATAAAATACCTATAAGACTGTGAATCTCTTGTGCTAATTGCTGAGTGAGTTGAAGGACTGTGTTGTCTTCAGCCTCCCGGAGCCGCCCGGACCCGATTCGAATCCCGACGTGGGGGAGGGGCCGCGCGGGGACCTGGGCCGGGGCGGGGCTTCTGCGTCACTATTCCCGAAAGGCGCCCTTCCTGGTCTCCGAGGTTCCCATTTTCTATGCAACCCCACACCCCTTGTTGTTTTGATCCCGAGAAATAAAAGGGAGGCTGAATTATTCAAATTTAAATGAGGCTTCCCCTGGGTAGAGTGCTGCTGACCCTTCGTGCAGAAATGGGGAGCACTTGAGGACACAGGTGGGTGGAGGCCCTTTGTGCGCGGCTGGTCAGACCCGGGCAGTCATCTGGGGCCTTTTATAAACCCTTGTGTGAGAAGAATATATTGATAATGTCAGTGAAACAAGCAGACATTGAAACTGAGGCACAGATTACTCCAAAAGGAGTTTTTCTGTATATTTTTTTCTAGATGCAAATACCTTTTTAATTATGTTAATTAATGTTAAGACTTTCTAGGCTTATATGGAAGCTGTGTGTGGGTCCTGGTATGATCACTTCTAACTGGATAAAGTCTGCAGCACATTCCTGAGCGTACGATATAGACTTGTAGCCCAGCATGAAAAATTTATGAATAAATTTTTCATTGATTTTTTTTTTAATTAAAAAAAGTTTGTTGGTTTTTCTTGCTCTTGGCACCTGGGAAGAGGGTCAGGCTGCAACACGCTACCTGTGGGTGCCGTCTACACAATGCTTGGCTTGTCTTCACCCAAGCACCCAGCCTGGTAAACTGGCTCTGGGCACAACTCAAGTGCCAGCCCCAGTTGGCCACATACGGAATTTGTGAGGTGCCAGGGGAGAATGCTCTTCCAGCTGGGGGGCCGGGTGGGGGGACCTAGGCCACCCTGAGAGCGCCCACAACCAGCCCACAGGCTCTTTCCTCTGCTCCCTGGCAAAGCAGCTGCAGCTCTTCCCACCTTGAAGCCAGCCTGAGATGCCACAGGCCCCCCTCTGCCTACCACCCCCTTCCTTTGCTGTGGGTTTCTGCTGGGCCACCTGCCGCACAGAAGGGGTACTTTTTAAATCTGGGAAACCTCAAGAGTTGCTCTCTCCTGACGACTAAAAGGCCTGCTTCTTCTCTCTGTCCCCTGGTGGCATTTGGGAGCTGGGGAGGCCAGCATGCCTCTAGAGCCAGCCATTCCTGAAGACCACAGACCCCAAGAGAGACGGACACGTCCCTGCAGAGAGCTCAGAGCAGGTGTCCGTTTCTGGTATATAGAGGAAAGACTCTCCATGCACAAACCTGAGATGCCCCTGGGGCACTGGGGCCTCATGAGAGGGGGGTGCCCGGACAGCAGGTGGGTCCAGAGCAAGAGGATGCCTGCATTCAGCAAGGATAGCCTCCCCAGAGAAGGGGAGGCCGGCAAAGGTAACAGCTTTTTCTTGTAAGTCAGACCCTCTGCAGCAGCCAGAGGGTGTCAGCTTCCCGTTGGCAGGTCCTCAGGCTGCACTTTATCCTGCAGACACACTGCCCTTTCCACACGGGAAGCTTTCGGCCCCACGGTCCATGTTTCCACTTTGCATATCCTGCTCTGTTCTGCCCTTGAGGGTTTTCTGAGCTCCCTCTTCTGTTGCCAAAATCAGCATTTACTGTCCCTCAGCTGCGGGAGAGCCTGAGTGTTGGGGAGTAAGGAGCCGCTCTGACACCCACAGAGGTGAGTGGAATATTTGATGCAAATGAGCTCGCAGGGGAGGTGGTGTCCACTGGGCTGGGGAGCAGAGCTACCGAGGGTGCCAGCTGGGGGTGCCAAGCCTGGAAAGGGAAACTTGCCACAAGAACTTGGACTTTGCTTGGGGTTTCTGGAGAATGAAGTCAGGCCTGGGTGGTGTGGACAGTCCAGGGGCAGGCAGGACCACAGGTCCATTCCCACCCGGGGAACTGCTGCGCCCCACCGCCTCCTGCACAGGGAGGAGGTTGCGGTAACACTAGCAGGTAATGCTTACTCCTGGCACTGGCTGTGGGGAGGGGTCTGCTGAGAGTGGCTGGCCCTTCGATGTCCCGTCCCCACAGAGGAGAGGCCAGCCAGCCTGTGCGCCTGTGCGGCAGGCGCACGGGCTGCCACCACGGGGGCCCGTCTGCAGCTCCCTGAAGTCCTCTCTCTGAGACACACATTTGACTGAAAAAGGCTTTGTGCTGCTCACAGAGGAATAGTTTTCTCCACAGCTTGGACATAAAGGAGGCCAGGGCCGCTCAGCCCCACGGCTGTCGGGGAGGCCTTGTGGGCTCTGGCTGCCTTCTTCCTAGGTGCTGCTTGGTGCACAGCCAACCTGGCCCCCCAGCCTGGGCCCTGGCAGTGGGTGGCAGACTCTGGGGGTATCCAGTCCAAAGACACTTCCTGCCTTCTGGGGTCAAAGTGATGAACAAGGGAGCCAGCAGGGCAATGCAGGTTCTCTCTCCAGATCCTCAGGGTGCAGGAACAGACACTAACCTGCCAGTGGTGTCACCAGGGAGTCCCTCCCCAGGTGGGCTGTGCAGACCATGGGCATCCTCTCAAGCCTTCCCATGCAAGGAAGAAATCAGAGGTGACCTCTCTGGCCTCTAGGACATGCAGGTCTGTGTGTGGAGGCCAAGTGAGGGTCCTTGCCAGCGGCACCCAGGCCCCCCCACCCAGGCTGGAGGGGTCTGGAAGGCAGGGGCTGTGCCACAGGGAAGGAGAAAGGACACAGACAGAGTGGGCGAGGGCAGGGCCTGCTCCACACCCCTGGCTGGAGGTGCCGGGGGCTTTTGTCCACCCACGTCTCTCTGACCTGACCCCCAGCCAGACGCAGGAAGTGTTTACTGTTGGACTGGATGCCAGAGAGAGACCAGGAAATGCAGGAAAATGGTCAGCCAGAAAGTGATGTCTAGGGCCAGCAGCGTGGGAGCCAGGCCCAGCCCGCCAGAGGAGGGAGGGCCAAGGGCCAGGGAGGGGGAGGTCCGGAGCAGCAGAGGGAAGGGCTGCCCTCTGGCCTGTCCCCCAAGGGTCCTGCGGCTCAGCACAGGGTGGCACGGGGCGCCTGACACGGGGGAGCTGGGGAGGAGGCCCGGGCTGGACGGGGCCTCCAGCGCAGCCTCCTCCGCCGCCCTTCCCCACCTACCCCCCCACCGCACAGCCCCCCTCCAGAGCGACGCTCCCAGCCCTCCCCGCCGTCGGGCGCATTCTTCTGTTTGGCTGTACGTCGTGCCGTCCCTCCGCGCGCGTCTGTCGGTCTTTCTTCTCTTCTTCTCTCGCTCCCTCCAAAGCCGTGGCCCCCATTCATTCTCAAGGCCTCTGCCCTTTCCTCCTTGCCGGTCCCCGCTCGGCGAGCAGCTGCTATGCTAATGAGGGCGAAGGGAGGTGGGGGACCGGCGGGCGGGGGAGGCTGGGGGGCCCCGGGAGGTGGGGGGGCAGGGGCGCGCCTGGGGGCGGGCTAGAGGAGGCTGAGGCGGGGGAAACCAGCCTGGGGAGGCTGGGGGCTCGGCATGGGGGGTGGGCAGTGGGGGCCCTGGCCCAGGGAGGTGGATGGGCGCTCAGAAAGGCCGGGATAAGGTGGGGACCCGGGGGCTGCCCCGCCACCCTCGACTCCAAGCCCGTCCTGCGCACCCACTCGCCAGGCGCGGGGTGTCTGCGGGGTAGAGACCAGCTGTCATCTGTGTTCTGGGGTCACGGCCTGGGACAGGCCGTCGGTTCCGAGGTTCCCCGCCCCCGCCCCCGCCCGGCGCCCCGCAGACCCTGCTGCATGTGGGGGCTGCCATGCGCCCCCCAGGGGGTCTGAGCCCAGCCGGATGCTTGCTCACTGAGGGCGGTCCGGGGTTATCCCCCCAGAGGCGGCGCCTGAGTATCCTGGGCTTCGGTGGGACTGGGGCGGCGGCCCCCGAGGATCCTGACCAGCTGCACCCCCTGACCCACGTCCGAGAAACCACGAGGGTTGGGGTAGGGGCCCCCCCCCGCGAGCCTGGCTCTTGGCGCCTGCGACGCCCCTGCGCCTTCCCAACCTCGACCCCCGACTCGACCGAGACCCCACGCGCGGTAGGGGCTCTCCTCCCGCCCCGAGGCAGGCTCAGCCCCCCAGTGGGGGCGCCGGCCCAGAACCGCGCTGCGCGGGCTGTGCTGCCGCCCTGCGGCCGCGCCGGGCACTGCGCCCACGGGCCCGGGGCTCCCAGGGCGCGCGCGACACACGCACGACCTCCCCGCGGCTCCTCGCCGTTCGCACGCGCCCTCCCGGCCCGCTGGGGACACCCTGAAGCCGCCCCAGGCCTGAGCAAGAGGCGGGTACGTTGACTCCATAGCGACTCGTGGCTTCCGCGGTCCCCGGAGGACGCGGTCTGGGAAGTGCGTCTTCCACTGTCCCCATGAAATGATCCGCAGGGGTGTGCTGTTCTCCCACCTGGCCCAGTGGGGAAGAGAGGGCACTCCAGGGCCCTGGGGCCACAAAGAATGGATGACCAACAGGTCATAGGCTCTGTCGCACACCCGTGGACGTGGCTACCCCATGTCACACTTCGGGACCAGAGTCATGGCAGGGGCGGGGTGGGGCGCTCTAGATCCCCGTCGGGGACCGGAGCCTCAGCAGAGGGCTGGCGGGGGTGGAGGCCGGCCTTGGCCCCTTTCCGCGGGCCCCCACTCCACCACATCCCCGTGGAAGTGGTGCCGCGGGACAAGTGCGGGTAAGGAAAGTCTGTGTGCAAACTCCTGCCTGCTCGGAGCTGGAGGCTGGACAGCAGCCTTGAGGCCGGCTGGTCCCCCAAAGGATCAAACCCACTTCTGCAGGTCTGCGGGCCTCTGGGGGACCCCGGGCAAGAACCCCGGGCAACCAAGCTCAAGACGTCCCAGATACGTCCCAACCAGATAGAGCAAAATTTCTCAACGGAGAAGTCAGGCAGCCCGGGCATGGGACGCGCTGTGAGGGCCCCGCTCCCCGACACTGCGGGCCGTGCCGGCTCCTGACCACCGGGCTCCCTCCCACAGCGCTGCATTTCGCCAGCAGGTCCAGCCCCCGCAGCGGGCAGGAAGGAGCGGCGCTCGGATCCGCTCCCGCAGGCCGGTTTCTAGGAAGGGCCCCGACACCTGCCCGCACCCCATTGGCTAGGGCGGGGTCACAGGACCAACCTCGCGGCAGGGGCGGCTGGGAAATGTAGTCCATTTCCGCTGTGCCTGGTTGAGCCGGTCATGGAGGAAGCCAGGCTGACCCTTTGGAGTCTGTGCCAGCCCTGGTGACATGACATCACCCAGGCCATGTTGTCAGGTGACGTGGGCGACAAAGGCAAAAGAAAAGTTAAACTTCTTACTACTTACAGCCCACTGACAAATCCTTGAGCAGAGCAAGCGGTCTCAGAGCTCCGCCGCCTCTCAGTAGACCCTATTGAGCGCAACAGACAATCCCTAGCCCGACCCCCCGGGACCGTGAGTCTACTCAACATATAGAGGTTCCTTTGAAAACTTCTTTATCTCTACCCCCACCCCCAGGCTGGCAATAAAACCATTCTTTTTTTTTTTTTTAATATTTTATTTATTCATGGGAGACACACAGAGAGAGGCAGAGACACAGGCAGAGGGAGAAGCAGGCTCCATGCAGGGAGCTCTATTTGGGACCGATTCCAGGACCCCGGGATCACGCCCTGAGCTGAAGGCAGATGCTCAACAGCTGAACCACCCAGGCGTTCCTAATAAAACCACCTTTGTGTGCACCAAAGACATCTCAGGAATTCATCGATCCTTTGCTCGGAACCCCAGAATGTCCTACATCATCAGAGCGATTGTGCTTTCTGCTCTGTCTTGCTCTACCCGTCTGCAAATCCACCCAATCCTGTAGGTTTGGAAGTTTGTACTGAGGAACTTTCTAGGGATTAAAACTGTCCAACGATGGCCAAACAGGAAGAAAAGAGGGGCCTCCTGAGCCTGACCCAGCCTACTGCACAGGCCCAGGAGACAGGAAGGGCAGGCGCTGCGTGTACACCCGCAAGCCCCCGGAGCCCTGCCGAATAGGCCCACTGTGCCCTCGGGTCCTCTGTTCCACGGTGAACAGCACACTGCCACTGCTGAGCAAACAATACAGTGCTTATGGAGCCATCAGGAAATCCAAAGAGGCTCTGAAGCTGGGAAAGTGCTCCAGGAACCCTCTGCTTCCCACACCCCAGAGAGTGCAGAGGGTCTGCAGGTGGAACTGGCCCTTTGCCCCTCAGTCCTCTGTTCCTGGTTCTTGTCGCCTTAATCTTCCTCTCCCTTATCGTGGAGGAAAGTAATAAGTAACCCGGCACTTTGAATTCTCAAGGTCATGTTGTTAATAAAGTACTCCTCAAGGTTTTCTGTGATGTCCTTTTGTGGTGGCTTCTTTTTATTTTATTCAAAGCTAAAAGAAAATTGTTAGGTTTATCATTTATATTCCTAAAACTCAACTGTATTGTGGTATAATTTGCACTCAATAAAATGCAGCCATTTAGAGCCTGGTAGGTACTGATCGATGTTTCCTCCTGCATAACTCATGCCATTCACAATATAGGGAATATTTCC
The DNA here is from genome assembly GCF_018345385.1 of Vulpes lagopus. Taxonomy (NCBI): domain Eukaryota; kingdom Metazoa; phylum Chordata; class Mammalia; order Carnivora; family Canidae; genus Vulpes; species Vulpes lagopus. The sequence continues at coordinate 12,955,793 of NC_054835.1, read as the reverse complement.
ATCACCCCAAAAACCTTCTCCATGCCCCTCCCTGTCAACTCCCCCCAGCTCTACCCCAGATCACTGCTGATCTGATTTCTCTCACCAGGGATTATTTGTGTCTGTTCTAGAGTTATATATAAAAGGATTTGTGTGGGATGTACTTTCTTGGCGTTGCTTCTGACACTTGGTTTTTGAAATGCAGTGTGTTTCAGCAATTTCTGAGGGGCTCAGTCTTTTTTTTTTTTTTCCTCCAGAAAAATCTGGCTGGTACCACACAAACCAACAGGCTAGTTCTCAATGGTAATGTTTCGATGGTGGACAGAATTCTTGTCCTCAATAAAGGTGCTGGCATCACAGAGACACCTCAGAAAACGCTGGGGAGTATGGGCCGGCGAGTCCCCCAACGGATCAAATCCACCTCTGCAAGTCTGCAGGCCTACCCCGCACATTTCCCAAATGGGCCCAGCATGGCCAGTGTCACCCCCTCCTCCTGGATGCTAAGTCCCCAAGGATGGAAAATTCGACCCCAAGTGTCCACAGAGCCAGCCTCACCCAGGGGAACGTGGCAGTCTCACTGCATTGAGGGCTGTGCGCTTGAGGCCAAGGCCTCCCTTTCTCCAGAGATGAGCAGGGTAAGCTGTGTCCTGTCGCTTTGCAGCAGACACGTGAATTGCCAGTCATGCGATGTGGTCAGTATATAAAAATCAATTGTATCTCCATGTCCTATCCATTAACATAGAAAACAAAACTTTAAAAATACTATTACAGGGCAGCCCAGATGGCTCAGCGGTTTAGCACCACCTTCAGCCCAGGGCGTGATCCTGGAGACCTGGGATCAGGTCCCACATTGGGCTCCCTGCATGAGCCTGCTTCTCCCTCTGCCTGTGTCTCTGCCTCTCTCTCTGTGTCTCTCATGAATGAATAAATAAAATAATAAAAAAACAATTAGTTCAAAATGGCTCATAGACATAAATGCAAGAGCTAAAAACTCAAAATCATTTAGAATAAAGCATAGGGAAAAATCTTTAAGATCTGGGGTTAAGCAAGGGTTCTTAGGTACAACGGTGTGATCCATGAAAGAAAAAGAAATGGAACAATTTGACTTCATAAAAATTCAAAACATTGGCTGTTCAAGACATTTTTAGTTATGAAAATTGAGGGACAACCTATAGACTGGAAGAAATTATTTGGAACATAGATCTGATCAAAAACATACAGCTGGGGCAGCCCAGGTGGCTCAACGGTTTAGCGCTGCCTTCAGCCCAGGGCCTGATCCCGGAGATCCAGGATTGAGTCCCACATCTGGCTCCCTGCATGGAGCCTGCTTCTCCCTCTGCCTGTGTCTCTGCCTATCTCTCTCTCTCTCTCTCTGTCTCATGAATAAATAAAATCTTAAAAAAAAAAAAAACATACAGCTGGAATATGTAAAGAGCTCCATCCTAGGACTCTGAGATCACACCCTAAGCCAAAGGCAGATGCTCAACCGCTGAGCCACCCAGGCATCCCGACAGTCTTTTTTTATTACAGCCATCCTGGTGTGTGGTTTCGATTTGCATTTCTCTAATAACTAGTGGTGTTGAGCAATTGTTCCATGTGCTCATCAGACATTTACTTCATTTGCTTGGTTTCACTTATTGTTGAGTTGCGAGAGCTCTTTACATATTCCAGCTGTATGTTTTTGACTGTCAACAGCCAGCGTTGGCAAGGATGTGGAGAAGCGATCACTCCACACACTGCTGGTGTGTAAGTGTAAAACGGTACTGGCCACTTTGGAGAGCAGTTTGGTAGTTTAAATAAAAAAAAAAAACACAAAACTTTTTTCACATGATTCAATCATTCTACTCTTTGGTATTTGTTCAAGATAAAGGAAAACGTATGTCCACACAAAGAAATTTGGGGCAAATGTCCCTTGCACAATTTATTCATGATAGCCAATAAGTGCAAACAACCCCAATGTGCATGGGATGCTTCTGGCCCATGTAACGCAGAGAAAGGCGCCCACAAAGGCAAGCCCTACCCATTTGGGTGAACCTCAAAAGCAGTAAGTGAAAGAAGTCAGACACAAAAAGCTAAAAAGCCCACATACCTGCAACGCCAAATTTTAGAAAAGGTTAAACCTTGGGAGACAGAATTAGTGGTTACCTGAGGAAGGGGTGGAAACGGATTCACAGAAAAGCAGCAGGATGGATCATTCTGGGGTCGTGGAAAGATCCCACACCTGCATTGTGGCACAAGTCTCCAAAGTTACTAAAAATCATTAAATCATCCCCTTAAAAGGAGTGACTTTCGTGGTGTATAAATGATATGTCGATTGAGCTGTTTTTGCTTTTGTTTAAACAGGAAAGTTGCAACGTGAAGAACAAAGTAAAACAGACTGGTTGGAGCTGTGAAGTTGGGTGGTTCAAGTGGGAAGAGCAGAAGGTGGTGATTTGAGGAGTTGGCAGGTCAGGTCATTGCTGGGCTGGGCAGGGGGCACCAGGGAGTGGGGCCGCCCTGAGAGCATCCAGGTGCCTGGCCCATCCCACATCCCCACCAGTATGGGGGATGTAGCTTTGTGATAAAGCTTCAAATGCAGATTTTGCTTTATATACTTTCCCAGGTGTATGTTAGATTATACAACGCTAACCTTTTGTGACATCAACCAAATGCTTTATGGTTTTAAGGAATAAATCTCAGAAATGTGAGCAAGACCTGGCAGAACATGACACAGTCCAGTCAAATGCGTATGTGCGATCAAGCCTGGTGACTGCATGGCTGTGTGATGGAAGCACACTTCCCAAACTCACTGGCCTGTGGATCCGTGAAGGCCCAATTCAAATCCTGAAAGGTTTTCCAAAGAATCTGACAAAGTCAGGGGCGCCTGGTGGCTCAGTTCAGCGTCAGACCCTTGATCTCAGGGCTGTGATTCAAGCCCAGCTTTGGGCTCCACACTGGGCATGGAGCCTGCTTAAAAAAAAAAAAAAAATTTTTTTTGACAAAACCAAGTTCTAAGCGAAAAAAGCCCAAGAGCCAAGTAACTCTTCATGAAGGACGTCCTGCCAGCTGTCCTGACTTCTACAGACTAAGAAGCCGCAGTCATGGGGGCAGCGTGGTGCCCCAGCATGAGAACAGTCCCACAGGCACGTACAGAACCTAGTTTACAGCACAATGGGAATTACAGAGCCTCCAAAACAGAGGAAACTCATTCATAAATATATCAGTAAAATAAAATTTAAACATCAGTAAACATTAAATATAAAAATAATGTCCCATATGTGGGGTTGGATAAGAGGACAGTGTTGCCCTACTTGGTGAGACTGGCCTGAGGGTGCAGAGGGTGGACTGGCCCTCAGCTCGTCACAGCAAGTGGCTCAGGGTATAAGTGCCAACCCATTACAGACAGGACGCTGTGTGCTGTGGTGGGGGTTGCGGGGGCACCAGAAAACTAAAATAAAAATAAAGCAAGATATAAAAAGGCAGGACAACTAAAAGGCACAGAACAAAGTGACAAAGAGAAGGCTAAGTGAGCAGCATGCCCTGGGGGCCCGGGGGTCAGGGCCTAGGACCTCCGGGCTGGACACGGGCTCCCCTGGCGCCCATTCAGCCTTAGACTCCAGGGCTTCTTTCCCCAGCTACTCAGCATGTGGGGTCGGTGGATGCACTGGCCATCCCCCCCAGAGCCCCTTGGGGAACACAGTTCCCCAGTATCTGGGGCACCTCCCTGCCCTGCACCAAACCCCATCACCCCAGGGTTCACAGAGCTTCTCTGGGCTGCCGGGCGCCTCCTGCTTTTGCTACCTGGGCCCGACGACTGCCAGGGCAGGTGGGGTGGACAGCACGGGGAGGGGGGGGTCTGCGGACCATGGGGAGGGGTGGGGGGTGGAGACATGTCCCTCCCCCAGGGTGGGCCAGGCCTGCACCGGGAACACACCCCCGAGACCACCAGGTGGGAGCACGGAGGCCACCGCAGGGCTCATGGGCAGCGGGGGCCACTAGAGCTGGTGGGGGCCACGTGGACACAACCACCGCCCTCTGGGAGCCACATGCAAAGGGTGCCTATGGCGCCTGAAAACCTGCAGAGCTCTGCAGCTGAGTCTCAGGGGTCTGTACCTTGAGGCCTCCCCAGTTCAGCGTCCTGAAGCAAGCTGCTGACCAGGGCGGGGGGCCAAGAGGTCAGCGCCCCTATCTCTCTGGGAGAGTCCCCTCACCTTCCAAAGCATTCAAGGGAGTCCCCTGGATCGCCTTGCTGTGTGGAGACCCACCCAGCCTGTGGTCTTCCAGGAGTTCAGGGGGAACCCGGGGAACCCCCCATTCCCCCAGCTGGAGAAGCCCCGGGGCTTGTGGCCTGCAGGGCTGGCAAGTGTGCGAGGGCTGAACAGAGCATGCATGAGTGTGTCTGAGGGCTGCGGTGGGCACCCCACACAGCAGAGGTCAGAGCCAGCTGCAGGGGACTGCCCTTCTCTGAGGCCATCATGCATCCTTGTAGCCTGGACCCTGGATGGTGCACCTCCCCCACCACCTGCAGGGCGTGCTCAGGCACAGCGACTGGATTAGGGACCCTACACAGGCAGACTGGGGGCTCTGATGGGGGTGAACTGACCCTGCCCATTAGCTCCCCCAGGTCCCTGGGCAAACCACAGGTTGGGGAGGGGCCAGAGACAGATTTATTAGGGGCCTCAGGCCAATGCACAGGCCCCGTCCCTCCTTCTGCCACCACCAACCCAAACCTCGGATTGTGTCCACTCATAGCCACCGTGTCCAGTCGTGCCTACGCTACAAGAGGTTCACGCGGGCCACCACCTGCTTGCAGCCAGTGACAGAGAACTCCCGGCCGGCCACCCGGTAGTAGCTGAGCTGCGCCGCCAGGAGCTCAGCACGGGCCTGCTCGGGGAAGAAGCCCTCCCCGGCCATCTCATCCCGGAAGCAGCTGACCACGTCCTGCTTGTCCAGCAGCAGGAAGGGCACGATGGCCGCGGCCTGCCACAGCGGGTGCTCGCGGACCAGGAGCACCCTCAGACGCGCGCGCAGCTCCTCGTCGGTCTGCACAGCGGCCGCCAGAGCCGGCTCAAGGTGGGCATCAGGGCGCTGGGGCCCCTCGCTGGCTGCGTTCTGCAGCACGAAGCGCGTGATCTCTGCGCCGCCCACGCCGCTGAGGAGCACATAGATGGCGTTGTGGAAGGGGTGGGCGCGCTGCGGCTGCAGGAAGCCGTGCAACTCGTCCAGCAGCGCGGGGGTCATGAGCTCCGCCTCGTCCAGTACCACGAGCGGGGTCTTCTCCTCCACCTCGGCCCGCGCCACCACGTCGGCCACCAGCGCGGCCAGCTCCTCCCGGCAGGCTTGCACCGCCCGTGCCTCGGGGCAGTGGTGCCGTGCGTGGTACTGCAGCACAAGTGCGCCGTCCTCCAGCACCGAGCGGAAGTGGCGCGCCAGCAGGCGGCCCACGTGGCTCTTGCCCACGCCGCTGGGCCCGTGCAGCGCCAGGAGCAGCGGGCGGCTGTGCACGTGCGTGGCCAGGTAGTCCCGCAGCAGCGCCACTATGCGAGCCACGGCCTCAGGCTGACCGAACACGGCGCGCTGCAGCGCCTTCTCCAGCCCATCCAGGTCGTAGCGCTGCGCGTTGTCGTCCAGGTTCTCGATGGCGTTGAGCACCTGGAAGCCCACGATGGCCACAAGCAGCAGCAGGCAGCGCTGCGCGCGGCTGCGGCGCTCGGCGTGGGGCCGGCACTTGCGCGAGGTCTCGGGATAGAGCACCACGCGGCTGCGCCGACGCCTCTTGCGCGGCATCCGGGACGGCAGCTCGGCCGGGCCGTCAAAGGTGAAGAACTGTGGCCGGTCCGGGTCGGCGGGCGGCGCCCCTGAGCTGCAGCCGGGTCTGGGCGCCCCGGGCCCCAAGGCAGGCCCGGCGCCCGGCGGCAGGAGGCGCCGCTTGCGCAGGAGGCACACGCGGCGGCGCAGGCGGACCACGGCGCGCAGGGGCGCGATCACGCTCGAGCCGGGGATGCTGGGCCCCGGGGCCGCGGGCTCCAGACCGGGCTGGCCGCCGTCCATGGCGCAGGGGCGGCGTTCTGCATGCAGGTCGCCCTCCCTGCAACGGAAAGGCAGGAGGATCTCCAAACTTCCGCCCCCCCAAGTTGCTCCCCCCCCCCAGGCCCCCAGAGCGCGGGGGAGGGGGTCCCGGGCTCCCCTCGACCGGCGGACCAGGAAGCGGCACCCCTCGGGGCCCTAAAGCAAATCTCTCGGGTCCTCCCATAAACAGCCGCCGGGCTTGAGGAAGTGGCGGAGGGGGAGGGCGCAGCTTATCGGGAAGCCACCCGGCTTCCTGGAGACCAAGTCGGTGCCAACTAGGCGCCAATTAGGGGTGAAGAAGGGTCAAGGCCCGACCTTGCTGCCCGACCCTGGCCCCAGCTCCCACTGCCCGGCTCCGGAGGCCCTCCGGACTCCCCCCGAGCGCCAACAGGGGCAGCAGAGGGCCCGAGCACCCCTAGATTCCAGAGACCTCCCCTGCACACTAAGAACACTTGCCGGGGGACTAGCCCGAATTTCTGCTGTCTGGACAGACGCAGGCCTCGCACCCCCAAGATCCTCCCAACATCCTTCCAGTGGCCACATACAGTAGCAAGCAGGGAGCCCCCAGAGACCAGCGGGGTGGGGTGGAAAAGTGCACAAAAAGAGCCAGAGGAGGAGACCGAGCTGAAGAGATGCAGGACACACGGACACACACACACACACACACACACACACACACACACGCCCCCAGCCTGCCCCATACCTGCAGCTGTGTCAGGTTAAGCTCTGGCTGGCCCCTGGCCCACCAAGGGCAGCCCCCTCCCCAGGCCAGAGGCTGGGGCTGCAATTCAGGACACAGAAAATGCCGGCTTCCTGGGGACGGTCACGGTGGGGTCAGGGCCCAGCTGGGCCAGCTCAGGCGGGGACGGGGAGGAGAGTGAGTAGCACCTGTGGGTCCCTGGGGCCCGGGAGGAGGGGAGGAAGCTCTGGGGAGGTTTCCGCTTCCATGCAAAGGAAGTGAGTCAGGGGTGTGGCAAGCAGGCGGGACTTAGGCTGGACGGAGGCGCCAGAGGGGGAGGTCTGGCTGCTTCGCAGGTCCCCAGGCCTGGGGTCACCTACCCTCCTCAACCCTGCAGCCCTCTTGGCCCCATCCTTGCCCTCTGGTAAGGCTAGGGGGCACCCCCCCAACCCCGGGATGCCACAGCCGCTGCATCTCAGCCTGTTCCCCACGGAACCCCTACCTACCCCGGGACCTCTCCTGCATCTGACCTCCCACAGGGAGGGGTGCAGGGAAAGAGCACATGGGGCATGCAGGGGGCCATCTGCGCAGCTCCGTGATCCCTGTTCCCCTCCCCCACCCTCTTATTCCCCTCCCCTGACCCCAACCTTGGGGGCTCCCGGAGTAGAGCGCCTTTCCTTCTCCTCATCCTCCTCTTCCATTCTCTCCTTGTCTCCTTCCCTCTTCCCCTGTCCCTCAACCTAGAGCCCTCCCACCCCAAGGACAGGACCGAACAACGGCATAAATTCTAGAGCTGGGGTTAACCACCCCCCACGCATAGCTCAGCATTCTGGTCAGGGAGCAAATTTAGAGAACTTAGGCCAAGATGTGGCAGGTGGGGACTCATGTGTCCCTGCCCCCAGCCCTATTCCCATCTCTGCACAGACGGCCCGAGTGACCCTCTGCTCTTCCCATTCTGACCAACCAAAGTCCCAGGCTCCGGCCCAGGCCAGTCTGCGGCCCTAAGAGGGCTCACCAATCAGTACTGCGCCCAAACTAGTCTGGCCCTGTGTCCCTCTGGCAGAGGCAGTCCAGTCCCTTGGCTGTCCTATGGTCCTCCCAACCTCATGCTCTGAGCCTCCCTGTGCCTCTTCAGCCCTCCCCCCTTTGCCCACACAGGCCCCCCCACCCAGTACTGCCTCTGTAGCTTCCTCCACTTCTCTGACCAGCAGGCGTGACCTCCACCTGGGGAATGTTGGTCACGGGCTTGGGAGTCCTCATTCCATCCAGTATGGGACTCACAGTCCTGGTGATGCATCGGAGTTGCTGTCCTTGCAATGCCCTCCGGCAGGGTCATTGCACTGAGAAAGCCCCACTTATTTGCATGCTCTCCAGCTGTGGGGCCTGACTCCCCAGGACCTTCCTCTGCACAGGGGCAGGGGCTTGGGGCCTTGGGCACCACCCCACAACATGGGCCGGCTGTGCTCTCAGCCTTCCTGGGACTGGGGGGGGAGGGAGAAGGGGGCCACATTGTCCAGATCCTGCCCATGCCCTGAGATCCCAGCTTGGAGGCATGGGGGGCAGGGATGAGGTCCTGCCTGGCTCTCTGCTTCCTGGGGAAAATGAAAGCAGCTTGAAGGGGGCCACCCCCCAGCACCTGCACCACAGATGTCTCCTCCCTAAGAATGTCCCCGCTTCCAGGGGCAGGGCCAAGCATCCAGACTGTGGCCCACAAGGGCAAAAATGCCTTTAAGAAGGCACCTGCTCACCTGCGCTCCATCCAACCCGCAGGGGTGCCCATCAACAGCTCATCCACTGGATTTACCCAAACACTTTTTATTTACATAAGTGAAAGTCTCACTGTGTGCAACGGCTGTCCCCCACGTGGGCAAGACGGTGCAGCTGAGCAACAGGGAGCACACCACTCCAAGGGTAAACTGAAGCAGCCAGTGGGTCGCCTGTGCTTTCCTTAGCCAAGCCCACTACACAGGGCGCTGCTGGCCAGGGGAGAAACAATTCCCTGCCTGAAGGGCCATGGGTCAACCAGACTGTCCACTGTGAAACGAAAGCTCCTCAGAAGCAGCTGGGTTCAATCTGCAGATGACTGGACCCAGCAAACCACATGACTCTGCCAATCCAGGCCAATAGGGCTGGGCTGCCCCTTCCCCTTTGCCTCAGGCCTCGGCACCCTGCCCACTCCCCATGGTGGCTTTTTCCTAATTCCAACTACTGCCAACCTGTCTCCCCTACAAAAATGGAAACTCCTCACTCCTCTGGCAGGAGTGAGCCAGAGGTTTCCACAGCCTGGGAGTGTGTCCAAGGGGCCAGGCTGGGCACAACAGGACCAGTGCTGTCCTCCAAAGATGCACACAGGAGCCCATGAGGAGCAAGAACCGGCCCCAAGATCAAGGTCAGGGTGGGCTGAGGCCCAGGAGAAGGGTGCCCCCCATGCAGGATGTCCGAGGGCGGGGGGTGCCCAGCCTGGCCCCGGGGGCAGCCAATCTGCCACCAGGAGAGGTGGGGTCCTGACACTCCCAGCTCTAGGGGAGCTCCTTCAGGCCAAGGCCACAGAACCACCAGGAGGCCTGTCGAGTTCTGAGCAGCCTGGTGAAGCCTCAGAGCCCAGCCGGTGTGGACACGGTGGGGAGGGGCAGCTCCAGCGCTGGAGTCTCTGCAGCCTGGGCTGGGCTGGGCTTCCGGTGCTCCAGCTGCTCCAGCTTCTCGCCGAGCTGGGAGTAAAGTTCCTTCACTGCCTCTCCACTCTGGGGGGAAAGTGTGTGGCTTTGGGGCAGGCCCAGGGCTGCTCGGAGCAGACCCCATGGTCACTTGGGTCAGGTCCATACAGGGGCTGTGCCAACGAGGAAGATGAGGCCACCACAGGCAGTGTGGCCCCCAGGGTATGGGCTGAGGGTTGGGGCACTCACCTGGCCAGTGGGCTCCAGTGCCTTCCGCAGGGCTTCCAGCTTCGATGGGGCCACCCGGTGGTGCAGGTGGATGAGGAGCCGCAGCACATGTCGCTGTACATTCTCCTTCCTGGAAGAGGCCACGGCAACACTGCAGGGGACCCAGAGCTGCCCTCCCTACCCAGGTGTCCACACGCCTCCCCGACTTGGCCCCAGCAGCACAGATATAGGCAGAAGGTGGGCACCTGGGGGAGGCTGTGAGGAGGAAGCCATCAAAGAGGCTCCTACAGAAGTCTTCCAGGGCAAACTCGTCAGCCAGCAGCGCCAGATTGCCCATGAGCAGGTGCAGGAAGATGTCACCAAACGCCAGGTCACCAAAGGTCTCCACTGCAAACACAGCAGGGGTCGGTCAGCTTCCCTAGGCCTGCCACCCTGACCCTTGCACAGGTGGACAGTGGAGAGGCTGCAAAGCGGCAAGGTCACCTGAGGATGGGGTGCCCGGTTTTCCTGCAAGCTGGAATTGGGGCAGGGCAGGGGGGCAGCCAGATCTAGGCAGTGAAGCAGGGCTATGGTGCGAGGACGGGGCTGGAGACGGCAGAAGAGCCTGTCACCGTGACCAACGGCCAAGGGACTCTGGATGAAGTAGACTCCAGGAGAGAAAAACTCTAAACAGACCAGAAACTAGAAAAGAAACCCAGGCAAGTGCCACATACCACCCATTGAGTCCTACCAGACTGCTATCTGCACAGTTCTGGAAAATATATTTTAGTTTATGTGCTGCCGAAGCAAGCACTGGTTCTGGAAAATAGACCACAAAAGAAAATGATTTCATGTTTTGAAGCCACAGACTCCAAAATGTAAAAAAAAACAGCAAAAGCATGGGGCGCCTGGGTGGCTCAGTGGTTGAGTGTCTGCCTTTGGCCCAGGGCATGATCCCAGGGTCCTGCAAGTGAGTCCTACATCGGGCATGGAGCCTGTTTCTCCCTCTGTCTGTGTCTCTGCCTCTCTCTCTGTGTGTCTCTCATGTATAAATAAATAACATCTTCAAAAAAAGAAACAGCAAAAGTGACTACCAAGGAACCTCAATGATGAGCAGAGACAGGAACACCTTTGCATGCAGCCAATAGGGCCAGAGACCCAGCTGGACGGCAACAGGCCACACGGGGACACATATATGGACACAAGTGCTGTAGCAGAGGCTTTGAGAAATGCTGCCAGGGGACTCTGTGACCATGGACCCAGCGGATGTCAGCAGAACCCAGAATGTAAGGAGACCGGGGCACCACTGGACACAGCTGGAGCGCACTCCTGCCACACATCTGACTGGAGAGGACACTCTGCCAGGGGCAGTCACTACAACAGGGGACGCCACCAGCAAAGTCCCAAATGGAAAACACGTGTCCTGGTTCCCACAAGTCCCACAGAACCCTACAGACAATGAGAAACCTGAAAGCCTGCCACCCTTTGGAGGTGGAAACAGGGAAGTGGGAAGGGACACACTTCTTGTTTGAATCCTGACGGGAACAAACCATCCATATAAGAATATCACAGACAATTAGGGAATCGTGGCCACTGCCAGGACCTGGCCCCAGATGTGACTACATGCTGCAGCTGTGCTACACATTGTCTTGTAGAGACACCTGCTGAATCCCTCACAGCTGCTGTGCTGGCAGCATGGATTTAGGTCTAGACCATCACCCAGGGCCCCCACATAGGGAGCTAGTAAGCACAGGACTTCACCATGCTCTTGTGATTTCATCAAAAATCCCCATAATAAAAAGCTAAAAAATAAACAGAAAGCAATTTTTAAAATCTGCATCTTCCTAGCACCCACTGATGACATCAAAGAATAAGTGTACTCTTGCTAAGCTTATGCCCACTGGTGGCAAGGACATGCTGATGCTCCCAATGCATGCAGGACACCGCTGCGTCTAGTCAATACCATCAGACAAGAGAAAGAAACTACTGAAATGAACAAAAATGACAAATGCAAGCTATTTGTAACTGCACTCTTGGAAATCTCCAGAAACACAAAAAAGCTCCAGCATCCGTGACCAAGAGGAGGACGACCCTGGGACAGGTCCACGTCCTGATCCAGGGGCTGGCGAGCATGCTACCTCGCAAGGTTAAGAAGCCCCCAGATGGGAGATGATCCTGAGTGACCCAGGTCAGCCCTGTGTCCCCTAAGAAGGAGGTAGGGGGCGGTGTTGGTGAGATGCAGGGGTGACAGCAACTGAGCCAGGGCTGGGCAGCCCCCGGGAGCTGGACACAGGGAGACAGATTCTCCCTGCAGCCCCCAGCAGCTGGGCCTGCCCACACCTCAGCCGTGGCCCCAGGACACTTGCTTCATCCTTCTGGTCTCCAGAGCGGAAGAAAAATCAGTTCGTGCTATTCACTTAGACGGAGGCTGGGAAGTAAGTTAAGAGCCACAAACAGCTTCCTCCCCAAACAGAACACTGGGAGCACGACACGTGCACCATCCTCAGGCCTATCAGTGACCCAGAAACACACTTAATAAGGGCCCCCATGTCCCTCTGAAGCGACCTCAACACCACAGACGAACTCGGGCCAGAGGCCCCAACACCCTGCTCCCTGGCTGGGCCTGCAGCTTCCACCTGAAGGGGTCCATTCAGGCCCCTCCCTCGTCTTCCTGCCCGAAGCATGCCGCCCCCACCTCAGGTAGCCACAGACTCAGGCTCCGCACTGGAGGGGCACCACCTCCCTTGGCAGGGAGAATAAAAGGCAGCTGTGGCACCACAGCGGAAACGATCCTTCCACAGCGGAAACGATCCTTCCACAGATGGTGACCGTGGATCTGTGATGGGGTGACAGGAGGTCTGATCTACCAAGCTGGGCTCCACTCGCTCTTGCACCCAAACAAGTTCCAGAAGACTGAGACCCACACGCGAGGCCAGCCTACCCCTAGGAGGTGGGATGAGGCTGGGGTGTCGGGGCACCATGTGGGCAGCTGCCTGCACACTCACCGAGCCCTGGCAGCAGGCGGAGGAGCGCATTTTTGTTCCTCTGCTTGGTGATATGCAGCACGTAGTACAGCCCCACCTCACAGGCCATGCGCTGCTCCTGCAGAAATCTGGGCCAGCATGGATGGGCCACCCTGAGCTGCATGCTCTATGAAGCCAGGAGGGGCTCCAGAGGGCAGCAGGGCACCCCCACCCTTGCTCCTGGAGCCCATACTTAGTGAAACTCTCTGGAAGCGTGTTGGGGTACGTGACTGGGGCCTTCTCCTCAGCTGGGAGCTTCTGATCCACGTTGAAGGTGTGGTCGTCCACCACAAAGGACATGAGCATGGGCAGGAACCTGGTGATGAGCTCCACCTCCTAAGCCAAGAGAAAACCCACAAGTGGTCCTGCAGCGTACCCCACCCCTCGCCCGCCCACCTCACATCTGTCTTTCCTGGACATCAGCCTAAAGGCCTGTCCCTCCTTCCCATCTCCCAACACCCCACCTTGCTGATCTTCCTTGGCCCCACAGACCCTCTCAAGAAAGCTGCAGAAACAGTCCCACCCGAGTCCTGTTACCATCTTGGGCTCCTTGAAGACCTGGCTGTCGATCATGTCCCACGCCCCCTGGCCCAGGGCCAGCAACCTGAGCAGCAGGAGGAGGTCAGGGCTGTCCTATGGAAAGGCCAGGGCCTCAGCACGTGCTCACCTGGGCCTCCCTCCCCCACCAAAATCACTTGTAGCCCAGCAGGGTCCTTGTGCTGCAGCCAGAAGCATCAGCTTTGCTCCCAGGCTCCACATGCCCACCATCCACCAGGAGCACATCCACTCACTGGGGTAGCACAGACCTGGCCACCGGCTGCCCACACTCACACATCCACGCAGGGCGCTTACCCTGGGCAGTGTCTCCTGGCCGACCAGCTCCTGCAGGTGCCTGACGGTACTCAGCGACAGGGTGTTGATGGCAAAGGGGTCACACAGGATCATGGACAGATCCCTGTGAGGATGAGCATGTTGCACTAACCTGGCACAGCCACAGGCTGGGGAGAATGGCCCCTCCACACACAGCAGGCCTGCCCACCCACTCTGGATATCTTCCAAAAACAACTTTGCTGTTCATAACTTATCTTTAACTTACTCAAAACAGTGAAAAGCCAAAAAGGTTTTTTAAAAAATTAAGCTCTCAGGGCTCCTGGGTAGCTGTCAGTTGGGCATCTGCCTTCAGCTCAGATCATGATCCAGGGTCCTGGAATCGAGTCCCATGTCAGACTCCCTACTCAGCGAGGAGTCTGCTTCTCCCTTTCCCTCTGCCCCTCCTACTTGTGCTCTCTCAAATGAGTAAGTTTTAAAATGTTTTTAAATAAAGAAAAATAAAAATTACAAATAAATTAAGCTCCTGTTTTGGTTCTGAAAACCCGACCCTGATTCTGTAAGCTCATCCAGGATCCCACAGAGATAGTCACAGAGAGAAGGCAATGCTGGGAGCTAGATCCCACCAGCACCATGGCCCCTGGGACAGGCCCCAATTACTGCACACAGCAGAGCCCCAGCCCAGGCCCCAGATCACCCCAAACTCTGACAGCCTCAGCCCCAGCAGCCAGGTCTCTCTGCCGTGCGCACAAGTGCCAGGCAGTTCTAAAGCATATTAAACTATGGACACGGCCTGCTTGTCCAGACAGCTGTGGACAGAACCCTGGGGGCTCCTGCAAAATGCAAGTGCTTACCCCAGGACCTGCTCCTGCCCCTTCTTCACTCCATCCAGAAATCCCTGCAGCTCCCGGGCCCTCTTGCTATCCACAAACCGCTCACGAATGCAGGCGTCCAGGCACCAGGTAAACTGCGGAGAGGAAGCACAGTCATGACGTAACCAGAGGCCATGGCCTCTAGGCGGCACTTGTAGTCACTGCTCAGGCAAGACCCGTGCCCAAGCCTCATATGAGCAACAGGACCCAATGCCTCGCATGGTCACATGCCCAACGGGCCAGGTGGTCCACGGAGATGTTTGTGCCTCTCTGGGGACCTGTCATCGGGGCAGGGACCAGTCTCACCCTGACACCACAGATGTCACAGGCCGCACTACACCCACGCAGGGGACAAGGGCGGTGCGGAATGCACCATCCCTGGAGCACAGCACCCAAGGACTCTGGAGCAGGGGAAGAAATAGGGCAGGCAAGTAAGGGAGGTACAGGTGGCTCTGACTCAGGAGCCCCACCCTGAGCCTGGTGGGCAGAGGTGGGGCAGGGGCAGGGGCTGGGTGCGGGGGAGGGGGGTACATGAGGCTGCCACCTTGTGGCAGGGGTCCACAGAGCAGATGTCGCCAACGTCCAGCTCGTGCAGGGACATGAGTAGCTCAGCCCGCAGGGTACAGTAGTGCACATTCCGTGTCCGCAGGAAGAGGGTCCGCAGGAACTGCAGCACCATGTCGTACAGCTTCACGTTCTTCCCCACCATTTGTGTCAGCTTCTGAACCACCTGGGGGGTAGGACCCCACGCCACAGTGTCACCAACAGCCCCAGGGGCAGCACTGCCCTATCCCCACACTCAGCCCTTCTACTTGTTTGGCATTAAGAGCATCCTCTCTCACAAGACGCCTTCTCTGTGTCAGGTGGTGGCATTTCTGGTTCTGAAGGAAAGCAAGCCCACATCAGATCCCCCAGCTTCTTTCAAAGGCCCCGGGCCTGGGACCCTGACTCCTCAGAGCCGCCCAGGAGGTCTGCCACCTGCCTGACCCGTGGATACTCAGGTGGAACAAGGATACTCAGGCCCACATGACGGACACCGGCTACACAATTCAAGACCTCACTACTATCTAAAGCCCAGCCTGGGCCACCTCACTCCCTGGATTTTCCCAAAGCTTGAAGCCCTGTGGCAACCTCACACCCTGCCCTCATTCCTCGGCAGGGACCACCCACCTCTGCAACCCACACCCCACGCAGAAAGTTCCTGCCGCAGCGCCACAGCCAGCATGAGGGAATGCTGCTCACTGCACGTTGGCTGTGCACAAGAGCGGGACCTCTTGCTCTAATGGTGCAAAGAATGCACAGGACAACCTAGGGCAGTGGACCCCATAGCACCCCAACAGCACCAGGCTGGACATTGAGTGCAAAGACGAGCAGGGATGGCAGAAATAGTGAGCATGGGACAGGCCACCTCAAGGGCTCTGGGCAAGGCCTCTTTAGCAGGCCTCAGGGACCTGATGTACAGAGCGGACCTGGAGCCCAGCCTGCATCTCAGCACCCACCCAGTGGGTACCTCCAGTGTGGACGAGAGCTGCCACGTGCCTGCCCTGACCACAGCCCAGCTGGGCACAGAGCCATGGCCCCCGGGCCTGAGCCACACCCTGAGGACCATGAGTGACACGTGAACCTGCCATAGCACTCTCCTCCTGCAGTGGTGCAGGTCACACAGCAGGAAGGACTCAGGCCCCAAAGGGGGACCCTGGCTTAGGAGGCAAGAGACCACAGGCAGGAACTAGTACTACAATCACTGGCCAGGTCCTGGGAGAAAACATTAGGTCAGATTCCACATCAAAAACCAAGCACAAGACCCCAGGTGAGAAAGCCAAGAACCAACAAAACACCCAGTGACACTCAACCAGGATGCGGTTGGCTTGCCACCATCACCGTCATCCTCCGTTAAGCTGTCATGCTGGAGCAAGTCAGGGGACTTCAGGGACCCCCAACTCACTGGGAAAAGCACAGTGGCCTCCAGCCCTCCTGAGCTCATCCCCCACCTACTTGCCCATCTGCTCTCGCTCCAACCACAGAAGCCTCTCCCAGACCATCAGCCTGCTCCTCTGCTGAGCCCGGGCTCACACCCCGGCCTGGCTCCTCTTCATTCCCAGCCCTGCCTCACCTTGCTCTGTGATCTCAGGTCTCCGCAGCCCTTGTCCACCTCTTGAGCTCTGGTCACCAGCACGTGACATTCACTCTGTAGTGTTTGCTCCCTACAAACTGTGGGTGCCCCAGGCAAATACCCCAACCTCTGGGGTCACTCAAGTTGAGGAAGGGAAGGGAAGGGAAGGGAGGGGAGGGGCGGGGAGGAGAGGGTGCCTGGCCCGCTCAGTCAGTAGAACATCCATCTCTTGATCTTGAGATTGTGAATTCAAGCCCCATGCTGGGCGTAAGGATGACTTAAAAATAAGATCATAAAAAAAGGGACGCCTGAGTGGTTCAGTGGTTAAGCGTCTGCCTTCAGCTCAGGGTGTGATCAGTCCCACGTTGCACTCCCCACAGGGAACCTCCTTCTCCCTCTGCCTGTGCCTCTGCCTCTCTGTGCCTCTCATGAATAAATGGATAAAATCTTAAAAAAAAAAAAAAAAAAAAAAACTTGGGACACCTGGGTGGCTCAGCGGTTTAGTACTTGCCTTCAGCCCAGGGCATGCTCTTGGAGTCCCAGGATTGAGTCCCACATCAGCCTCCCCACATGGAACCTGTTTCTCCCTCTGCCTGTCTCTGCCTCTCTCTCTCTCTCTCTCTGTGTCATTCTCATGAATAAATAAAATCTTAAAAAAAAAAAAAAATCTTAAAAAAAATTTCCCAGATGAAAAGAAGACACGATGAAAACCAGAAAACCAGAAAGGCCTGCCGAGTCACCTAGCACCACGTACACCAACCAGAGACCCACCACCAGAGGCTTACATCCCACAGCTCCCGGGCCAGCCCTGCAGCCAAGCCCACCCATCTCAGGAGCAGAACCCTGTGAAATAGGCAGAGGGGTGAGGAGGGGTGGTCAGGGTGCCCCCGCCTCACCTCGCCCTGGCGCCTCGCCTTTGGGGAGGGACTGAAGAAGTTGTGCAGGACGGAGAGCTCAGTGCTGAAGAGCGCGCTCTCCTTCTCCAAGATGTACTGCTTCAGCAGCGGGGACACTTCGTCCCCAAATAGCGCCTGGTTGTCCTGCCAGATCTGCCGCTTCACCTCCACCGCGCAGGCGCGGTACAGCTCCTTGTCTGCCATCACCAGCTTCAGCTTTTTCTCAGGAACCTACCCGACCACACAGACCATTCGTGAGCTGCACCCGGCCCAGAGCTGCACCGTGAGCTCCAGACCATCCGTGAGCTTCCCTTAAGCTAGGGCAGCAGGCCTTGGCTGCCCAGTAGAGACCACCAGCAGGGCACCTGAGACGTGACCCACAGATGCAGGCAGGAAGCTGAATGCAAACAGTTCTTGCCAAGTCACCATGGGTCCCACAACCCAAATGACCTGCCAATCTTCCATCTGTGTGACTCAGAGGATGTGCCCCAGAGTCATTCGTGGGGCAGGCAGCTCGGGAGCCCTCCCCAGCACTAAGATGCCCACCTACCCCGGATCCAGGGCATGCTCCACCCCCAAGCAAGGGCGCCAGGCAGAGCGTGCCCTGGACATGTCGCCCATGGTTCTTACCTTGGGTAGATGTTTCATGACGCACATCACCACTGGCTGCAGGGATGGCATCTTCACCAGAGAAAAGCTCTTTTCCAGAAGGTCTTCCAGTTTCTTGTACCTGGAAAGACCCACTTTCTGAGGCAGCATCACAGGTTCCATGGGGAAACAGCTGCCCACTTGTCCCTGGACAGCTGACAGCTGAGCAGATGGGGCTCCACAGGCAGGACCCCCCTCTTACAGCTGGGGTGACCAGAGGGACGCTCACTTTGCAGGGTGGAGTCACCCACCCACCTCTCCTCTGCCTTCCCCTCGGATGCAATGGCCGACACGCGCTCCAGCAGCTTGTCCCGGAGCTCGTCGAACACAGACTGGTGGAACTCCAGCCGCGGAGTCCCATGCAGGTCCAAGAAGGGCAGGGCGGACTGCAGGGAGGGCAGCAGCACGCCATTCTCGGTCTGAGGAGACAGAGGGCCTTTGTGCTCGGGGACGTGGCTGGGGGAATGCGAGAGGCGGCCTGGGTGGGGGTCGGGGGGCAGCCTGGGGATCGGGAGGCTGGGCTGGGGGGGTCAGGGGCTGGTGTCGACGGGGCGGGGGGGCTGCGGGGGACGGCCTGGGGGGTCGGGGGGCAGCCTGGGGGTATGGGGGGCGGCCTGGCGGGGGCGGGAGGCTGAGCCGGGGGGCTCAGGGGCTGATGCGGTCGGGGCGGGGGGCGGGGTCGGGGGGCGGCCTCTGTGGCGGGGGGCGGCCACAGGCACCACAGGAGCAGCCGCGCCCGACCAGCAGCCGGAGAGGCAGGGGCGAGGACGTGGCCGGCAGCCCAGGCTGTGACCCGGACAGAATCCGTCCGCAGGGCGCAGAACCCCCGGCTCCTCCATCGGGGAGCAGCAACGAAGGGGCCCCACCTGGAACTGCTCGATGGCCTTGAGCGGCTCGGTGCAGTTGGTCAGCGTCTCCTTCAGGTCCTCGCCGTTGGCCACGCCCAGGTCCTGCAGCCCCGCGAACATGGCCGAGGCCGCGGCCCCCGCCCGGCTCGGCGCCCCATCCCCGCCGCGCTCTCCCGGTGCCGCCGCGGCCGCCGCAGACCCCCCAGGAGTCCGCTCGCTCGGGCCTCGGGGGCCACCCGAGCCCCGCTCCCCGGCACCCTCCAGCTCGGCCAGGTCCCGCCCGCGGCGCTGCTCCGCCGGCACCGCAGCCGCCCACTTCCGTCTGGCGCAGCCCGTCCGCGCTCCTACCGGTCCCCCGGAAACGCCGCCGCCGCCGCGCAGAGGTTCCGGAGAGCGGGCTGTGGACGAGGGCCCCGCCCCCAGACCCCCCGGTGGCTCCAGCCTGCCCTGCGGCTTGCGCGGCCTGTGAGCTTACCCTCTAGATAAGGTTCTTCTGAGGGGGCATAGCGGGGTGCTGCAGAGCACCTGGGGATGGGTGAACCGCGGAAGGGGTGCTGCCCGCGGGCTAGGCCTCCTTTATGAATTTCAAAACTAATCATTTTGACCAAGTATACTTTACATTTTTTTTTTAAGATTTTATTTATTTATTCATGAGAGACACACAGAGAGGCAGAGACACAGGCAAAGGGAGAAGCAGACTCCATGCAGGGAGCCTGATGTGGGACTCGATCCCAGGTCTCCAGGATCACGAAAAATCCTGTGGCTTACCTCACAGCAGCCTCTGACACTGAGAGTATTTTTTTGCTTCAAGAAAATGAGGCTCCCTGCCCTGGGGCCTCACCAGATGCTCAATCCTCTCTCCCCCTGAACTGGGACAGGGACGGGGACAGAATGAAGCTCACAGCACAGGGGTGTTGTGAAAACTACTCTTAAGTGTGCTTCCTGAAGCGCCTAGCAGAGACCTTGGGACAAAGTGGAATCGTGACCTAGGACAGGCACCCTCTTTCACCCCCGTGAGCACCAAACCCCAAGCTAATCCAAGGTGGTAGGCCCTCAGGTTGACCTATGCATCCTGGCACACCACGAACTCAAATCTGAGGTTTCATGGTGCCCCCTATCCCTTGCCGTGCAAGAAGCTCCTACACGGTCAGTGGGCACTGCCTGGTCTGCACCATCCACGGGCTCCTCATTGCTGAGAGTGCAAGCCCCTGGACCCAGCATTCAGCCCTCTGCAGCCTCTCACCTCACCAGCTCACCTCCTTCCATAAACAGCCCTGTATCCTCCCAAGTTTTGCCACACCAAACATCACACCCTTATTGTGTGCCTTGGCTTCTGAGGTTTATCCTGCCAGAAATTCCCTTCCTACCAGCTGGCAAACTCTTCGTCATCTTTATTTTTTATTTTTTTAAAAGATTTTTATTTATTTATTCATGAGAGACACACAGAGAGAGAAGGAGAGAGAGAAGCAAAGACACAGGCAGAGGGAGAAGCAAGTTCCATGCAGGGAGCCCGACATGGGACTCGATCCTGGGTCTCCAGGATCACGCCCTGGGCTAAAGGCAGTGCTAAACTGCTGGGCCACCAGGGCTGCCCTTGATCATCTTTAAAAGTCACTTCTGCCACTGACTCCTCCAGGAAGTCCTCCCTTGTCAGCCCAGCTGGAGGGGTTTGCTCCATCCTTCCTGCTGGTCCCACTCCTGACTTGGAGCCCTAGGAGTTGCTAGCGGGGCCACTGTGAGCAGAGCTCCTGCTCCCCACCCCCTTTCCCCATGAGCCAAGCCCCCAAGGACAAGGCTTCTACAGCTTTGTCTCTGTTGCCTGCTGGCTGAGCTGATCAGCCCAAGACCTAAGGACGGCCATCTGCCATGCCACTGCTCTGGTTCCCAGGGGTGCTGGAGCTCGACCCCCCCAATGGTTCAGCCCTAGAAGAGGTCACAGTACATTACACTCAGACTCCCTGGGCCTTGGCCTCCCTGCAGAATGGGATGATGTCCACATCACAGCAGGTGTTGTGGCACTCACTGCCTTTTTGAAGGGGTCAAGCTCTGGCCCAGGATATGGGTGGCCCAGGGAGGACCTCTGGAGAAACTGGTGCAGTGATAGGAGCCACCACCAAACCACATGTGCAGCCCCCGGAGGGAGACAATCTTGGTGACAACCCCTGGGTAGAAAGGCAGGGTGTTGCTGTGGGTAGGGACAGGGCCCTAGCAAGTGAAGGCCCAGGAAGTCTGTTGGCTGTGGCATGACCTACATGGCCCTGGGCAAGTTCATAGGTCCTTGGGCAGGAGCTGAAGAAGTGCAGCCAGGCCCTGACAAGCTGGTCCTCTGGGCTCTTCCCAGTGACTGGGCAGGCTGACCTCACCTCAAGATGGCAGCTGGACCAGTCCCCAGGGTAGCACAGCTAGGTGGGGGTGTCCTATATTGCCCACAGGGCCCCCTCCCATTCTGTCCCCAGCCAGGAAGTCCCAGGCTGCCCCTCTACTCACCCTAGAAAGGAGAGCACCAAGGGGGAACCAGAGGGAGACCCCTGGCCAAGGAAAGCCAAACATGGCAGGTTGGCAGCAGCCTACACCTGTGGGACAGCTCACCAGTCAGGCGCACAACAGAGTTGGGAAGAACCAACAGCATCTCTGTATGGCAAGGGAGTGGGCAGGTGGGGGCTTCCAGCTGGGACCCTCTCGATGTCCATGGCTCACAGAAGGATTAGCCAGCCAGAAGGGTGGATCAGAGGTGCCCAAGGAGTCAGAAGGCCAGGTTGGAGGCCCAGAGTTCCACAGGGATGCCTGGGAAGGCCCCCAGGGAGCCCAGGGCTGTGCCCAGCAGGTGCTACAACGTGCAGAAGGGTCCTGTGTCGTGGCGCTTGGATCTTCGGACACCCTGGATCACCACTCCAGGCGCTGAGGGGAAGCGCGAGTCATAGCAATCCTCCACGTGGTAGGCAGCCGGACCCGGAGAGCGGGCTGCAGAGACAGGGTGGGAGCCAGCTGCCAAACAGTTCCCAGCTGCCAACGGGCGGAGCCCGCACCCCCGCCCCTGGCCTGGCCTCCTCCCTCAGAGGCCTCCTTACGGGAGATGACCCAGGCGGTGAACGCAGGTGAGCGGCTCATGGAGAAGGCGGGGGGGCGGGGACTCCGCAGATGGCACCCAGGAATGATGTTGTAGGTGTTGGGGCTAGGGCTGGGGAGCTTCCTGGCCTCCGGGGCAAGCGGCGGCTGGGCACGGATGCCCGCACCCTCAGTCCGCAGCAACCCCCGGCCGGAGGGGGCCTCAAGGGCCTTGGAGGCGGGGCGGGGACCCCCAAAGCTGAAGGCCGGGCAGGCAGGCTGGCTGAGCAGCCGGTAATCCGCGGGCGATGGCCACTACTGGGAGAGAGGCTGCTGCAGGCCCCGCCAGCCCCTACCAGGCTGCCTTTCCGCCAGTCCCGGGCCCCCTCCTCCAACCCCCTGCAGACCCCGCCCCGGCCCCGCCCCCGAGTCCCTCTTCTGCCCCGCCCCCGAGCCCCTCCTTCAGCCCCGCCCCCAGGCCGCACCGCCTCCTCCAGCCCTCCGGGCCCCGCCCCGAGCCCCTCCAGGGACTTGCGGGGCTGACCCTCCACCTTTTGCTCCTGGTTGAAATCAGCCTTCTGTGTGAAGGGGCTTTCGCTTTGGAACCACAGGGTCTGCCACGCCCTGCGACCACCACCCTCTGCTGGAGCAGCGGCGTGGTTGGGGAGGTAGCGCAGGCTGGCGGCCGGGGCGGGGGGGGGGCCACTCCCGGGACAGGGGGCGGGCGGCGGGGGGCTCAGAGAGGGGCACGCACCGCGGCCGGGGTGCCGGCGGCCGATGCTGAAGCAGGGGTGTGGGGAGCACTCGCGGACGGAAGCGTTGGGCACCCGGTACTTGGTGGGACCGGGGACCTGCAGGTCGGTCACGATGGGTGGACGTCGCTCCAGCCCTGGCAGGAAGCAAGCTCTGGGCCTGGGGACTCAGCAGGCGCCTCCCCACCCCTGCTAGCAGGACCCTGACTCACACAGCTCCCTCAGGTCCTGGGTGCAGATAGGAGGGCACTCGTGGATGTGGACGGTCCCCACCGGCACCCTGCAGTGGGCCTGGAGCTCCTGCACCCCTATGGGCCACATGGCCTCCCAGGCGGCCTCTGGCTGGGGAGCCCACAACAGTACAGTGGCCTTGGGCCTGCCAGGGAGACAGAGCAGCACTGTACGGCCAGCCCAGTGGCCACCCCATCTGAGCTGCCCCTCCAGTGCACCCAGCCCCCTGGGAAGTTACTGGGCTGGCACAAGTGGCCTCTGCCTCAGGGGGCCATGGGTCCAGTGTTGGCCTCCATTGATGTAAAAATTTGCCAGGAATTTCACAGCTTTCTGGTCAAAATTCATTGTCAAAGTATCTGGCTCCTTTCCCAAGGGACACCTCAGAGCTCTGTGACCTCACTAGCCAGTCATGGGCACCCCCTGCCTCGGTTGCCGGGGACTCCCTGGGAAAGGTGCATTGTCCAGCCCTGGGAGGAGCTGTTACAAGGGGCCACCCACCCCTGGCCTGTGGGATGGGTTGCTGTGGTGTCAGCCTTGGCCAAGAGGACCCCTCACATCCCCCAGTGACTTCTGGCTTGGCCTCTTCTCCCCTTGTTTATCCCAACCCCCCTCCTCTCTTAGAATCTGGTGTCTTCTGGAGGGCCAGGGTCCACTTGAGCAGGGTTTTGGGAGGACTGAGGCCTCTGCACAGGAATGAGAAGAGTGGCTGCTATGGGGTGCCCAGCTGTGCAGGGCCATCCAGAATGAGGAGAGTGGGGCGGAGGTAGGGATGGGTCCAAGGAAACTCCCTGGAGGGGGCGGAGCTCCTGCTGGAAACCCACCCTTTAGAAAAGCAAATCATTGGAAGGTGGTTCTGGGTGGACCATGCTGACCAGAGGGTCTTGGGACTGGAGCTGGTCGTGGGGGACCAGGCAGGGCTGAGGTATGGAGGCCTGTTTTCCACTTAGGAGGATCCCAGAGGCTGTAAGGTGTCACAGATGAAGGGGCTGCCCAGGTGGAAACGTGAAGGAATCATAAGCCCAAATGACAGAGCCCACTGGGCACCAGAGCCCTTGCTATGCCCTCTGCCACTCACCAGCCTGCCAGTCCTAGCCCTGGTCCTGACCTAATCCACACAGGCAGGGCCCATTCAAAAACGTCCCATCCTCCAGACCCACCCCACCCCAACCAAGTCTCTTTCTCTCCAGATCCCTCCCATCCAGCACTGACTCTGGCCTCCGGAGGAGCTCCAGATGGGTGGATGGAGAGACAGAGGGAAACTTGCTTTGTGACACACGTTTCATTAGGGTGAGGGGCTTGCGGCCTGTGCTCTGGGCCCCCTCCCTTGCCACACAGTGTTCTCCAAGGGCATCACTGATGTGGCTGCAGGTGCAGCTTTGGTAGCCAAGTCCTTGTCACTCTCTGTAGCCCTGATCTCTCCCTGTAATAAGTCTTACTCTGATGGCTGAAATGGCACAGGTGTCCTCAGGTCGATGTCCATCATTTCCTTCTGGTAGGTGCTTATGAGCGAAGAGCCCTGTCCAAGTACGTGACATCCACTGAGGACTGGACACATACTCACCAGCTGTTTTCGGGGGGCATCCAACACCTCCATCATTGGCGTGTGTCAACCTTGTGTCCCTGTGCTTCCTGCCCGTGGGTTCTTAAGACGCTCACATGATGTGGATTTCTCTACCATGGTGTTAATTGGTCTTGTTTCTGTGAAGTTTTGACACTGATAGTGTATCTCTCCCTAACACGTGTTGCAATCTTTTTTCCCAGCTTGTAGTCTGCCTTTGAGTATCTGTCATTTTTTTTTGACGTGTAATAGAATCTGCTCATTTTTTTCCTTCAGTACGTTTGTTTTTATCGTTAGAAAGTCATTCCCATACAAAAAAATAATAATTAAATCAGGTGTTAAGATGGAAAATAGACCTCAGTTCCAGCAGAAAGACTCTCCAGGACAGAGTCCCAACAGAGCTTAGACACCTCCCCAATGAGGCCTCCCATGATGCCTGAGAAGCTTCCAGGGCCTCTGGTCTGAGGAAGGGGCTCAGTTGGCTACTGGCCTCCTGGGGGTAGCAAGAGTCCAGGCTCAATGCCACCTTGCCTTCCTGGCAAGGCCAACATGGCTGTCCCCTGCTCTGAGCTCTGAGGCCCGCAGAGTGCTGCCTGTCTGGGCCTGGGTGTTCCACCTGTAAAATGGGAGCACTCACAGGGTTAAGGAACGGTCCTGGACCAGGAAGGCCCCAACAATGGCAGGCCCCTTCACAATGGTTTCCAGGCAACGGGGACTCCTCTCAGGGAAGGGAGTCAGACGCTGAAAGGGGCTGGAGCCATCAAAGGTGCTGTTGAGACAAGATGACAGCTACTCAGAAACACGGTCTCTTCACGCCAGAACCTCATTACATCCCTGGGTGAGGCTGGGGGAGCGGGGCCAGGTCTGGATGCTAGGGCAGGGTGCCCTCCCTGCCAGCACTGCACCAAGAGCCCCACCCGATGGCCAACAGGCCTATGATGAGCAGAAACCAGGGGATGGCCCAGCAACGGGATAAACCCCAGATGCCCCAGAGGGTTGCCACATGTCTTCAAGACATAAGCCACTGGAGCAGGTGGATGGTGGGGGCACCAGGTCTGCCAGGTTGGGTACCCCTAACGTAGAGGCTGAACTAAAACGAGCCCCATGGGAAGTGTATGAGCACACCTACGTGCACACACACACACACACACACACACCCAAGGGCTGGAAGGGAGGCTAACCTAGCTCTTCACAGTAGTTCTAGGGGAAACGCAAGGCCAGGTGACACAGAAGACGACCCCTGCCCTTTGCGCTCCAGCCCTGCTTATCTCTCAAAGTAGTAATTCCACATTTGCTTTGGCAGGTTTTTCGAAAGAAAACAATTTGCACTGCCTGGGCGATCATGCAGGCCCCACCACTACCTCCCCTTCTGTCTCTAAATGATGGGATGCCTGGGTGGCTCAGTGGTTCAGTGTCTGCCTTTGGCTCAGGGTGTGATCCCAGAGTCCTGGGATGGAGTCCCACATCGGGCTTCCTGCATGGAGCCTGCTTCTCCCTCTGCCTATGTCTCCACCTCCTTCTCTCTCTTCCTGTCTCTCATGAATAAATAAAATCTTTATTTTTTAAAATATTTTATTTATTCATGAGAAACAGAGAGAGAGAGAGAGAGAAAGAGGGAGAGAGGGAGAGAGAGAGAGAGAGACACAGGCAGAGGGAGAAGCAGGCTCCATGAAGGGAGCCCAACATGGGACTCGATCCAGAGACTCCAGGATCAGGCCCTGGGCCAAAGGCGGCGCTAAACTGCTGAGCCACCGGGCTGCCCAAATAAAATCTTTAAAAAAAAATAAATGACACCTCAGCCATTGCCTCCTACCAGCAGCCCTCCCACCTGCCTCTCAAATCCTGGTCCCATACAGTTGGTTCCTGGCCTCGTGGGTGGCAAAAGTCCCGGCCAAGTTCCTGCAATGCCCAGAGGGACCACCTTTGTAGGTTGGGCTGTGCCACGGTCCAGGCCTGGACCCAGTCACCATCCCCGTAAGCACTTCAGGGGGCAGAGATCCCTGTCCCCTCATTCTCAGCCTCCTTGCCTGAGGCCAGCTGGGAAGAAAGTAGAAGGCAATCTGGTGGTAAGGACAACCGTGCATCTGTTCTGGGCCAGGCCTGTTCTCAGTGCCTCGTGCCTCCCATTCAAGCCCTGTGCACCTCAGAAGGCAGGTGTCCCAGGACCACCATTCTGTAGGTGAGGTTAGGTACTTTGCCTATGGCCAGCAGGCCACGTCCACACCCTGCTCACAGGGGCTCCACCTACTCTACCTCTTCCCTCCACAGCTATGCTGGCTTCTATCCGCAACTGCGCTACCAGGTGGGGAACACCTATGGGCGCACCACTGCTCAGCTGCTCACAGACCCTGGTGTGCAGAAGAGCTCCTGCTCTGTGCTGTCCCCAATATCCGAGCCCAAATTCATTGAGGACTTCAGCAAGCCCAAGCCACCTTCAATCCCCTGCCGTGACCTGACTGAGCCCTACATCCCCCACTACACCGGTAAGCCGCCCGCCCACCAGCCTTGCCTGCCCCAGTTCACCCTCCTGCCTTTTGTCACTCATACCCACCCTGTCCGTACAGGTATGAAGCCCTACAAGAAGTTTGAGATCCTAGGCCGGTTCCCACCCCAGGAGGTAGACGCTCAGAAGGGGCCACCAGGAGTAGAGAATATATCCAGGCAGGTCCTCCTGCCTGCGGGCTTCATGCCCTACCCCCCCTATCCCCCGTGCCCACCAGGCAGGAAGGGGGACTTCAGAAACTTTGGACACCCAGGCCTGCGGAGCACCTCCCCTGTCCACGAGACCCCTGGGCAGGACCAGGTAACTGGGAGAGGTGCTGGGACTAAGCCTCACCCCAGCTGGGCCCAGTGGGGCCGCTGAGGCAGTGACTTGACCCTTCCCACCGCAGCTGTACCATTGCAGGAAGGAGTACCACCCACCCCCAGCTCACCAGCAGGAGACCCTGGATGTGGGCAGGTTCCACAGGCTGCCCCAGCTGGACCACCCCAACCTGATCCAACGCAAGGCCATTTCAGGTGGGAGCCCTGAGTCTGAGTGTGAACTCACCACCCCCAAACAGTCCAGCAAGGCTCCAGGGGCCCAGGAGGATGAGGGAGAACAAGTGAGGAGGGCTTGCCCCGGCCCTGCCCAGTTTCCTAGAGTGTGGGTACACCTAGCGGAGATGGGAGGGGACCTGGGGTAGGACCCTGACCACTTCCCTCCCCTAGGCTACGCTGGCTTCGTCCCTCAGTTTGCCTGGGTGATGGGGGTCAATTACCGCAAGGGTGTCACACAGGCTATGGATGAATTTGACAAGAACCAGGTAGGACACCACCACACCAGGGCCTGTTCCCAAATGCCCAGCATGGTCTGCACAGTGGCATCTGCCACAGGGCAGGTAGGAGCACAGCTAAGGCTCAGCTGGCTTCCCTGCTCCTCTGCACCCACCTCGGTTCTCTAGTCGGGGCCAAAGTTCCCTGCTCTGGAACACTGTGGGGAGTGGGTAAGACCCCCCCCACCCCCACCCCAAGCCTTAACCACAGATCAG
Source organism: Vulpes lagopus (assembly GCF_018345385.1). Taxonomy (NCBI): domain Eukaryota; kingdom Metazoa; phylum Chordata; class Mammalia; order Carnivora; family Canidae; genus Vulpes; species Vulpes lagopus. Next base: position 12,927,882 of record NC_054835.1, on the reverse strand, counting down.
AACAGCTGCCCAGTCCTCACCACGACCTACCTTTATGAGCTGGGGAAGGCAGCTTGTGTCAGCACCTGTTTCCACAGTTCCTCTTCAGAAACCCCATCTGTGCCCTGGGTGAGAGGCTTCCCAGAACACACTGGCCCAGCAACACCATCTATAGCAGCCAGGGCCTGATCCCTTTCTACATGGGGTTCATACCATGTGAGTACACAGTGGATCACTCCCTCATCCACCTCCTAGATAAAGTCACAGTGACCAGGCCACTCTGGGGAAGAGTTGGGTGCCTGGGATCCCCTCTGCGCATGCTGTACCCCCAGACCATAGTGGCCCTCCAGAACTTCATAGTCAAGCTGGGCAGGAAGCAGGTGCCCAGGGCAACCCCAGCTCCTGTGAAGCCTGTGCTAACCCCTACTCTGGGCATGTGGCAAGGCCAGGGGCTCAGCTGCACACTGTCCCTTGTAGCCATGCAAGACAACTACGCAATGACATTTGGCAACAGTACCCGCAGGGCCTATCAGAAGGAAATGGAGAGGCAACACCAGACACTATGAAAATGCTTTAATGGTGGCATCTGTACAGCATGTGACGTCCAGACAGGAAAAAGAGCGAGTGCACACAGAGACACGGCTATCAGAGAACAGGTTGTGAGCGAATAAAGAGTTCACACAGCTTCCACGCGCTTTACCAGGTATCAGCTCTAGGCCACCTCCTCCTCCGCCTCCTCCTCGAACTCCCCCTCTTCCTCGGCCGTGGCATCCTGGTACTGCTGGTACTCAGACACCAGGTCATTCATGTTGCTCTCGGCCTCTGTGAACTCCATCTCGTCCATGCCCTCACCCGTGTACCAGTGTAGGAAGGCCTTGCGCCGGAACATGGCCGTGAACTGCTCTGAGATGCGCTTGAACAGCTCCTGGATGGCTGTGCTGTTGCCGATGAAGGTGGCAGACATCTTTAGCCCCCGGGGTGGGATGTCACAGACAGCTGTTTTCACGTTGTTGGGGATCCACTCGACGAAATAGCTGCTGTTCTTGTTTTGGACGTTAAGCATCTGCTCGTCCACCTCCTTCATGGACATGCGGCCCCTGAATACTGCGGCCACAGTCAGGTAGCGGCCATGGCGGGGGTCACAGGCAGCCATCATGTTCTTAGCATCAAACATCTGCTGGGTGAGCTCGGGCACCGTCAGGGCCCGGTACTGCTGGCTACCTCGGCTGGTCAGTGGGGCGAAGCCGGGCATGAAGAAGTGCAGGCGGGGGAAGGGGACCATATTGACAGCCAGCTTGCGCAGGTCAGCATTGAGCTGGCCAGGAAAGCGCAGGCAGGTGGTGACCCCACTCATGGTGGCAGACACCAGGTGGTTGAGGTCCCCATAGGTAGGTGTGGTCAGTTTTAGGGTTCTGAAGCAGATATCATAGAGAGCCTCGTTATCAATGCAATAGGTTTCGTCTGTGTTTTCTACCAGCTGGTGGACCGAGAGGGTGGCGTTATAGGGCTCCACCACTGTGTCCGATACCTTGGGCGAGGGTACCACACTGAATGTGTTCATGATCCTGTCTGGGTACTCCTCCCGGATCTTGCTGATGAGGAGGGTCCCCATCCCAGACCCAGTCCCCCCACCCAGGGAGTGGGTCAGCTGGAAGCCCTGCAGGCAGTCACAGCTTTCAGCCTCCTTCCTCACGACATCCAGCACCGAGTCGACCAGCTCTGCGCCTTCTGTGTAGTGCCCCTTGGCCCAGTTGTTCCCAGCACCACTCTGACCTGTAAGAGGGCAGCCAGTCACTCTCTGCCGGGCATGTGGTCACCACTGGTCACCCATGCCAAAAAGCTCAAATGACACGGTGTGACGGGACACACACGGCTTGATCTGCATGTACAGCAAACAGACCCCAAAACTGATAAAGCAACGACCGGCCCCTTTAAAACTTAAGTTAGGGTCAACACACCTTATCTTTAAATCCTCTCCTCCCCACCGTCCACCCCCGCCAATTCTCAAGAACAGAGGCACTGCAAACACATCCTCCCCTGCCTCCCAACTCAACGTTACAGCAGGGAGATTACATCTGCTGGCTCCTTCCCTGCGGGTGGACAGCTGGGCCTTCCTCCCAAAGCCGCTTTAGAAGGAGATTCAGAGACTCCACACAGGGAAGGAGGGTATCTAGCTTCCACTCCAGCGGCAGAACGGATCACGACCTCAGCTCTGCGGTGCTGCCGGCTGCGACCTTGGGCACCCCTTGACCTTTGAGCCCTCCTGGCTATCATGCCGCTGCCCAGCCCCCACCCCGCAGCTCACCGAAAACGAAGTTGTCTGGCCTGAATATTTGCCCGAAGGGTCCCGAGCGCACGGAGTCCATGGTGCCGGGCTCTAGGTCCACGAGCACAGCGCGGGGCACATACTTGCCACCTAGGAGGAGAGAGGGGGACGTGAGCGAGCGGAGAGCCGCGGGGACGCAGTAGTAGTTGAGAAAGGGGCGTGGTGTCTCACCGGTGGCCTCGTTGTAGTACACGTTGATCCGCTCCAGCTGCAGATCGCTGTCGCCATGGTAAGTGCCGGTAGGATCGATGCCATGCTCGTCGCTGATCACCTCCCAGAACTGTGAGGGACGCAGGCGGGCCGGGCCCGGGCTGAGTCACGCCGGCAGAGCCGGCCCCGCCCCGGATGGGCGCGGCCCTCCCCTCCCCCCACGCCGCTGCCGCCGCCGGCGCCTGCCCAGGTCCGTCCCCGGGGGCCCACGCCGCCACCCCGGCCCCGACCCAGCGCGGGCCCGCAATGCGGGGGGCCGCCCGCCCACCCGCTCGCCTACGGCCGCCATCTTCTCGGCCGCCCGCCTATCCGCCCGGGAGACCCGCGCCGGGCCCCAGGAGCCCCCCTGCCCACCTTGGCGCCGATCTGGTTGCCGCACTGGCCGGCCTGCAGGTGCACGATCTCCCTCATGGCGGCGGCGGCGGCGACGGCGCGGATGGAAGGACGAACGCAAAAGCCGAGGAACGGGCGCGCAGACTGCTACAACCGACGCTCCGCCAACGCTTATATAGCCGCCGCGCCCGCCCCCGCCAGTCTCCTATTGGGCCGCCAGAACGAGGCTGGCAGGCGTCCCGGCTTGATTGGCTGTGCTCCCCGTCGATCCGTCCGCCTAACGCCCACCTTCCCAACGCCGCTCGCTCTTTATTGGTCCGCCTCGGCCTCCGCTCTCCCTATCAGAACCCCCGCCCTCGAGCTGCAGTGCTCTGCCCATTGGGTATTTCAAATGATTGATTTGCCCCCTCATTGGCTGGCCCCGCAGAGCACGCCGACCGAGGGCCGGCGTCCTGGTAACCGCCGCAGTGCCGCGGGGACGCGCGCGGGCGTGGGGGGTGGGGCCTCCGGGGGAGGGCCCGCGGGCTGGTGGGGAGGGCGGGGCGGGGCGGGGCGGGGCGGCTCTGCAGCCCCGGTGGCCTTAAGGAACCCAACGACGGGCCGGCGCGGGAGCGGGGGTGCCGCGGGGGCCAGGGGATGGGGGGGTGGCCTGACGCGGGCCGGGGGCACAGGGGGGTAGCTGCCCCGCTGCCGTCCTCGGTCCGCGTGCTCGCCCGCCCGGTCGCGGTCAGGTGAGGGAGCACGTGGGGCCGCCGTCCCGGGGGCCCTCCCTGTCGCCGCGCTCTTGTTGTGGAGACGGCGCCGCGCCGCGCCGGTTGCCGGGAGCCTCGGCCCCGGGAGCACGCAGAGCGGCGTGGAGACGCGGGCGGGCCCCTGACCCCGATCCCTGGGCCCCGCTGCCCCAGCCACGCCTGCACTGACAAGTGCTTTTGCGTTTCCCCAGTGCTCTGACGGAAATCTACAAGGAAACACAGTTATATAACATGTGGTCGCACTTTCGGTCCTTCTTTCAAAAGGGCACTCGCAGTCTGTTCTTAGACCCTCTTAACTCCCGAAGGGCAGCCCTGCGTCAGCCGTGGCCGCCCGCGCCTCCCTAGACTCTGGTTTTGCCCGCGAGCCGCCCCCCCATCCCTGGCTTGTCTCCCAGGTGCTCGGAACTGCGGTATGCGGCAACCGCGACCGCGAACGTGTGCGGGAAAGTAGGAGCAGGCGGCGTGCTGGCTAGAGCCCAGGGTTCTCGGGCCCACAGTGGTCTGCAGCTGTGCTCCTCCAGGACTGCAGTGGCCGGAGGGTGAGTCAGCACGGCCTGTGCGGGAAGGTGGACTCGGCTGCCGGGCGAGGTGCACAGGGTTCCCTCACAGGGCCCCGTAGACTCGCTCAGTTGCCCAGGCAGCCGTGGGCTGGGCCCGGCTCTGCCGCAGTCATGAATCCAGAGATCCGCGGAGGGAGCAGCTCAGAGGTTCCCCAGTGAGTCCAGGAGGGCTGCTCTTGGAGTTCGTCAAAGGCTTCTCTGGCCCCCCCGCGCCCCCCCCCCCGCACCCCCTTGCCCCAAGCTGTGGGGCCTGAGATCCCCGGCCCCGCTTCCTGCGCCTGTGCCCACGTTTCAGTGTGCCACCCCTACTTTGTAAACAACAAAGCAGAGGCTGTGTTTCTGCCCAGGTGTGAGCCCTAGAGCTCAGAGACACCAGGTTGTCCACCATGACCCCAGGAGGTAGACACTGAGTGCAAGACCACGGAAGTCTCCCTGTGGCCCTCAGGCATGAGCCCAAGGACCATGGTGGTAGCTGCTATACAGGCTTGTGGGGGAGGCCCTGCAGACCCCCCCACCCTGAGCCCAGGCTGTCCCTGCCTCCATGTGGAGAAGTGGGGCTGTGTGGGGCAGGAGGGCTTGGGCGCAGGGCGGGTCTGTGGCCAGGAGGGATGCGGAGGCCTGGGCAGGGCTGTGGGAGGGCTGGGCGCCTGCCCCCCCACACCCCGCCCCAGCCTGCAGCTGTTGGAGGCATCCACAAATGGAGGCTCTGTTTACCGGTGGCCATGGTCCCAGCGGGAGGGTGCGTTACTGCCAGCCAGGGGCGGCAGGCAGACACTCGTCCATGGCCTCAAAGGACCCGCAGTCAGCCTTTGTGGGCAGCCTCACCCGCCCCGGAAGGAGGGGTGCCTGCGGTGCTTCCCCCCCCCCCTCCATGTCCCCACCACGGGGAGGGAGAGCTCCTGCATGTCTCCCTAGGGCACTAGCCAGGTCCAGCCCAGCTCAGAGGGCCCAGAAAGCTGATGTCCACCCCTGGGAGTGTCCTGAGGTCACAGAAGGCGGTTTGGGGGTGGAGGACAAGCTGGAACGTATGAGCCTGCCCCCAGTCTTGCTCCCAAGAGCCCCAGAACAGGAAGCTACCTCCATTGGTGAGCAGCGAACCCCAGGCTTCAGAGGCCTGGAAGCTTGGGGGGGGTGGGCAGAGGGGAATGAGGGCTGGGAGTTCTGAGGGGAGTGGAAAGACAGGACTGTTTATGCGTTGGCCCTGAGGCTCCCCAGGTCTGTTCTTGCTGAGCATTCACTCTCCCCACACTGGGGCTGTGTGGGCAAACCTGGAGGGCCCCGGGAGGCGGTGCCAGACAAGGAGGAGGTGACTGCCTATAGCGGCACTGGAAGAGCTGGAGCAGGCCAGACTCCTACCCATGTTACCTCCACCTCTACTCTGTGGGCATGTGCCCCTCAGGGGAGGGGCGGGGGGGGCAGGAGCCCCCTGGGGGGTGCACCCCCAGCCCCAGGTGGAGGGACAGTGCTCGGCCTCTCCCTCCACCCGCTGACCTTCACAATCCTCACAGCCAAGGGGTTTGGGTGGCATGCTGGCAGGGGCTCCAGGTGCGGGCAGGACCCACCAGGAGGTGGGTCATGTAGGGAGCAGGCGAAGGGGGAGGAAGGGGCACTGGGCACCTGGTCCCCTGGGCCACGGCATCCCTGAGCCTTTGCTTACTCAGACACTGCCCTGTGCCCTGCCCATCGTGGGGGGCAGTATGGGAGTGGGGGTCTGGGGCCTCCTGGTCCTTGCTCATCCTCTCCTCAGGCCCTGGGCACCTGCAGGAACCATGAGGCTGGCTCTCGGAGGAGCTGCCGGCACCTGGCTCCCAGGGCGCACACTCAGGGGGTGGTGGGGCGTGGGAGCCAGCCACTCCTCCATCCTTCACCCAACAGTCCCAGCTATGTCCAGCCACAGATTCTTTCTGAGGAATGTCTGTATCCTCCAGACTGGCCGCCACTTGGTCCCCAGAGGCTCAGGAGGGAAACAGAGTTACAGCCTGGGACTCTGGGATTAGGTGTGTGCCCACACCCACACGGGCTGTAGAGGGTCCCAAGTGTCACCTGGGGGACAGCCGGAGCTGGTTCACCTCCAGTTCACCCTGGAGCACGATCAGGGGCCCTCTGTAGTAAGGGGAGTGCAGACCACTCACACCTGAGTCATAGCCTTGTTTATTTGCAAAGTAGGCAAACCAGGTGACTCAAGTCTTCTGCTACTGGATCCCCTGGGGTACCCAGGAGTCGGTGAAGTGGGAGTGCCCGCCCTTCACAACTGGTGGGAGGCCAGGACCTCAGGGTTCTCATAGCAGTGGGCCTCCTTGGCAGCGGCCTGAGGGGGGCTGCAGACCTTGCAAGGGCAGCAGCCGCTCACCAGGCGGTCCCAGGGCTCCAGAGAACGGAGCCAGATGGGGAGCCAGGCCCAGGACCTGAGGTGGCGGGGCAGCCAGGCTGGCCGGTGCCGCTGCAGGACATTGACCAGGACGATGAGGAGCAGAAGCCCCACCAGGGGTCCCCCGACTGCAGCCAGCACCGTGCTCCCTGCCAGGGAGAGCCCGAAGGCAGCCAGGGGCAGCAGCAGGAAGCTGAGCAGCAAATAGGCAATGGCCACCCAGCGGTAGTTGGCAGTCAGATCCCCGAAGCGCTTGGCCAGCGGAATGGGCAACCGCAGGACAGGCACCACATACCACAGCAGGATGCCAGCCAGATTGAAAAAGAAGTGGATGAGGGCAACCTAGAAGTCCAGAGGGCAGGCAGGGTTAGGAGCCCGGGTCCTAGGGCACACAGGTCCCCTTTGGCTACTCAGGACACCTGCTCTTCCTCCTCCGACCCATAGCCACCCCCTACCCCGGCAAAAAGGATACTAAGTCGGAAGCCTGTTTGAGGTCCCTGTGTTCTCAAGGGATCCCCTTAGAAGGGCAGATTCCAGCAGGGGATGGGTATGCTCCTCTAGTAGTGCCCCACTCCCCCCTCCACACACTTACGGGTGGGATCCCAGTCTAGCATCCCAGTGTGCTAGCTACATCACCAGTGGCCTCCTGGACCTGCTCTCCTGTGCTGGCTTAGCTTGCCCACACCTCATGCTTAGTGACCTCACTCCTGCATATCCACAAGTGGTCTGGCCACCCAGCCCTGGGCTCTGGCTTGGCTCCTGTGGGGAGGAGGTGCATGGCCACACATGCAGGGAACATAGCCCCCTCTGGGGGCTGCTGGCCTTGAGAAGTCGGTGTGGAAGGTGCAGTCGGAGGGCTTCCTGGAGGGGGTGGACCAGGGCCCTGCACTAAGAGGGTCTGAGTAGACAGAGAAGAGGCAAAAATCCAGGTGGGTCGTAGGGAGGGCTTGTGGGCAGAAGCTCAGCAAGATCTGGGCTTTCAGGAGCTGCACCTGTCTGGGCATCTTGGCAGAGGCAGTGGAGGAGGGAAAGCAAAAGCAGAGCCAGGACAGTGGACTGCAGCAAGGGTGACTTAGAGAGAGACTTAGCAGGGCTAAATGGGACTGAGTGTGGGCCACAGAGCTAGGGGACCAGAGGGAGGCATCCTGGGCAAGGGCAGCTGGGAGCACCCAGCACAGGTGTGGTAGGGCTTTGGCAGGAAGATGGCATGCTGTCCAGGGACCTGTTGGGTTTAGGTGCGGGTGGGGGGGTGCATCCAAGAGGTGGTGGGATAGGGGGGCTTGAGATCCCTTGAAGGAACACAGCAGCACGGGGTGGGGCTGAGGACAGGGATTCCTCAAGGGAGGTTGGGCAGGGGCTTTCAGGAAGGAAGAGCAGGCACCCCGAGGCCATAGTATCTTTGAAATGACCTGGTCCCAGGGGAGGAAGAGCAGGGCTGGGGGTCCAAAAGATGTCCACAGGATCCCCAGGGTTCCAGGAGGTGGGGCTGCAGGTCTGACCTGGCAGCCAGATGTGGGTCCCAGGACAGCGAGTGCCAACCAGGCTGCAGAGCTGGACAGGAGGGGGCTGAGCCCAGGGAGAAGCCACAGGCCTGGGGTGGAGCGGGAAGGCCGGAGGGCAGGGAGAGGTGAGGGAGGGTGGTACCTGGAGCGCACTGAGCAGCATGTCCGCAGGACTGGCCAGGGCAGCCAGCAGGGCTGTGGTGGTGGTGCCAATGTTGGAGCCCAGGAAGAGGGGGTAGGCCCGCTCCAAGCTGATCACACCAACCCCTGCAGGAGCCGGGGGTCTCCACCAGGGCCAAGTCCTCATCCCCCGCCCCAGGGCCCTGGGGGCCCCCTCTGCACTCACCCATGAGTGGCACGATCGCAGCGGTGAAGACGCTGCTGCTCTGGAGCACGAACGTCAGGCCGGCACCCACGAGGATGGCCAGGTAGCCGCTGAGCCAGCTGAACGGGAAGGGGAAGTCTGCAGGGCGGGGGAGGGTTGGATCACCCTCTGCCCGCTCCCCCTCCCCGCCTTCACCCCCAGGTCCCCAGTCTGGCCGCACCAGCGTTGATGACCTTCCTCACAGCCTGGGCGACGCGGCCGCGCAGCACAGAGTTGAGCAGCTTGACGATAAGGACGAGGCAGGTGCAGAGCAGGAGCAGGGAGGCGGCCAGCAAGATGAAGCCCACAGCCAGGTCTGTGAGCTCAGTCCCCACAAACAGGTGGTGGCCTGGGGGCGGGGCGGGGCCAGTGAGCCGGGGGCGGAGCGGGGGTGGGAGGGGTGAGCCCAGGGCGTGGCTGAGGGAGGGGCGGGGCCTCACAGGGCAGCTGCTCCACCACCGTAGAGCTGTTGCTCTCGGGGCAAGGGCCGGAGATGGTCGCTCCACAGTCGCTGCTGTTCCCCGAAGTCTGGGGAGGCAGGGCAGGCTCAGGATGGGCTCAGAGCCGGCGGCACGAGTAATTCCGCAGGTCAGAGATCGGGGGTCAGAGGCACCTCACCATCACCTCCCGGGTGCCGCACCATCGCTTAATGAGACTGCCGTTGGTGGCGTTGCCTGAGGCACTGCTTGCAATCATATCAGTGTCCAGCTGGGGGACAGAGAGATCGTGACCATGTACTGGACCCTCAGGGCTCGGTTGGGACTCTGATGCCCACAGCCCAGCCCACTATGCCCTCCGCCCTGGGCTCAGGGTAGAACCTGGGGTACTACCTCCGCCCCACTCCCACCGTGCTCGGAGTGCAAAGGGCCTCTGGAGGGCAGCAGCCTTCCTCACCTGCACGATGAGGTGTGTGAGAGGCTTTGTCAGCACCTTGAGGATGTCGGGTGCCTGACCCCCGGGCTCCAGGCTGGTGGCACCCAGAGCCAGAGCGCTGAGCCTCTCCAGCAGGGCTGTGGCGCTCTCTAGGGGCAGCAGGATCAGCACGGTGAGCCAGTTGAAGATGCTGTGTACGGCCGAGCCACCAAAGGCCCTGCCGCGTGGAGCAGAGTGGTTAGTGGCCCCAGCTGTGGCCTCACTTGCAGCCCCTGGCCCTCCCCTCCCCCCACTCACCTCCGAAACTCATCCCGGTCCCCTGACTGTGCCATCGAGACGAGGGTGCTGGTGATGGAAGTGCCCACGTTGACGCCCATTATGATGGGCACACAGGCCTGGACAGTAAGCACTGTAGGGGTGCTGCATCAGCCTCTTGTGTTCTGCCCACCCACCACCACCAGCCCGGGATGGGAGGGAGGGCACTCACACTTGGAGGCCACCATGCTGACCACGATGGAGGAGGATGTGCTAGAGCTCTGCACGAGAACTGTGACCAGCACACCAATGACCAGTCCAGCCACAGGGTTGGACAGCACCACGTTGTCCTTAAAGATGTCTCCAGCCATTTTGCCTGTGTCCACAGGAGGTTCACTGAGGCTGTGCAGGGCTGGCTGCCCGCCCCACCCCCAGACCCTTGGGCACTCACTGCTCAGCAGCTGGAAGGCGGAGCTGAGGATGTCCAGGGAGCAGATGAAAAGATAGAGGTTGCCTAGGAGCCCACAGGCCTTGAGGAAGCCAATGACCACCCGGAGTACCCTGCCGGCCACGCTGAGCTCTGAGAACACAGGGCAGGGCTGTGCTTAGCCAGCCCTCACCCAGCCCTGCCCTGCCTGGTACCCCTCGAAGTCCTGTTCCTGTCTCCCTCCAGGGCAGGGTCTGGGTCAGCCTCCTTGTCCCCCATGGCGGGCTCTGGGTCCCTCCTCTGTTCCTTTGTAGAAAATGGCCCAGCAGACCGCCCCTAGGACCTCCCAGAAACCTAATGATCATTAGGAGGGAGGAGGAGGAGCAGAGTGGGTGGGGTGGCTCTCATCTCCAGACAGGGCAGGCAGCTGAGCTGAAGGACCAGGGCCCCTGAGGGGGTGGCCTGTGGAGTAGGTTTCTATGTAGCCTGTGGAGGCAAACCTCTTCCCTTCTGTCCCTCCCCAAGGACCATCTCCACACTCAGACCGTGGGGAGTTGGAGCCCTGTTCACTCAGTTACCCAGCACCTCCAAACCTACCTTTCCAGGATTGGCCAGTGTCCTTTGGCTGAGGGAGGCCCCAGGGGTCCATTTCCCCCTCTTCCAAGACTGGGGCAGAACCGGAGGTCCCTGCACAAGCCAAGGTGAAGTAGGGCCAAGGATACTCCCAGGTGGGGGCCAAAGGGGGTGGAGGGGCCTATGGTATAGGGGCTTGGGGCAAGAGGCAGAAACAGGGAACAGAGAAGAAGGGGGCCTCCAGCTTGTCTGGCCCTGACCAGAATCATCACAAGCCGCCCTGGGCTCTGCAGGAACCCCTCCCCACTTAAATGGGTCAATGGATCAGGGGCTGGATAGGTAGGCAGAGGGGCAGGCTGAGGCCTGCTGCCCTGGGGCTCCTGGTACCTGCATTTCCCAGACTCCGGTCCACCAGGCCAACTGTGTCCAGAGTATGGGAGGGGACCTGGCCACCCGTGAGGGAATTCGGCATGGATTTCTGGCAGGGACAGACCCAGACCCAAGCCTGGATCTGGTGGGGGGAAAGTCAGGTCAGACGTGTGTCCTCCTGCTGCCCCGCCAGGTCCTGGGGTCCTCTAACCTGAGATCTGTCTTTCCTCCCCACTCCCTGCTGGCCTTGGTGACTTCCTGCCTCCTCCATGTACAGGGGGATGGTCACAGTAACCTCAGGCAGTTGTCAGGCGAGCCCAGTCCAATTTCGGGGAGCAGAATCGAGGGGGCCCTGGCTCCCTGGCTCCCTCGCTGGTCCTGGCTGGAAGAAGACTTGGTGGGTGGCCCAGGGCACAGGGTGCTGGGTGCCGGAAGTGGTTAGGTGCTGGGAACCCAGGGAGCTTCCTATCAGGTGTCATCAGGGACACTGCAGATGGTCCCAGTTTAGACTTTGGCATTTGATACCAAACGGTGACGTTTCCCCTTGATAAGGGCCACACCCCCAGTGATGGGGGCAGGGCAAGGGGCTTGGGTGCCCCCACCCCAGCTCTCTTCAACCCTCTGGGTCTAGTCTTCTCCCCCAGTTCCCTCTCAGTCCCCAGGGTCCAGGGCCCAGGTCACCCCTCCCTCCTGATTTTCATTCTCAGCTTGGGGAGGCTCAGGGTGGGGCCTGCGCCCTGCGCCAGGAGGTCACCCAGCCCTGGTCCTGGTGTCCCCGGGCCCCCACCTGGTTCTAGAAGCTCCTACCTGTGAGGGGAGTAAGGGGGCGCCTGCGGGGAGGAGACACAGGGCGGAAGCAAGTGCCGGTCAAAGATCTGCTGGGCACACACATGACCTGCTGTGCTCTGGGCCCCATTAATGTTTACCCAGGAGCGGAGGCCCCAGAGGGGTACCTGTACAGCCCTAGGTGCTGCTATTGCCTGGGGCCAGGGCTCCAGGGCCCCAGCCCAGCCCTCTTACAGTGGGGTTTCTCCTTGGATGGGCCCTGAGCCAGGCCAGGTGTGTTGCAGGGCTGGGCTCAGGCTCTGCGTGCACGACTTCCACCAGCAGACACTGCACACTGCCTACCTGGGGCGAGGTGGGGCAGGATGCTGGGGCCCTGGCAGCTTGGCCTGGAGGCCTCTCGGGAAGTTGACCCCGAGTTCTGCAGACCTCACTGTGGTGGTCCCTACCTCATCAGATAGTGGGAGGGAAGCCCTTTGCACCAGGTGGGTGGGAAGGGCCCCAGCTCGGGGTCATCCAGTTCAGATCCGGGTTCAGTGCAGGGCTGGGCCCGGCAGAGCTCCCAGCAGCTTCAGCCTCAGTGCTGGGTAGTAACAGTGGAGGGTGTTGCACTTCCATCTGCAAGTTGGGCAGATGGGGTGGGGGCAGGGTGTCAGGAACCATCCCCAGGTCACAGTGCTGCCTGGCCCACTGCCCACCCTACCTGGATTGGCAGACCTAGCCCGTCTTGTCCACTCCCACAGGAGAATGATCCCGACCGGCCCATGGTTCATGGGTGCCTCAGGGTCAGTCCCTTCCTGCTGCTCTGCTGCACATGCTCCTTCCCCTCCCCCTTGGGCCTGGTCTCCCCAGGGGGCCTGCTGGCCATAGCACCCTGGGCCAGATGCTGCCCACCAATCGCTGTATGCCTGGGGGACTTTGCCCCAGAGAAGGAGGAGGTTTCTGAGTGTCCTCTCAGCAAATTTTCTTGTCCCTCCCCATCCTGCTCCCACTGCCCAGGGCAGGCCCAGCAGTCCCTCCCAGAGGCTCCTGAGTGGCCATGTGACAGCTCTTCCCTGGATGGGGATGGGGATGTTGCCACCTGAGTTGGGGGAGTGTCTGTGTCCATAGCCTCCAGCACCTGCTATGGCCCTTCTGAAGGGTCTGTGTGGGGGTCACCACGAGGCAGAAGGAAGGTGATGGCCAGGAAAAGGCTGAATGTGGGAGCAGCTCTACTGAGTGACCATGGTGGGTCCCCACCTTCTCTGGGCCTAGAGCTAGCCCCAGACAGGGCCCTCTCCTTGGGCACCTGTCATAGCAGGGACTTTGTGCCTGCAGAAGACCCTCCCGGAACAGTGCCCAACACATAGTTGGCACTCAGCGGGCTCTGTTGAACAGATGAACTTTGCAGGTACTCTTTGCCAGCCAAGGATGGAGGAAATGGTTCTGTCTCTGCTCTGGCTCACACCTCTGGGACCTTCTATAAGGAAGAGGAGATGGGTTCCAGCATGACCAGGCACAGACTTGGCCAGGCCCTGACCTGTGGAGGCATCCTCTGGGCTGAGTTCTGGCCTGGGCTGGGCTTGCAGGTGGCTCTGACAGCAGCACCCTCACCCTGCATGTGCTCAGGCTAGCTTGAGGCCCTAGAATCCTGGCCAAGATAAGCAGGAGGCCACCCTCTTCTCCCAGAGCCTCACAGTGCTGTGGGCACAGCCCCTCACTTAGACTGCAGTCTGGGGGATCCGTGTAGGGCAGCCCGCAGGATGCTCGGTCCCCGGGCTTTGTGGGGCTGGTGGTGCCACAGTCCGAGGTTCCCAGGCAGGCACACTGTGGGCCGCAGTCGTATGGGCAGGACTCAGACCTCAGGACTGCCAGGGGCACCCCAGCAGAGGCTCCTGCAGCCACTGCAGCAGCCCCAGGATGAGGGGAAGTGGGGCTGGGTGCCCAGGGAGGGACAGAGCCTGGTTGGCTGCTGAGTGACGGCAGTGTTGCCTTTGGGGGGCACCCGGGGCTCCTCACGGGACGGCTCCCACTCAGCCTTCACAGCCAGGAAGGCGGCCAGGTCGAGGTCCAGCATGGCCACCCCTCCACGGGGTGTGGGGGTGCTCTGGCGGCACTGGGGGCAGGGGATCCAGCGCTGCTCCTGGGCTGGAGCGTCAAGCTGCCTCACGCACGCCTGGCAGAAGGTGTGGCCACAGTAGAGTCTGCGTGGCAGGTGCCCGGTGAGGTCGTAGGCTGAGTAGCAGATGATGCAGTCACCCCGCCGGGAGCTGGCAGCAGTCCCTTCCTCAGAGACCTGGGGACTCTCTGGCTGCAGCATCCTGGGGAAGGTGTGCAGGGGAGTTGCGGCCCACCTCACCTGCCTCGAGATCTACCTCGCGTGGTTGGGCTGTGACACCGGGAGTCTGCCCCAGAGCATGGGGTCCTGGGCCTCGGCAGAACCGGGGGTGAGGGGGTGGCCGGCGGGGCCCCAGACACCAGGGTCTGGGCACAGCCCAGGGTTCCATGGCTGCTGGCTGGCCAGCAGCCTGTCCTGCCATTTGGTCCCTCTCTATGGCCCTCCTGCTCCACTCCTCGCCCTCCCATACCCTAGCCTGCCTAAGCCCCAGGCCGCTCTTACCTGCATTCGCTCTGCCGGGCAGCTCTGCCCAGCCAGAGGATGTCCTGGGTGGAGGGGGACCCAGGGCGCCCTGCGGCTCCCACCCTGGGGCTCGCATTACTAGTCGACAGGGAGGCAGGTGGTGGCTGCAGGCAGGTGTGGGTTCCCCTTTCAGCCACAAAGCACTTGCAACTGGATCCACTAGCACCATCAACCCAGTAGGAGATAAGGCGCCCCCCACCCCACCCCCCTTCCCCAGGCCAGCTTCAGCAGTCCCCCTCCAGGCCTGGCTTCACAGCTCACCTTGGTCCCTCTCCTGGCCTCGGGAGCCAGCCAGACCCACCTCCGACTCTGATAATCCCTCCACTTTGCACTAGGAAAGCCTCTGGCTTTGAACCAGGAGATGCTTCTTCAGCTCTCAGCTCAAGTGTAGCCCCCTCCAGGTAATCTGCCAGGACCCTCACAGGCTCAGAGCCCTGGGGCGGGGGTCCTGCTCTTCCAAAGCTCCCTCACAGTGCATGTGTGTGTCCACAGCACCTTCCTATTGCCTGGTCTGGGTCTGTCAGGCCCCCGTTACAGGGCAGCGGCCTGCTCCACAGGGCCCCAAGGAGGTGCTCAAGCACAGGTATGGGAACCTCCATGCACACACAAGGATCACCCAGAAGCTCCCAGGGGCACACTGTGGCTATCCCTGGTGGCCCCCACTAGAGGCCGCCTCCCCCTAGCATCTGCCTGGCTGTGGTCCCTGAGCTGGCAAGGTGACTGTGACTGTGGGCACAGCAGAATGGGGTGTATCAAGAATGGTCAGGACAGATGGGATTGGCGGGGAGGGAGCCCAGAACCAGAGGGGCTCCTCCTTAGTCCTACTACCGTGCTGTCAGCAGCCTCCCTGACCAGTTGAACAAGCTTTTTGTGGCTGGCCTGGGTGGGGTCATCCTCTGGTGGAGGCAGGCCATGGGGCAGGGGCCAGGAGCATGGCACTCCTGAGTCCCTGCACAGTCAGGCCAATGACGTATCCACCCACGGCCAGAGACAGGACAGTCACCCTGGGTCAGGGGAGGGCTGGCACCAGGACCCATCCATCTTGCAGGGGCAGCTCAGTTTCCTTGTCTGGCTGTCTCTGCCTGGCCCTGGAAACGTCAGAGTGCCCAGCGCAGGCCTTACTGGTCACTCCTTGCCCTGGCATTCCAGCCTCACCCTAGCAGTGAGGCAATGCCAGCCTCACGCAGCTTAGCTCCCCACACATCCCACCAAGGCAAGCATGTTACACTGCTCAGATAAACGGGAGATCTGTCCTCCAAGGGGCAGCACTGGCCAGCTCCTTTTCTGCTCACCTCATTCAGGAGGTCCAGGCCCTGGAGGCAGGACAGCAGATGAGCAGCATGGCATGGGGGCCACACCGCAGATGTTTAGGAATTGGGCATTTCATGAGGAACCAGAAAAACACCCCGGCTGGGGTAGGGCGGTGACTCACGGATGGGCAGGGCCTGGTCCTGGCTGCCTGGGATCCTACTCACAGAAACTTGCCAGAGCCAGTCCCACCCGCCTGGTCCTGCCAACGTGATGGTCCTCCTGGTGGCCCTCTTGGGGCTCCACTCCCCACACCCCGGTTCTATGCTTAGCATCCTCCTACTGTCTGACCCAAGGCCTGACCTGTCTCCCCACCCTGGCCTGAGTCCTAGGGAATGCAAGAGCTTGAACCCAGGCCTGGCTGGGTCAGGGCAGGGGACACGCTCCCACCCTCCCATCCAGCCTCTGAGTGGATCTGAGAGCTGCAACACAGAATGTCCCAAGGAGTGCCTTCCCCACCCCGAATGTCCCACAGAGGCCGAGGCCTGTGATATGGTCCAGCCCAGGACCCTCTTCAAGGCGGCAGTGTAAAGAAGAATAACCAGAACATAGCTCACTGCTTTATTGCCTGGGCCGTGGGCCTCCAGGGAGGCAAAGGGGGGTATCCCCAGGGCTGCCACCACAGCAGGTGTCCCGCCTCTCTGGCAAGGTGCCGGAGCCGGGTTGTTGGCCTTCTTGCCAGGTAGCTGCTCCTGTCCGGGGTGGGAAGTGTCCAACACCCATGGCAATGGTCCAGTGGCTGCCCCAAGTACGTGGGCACTGGTGTGGCTGCTGGGTTAGGAGATGATGCAGCAGCAGCTGTGGCAGCGGCAGAAGCGAGGGCAATGACAGCAAGAGCAGCAAGGACAGCAGCAGCAGTGGTGGGCGATGTCATCCCTGCGCCCCATGGGGGGCCGGCCAGCATAGGTCAGTCCTGCTGGGTGCTGCCCACTACCATAAGGGTTGCCGGGCTGCAGCCAGGCCTGTTGGCCCTGGGTCTGGGTTGCCCCCTTGGCACCCTTGGCATCCTTGCTCCCTGGGGCCTCCTCAGTGGGCTGCAGGAGCCGGGTGGGCTCTGAGGGGCAGGACCCTGCAGGTAGAGGCTGTGACTCCCAGGAAGAGGGAGCCGCCTCCAGCTGCTGCCCCAGGTCTGGCCGCAGGTGAGCCCGGGGGATGCTGACCTGGGCATACGGGTTCTTGACGACCATCTCATGTGGGTCCATGGCCCAGCCTGGCAGGGGCAGGCAGAGGAGACAATATTTGTTCAGTGGAGGGGTCAGCCTTAGCCAAAGACAGTGTCCACCCCGCAAAAAGCCAGGCTGCGGAGATACCAGAGTATCCCGGGCCTGTGTGTCAATGTGTGTGTGTGTGTGTGCATGCGCGCGCGAGTGCACACACACGGGCATGGGGCAGGGGAGCTGAGTATGAGGGCCAATGTCTCCCAGATGCCCTTCCTGCATGGCAGGACCCTGTGATGGTACTGGGAAGGGGGTGGGAGGCCGGGAGATGCAGCTGGGCTTGCCCACGGCTGAGCCCCAGTGTAGGGAAGGTCCTCAGCCCCAGACCCACCTGGAGTGGTGATGGCAGCAGTCTACCCTCTCGTCCTGTGTCCTGTGGGCCGGGTCCCAGTGCCTATGAGGCAAGCAACTGGCAGCTGCCTTTTTCCCTCCTGGGGAGGGGCGGGGCCCTGGGGCGGAGCTCCAAGATGGGGTTCCGGGGATCCCAGGAGGCCCTGGCTCTTCCAGCACAAGTGGGTGGTGGCCCCAGCGGGGGCTCCAAGGGGCCCTGACATCCTGGGTGACTCAGCCTCTAAGCATGTGGAGCCCGACGTCAGCCCTCCACAGACCTGCAGCTGGCAGGAGGGAATAGGCAAGCCTGACCTCAGCCTCAGAGGGGAGGCCTGCAGGGGGTCTGGAGAACCCTAGCCATCACTCACACACCTCGGAGCCCCTGCTGGGGCAGAGGGCAGAGGGCCTCACTTGAAGCAACAGCCTCCAGCCAGCAGACACAGATGGTGGTGGTGTGGGAGCACAGGCTGCCTGGAGGTTTGCAGTTTCTTAACTGATAAAAAACGTTTGATTCACACACCTTTTGTTACAACTCATCTTACAATTGGCAACGACAGGGGCTTCACTGGTTCATTTCTGAAACAGCAGTTTCCATCTCCGGTGGGCTGGGAGACAAACTCCCCACCCCACCAGACTCTTTTTCTTTGGAATGCGCACCTATTCTCACCTTCATCTAGCACCTGCCACACAGGGTGGCCATGTGCTGGGTGACAACGCATGCTGAGCGCTCGGGTCTGGGCCTGGCACTGGTGATCTTCCCCCAGAGCCATCTAGGCAGTAGAGTGGGGCTGGGACCTGCACCCCCAGGATTTGTCACCCCAGGGAACCCCCAGGAAGGGCGGGATCAAATCACCCCAGAGGCCATGGTGACCGGGGTGGCCCGCACGAGGCCAGTCAGACCGGTCCGGACACGAATTCTACCGATGTGGCACCGGGTGTGGAGGGGGCCCGGGACCCGGGACTTCGCAGGTATATGACAGATGCTCATTGCGCAGGCTCAAAAAGCCCCGCCCACTGCCCCGGCAGACTCCGCCCCTTGCTGCGAGGCGGAGGCTGGCGCATGCGCGCAACACGCCTGGGGGGCAGCCGGTGAGAACTTTATTCCCCAGAAGCCCCCGCGCTCGAAGGTTTCTCCAAAGACCCGGTTTGGGGTCTGCTGGCCTTGGACGGTCCAAAACTCAGCCTGGACAGCGCAGCAATGACCCGCGGGGCTCCGGCCCCGGCGGCGCGGGCTCGGGCGGGCTCGGGGAGGTGGGCCCTCGCGGGGCAGGACCTCAGGGCTAGGGGCGGGGCCTCAGGGCTAGGGGCGGGGGCCTCAGGGCCAGGGGCGGGGCCTGATGGCTGGTTCCTTCTGCGGTGCGCGGCCCGCGGGTCGGTGGGAAGTTGAGCAGAACCTGAGGCCGGGGCCAGGCCCCTAGCCCTCCTCTGGCTGGGGCTCTCTCGGTTGCTCTACCTTCACGCCAGACCCCATAAGGCCCTCGCTGCCCATCCTGCCAGGCACCCACTCACCTGCACACCCCACACCCGCTGTCTCTAAATGGCTTTGGAAACTGAGACCCCCGGCACACCAGCCTGAGGTCACAGAGCTGCAAAGTTAGGCCCTCTGCCTCAGTTCACTCCTCCGGTCTGTTTTGCCCATGTGTTCTTCCTCACCAGGAATAGTGACCTCTCTGGGCTCTGCTGCCCGGAAGGACCAGGTGCAGGTGGGCCTGGACAGAGATGGGCTGTGGCCAGACTCTTGGACACACGGTCAGGCGTAGGGCCCAGTGCTTGGTCATGGGAGTGCTAGCATGCACTGGAGCAGCACAGGGGGTGGCACTTGCCCGGCCCCTGCGGCTGAGGTCCCTGCCCAAATAGTTGCCAACATGTTCTCTGCCTCCTCTCTCACCTGAGGCTCCCCCACAGGCAGAGGGTATGTTCCTGGGAGGGGGGGGTCAGGGAAGCCCGGCTTGAGGAGGAAACAGAAAGGAATGGGGCCTCTCTGCTGGGTGGGGTCAGATTAGCACCAAATGTGTGACAGCAGGGCACGTGCTGACCTGATGGGATGCCGGAAAGGGTCACCCCACCCTGGGCAGGTGCCTGTTGTCATCAGTGGACTGCCCCACTGGCCTGTCCAGTTGTCTGACCATCTGCGTACCCCTCACCCCACCCATCTGTCCAGCATTCCTGTCCTTGGAGCCTTCTCCCAAGCACTGTTCCTCTTCTCCGTCTACATCTCTGATATCTTGCTTGTCCACACCTGCTCACCCTCATGTCCTCTTTGAACACAACCTGGGTGCACCTGTGAGCTGGAGGCAATCCCACTGGGGACAGAGTGGAAGGAGGAGCAGAGACCCTGACTCTCTGGGGGACATGTGGCAGTCCCCAGGAAGGGCCCTGGGAACCAGCTGTCCTGAGACCATCTCTGGGTCCCCCTTGCCTTCCTTCTGCTGGCATTGAGGCCTCGGGCTTCGAAAAGCACGATTTCCCTTCTAGAATTGGGGGTGGGGGGACTTGACGTGGACCCAGGTCAGCCAGGAAGGACTGAGGGTCGCGGGTACCGGAAAAGGGCGTCGCGGGAGGGGGGGGCGGCGGGGGTCCTGATCCACAAGCGGCTCGCAGGGGAGGGCAACCCCGGGAGCGGGCGGCAGACCCGCGGCGATGGAGGGGCGGCTGAGACACTGGCCCCGCCCCGCGGACCCCGCGCGGGTCCCCAGACGGGGGGTGGCGCTGCGGGCGCGGGCGGGCGCCGCGCGCACTGCGGTCCCCGCGCCTCCGCCGCAGAGCGCGCCACGCTCCGCACGCACCTGCCGCCGCGCCGCGCTGCCCAGAGCCCCGCGCCCCGCGCCCCTGGGAGCCCCGCCGCGCCGCGCCATCGCCCGAGGTCGCCGCCGGAGCCGCCGGAGCCGCTGGAGCCGCCGGAGCCGCGGGAGCCGCCGGAGCCGCCGGGCCGAGGCGCGGGCGTCGCATCCGGGCCTGCCTTTGAGACAACCTCTGCGGCGGCGGCACGGCCCGGGGACGCCAGGCTGGGGCAGGTAAACTCGGGCGGGGCGGGGCGGGACGGCCGCGGAGGGTCGCCACTCGCAGCCCCTTCCCACCCTGGCCGGGGTTGGGCCTTGGGGGAGGAGGCTGGGTCCGGAGTCTGATGAGGATCAGGGTCAGAGGTCGGGCGCCCCGTCTTTTGTGTAGGGTGAGGGTGGGCCCCGGGTGCTGCCCTCACGCCGTCTCTCACCTGCAGCCCGGGCCTGGTCCAGGCCTCTCTTCTGCTCCCGCTGCAGCCGCCGCCGCTGAGCCCGCGGCCTGGGGCCTCCCGCAGCCAAGGCTCAGGCTAGCTGCCTTCCCTGGGCGCCCTGTCCTGGAGCCATGGGGCCCACCTAGCCCCCGCCTGCCCGGATGTCCCTGCTCGGGGGCTGCTGACCTCAGTTGCAGGGGGAGTCCCCCCCACACCCCCTCGCCAGCCTCAGCAGCCGGAGACCCTGGGTGAGCCCCTGGGCCAGACCTGCAGCCCAGGGCAGCCTCCCCTACCCCCCTGCCCCTGCCTCCCTCCACCCCCCCCACCCCTCCCTCCTCCTCCTAGGACTGGACCAGAGAAGCCACTGTGGCCACTGGGGGGGGCCCTGCCCCCCCAGCTCTTGCCGGCCGCCCCCAGGAGTCCTCGGGGCGGCCGGGGTCCCTACCAGGCCTGGCAGGACCAGGATGCTGCCCCCTCTCCTCCTCCCCGGCCTCACCCAACACCCCCACCCACCCGAACACCCAGTCTGACTGGGGACAACCGGATGCCGGCTGACCCCGGGCCCGAGGTGGGCAGTGGCTGGCCGGGCTTCCTCATGTCCTGCCTGAAGGGCCCCCATGTCATCCTCAAGATGGAGGCCATGAAGATTGTTCACCCTGAGAAGTTCCCTGAGCTGCAGGCGGCTGCCCCTTGCTTCCCACCGGCACCGCGGCCCACCCCTGCCCTGGCACCCAAACGCGCCTGGCCCTCAGACACAGAGATCATCGTCAACCAGGCATGTGGAGGGGACATGCCTGCCTTGGATGGGGCACCCCGCACTCCTCCCTTGCCGCGACGGCCACGAAAGGGCAGTGTGGAGTTGGGCTTCCCCCGAGTGGCACCAGCAGACGAGGTCATCGTGAACCAGTACGTGGTGCGGCCTGGTCCTGCCACCTCAGGGGCCCCTGCCACGGCGGCACCAGCCTCAGGTGAGCCCCTGGAGTGCCCCACCTGCGGGCACACGTACAACGTCACCCAGCGGCGGCCCCGAGTGCTGTCCTGCCTGCACTCTGTGTGTGAGCAGTGCCTGCAAATTCTCTATGAGTCCTGCCCTAAGTACAAGTTCATCTCCTGTCCCACCTGCCGCCGCGAGACTGTGCTCTTCACGGACTATGGCCTGGCTGCACTAGCTGTCAACACGTCTATCTTGAGCCGCCTGCCACCTGAGGCACTGACTGCCCCGTCCGGTGGCCAGTGGGGGGGTGAGCCGGAGGGCAGCTGCTACCAGACCTTCCGGCAGTACTGTGGGGCCGCGTGCACCTGCCATGTGCGGAACCCGCTGTCTGCCTGCTCCATCATGTAGCACCCACCGGCTCACCACTGCCTGCCAGTCCTTGCTCGCCGCTTCTTCAGGGATCCGGCCCTGCCCTGTCACCTGTTGACCCCTCACCCACCACAGCTTCTGGCCCCTTCCCATGTGGCATTGTCGCTGCAGCCAACTCCGCCATTAAAACTCTTTGCCAAAGTTTGCACCTTGTTCCCTGGACTGAAGCCTGAGCTTGTGGCCTGAGCCAGGGGCTGCAGCCCAGACAGGGTCCAGCCTGGAGCCACTGGAGGCAGGCTCAGTGTTGCTGGGGGTCAGCCCACTGTGCTGACTGGTGCCAGGCTGGGCCAGGGCAGCCACTCAGGAGGGCTGGGCCTAGCTGTGTGTATGCATGCGAATGCCTCCCACACCTGTGTGGAGCCAGCCAGCCTCCTGTGTGGGCTGCTGGGGCAGATGTGCAGAATGGGCAAAGGGTGGACATGTCCTCTGCACTGGCCGCTGTATCTGGGGGCAGCTGGATGGGGGACACCAGGCCCCTGGTTCCCCCAGACTCTCTGAAGTTGAATGGGAATGGCCTTTGGGCCAGACTGAGCCAGGGTTGAGATAGGCTGGCTGAGATCGTAGTGGGGTGGGAGGACCCCATGGCGGAGTGGGGGAGGGAAGGGTGGGGGAGAGCCGCAGGGCATCGAGGAGGTGCGTAGACATGACAAGAGCATGGAGGGATGTCTCCGTAGCAGGTGTCTATTGAGAGCCATCCCTCGTTCTAGGTACAGCACTCTGCACGTTGCCAACAAGCACCAAAGGTTGTACAGATGTCCTTTCGATAAAGGCCCTGGGCTCAATGCCATGAGGTTACAGGGTACTCAGTTCTATGCTGTCCAACTCTGAGGCCTAGCTGGACCCTTGTCCTAGTAGTTCAGGGGCATGGGCTGGACGCCCGACAGCCAGGGGCCATCGCCTTCAGTCTGACCCAGTCTGTGAGGAAGCTGTGGCCCGAGCTTGCATAGCAGCGGCCCCGCCCCTGCAGCCCTGACCTTCAGGGAACACACTGGCCCTTATCTGGAACGTGACAGCATTCACTTTCGTGTCCATTGTGTCCCTCTTGCAAACAGGACACATGGGGCAAGGGGACGGGAGGAGAGCATGAAGCTTGTGTGTCGAGGGGTGCATAGGGCCCAGTTGCAGGCTTCCTCCAGCACTGCCCGTGGGCACCAGTAGTGTCTGGGCGGCAGGGTGGTTTGAAGTCTCTGGCTCCATCAGAGGCTGAACACAGGCTTCTGGCCCCAGGCCTGGGTCTGGATTGAAGGCTAGTGCCCGGCCCCACCGTGGGCTTTATAGTTTGGTCATCAGTCCTCAGGGCTAGCGTGGGTCTCCTGGTCTGTTGGCAGCAGGTGTGACGGGCCCTGTTCAGTGGCCAGAGCGGTCCAGCAGCATAAAGAGCAGCCCCAGCAGCATGAGTGGCGTGAAGATGAGCAACAGGCCCAGGAGCTCCAGGGCTAGCAGGCCCAGCAGTACTAGGCGGCGGGTACAGGGCCCTCGT
Source organism: Vulpes lagopus (assembly GCF_018345385.1). Classification (NCBI taxonomy): domain Eukaryota; kingdom Metazoa; phylum Chordata; class Mammalia; order Carnivora; family Canidae; genus Vulpes; species Vulpes lagopus. Next base: position 12,904,679 of record NC_054835.1, on the reverse strand, counting down.
TCCCGCAAGGCCCAGAGCCGGGCACCCAGCCAGGGCGGGCAGGGTAGGAAGGGAAGGCAGCCCTGGCCGCCCACAGGCCCTGCCAGGAAGCGTAGCCGGTAGCGGTGCTCTAGGGAGGCCCAGGGCCCAGGGCCCCGGTGGGGAGGAGCAGGGGGTGTAGGGGGCCGTGGGCCCTGAGGCCCATCTGCCCACAGCAGTTCCTCCTGCAGCTGGCAGATTTCCCACTCAGGCATGGGCGTCTTCTGGCGACACAGTGGGCAGCACACCTGGCCCTGGTGGGCACTGGAGGCTGTGCCTAGCAGCTGGTGCAGGCAGCCCACACACAGGCCATGGCCACAGTTGAGCAGAGCCAGGTGGTGCTCACCAGGCCCATAGGGCTCTGTGCAGATGGGGCATTCCTCCTCCCCCCACTCCCCTGCCTGCTCCCCATCCTCCTCTTCCCCTACTTGCCCAGCCCAGGGGCAGGCAGTGGCCATGGCTGTGGCCCCCAGCAGGGGCTCACTGTCTAGAGCCCCAGCGCCCTGGTTGTTCCCAAGGACCCTGCTGTCCAACTCTTTGTCTGCCAGCACTTGGCACAGGGAGGCCAGGCATCCAGGGCCCAGAGGGGCTGCAGCAGGGCTGGTGAGGCCAGAGCTGAGGTCATGGGGGCCATAAGCGGGGGCCCTGGGGCAGGAATCCAGATTCGTGGGTGGGGTCCCCAGGGTGGCGACCAGGGTGGTTGGAGCTGTGAAGGTCAGTGTGGCCCTCTGGGCACGAGCAGAGTCTGGCACTGACCTGGAGGCAGCCGCAGCCTGGTCCCAGATCCCAGCTCCTGCCTCACCTGGGAAAGTCCACGTCACTTGGACCCCAGCGCTGGTGGGAGTTCTGGGCAGCTCCTGTGCCCACGGGTGCCCACGGATGCCGTCTCCACTGAATCTGCCCCCGCCCACCTATGTTCCTCACAGACGGATGGACTCCTGGGAGCTGCCTTGTGGGTAAACCAGCCTGCCTGACTCCTCCTACAGGAATTCCCCTGAGGACAATGAAGGCCCCTCCCAGGGGTGGGATGACTGTGGCCTGCTGCCGCCTTCCCTCACCATTGGGGCAGCTACTGGGTGAGGAGTGAAGGCCTGGTCAGGACTGGCCCTCCTCCCCGGGCCCACTTATGGCCACCCCCTGCTCCACAGAGCTGGGGCACGGCGTGTATACGATGTGGGCAAACAGCTGGCCTCACCGTAGAATCACACCCCTGAGTACTGATGGGAGCAGAGATGGCCAAGCATGGCTGGCTGTGCCCATCTGGGTGTGCTGTGGGCCCACGCACCCCGAGGCACCAAGGCACTCACAAGGAAGAGGTCAGAAACAGCCACGCAGAGCCCACAATTTATTACTGAGGTTTTCCAAGATGGAGGCAGGGAGAGCCTGTGCTGGCGGGGGGCCTCCTCCCCCTGGGGCTCTGGTCCTTGCTGACCTCCAGCCTGAGCCCAAGCCATGCACTTTGTGGCAGGACACACAGATGTGGCACAGGATGACTGGGAACCTGTGGTCTAAGGCAAAGAGCAGTGGCGTGTGGCACTCCTCAAGACCCCGTCCCACCTCCTAAGGCTCCCCAGGCTCCCGGGTCCTTTCTCAGCCGCTGTCCTGTGCAGGGGGGGAACCCAGGGACTACCCTGACCAGGACCCAAGTTGGGGCCAGTGGGAAAGGCGAGAGGTAGGCTGGAACCCCGGACAGGGGCAGGGTCGGGTGGTGAATGGGCAGTGGTGTGTCAGGGCTGAGTAGAGGACCCCAGGTTGACTGGAGCGCGAGGCTGCACAGGGGACAAGTTGGGAGGTGATGGTGTCCCCCCCCCCCCCCCCACCGGCAGAGAGCAGTGGCTAGAGTGGCTGAGGTCAGCAGGAAAACTCTTCAGGCCCACGTCTCACTCTGGAAGCGCAGTGTCCGCTGGAGTCTGGCAAGGTAGTTAGCGGCATCAGGGCCAGAGAGCCCCCCCTCCTCCTGGAAGACGGACACTAGGGCTTCCAACACATCTGCTGGCATGCACTTGGCATTGCTGGAGGGACAGGCCAGATGGGCTCAGTGTGGCTGGGACCCCCCTTAGGGCTGGCTCCCACCCCACCCAGCAGCCCAGGCTCACCCTGCCAGATAGAAGTAGGCACCCTGGCGGTCCAGCAGGTCCCACACCAATGGCCCGAGCTCGCGGAGCCGGTGCTGCACATATATCTTCCGCTCCTATGGGGAGGTGGCAGGGCATTGGAGGTGGAGGTGACACTGCATCCTGGCCCCTGCCCTCCCAGCATACTCACCTGCTCCCGGGAGAAGGCTGTGAAGAGCATCAGGTAGCCCTTCCTCTCCAGCTGCAGCCACTCCGCCTCCCAGTAGAAGTCCTGGTCCCGCCAGCGGCAGCCGAAGAACAAAAAGTTTCCTAGGGGAACACGAGGTGGCCTCAAGGCTTGGCCGAGTCAGCCCCAGCTGCCATCCTGCCCTGGGTCCTGCACACTCACCAGTCTGATCCCGGGCCACTCGTTCCTGAATGGCTGCTCGGAAAGGGGCCACGCCAGTGCCAGGGCCCACCATAATGACAGGTGTGTCTGCTGTCTCTGGGAAGGTCAGGCCCCCCGGCCGCACCCACAGGGGCACATAGACAGGTCCTGCGGCAGGAGATGGGAGGCATGAAGAGGCTCCAAGGACCAGGCACCAGCCCAGGACTGGCCATGGTACACAGGGGAGAGCAGAGGCCCGGGACCCAGTCCTCCATCCCCTCCCTCCTGAAAGCAGGGGTCACCTTGCCCAGGATCCAGAGATGCCAGCCAGGAGGAGCAGAGGCCCCGGCGAGGCTCCTTGAGGCGGGTCTGGTACTGTACCACAGCCACGAGGATCTGCAGCCTCAAGGGGTGAGCCTGGGGGAGGGGATGGTGGGTGCCCTGCTCCACTGGGCCATCCCTGCCAGCCACCCAAGCTCCAGGTTCCACCCACTTCACTCTGGGGTGGTCCCAGATGAGGAGTAGATGTTGAGGGCGACCCCCTGACCTATACACCATGCCCAGCAGCCTAGCCCAGCAGTCCCAGGCCCCACACCCCTGAGGCTGGCCCTGGGTGCTATCCCCACAGGCCCTCACCAGCAGAGAAGAGGCAATGGAGAAGGCCCGTGGGCGGATCAGGGGGATGAGGTCCAGGAGGTAGTCTGCGGGGATGGCTCCTGCCGTGTGCGGGAAGTCACACAACACCTGGGCAGAGATAGCCTTAAGTGGGCTGTGGCCAGCATGGCCAACACAAGGCTGAGACTCAGGGCCCTGGGCCTGCCCGCACCTGCCCACACTTGCTCACACCTCCAGGATGGTCCTTCGAGGCCGGTTGCAGTACGAGTACAGCTCCTCCTGACCTTGGGGGGAACTGAGCTGCAGCAGCTTCTCCCGCTCCAGCTCATGGGGAGACAGACAGGCCAGGAGCTCAAAGAAGGAGCGGCGGGGCACGCTGGCAATGTCCAGGTAGTGGGCCACCAGGTGCCTCACCGAGCAGGGCTGGGGGAGTTGCGCAGGGCAGGGCACACCTGTAGGAGGTGGCAGGGACATGGGCAGGGCTGGGCATGCCCGCAGGCCACTGGGCCCCGACCCTCGAACTCCCCTGGCCCTGGGGCCCCCCCCAAGCCCTCGGGCCCCCTCCATCCCTTCCCCCACTCCTCCCCAGGGCTCACCTGGCTCCCGGGGCTGCAGGGTGAAGTACTGGTCGGGGTCCAGGCCCAGTGCCTGGCAGAACCGCCAGAGGTCGCTGGCCCGGTTCTCGGGCTGGATTAGCACCACATCACCTGCTGCAAAGCTGTGTAGGAAAGCCACTGGGAAGAGTAAGAGAGGAGCGGGCAGGGCACGGAGTTCCTGGGGTGGCTGCATAGGGAAGGATGGCGGGGCTGGGGGTCCCTGGATGCAGAGTCTCCCCGCTGCCTGGCCCGCACCCCTCCACCCTGCTGGCCACACTCTCTCCAGCTTTGGGGGAGGACCGGCCAAGCCCCTGGCCATGGCCTCCAGCCCCCCGGCCCCCTGGCATCTCAGGCCCCTCACCTGAGCCTGGACCCCGTGATGTCAAACTCGATCAGTCGAACATCTTGGAAGTGTGAGGGGCCAGTGACCCTCTGGTTGGTGACCATGGGTGCCAGGAAGGGCTGCCGCTCTGAAGGGGGGCCTTGAGGATCTGTGCTAGCCCCATGCTGCTCCTCAGAGCATGTCCTGGGGGCCTCCAGAAGGAAGTGCAGGGTGAACGTGGAGGGCAAACTGTGGAGAGGGCACACTGGGTCAGGCCGCCAGCTCTGCAGCCGGGCCGCTCTGCTGCGCGTGTGGCCCACACTCACGGGACTCCGGTGGGGATCACGCCAAGGTCAGGGGGCACGGGGTACAGCCACAGCACCTTCTCCCACAGATCGTGCAGCCAGGGGTCCACAGCTGCATCAGGCCTGGGGAAAAAGCACGTGTGCGCTAGCCCATGGGGCCCTGTTTGTGGCTGGACCCCACAGGAGGGCACCCCTTTATCCCACTCACCCCAGCTCGTGCTGGTCATCGCCCAGGCACAGAGGCAGGAGGGCACTGCCCCCAAGCTGCAGCAGCCGACGGTACAGCTTCTTGGCCACAAAGTTGAACCTTGGGGTGGGGGGTTGGGAGCGGTGGAGAGAAAGGCTTGGGCAGACTGTATCCCTGGGCTGGAGGACAGTGAAGGGGAGGCAGCCCATGCCAGATCCTGGGCCTTGCAAGACAGCTCCTCCCAGGGACCGTGGTCAGCAAGAGGGCTCCCACCCACCCTCGGGCCTGTGTGCATACCAAGCATGTGTGCGTATCAAGCATGTGTCTCTGTGGGGCACAGAACAAAACTCCCCAGGAGAGGTGTCACACTGCCACCCATTCCCTGTCCTCCTCCCACTGGCCTGGCTTTGTAGGTGGCCCCTGCGCCAGACCTGATGACACACATACCCCCGTGGCTTTCTTAAGAAATCACACAAAGCAAAACTACTCTTTGCTTAGAACGTAGATTTGTCCTGAAAATTGGAGAGAAAACAAAGCCGAGGTGGCCACACAACCACACCCGGGGATGTAGCGGTGGTGGGGGACTGGGGGTCCTTTTGTGCTCCTGGCTGGTTCCCACTGCATGCTCTCTGTGCCCTTGGTAAGCCCAAGTATCTCCTGGCTACATGAACGTAAACGTGGGCAAAGAGCCAGTCGGCCTTTGCTGCCCCAGGTCACATGTCCTCTGACGCTGCATGAGACCCCAGACACCCAGCTCCACACATCACCTCCTGCTCTGGAAGGCACCTTGGGTCCACTCCTGAGTTTGGGCCGCACTTTGCCAGCCTGCCAGCCATCTGTCTATGCTCTGCCTACCCTGCAAACCCCAATGCTCCCTGGTGGTCCCCTCAGAAGCAGGACGCACAGCCCGGCCATGGCCCAAGGTCTAGCAGAAGCCCCCGGGCTGAGTCACCTGTCCCTCTACCAGAACGCTTTGTGCTCAAGCCCAAGGCCAGGCCTTGCAGGCCAGAAGCTCTCCCACCCCTACTCACTTGGCATAAGAGGAGTCCCCGAGGCCCAAGACAGCGAAGTCCATCTGACAGAGGGAGGTTGATGGCAGGTTCTTCCGGAATATGAACCTCCAGAAGTTCTACAGCCAGAAGAAACCAAGTTAGAGGCGGTGGCACCACTGGGGTCCCAGGTTGGGGTAGAAAATTGTAAATAAGAAAGTTGCGGGCAGGGATCCCTGGGTGGCGCAGCGGTTTGGCGCCTGCCTTTGGCCCAGGGCGTGATCCTGGAGACTCGGGATCGAATCCCACGTCAGGCTCCCGGTGCATGGAGCCTGCTTCTCCCTCTGCCTATGTCTCTGCCTCTCTCTCTCTCACTGTGTGCCTATCATAAATAAATAAAATTAAATTAAAAAAAAAAAAAAAAAGAAAGTTGCAGGCAGCCCTGGTGGCGCAGCGGTTTAGTGCCGCCTGCAACCTGGGGGGTGATCCTGGAGACCCGGGATAGAGTCCCACATCGAGCTTCCTGCATGGAGGCTGCTTCTCCCTCTGCCTGTGTCTCTGCCTCTCTCTCGCTCTCTCTGAATGAATAAATAAATCTTTATTAAAAAAGAAAAAAAAAAAGAAAGAAAGTTGCCCCAGGGGCGCCTGGATGGCTCAGTCAGTTGAGTGTCTGATGGTTTCAGCTCAGCTTGTGATCTCAGGGTCATGGAATCGAGCCCCACACCATGCTGAGCTTGAGTCTGCTTAAGTCTCTCTCTCTCTCAAATAAATAAATCTTAAGAAAGCAAGCAAGCAAGCTGTCCTAGAGAACGTGGTGCTCCACCCCTCCCTGGGCAGTAGGCTGGGAGAGAAGGCCGCGGAGTTGATGCAGGGAGGCCACCACTGACACCTGTCCCACAGCTTTCCCCTCCCTGGGGTGGGGGAAGTACCAGCTCCTGCTTGGGTCTCCCCAAAGGGATGGCCTCCACCTTCACACTGAGTCCTGTGTCCTGAAGGCCAGCAGCTCCTCTGGGGCCCTAGTCTCACCCCATAGGTGGGAGGTGGTTTCTCTCCTGGCCCTGAGCCTCCACCAGGCAGTGTTGCACTCGCTGCTTTCCCAAGTCACCGTGCTGGCTGAAGACCTCTAGCTGTGCCCTTCCCCAGGGCACTGTCACCCCCACACATCTGGCCATCCTTGAGGCCTTATCCCCAGTCCCCCAAAGTCACAGCCCGGTGCCTGACCTTTCCACCCAGGGGCCCTCACGGAGCACGTCCTAGGCGGCGCTGGGCCCCAGCCTCCAGAAGCACTTTTCCAACACGGTTCTCCATCACCTTCAGCCCGTGACAACCTGAGTGCCATCCAGGACATTAGCTGTACACCGCCTCCTCTCTGCTTTAGATCTCTATAGGCAGGGGCCCTGTCGGGGTGCTGCTTTGCCCCCTCGCCACCCTAGGACTGTGCTGCTTCAGCCACCGCTGGGGACACTTGCCCCCCCCTCCAGGGACCCCTGCGCACTCCCCCTGCAGAGGCCCAGTGATGGTACTTCCCACCACTCTTCGGCCGCAAATGCCCGGGTCCACCCTTCACAGTGACTGGCAGGTTGCTTCCACAGGGAGCTGCCTTCCCAAGGAGCTTGAGGCCTTGCCCCAAGCCGGTCCAGCCAGGCCACTGGTGCCAGTGTCCTTGTGTCCTGCTCTGTCCCCAAGAGCTGCAAGCCAGCACATTGTGCCTTGGCTGGAGCCTTCCCCTGTAGGTGGGCCCCTCCCGCCCCAGGACGATCTCTCCCCACTCCATGGCCCACATGTGAAGGTTACAGTTCTGAAAATGATCTCGGGGTTTTGATTTGATTTGTTTCCTAGAACATTTTTTTTTATCAGACTTGCCAGGATGTTTCAACGTCACTCTCATCTTTTCAAATTTTCCCAAGCATTTCCTCTGCTTCTGGCTTCATGCTGTTTTGTGTTCTTGTCCCATGGGTGCCAAGTTCTGGGGGGCCTGCTCCGTCCCTGTTCCCCCAGGTTATATCTGGGTTTCTTGCAGTGGTGTCTTTCTGAGGCCGTGGTGGTTCTTTGTGGCCTATTTGTAGTTAAGAAGCTGACGGGAAACCATGAGCTCAGGCCTGTCACCCACATAGGTCTTCCAGCCAGGATCCTGCCGGGTCTTCCACTCTGGTGACTTCCTTTCCCTACACAGGGGTCCCCTCTGTGCAGCTGGTCACTAAACCGGGTCTTTAGCAGGCGTCATGCCCCCTCCTCCATGTCCCTGGGACCTCAGTCTGCAGCTTCTCCAAGGAGCCTCCAGGCCCTGCTCTGGTTGGGGAGGGCCCCCTGCTGACCACTCCCATGGTGGTGTCTATGCCTGCAGTCATCCGGGGATGATCTTCGCCCCCTCCTGCTGACATCCAGCCTGTATCCCAGCCCAGCTCACCTCAGCAAACTCTGTCTCCTTTCCCCTCCCAGGCCCTGTGTCCTGAGCACCCACCCTTCTGCGTCTGATCCCCTCACATTTGCCTCCTCTCCTGTGCCTCTTCCTGTCTAGGGAGACCCCTCCTGACTGTGCTAGGGTCTCAGCCCCAGGTGTCCTACTCTGTCCCTACAGTGACCTTGCTCTTTAATCTTAAGCCTCTGGCTGCCCCCGTGCTCTGCACCTCCCCTCCCAGTATATAACAGCTCTCTCTTATCTTAGTAATACTTTCTTTCCAACCCCTTAGCCCCATTCACAGCCAGAATCTTTTTTTTTTTTTTTTTTTTGGTAAGTTCCACACTGGGCATGGAGCTTGAATTCAAGACCCCAAGGCTGTGACCTCAGCTGAGATCAAGTTGGACGCCTAATGGACTGAGTCCGCCAGGCACCAGTTCGTTCAATGCAGATTTTCTACACTCACTCACTGGTTGAGCCTGCGACCCTCTTCACTCCCTGTGAGTTGCTGAAACTGTTTTCCCCACAGTCACGATCACAGTTCCTTTGTTGATAAACCCGACTAGTGCCGCTCATGCCTTCTCTCACTTCATTTCTGTGCAGATTTGGGTGCTGCAAACCTTCTTCTCACAAGTCACTTCTGTGCCCCTGACCCTCTTGACTGTGTGGGGGCCGCTTTCCTGCCCTGTCCTCCTCCACCTCTCACGGCCTTGGTGCTCAGGGCACCTTGTCCGAGGAGAAGGTGTGTCCTGGCTCACGCCTCACCCAAGATCCTCGCTAGATCTCCACACGAACCCTGCATCTCCACCTGGACAACTTCTAGCACTTGGCCTTCCTGGTCCCTCTGTGCACAGAACTGCCATCCATTCTGGTCCTCCAGCCTGAACCTGATTCCATGCTCTCTGGGTTCTACCTAACATCTCAGGAACACGTCTATTTTTCCACTGCCTGACATCATCCTGGTTCAGGCCACCAGCCTACTGCCCGCAGGGTGCATCCTCTGGGGTTCTTGCTCTCCTGTACCCTGCCCTCCCCATTAGCAAGTGGCAGTTTTGCTGGAATACAAATGTGCCTGAATCACCCAGTGGATTGCATGGCTCCTCACCTTGAGTCGTCCACCTTACTGTGGCTGCTGGGCTGCTTGGGGCCGGCCTGGCCTCCTGCGTCCCTTCTCTCCTCCCACCGTCGTGCTCTCCTTGGCACTGTCACACTGAAATGCGCTTCCTGGTCTTCCCAGACATAGTCTTTCTCCTCTGCACAGGCCAGCCCCACTTCCCCCTCAAGACTTAGCCCTACAAGCCTTCCTTCCAGAAAGCTCTCCCTAAGGCCCCAGGTTGGGCTAGAAAGTTTGTATTAATGCCCCATGGCATCTGGCACTTTCCCTGGCAGCATATATCTCCTAGTATCATAACTGCCTGTGAAAGTTGTTGCTTTTGCTCTATTGTGAGCTCCACGAGGACAGAAATAGGTTCATGGCTGGATGCCCAGCCCTAGATCATGCTTGGAATACAGTGTATGCTCAAGAATGTTGAAGGAACTGAAGAATGTTCTGGTAAAGTTCTGGTTTTGAAATACACACATAGACCACCTGATCCATACACAGCCCTGGAGAAAATATTAAAGGTTAAAATGCAGAAGAAGGCTACTTGGTGCCCGTGAAGAGTTTATTAGAGAGGACAGCTAAAGCCTCCAGCTCCACCCCAGGACACCCTTCCACATTCAAAGCTGACAGCACCTATGGGAGGGCAACTGTTTATTGTGCTTATGGGACACTCGGGCAACGAAAGGACAGTGAGGGTCCAGGGCAGCAATCTGAGCTCCACGAAGAAGCCAGCCTTACCTTCATGTTGTCGGGGGGTTCTCCTTGGCCTGCAGTTGCACAAACAAATACCACCAGGGGCTCATTAATCAGATTCACCTCAATGAAAAGACACACGTGTAAGGCCTCAGGCTGTAAGGACCAGGCCCCCTCGCCGCCACTCAGGCTGCTGGAGCAAGAGGCCTAAACCTGCTCGGTCAGGGTCCACCCTCACACACCGCCCCCCCCCCCCCCCGCCCACTCGTCGCCGACCCCGGCTTCCCGCGCCCTAAGTCCACCACGAAGGCAGGGCCCGCTGTCGGCTAGGATGCGGCGCCCTGACGGTCCAGGCCAGCTGGGTCTGCACGCCGGGGCCGCGGGGGGCCCTCACCACCGAGTACGAGTCCAGGGCCTGCACGCGGCAGTCGAGCCGCCGGCGCCGAGCGTCGCGGCCCACCCTCTCAGCCACATCCTGAGCCGTGCCGGTCTGGCTGCCGAAGAGCACCAGAAGCCCCGGGCTCGGCATCTGGGCGCGCCCGGAGAGCCCTGCACCCGGGAACTCAAACGGCGAGCAGGTCCCGCCAGCCCGGGCAGCCGGGATCCGCGGGGACTTCCGACTTCTGGTGGCGTCCGGAAGTGACGCACTCAGGACGCGCCCCGCTGGGCATGGCGTCCGAGAAAGGCAGGCGTCCGTTAGCGGCCGGTACTGGGTCCCGGACCGGGGCCGGCGTGTTGGCGCCACGCCAGGGCCGAAGGCGGAGACAGGCAGAACCACTCGCTGTGTCCTGCTCGCCGCAGCAGCGACGGCGGCAGGTGCCGGCGAGCCCCGCGGGGAGAGGAGGAGCAGTCTCGTGGGTGAGACGCTCGGCCGGGCCGCGGCCCGCGCTAAACCGGCGCGATGCTCTTCTCCCTCCGGGAGCTGGTGCAGTGGCTGGGCTTCGCCACCTTCGAGATCTTCGTGCACCTGCTTGCCCTGTTGGTGTTCTCTGTGCTGCTGGCGCTGCGGGTGGACGGCCTGGCCCCTGGCCTCTCGTGGTGGAACGTGTTCGTGCCCTTCTTCGCGGCTGATGGGCTCAGCACCTACTTCACCACCATCGTGTCTGTACGCCTCTTCCAGGACGGAGAGAAGCGGTTGGCTGTGCTCCGCCTCTTCTGGGTCCTCACGGTTCTTAGCCTCAAGTTTGTCTTCGAGATGTTGTTGTGCCAGAAGCTGGTAGAACAGACTCGGGAGCTCTGGTTTGGCTTGATCACGTCTCCGGTCTTCATTCTTCTGCAGCTGCTCATGATCCGTGCCTGTAGGGTCAACTAACCTCGCAGAAAGGCGGGAGAAAGAACTCTGGGTAGCTTGGATGCTGGACCCCGAGCTGAGGCCCTAAAGGGGCCTTCCACCATACCAAAGGAGAAGTCTGGGTCTGAAAGCAAAGCCAGCTGCTGCTCTGGCGAGTGCTCAATTTTCTCTATACCAATCGTCTAAAATTGTTCCCTCAGCAAAGCTAAAAAGAGCAGCCTTGATCCTTAAAATGTATTTCTGGTTATTTCATGTTTTGAATAGGTATTCGCGAGTTGAGATCCTGAGAAGGACCCCACACCAGACATTACAGAATTCCTTTGACAGTTGGAAGCTACATATACTTAAAATGTCCTGATGGGCTCAGAGTATTTTCCTGGATCTTGGGGAAGTACTCCATATGCAAAAGCTGCAAAGCTGGACTTGGGGATTTCCTCTGCCCAGCAGCACTAACCCAAGAGCTCACTGCCCCATCTATCCAGACAAGACTTACCTAGATGCCTGAGCTCTAAAAAATGTAAACAGGCTTGTGTCTCCTCCCCTGAGCCACTGGGGAGGATGGCCCCTTCTTCATTCCAGCCCAGGCAGACAGGAGTATGTTGAATAAGCGTGATTGGGACCCTATTTGGAGATCTGTTGCCTGAAGGAACTTTGCTTATAAAGCACTGCTTGGCTTCTATCCCAGCCGATTGCATTGTCCACAACCTTTCCACCACCTTGTGGCCAGCACTGTTAGCACACCTGAGACAGATTTAGGCCTCCCTAAAAAAGGGACTAGAGGAACAGCTCTGATACTCCTAGGCTGGGACCCGCAAATGGTCTTGGCCCACGTTTGTGGGCCTGGAGGCTTTTTTTCCCCCCCTAGGGTCTTTAATGCTAGTTAGGTGCCAAATGAGAATGTCTGCTGAGATAAAAATAAAATAAGAATGTTTTGCTGAGATGTGTAGTGGTTGCCTGGCCTCTTGAGGGTGAAATCCGATGAATGCTGAATGTTCCCCCCATGCATCACGTAGCTGGTTCCAGAGTTGATTGTAGGAGACTGGAATGCACTAGAACTTCACTGGTGGGTGGGGGCGTTCCCTCAGAGAAGCTTGTCTTCCTTCCTGGGGAGCTGAGATGAAGCAGCGTAGGGTTGAGGACCTGTTGAATAGTTTGTGTGACTTCAGAACCTTGTCTTCCTGCCAGTGCATGGTCTTTATAGGCCGTGCTGTAGAGCAGGGGTCACAAACTATGGCCTGAGGCATGTTTTTGTACTGCCCATTTGCTGAGAGTGATTTTTACATTTTCAGGGGGTTATAAAAATGAAGAGCGTGTGACAATGTGAATATGGTCTGCAGTGTGCAGGGTCATTCAAAGTTGGCCTTTTGGGTCAGATCATTTTTTGATGGGCGGGGAGGGGAGTGCTGTTCTGAGCATAGTATAAACGTTTAATAGTGTCTCTGGCCTGTACTCACTAGATGCCAGTAGCACCCCTCGCTTGTGACAACCAGAAGTGTCTCCATACATTAGTAAGTCTGGGGAATGAAACTGTCCCTGGTGAGACTTGCTAAGATAAAATGTTTACTGTCTGGCCTTTTACAGAACAGATTTGCAGACCTTTATTTTAGTGAAGCAGCTTTGTGACCCTCTGCCTCAAATGGATACTGCATGCCTGGGATGCTTGAGTTGGAGACTGGTTTGTCCCATAGCCACAGTGATGTTTTCTGCCCAGGATTGGCATAATTTGTGTCAAAGTCTGATAGAAGCTCAATATTGTAAGTGGGTTTTCTTTTCTTTTCTCTTTTAAAAAATTTATTTATGTAATCCTTACAGCCATGTCAGGGCTCAAACTCAGGACTCTGAGGTCAAGAGTCCCATGCTTTTCTGAGCCAGTTAGGTGCCCCGAGAGTGGGTTTTCTTCTAATGTTACTTTTATTTTTAAGGATTTTATTTATTCATGAGAAAGAGAGGGAAAGAGGCAAAGATACAGGCAGAAGCAGGCTTCTCGCAGGGAGCCTAATGTGGGACTCAATCCCTGGACCCCCCAGGGATCATGCCCTGAGCCGAAGGGAGACGCCCAACCACTAAGTCACCCAGGCACGCCCGCCCCTAATGTTACTTTCATGCTTTGTTGTGTACTGTTTTATTCTGTAGTTCGCAATTGAGTGATACTGTTGCTATAGAAGTGATGAGCATAAGCAAGCTTAGTGTCCCTTTGAGAGGCTGAATGCAGTTCGTTTTCTCAGCTTAACAGAGTGGAAAGGAGTAGGTCAGTATGAAAGCGGTGGTAGTGCTGACCACCTTGGGACCCAGAAGCTGAGAAGGGCACCCCAGGTTGAAACCTGTCCTCATCTACACAGAGCCCTGGTGTCCTTGGAGCGAGTGCCATGACTGAGCAAGTGCTGAGTGCAGGGCAGGTGAGGGAAAAGCAGTGTCCTCCCCCCCCCCCCCCCCGATTTCTCCCTTGGCTCTGCTGTGCCTCAAAGAGTGTTGTGGATGCTGTGCAGCCCTCAACTGGGAGTGAGCTTTTTCATGGCATGTGGGCCAGGAAGCCGAACCCTTAAGGTCCCTGGCACCCCTACTAGCCTTTGGATGGGGGAAGTAGTGTGGGGAGGCAACAGGGTGTAATGCCCAGCCTGCGTTGGAGAGCTGTGTGCGAGGACCTTTCCCTGTACCTCCTCACAGCTCCTGTACTCCTGTCCCTGCTCCGTGGGCCCTGGAGTGTAGGCTGGGGCAAAGTGTGGGCTGGGGCTTCTCCCACTTGCGGGCGCCACGGAGTGAGGTCTGCGGCTGGCAAAAGCTAGGGGTGCCGGAGAAACCAATTCCTCACACAGGGTGTGGCGCCAGCATTGGCCAAGTCTTGTAGGGGACCTAGAAGCACAGGTGGATAGTCCCTGAACCAGCGCGGACAACTTTCCCGCCCTGGGCAGGCCCGTCTCTCACTGAGTTCTGAGCGTAAGGAGCAGACGGACTGGCTACTGGCATGACGAGCAGGGACCGAACCCAGCTAAAGTCACCCACCAAGCTAGGCCCGGGGGTGGGGGGGTGGGGGGGTGGTGTCCGGCGGGGAAGGACGGTCTGGAACCCCCCCCCCCACGAGGCTCTGCCCTCCGGCCACCGCAGGCCAATGGCGCAGAAGCGGAAGTGTGGCCACCAATGAGCCGCGCGGGGGCCGGGGGCGTGCCCCGGAGGGCCTTCCCCAATGGGAACCGGTTCTCGTGACCGGCGGTCTCAGGCGAGGCCCCGGCTGCAGTAGGTGGAGCCCCGGGTGCGGGGCGGGTCCGAGCCGGCCCCGCCCCCAGGGACGGCGCTCGGGGGGCGTGGCCGCGGCGCGAAGGCCGGAGGCAGGGGGCGACTGCAGTTCCCGGCGCGCGTTGCCTCTGGCGCCCGCTCCGCAGCATGGCTGGCCTCGGGCGGCCGGGCCCGGGGCCCCGCGCTGCGCTGCCCGCCTGGAAGCGGGAGATCTTGGAGCGGAAGCGCGCCAAGCTGGCCGCCTTAGCCGGCGGCGCGGCGCCGGAGACCGGGGCCGAGGCGGGCGTGGCGGAGCCCTCGGGGCCGGCGGCCGAGCGGCTGGTGCTGGCCGAGAGCCTGGGCCCGCTGCGCGAGAACCCATTCATGCGTCTGGAGTCGGAGCGGCGGCGCGGGGCGCGGCGCGGAGGGGGTGCGGGGCCGGCGGGGGCGCGGCCGGTGCCGCAGCTGCTCGAACTGTACCGCCGTGTGCCCGGCGTGCGCACCTTCCACGCCGACAACATCCTCATCATCGAGTCGGCTCCCGGCTTCCCGCCCGCCAGCCCAGGTGCGGGCCCCGGCCCAGCCGCCCGCATCCGCGCCGCCGAGGTGCTGGTGTACGAGGCACCGCCGCCGCCCGGGCGCGTCAGCCGCCTGCTCCAGAAGTTCGACGCCCCGGCCGCGCCGCCTCGCCGGGGGAGCCCAGAGGGCGGCCGCCCCTCGCCCCCGCCTCAGCCGCCTCCAGCGCCGCCCGCTCCCCGCCCAGCCACCCCGCGCGTGGGCGAGCGCGCCGCCTGCTTCGAGCGCCGCGGTCCAGGGCCCAGGGCGCGGCGCGGCGACTTCCTGCAGAAGACCGGCAGCAACTCCTTCACCGTCCACCCTCGGGGCCTGCACCACAGCGCTGGCCCTCACCCACCCGGCAACGAGCCTGCTGCCCCCAAGGCCCGAGCGGGCGCTGCCAACGGCCTCGCGGGCTCCGCACCTGGGCCGGGCGAATGGAAGCCAAAGGTGGAGTCGGGGGAACCCCCGGTCCATCCGTCCCCCAGCCCTGGGACCCCCAGTGCCACTCCAGCCGCGTCCCTGGCCTTGCCCACGTCCAACCCTGCTAGTGCCACTCCCAGCCAGCGCCAGTGGGTCGCCGCAGCCACCAGCACCAATGACTCCTTTGAGATAAGGCCAGCCTGCAAGCCAGACATGGATAGGATCCCTGCTGGGGACCTCCAGGCCCGGGCCCTGGCCAGCCTCCGCATGAACTCTCGAAACTCCTTTGTGTTCATCCCTAAGCGCAAGGCCTCTGCACAACCCTCTCTTGAAGGGAGGCAGGCCCGGGGGATGCCAGAGAGAGAGGTTGACTGGGCCTCCCAAAGCCTGGAGCTCGAAGCCCAGCTGGTGCCTGAAAGGGATAATGTGCCTGCGGGAGGGAGGAGCCCCTTGGGGGTCGAGGAGGGGGCCTGCCCCAGGCCAGCTACTGCCCTCATAGACCAGGCTGTTAGGCGGCAGAGGCTGTCCTCACCATCCCTGTGTCCGTCAGCTGCTGCCGAAGCTAAGCCTGCCCAGGGCCTTGGGGTTCCCAGCTTGGCCAAGAACAGCAGGGAGCCTGGGAGGCCAGGGTTGCCTGTTACCTTCATTGATGAGGTGGACTCGGACGACGAGGTCCCCCAAGAAGCCAAACTGCCCTGCTCAGGAGCTGGAGGGCCTCCTTGGTACCACGGGCACTCCACTGGGGCTGGACACCCATCAGGGCTCCAACCGAGAAGTGGGAACACCTTCACCGTGGTGCCCAAGAGGAAGCCAGGGCCCCTGCAAGCTAATGGGGAGTCCGGGCCACAGGAAGCTGTGGAGGAGGAGGCAGGCCATCCAGCAGACTCCCCAGCCACCCCCGGGACTGCCCTGAAGAAGCGCTATCCCACCGTGCATGAGATTGAGGTGATTGGTGGCTACCTGGCTCTAGAGAAGTCCTGCCTCACCAAGGCTGGCTCCTCGAGAAAGAAGGTTGGTGAGGGGAGCAGGGGAGAGATCCACTGGCTGGGAGGGAGAGAAGAATGACCGGTCACAGGGCTGTCACAGGGCTGTGGGTCTAGCATGTGCCTGGTTCCTAGGACGCTTGGCTGGAGGATGGCTTAGGGGATGGCTTCTATGTGGACCAGAGAAGTCTCTGGACTGGGTGGACAAGCAAGCTCCAAGAGGGGCTGAGCTGCAGCAGTGGGGTGAGGGGGCTGGTCTAGGCTCCCATACAGCCCTAATGAACCACAAGGGACAGCTTGCTTAAGATGTACTTCAGAAGGCTGGGGGAGAGGGTCAGTCCAGCTAGCACCACAGCTGCCTTTTTGTTCTTGCAGCTCCATCTGGAATTGGTGGGGCAGAACTGTCTCCTCGTGGGTCTAGCTGGGAGAAATAGTTCCGGGCCTGTTGGTTCCACCCTGGCCCTGGCTCTGAGAGTGTAGCCTGGCCTGGTCCCCTGGAGTCCTGGCCCACAAGGGTGGCAGGTGCGAGGACAGAAGTGGGAAGGCGCAGGATGCCTCCTGATTTGGGGTGGTCAGATCCCTACCCCACTGTCGGCCTAGGGGTGCAATACTGGGAACCACTTAGTGGGGGCCTCTCAACTTCCCAAGGCATTCTGGCCTAGAGCTCAGTCAGCCATGACTGGTTTCATGCAAGTATTATTGAACTCCAAGTGTGTTGTGTCAGGCATGGGGTGTGATGCTGGAAACAGTGAGAGACCCAGGTGCAGGACCAGGAGCCCTGCTGGAGCCTTAATCCCCAGCTGCCCAGTGGCCTAGAACCCTCTGGGTACAAGAAAATGTTCCTCATATTCTTCCTGGTCATCGCAGCACCAGTGTCCGGCCCAGGGGCAAATTCCAAGGCCAGCCCCAATGACCCCCACCAGCGGGCATCAGGTGCCTTCCCTTGCAACTGAGATGGCACGTAATAGGCTTCTCCGTTGGCTCACCCTGGAAGCTACTTTTGCCACTACCCTCAGTTTCGTTGGGGCGGTTGGGGTGGTGATGTGCTTTGTGTGGCTGAAGCCCCCTTCACTGGGCCTGTTAGTTGTCTAATCATGTGAGCCCCCTCCTTCCTCTCTTTGCGTGGGTTGGCCTTGCTTTGCCCTTTCCCCGAGTGTCATCGCCCCCCCTCCTGCCAGCTCCATCTGCTCAGACAGGCGTCCACGCCCAACTGCCTTGGTATTTCCGGTGGGCCTAACTAGCCTGCCTGACCTTGGCTCACCCTCTCTTTAGTGCTATGGGCCACCACCCTCCCACCCTTGCTCCTGCTATGATCATCAGCCCCACCTCCCCGCTCCCTGACTGTTGGTTCTGAACTGGGAAGCAGTGTCTTTCCATGCTGGCCCCGAGAAGTGGAAGTGATAACAGCCCTCCACTTTGTAGATGAGGAACCTGCAGGACCTCATGAGCTTGGGGCTCTGAGAATCGACTGCTACTTTCTGTTCGGGGGAGCCTGTGCTCCTCCCTCCCCCAGCTGGGGAGAGCCGTGGGGATCATTGTGGCAGGGTTGGGGTGAGAAGGGCAGCTGGGGAGGGGGCGAGGGGTGCAGCTCAGACCAACCTGGCCCTGGTCTCTGTGCTAGCCTGGGGTGAGAAGGGCAGGAGAAAGTGATGGGAAGAGGCAGGCCCTTCCTGGGGAGCGGGGGAGGGGTGCAGCTCAGACCAACCTGGCCCTGGTCTCTGTGCCAGCCTGAGGGAGCTGGGGGTCCAGATGGATTTCCTGGCAAGGCCTGGTGGCATAGCTAGGGCCCTGCGTGAGCGGTGCCACCTATTGGAGGTGTCTCCTGGCTGGTGAGTGCTGCCCCACCCCCTGTACCAGCTGCCCTGCTCACGAAAAGCCAGAACGCATGTTGTGCGGGATGAGGCCTGCCCTTCAGAGCAATCTGCTGGCTTGGGCTGTGCCCTGTGCTTTGTTCCCTGGGCATCCCTCCTGCCAGTCCTCACCCTCACCCAGACCACTGCAGCCAGACTCCCGCTCAGCCCCCTCCTGACGGGGACTCAGTAGACTGTCAATTCAGCAGGACCTTGGGGCTGCCGCTCACCTTGACTCCCGCACGCTGGCCAGCCAGGGTAGTGGTGGGAGGTGGTGGGGCCTTTCCCCAGGGGCAGGTGAGGGATGGCTCTCCCAGGCAGTGGGATTCAGGGCAGCCTGATCCTGAACTGGCAGGTCAGTGTAGGCTGTCGAGCCCTTGCTGGACCTTGGGGGGCGATAACCCTGTCCGGGTGTAGGGGCACCCAGCCAGACTGGGGAGGGGGGGTGCCCCACGTGGTTGTGTCTTGGCAGAATCGCAGGTGTCCTCTCTGTCCATCCCTGACAATGCTGCAGTGGCTGGGGGCACTGTCCCGTGCCCTCCTCACCTGCCTCCCACAGGGTTGCTGGGCTGGTGTCATGGGCCTCTCCCCTTTGTGAGGTGCCACCTGGCCAGGCTCCGGCTCGTCTGGTGACTCCCGCCCCTCCCTTTTGCCCTCCTCCCCTGATGGTCCTCTGCCCAGCCTGAGTGTGTCAGTGTCCCCAGAGCTCCACCTGTGACACCCTAGGCCGTCTGCCTTCACCTTGGTATAAGTGCCACCCCAACACCCCAGTTGTGCTGCCGGGCTCAGCCCTCAACCTCACTGCGGTTCTCAGATCTGTGGTACAGCTGCCCTCAGGAGCCTCTGCTTCCACATCTGGCCTTCTGACCTTGGCCATGGAGCCCTGCACACTCCTGCCTCCCAGGGGTCCTCTGCCCTCCCCTCTCACCCTCCCTCCCCACTGCCCCAGCTCCTCCTGAGGTGCCTCCCTCCCGAAAGTGGACTTTCTAAAGCCAGATGCCACTGGAGCAGGCCTGGATCCTGCCCCGCTTGCTTCCCCACTGGCAGAGGGGCTGCCCTGGGCTGCTGCTGCTCTTGATCTGGAGCTTTGGCAACAGCTGTGTGGAGTGGACTTATTGTACCCCAGAGTGCAGACTGAGTGGGGGATGGGAGGAGGCAGGTGTGAGCCAGGAGTGAGAGCAGGGCGGGCACTCACGGGCCAGCGGGGGTGGGTTGAACCCAGCTCCCAGAGTAGAGTCCAGAGTGGACGCCCTCCAGTAACCCAAGCTGGGTGTGCGCGGGTAGGGCAGGGTGAGGGGGGCAAAGGGCCTGTGGGAGCTGGGAGGTGTGCCAAGCCAGGAACCACCTGCCACTACACTTGGCGCAGCGGGCAAAGTCCCCTGGAGCCAGGTGTGTGCAAGTGTCGGCCCCCCAACCATGCCCGGCTCATCTACCCCCGGGTTTAGAGGCGGCCACTCCATTTGTCACAGGGTGTCCTGTGACCCAGAAACCTACAGCTCCAGAAACCTGTGCCCCCACCCTCAGGCTGTACAGTGTGGAGACTGAAGAGGTGGGATGTGGCCCCAGCCCGGGACCCCAGCTGGGTGCAGACAGTGGCCTGTGAGCACCACCCCACCCCTGCCTGGGCAGGCCGTGCCAGGCTCAGTGTCCGTCCGGTGTGTGCCCAGCCCCCTCGTTCTCCCCGCTAGGAGCTGGTCATGTGGACTAATGAGGGCATGCTAATCCGGCTGGGCCCTGGCAGCTGGCCCTTCCTGTCTTCAGTGCTGGGGGATGGGCCTGGAGGGCTCAGGGTCGTTGAGGACAAGCCAGTACCCAGGGCTGATGGAAAGCCCTGTTCAGTGTAGGGCCTGGGGGCAGGGGCGAGGGGGGGGGCGTGCTGTGGGGGCAGGGCAGGTGGAGGGACCTGTGCCTTTGCCCTTCCTGTGGCAGGGACAGGTACTCTGCTCTTGCTTTTGCCTTACTCAGGTGGTCTGCACCTGTGTGCTCCTGTCCGTGACCACTGTGCCCAGCGGTTGGGATGAGGCCTGGGCCTGAGTTGCCCAGCAGAGTCTGTGTGTGAGCCACACTGAGATGGGGAAGCCAGGAGCTAGGTAGCTGGGTGGGGATGCCCTTGGCCATGTGTGCACTTGCGGGGCCCTGTGGCTGTGGGAGAAGTGTGATAGGGTGACCTGAGCATGTGCTCTTGCTTCTGGACACTGGCTCAGCCTGGCATTGCCCCCTGAAGCCCGTGCTGGGGGTCCCTCTGCTGTCCCTGGGCCCCATGGTTCTTTGCCAGGGGGCCCAGCTCCCGACTCCAGCTCCTTCCAGGGGAGGAGAGGGAACCTGAGCTGGCCACTGGTGTCCTGTGCTCAGGAGTTTAATGTTTCGAGCTCCCGTAGGGCTGCTCCCATCTGCTGCAGGCTGGTGGCTCTCATATTCATTACCAACCTGCCGGGCCTGGCTGAGTCCTGCCGGGCAAGCCTGGTGGGCCTGGAACTCTTGCAGGGAGTGGAGTCCTAGGTCAGGGAGGGTGAGGGTCCAGCTTCAGTGACCCTCCCTTCCTCTCAAACCCAGCAGCTTGGTCTGGGCCCTGAGGCTGTTGGGACAGGAGAGGATCTGCTCAGGCATGAAATTCTGCAGCCTGCGGAGGGGGCAGCATGGACAAGGGCCAGATGGGTGGTTCAGGTGGCAGGGCAGGCTCAGCACAAGCCCCTCTGGGTGCAGCTTTGCTCTGATTCCAACTAGTCTGTGAAATAGGGGGCTTGGATATGCCAGTCCCCCTGCTTTGTCACCTCCTGCAAGCCCCAGGGGCCCGGCCTTGGGTGTGCTGGTCCTTGCCTAGTAGCGAGGTCGTACTGTGGGGGCGGCATCATTCAGGTGGCTAGCAAGCCAAGGTGTGAACCAAGACCTGGAGGGAGGCCCCAGCCAGTAACAGGAACTGCTGGCAGCAGGGAAGGCAGGGTCTCCAAGTATGTGGGTGCCCCCACAGTAGTTTCCCCTGGACCCTGCTCCTGCTGGAGGGTGACCAGGTGGGAGGAGATGTGGCTGGTGCTCTCCTGTGAAGGCAGTCCTTCTATGGGTGGTGCCATAGAAGTTTCTGGAGACCCTGAGACTTTGGGCTCCTGCTGCTGGCTGCAGTCTGGTCCCTGAGAGAGGTAGGTAACTGTGGGTGACTTGACCCTGGGCCTGGATGGGGCCTGGGATGCAGGTGTCTGGACACACTGGGTTGCCATGGGCATCCAGACCCAATCTTCTGGTGTCCCTCTGGCCATGTGCCTGCAGGGTCCAGGTAAGGGCACTGTCTGTTGAGGGCTGGCTCCCGCAGGGTTGGTGGCACGTTCTGCTATGTGCCAGGGCCTTGAGTTCTCTCCTGTGTTCTTTGGGGTCCCTGCCTGGCTCAGCCCGGCTCAAGTGCTGCTGGTGGCCCAGCAGCAGGACCCCGCTGATGTGCCTCCTGCCCGCAGATGAAGATCTCCTTCAATGACAAGCGACTGCAGACCACGTTTGAGTACCCTCCTGAGAACTCCCTGGTGCAGGAGGAGGAGTCTGAGGCCCAGGACGAGGCGGAGGAGGAGGAGGAGGAGGAAGAGGAAGAGGAAGAAGAAGAGTTGTCCAGCTCAGATGGGGCGGCAGTGGAAAAGCCCTTTGCGGTCTTCCTGCCCCGGGCCACTTTTGTGAACAGTGTGGGGCCTGAGAGCCCTCGCCTGCCGGACGGCAGCTCAGGTGAGTACCCATCTGTGGGAACAGGTGGCCCAGTGGGTAGCCTGGGCCGCACATCCACACACGTGCCTCTTGGCTCGCAGGCCTGTCCAGCTACACTCCAAAGCATTCCGTGGCCTTTAATAAATGGCAGGAGCAGATGCTGGAGCAGGCTCCACGTGAGGTAGAGCCCACACCAAAGGAGGTCATGGTGAGCAGGGGTGGGGTGGGGTGGGGTGGAGTGGGATGGAAGGGCAAGTTCCCGAGGGATGGGGCAGGGGGGGTTCTCTAACGCCTGGGTGAGCCCCATGGGCGTTCTCTGTGTTCTTCTCTCCCAGCTCACCCCGGCCAGTCACAATGATCTCTCAGACTTCCGTAGTGAGCCAGCTCTCTACTTCTGACCCCGGCCCTGCCAGGATGGCCAAGGCTGAGCCCTGGGAACCGGGCAGTGCCCAGGAGCCCTGCCCTTGTGCTGCAACGCCCTTCTGCCCTGCCAGGCTCTGCCCTGCCATATCCCACCCTCCTTTTTTGGGGCCTCACAACTGTGCTAGTGCTCAGCCTGAGCCTAGGGCACGGGGGCACTCCTGATGCTCTTGGGGGTGGCCCTGATTTGGGGGCACTGCCTGTGGAGGGTGGACAGGGTCCTGCTGGATACCACGCCCAGTAGTGTCCGGTATCTGTGAGGGGCTAGCTTGGCTGCCTGTCCTCTGGGAACTCCAGTCCTTCCATCCCACACCCCCAACAGCCAACCTCAGCCCACCCCCTTTGTGATGAATGGCAAGTCTTTTCTTGCCTTTGATGATGGACTCAATAAATAGCACTGGACAAGGCGCCTCTGCCTTCCGTGTGGTCCTTGGCCTGAGCAGCAGGGAGTAGGGGTGGGGTCTATGGGGCTCCATTAAGGCCCTGGCAGCAGGGAGGAGGGGACAGGAGGCTGCCTAGGACGTCTGCCCCTCCACATTGCAGTCCTGGTGGTCCAGGTGTTCAGTCTCGCAGCCCTACTCGCCCTGCTTCCCATCCCAGCACCCTCTTGTCAGGGAGAGGGACCTTCCCGTAGCACTTCTGGTCTTTGGGGCTGCCCTGTCCCATCCAGGGTTGACATCGTGGGAGCTGTGGTGGGAGGGGCACTCAGGTTTGTTCTCTGGGGTCTGGTGCTGTGACAGGACAGGAGTGGTGTTATCTGAAGGCCAGGCACTGGGAGGGGGCAAGGAGCAGGCAGGGGTTGGGCAGAGCCTCCTACGTGGCTTGGCAAGCTACCTGACCCACAGGAGCGTGCAGCAAGACTGTGGCAGGCAGACCACTTCCCTGGGGTTGGTGCTAGCGGCTGACAGGACCCAGCAGATCCTGAGCAGTGACAGGAGATGCAGAGCCCCTGCTCAGGAGCAGCCTGGAGCTGGGAGCTGGGGCTGCTTACAGTTGAGGCACCAAACACAAGCGACTCCCTCCTGAAGAGTCAAGCCCACAAGAGATGCTGCTTGGCCAAGCTTGGAAAGGATGAGATGGTCTTTAGGGTGTTTTCCTGGGTGGAGTGGGCCCAGGTTTTTCCAGACTCTCTCAAACAATACATACTTCTTAAACCTGCCTAGCCCCTCCCAGCAGTAGCCGCAGGGACCCCCCATAGGGCCTAGTAGGATACCAGAGACAGTCCCAGAGGGGACACGGGATGCAGGGCTGGGCCCAGGCTGCATGGAAGGCGGTGGTGGGCATGCTTGGTGTGACCAGGGACGGTGGGAGGCAGTGGTGCCACTGGGCCGAGCAGTTTAGAATCCTGGAGCTGGGGGGACGCCTGGGTGGCTCAGCGGTTGAGCATCTGCCTTCGGCTTAGGGCAGGATCCTGGAGTTCCAGGATTGAGTCCCACATCGGGCTCCCTGCACTGAACCTGCTTCTTCCTCTACCTATATCTCTGCTTTTCTGTCTCTCATGAATAAATAAAATCTTAAAAAAAAAAAAAAAAAAAAAAGAACCTTGAAGCTGGGGCATAGGCCTGCCTGGAGGATGGGTGAAAAGAGGGCATCCTTCTGGTCCAGACCTCGTGCTGGGTAATAGGGCACAGCACGGACTGGGAGCTATGGGCAGAATACCTCCAGGGCAGTAGGTTAAGTGCAGTTGGGGGCCAGAGGCCAGCAGCCCTGGTGGAAAGAAAGGGTGGGAGACAAGGTCTCGGGAGATGCTCAAGGATACCCTCAACTCTTTTCAAAACCACAGGGAAAGCCAGTCCAGGCTTCCCTCATCCAAGGATGAGCCATACCCAGCTGGGCAGGGGCTCATATTCATTCATTCCGGAGGTGTCCAGCAGTTCTGCACTCCAGGCACAGGCCACAGGGCATCTTTACAAACCCAAGCTTTATTGACAGTCACAGGCCACCAGGACAAGCTCTGAGGTGCAGGGCCCCTGCCCTTTGTCCACTTCCCTGGCTGGGACAGCAAGGTGAGGCCACTCCCATGGTGCTGAGACAAGGGAACAGGGCCTTTCTGGCAGCACCGGGATGGGGGGCAGTGGCGACCTCAGGCCCTGAACAGAACTGACCCAGAGCCTGCACTCCCCAAGTCCTGCATGAGTACAAGGCTGGGACCCCCACCTGCTGGGCTGTGCTCAGGGGTTTCCTTGTCACCTGGGGCAGGTGGAGCTTGGCAACAGCCTCTTGGTACCTGAGACACTGAAAGGGGGCCAGCTGGTGCCAAGAAGAGTAAAGACGCTGATGATAGTCGGAGGCCCAGCCGCTGCCGGGCTCGGTAGAGGCAGGCCCCTCCCCAGAACGGCCCCATCAGCTGTCCTTAGCCCCGCTGCTCTTCTGCTCTGAGGCTGTGGCCTTGGTCAAGTTCCCAGCTTCCCTCTTCAGGACACTAAGCAGAGTCTGCGAGCTCTCCAGGATCTGGAAACAGACGTAGGATGGTCACCACCACTCCTCGCCAGCGCCGAGCTGTGGGGCAGCAGTGCAATGAAGCCCCTGAAGGGCAGGTCAGACAGGGTCAGCAGGGCCCGTTCCCCCTAAGTCTAGCCCAAAGCCCCTTCCTCGCACTCCAGGGAAGCCAGTCTAGGTTAGCTTAGCCCGGGGCTGCTCTTTGCTCATGGTCTGGGAGAACAATGGTGCAGAAAACAGGACTCCTGACCTGCCAGGCCCCCGACAGCCTCACTGACACCTAACCGGGATCTTGTCGCCCCTGCGTTTGGACGGCCCTAGATTCCCCGGGGGCCCCAGCCCCACCTTGAGGTAGGCGGCTTCTGTCTCCGCGATGGTCCGGTCAAACTCGTTTCGAGAGGCAATCTTTCGGGCCAGGTTCTCGTTGACGCGGGCCAGTTTCTCCGTCAGCTGCCTCACTTCATTCTGCAGCCGCTGCTTCTCATCTTCCTCCTGCTGGATCTGCCGGCACAACTCCTCCCGCTTCTGGCACAACTCCTCGATGCCTGGGATGGGCGAGCGGGAGGGCACACGCTGTGGACCCAGGGCAGGAGGGAGCACAGCACCCCTCCCACACTGGAGCGTGCCCGGTGCACGGGACGGCGAGCAGCCTAGGGTCCCACCTCCCCGCGGTGCGCACCCCTCCCAACCTGGACCATGCGGGGGGCGGGAGGCGGTGCACGCTCTCCCCTTCCGCTCTGCCCCTCACTGCGCAGATACCCGGCGCCCGGGGCGTGCGGCACAGCGGCTGTCCACCTGGCTCGCCCGCAAGGCCCCCGGCGCCGTCCGGGCCGAGGCCCCACGCACGGACGGTGCAGCCCGTTGGGCCACGCACGGCGGGCCCGCCACCGCCTGGACCCGCAGGCCGGCGAGCCCCGCGCCCTCCCAGCCCACCAGGCGGACCCCGCCGCGAGGCCGCTCACACTTGACCAGTTCGTTGTTATAATTCTGCAGCGCTGCGCCCTGCTGGGTCATGGTGACCGCCCAGGCCGCGACCACCCCAACCGCCGCTACTGCATCGCCGCTCCCGCCTGCGCGGTGCGTCCGACGGCGCGCCCTCCGAAACGTCACCGCCGCGCGCCGCTCGTGTGCGTCATCGCCGCGCGCCGCACCCGGAGCTCGGGGGACCTGGAGGGGGCCACACAGATGGCGGCGGCGGGGCGCGACGGCGACCCCGGACCCGCACAGGAGCTGTTGCTGGCCTGGAACACCGTGAGCACCGGGCTAGTGCCGCCGGCCGCGCTCGGACTGGTGAGGCCCCGGGAGAGGGCAGCGGGCCCACGCGGGGTCCCTGGGACGTCCGCCGGGTGGGCGTTGTGCTCCCGGACAGACCCTACCTGGCGTCGGCCGCAGCCTCCCCTCTGCTGCGTCCCTTCCCCACTTCTCCCCGTCCGTCCCCGCGCTTTCCGCGTCCCTCCGCGTTCCCTTCTCACGGTTTTCTGCACCGCAGGCGTCCTCCCGGACCAGCGGTGCAGTGCCGCCGAAGGAGGAGGAGCTCCGGGCGGCGGTGGAGGTGTTGAGGGGCCACGGCTTGCACTCGGTGCTGGAGGAGTGGTTTGTGGAGGTGCTGCAGAACGACCTGCAGGCCCACATCTCGCTCGAGTTCTGGAATACCATCTCCCAGCGTGAGAACTGTGCGGATGAGCCCCAGTGCCTTCTGCTGCTCCTTGACGCCTTCGGCCTGCTGGAGAGTCGCCTGGACCCCTACCTGCGTAGCCTGGAGCTGCTGGAGAAGTGGACTCGCCTGGGCTTGCTGATGGGCGCAGGCGCTCAGGGGCTTCGGGAGAAAGTCCATACCACCTTGCGGGGCGTCCTGTTCTTTTCCACTCCCAGAATGTTTCAGGAGATGATTCAGCGCCTCTACGGGCGGTTTTTGAGAGTCTACATGCAGAGTAAGAGGAAGGGGGAAGGGGGCACAGACCCGGAACTAGAGGGGGAGTTGGACAGCAGGTACGCCCGCCGGCGGTACTACAGACTTCTGCAGAGCCCCCTGTGTGCGGGGTGTGGCAGTGACAAACAGCAATGCTGGTGCCGCCAGGCCCTGGAGCAGTTTCACCAGCTCAGCCAGGTCCTGTGAGTACTTGTGGCTGTGGCCATTTCCCTGTTCTTCTTGACTCTAGATTACTTTCCTGGGTCCAGCCGGCCTCTTCAGAGAGCTGGTGAGCTGGCTCTGGGGAGAGGGGCATCTCTGCCCTGACAGTCCTGGACATTACAAAGGGACAGTCTCCAGGGTCTCTGTGCTGTGAATGTATACTCTCTGTCCTGGATAAAAAGAACAAGTATCTCTGCCACTCACGCTAATCTCAGGTTTCACACTGCATGCACACCAAGACCCTATGTGATTCCAGATTTCCGGTCACATACAAGTGTGCTGTGCCTTCTGTAGGCTCTCCAGGGAAGGGAAGATAGTTATCCTCTCCTATAATTGCAAAAATAAAAAAAAAAAAAATGAGATTTTTTTTTTCTTTCCAGGACGAGCTGGGGATTAGGCCTTCATGCTGGGCAAGCAGATTGTCTTTCCAGTCTTTTTTTTTTTTTTTTTTTTTTTTTAATATTTTATTAGTTCATGAGAGATAGAGAGAGAGCAGCAGAGGGAGAAGCAGGCTCCATGCAGGGACCCTGACGTGGGACTCGATCCCAGGTCTCCAGGATCAGGCCCTGGGGTGAGGGCGGCACTAAACCACTGAGCCACCAGGGCTGCCCTTTCCAGTCTTTTAAAGAGGAAAGGGTTTTGTTGTTATTAAAGCCAGGTTCTGACCTGTTGACCTTTTGTCCTTTGTGGTTGCTTATAACAATTTTGTCCCATTGAGTGAAGCAACAGCAGTGCAGCTGTTAGAGAGTGGTCCTGTTGCTGGCAGGGGTCAGGGAGCCCTGAATGGCTTTCACTGGGTTCATCTCAGACACAGAAACATGCTTTCTCCTCGTCTCTTGACTCCCTTTGCCATTGCTGACCAGGGTTTGCACCAAAAGGCATAACTGAGGACTTCTATACACATGACCAGGACAGGGATGTGTTTAGCTGTTGTTTCAGAGTCACATTTGGGAGATGAGGCTTTGGCCCTGAGAGCCACACCCACAGGGAAGGCCAGGGTGTCAGCCCCGTCAGGGATGTCAGCTGGGGAGGGCAGGGCTGTGTCCTCCCAGCAGCTTATTTGAAGCCTTTGTTATAGAGGGCATGGGAGGTGGGGGAAAGGATTATGTTTTGTGTGCTCCACGGGCAGGGCTCTCCTCCAGACACAGGCTCAGTCTGTTGGAGCGGGTCAGTGCCGAGGCTGTGACCACCACCCTGCACCAGGTGACCAGGGAGAGGATGGAGGACCGCTGCCGGGGCGAGTATGAGCGCTCCTTCCTGCGTGAGTTCCACAAGGTAAGGACAGCCTCTTAGGCCCTATCCCCTGCGGACTGTAGAATAGGTTTCTAGCAAACCTGATCCCTGGTTTTATTTTTTTATTTTTTACTTTTTTTTTTTTAAGATTTTATTCATTTATTCATGAGAGACACAGAGAGATAGGCAGAGACATGGGCAGAGGGAGAAGCAGGCTCCATGCAGGGACCCTGATGTGGGACTCGATCCCGGGACTGCAGGATCATGCCCTGGGCTGAAGGCAGACACTCAACCACCGAGCCACCCAGGTGTCTCACCCCCTGGTTTTAGAAGCGGCGAGAGTGTATGGAGATGGGTGAACCAAGACCTGGCGGGTGGTGGAAGCTGTCTTAGTGCTGAGTGGAGGCTGGCCCTACTGACAGCAAGAGACACCCCGTGCCATGCTCAGCACAGTCTGTGCAGAGTCACTTTGCTGGAGGCTGTGCCAAGGTTTGGGGTGTCCCAGTGAGGGTCTTGGCACCCATGTGGTTGGGGCATGGTCTGGGGCTCTGTTCTGGACTCCCCAGGTTGTGGAGGTGATAGGCCCAACCACAGGGGACTGTCCAGCCTGCTCTTATTTCTTGCCTGTTTTCTTCTGAGAATGCTGCCTAGCTGTGATGGGGATTCAAAGCAAGTACTTCTGTGGCAGTGGTCTCACGTGGGTGTGAGCCCAGAGGCCTGGCTGGGGTACCTGTGTTGCTCCCATGTAACAGAGCACCCAGACATTTTTCTGTGGCTGTATAGTTTATGGGCTAATGTACGCATCCTGGGGTCCACGTGACCATGTTGCCTATAAATGCACATGCGTTCAGAATGGTCCTCACGTTGTCTGCACACGATGGGGCCAGTCAGATGTGTGGCCCCCGGGAGTCTGTCTACCGAGTCAGAGGTGAGCACTCTCTCCGTGCCCTGCATCAGTCCCACCGTTGCCAGAGATAAGCCTGGGCATTGAGGGCTTAGGGTGTGGGGGCACATTGAGGGGAGGCCTGGGAGGCCTCCTTTGGGCTTACTATCCTACTCCAGAGCAGGAGGCTTGGGGGCTCCCCAGGGCTGGCCGCAGGGTGGGCCGCTGTGTGGCTTCTCCTGGCCTCTGGTCCACGTCAGGCTGGGGCTCAGCTCCTTACCTCCCCATACCTTCCAACAGTGGATCGAGAGGGTGGTCGGCTGGCTGGGCAAGGTATTCCTGCAGGATGGCCCAGCCAGGCCTGCATCCCCTGAGGCTGGCAACACACTCCGTCGCTGGCGCTGCCACGTGCAAAGGTTCTTCTACCGTATCTATGCCAGCCTACGCATCGAGGAGCTCTTCAGCATCATCCGAGGTTGGCCCCCTGCCCACTGCAGTAGCCCACCTTTCCTGGGCCTTTGCCCTTCAGATCTTGCAGGCAGTGAGGGGCACTGGGGACTGTGGCGTCCACCAGCATGGGCTGCCTCAGCTCAGTGTCTGGGTCAGGGTGGTGTGGTGGGACATCAGAAATGTCCACTCTCATCCTCTCAGCCTCATGTCTGCTCTGTCCTTCTGCACCACGGGGTTGGGGGTGGGGGTGGACGATGGGCACGCATAGGCACAAGGATGACCTGAAGCACCGAACAGATGTCTCTCGGTGTTCCAGAGTGGAGGTTCAGCTGCTTATCCTCTGGGCTCTGCTGACCTTGTGTCTTGTGTACACAGCATGTGGGTGCTGGCATCTGTGTGTTTGGGTATTTGCATGCATGTACAAAGGCTGGTGCTCTTCCTACAGACTTCCCAGACTCCCGGCCAGCCATTGAGGACCTTAAATACTGCCTGGAGAGGACCGATCAGAGGCAGCAGCTGCTCCTGTCCCTTAAGGCTGCCCTGGAGACACGGCTTCTCCATCCAGGTGCTGAAGCTGCTGGCTGAGAGTCCAGCCTCCCCAGCCCAGGGCCTGTGTAGGGAGCAGGTTTACGCAGCCCTTAGGAGGGTCAGGGCACTCCAGTTTTTCTTCCCTTGGAGGGAGTCACAGGAAATGATGGGTGTGACCTCAGGGCAGGTGGGGTATGTGATCTCTTCAGAACAGACCACCAGTGAGGGGGGGCTTGGATCTCGGAAAATTCTGGGGAGAGCACCTGAGAGTTGGCGGGGAGGAGGCTACTTGCTGTGTGTCACACTGGTGTCCTGAGGAGGGAGGTCACACAGACAACCTGAAGCCTGCCCAGCCAGGGCGCAGCTGCTTGCTCGTGGAACCACAAGTCCTGGGTACTGTGGTGACTGCCGTCCTCCGTCCTGGCTGCAGGTGTCAACACATGTGACATCATCACCCTCTACATATCTGCCATCAAGGCCCTGCGTGTGCTGGACCCTTCCATGGTCATCCTGGAGGTGGCTTGTGAGCCCATTCGCCGCTACCTGAGGTGAGTACCGCAGGTGAGCCCCAGGGAGCTGCTCCAACCTGGAGCATTTGTCTCCTGGACCCATTTGTGCAGCCATTCTCCTCCTGGGTCCCTGTGGCCTTGAAACACCAGGGACACTCTGTCCTTCCTGTAGGGCCACATGGCCTGGCCAGGGCTCCCTCCTGTACCTATTGCCCAGTGCCACCACCTGTGTGCATACACTGGGGGGGCCCCCCTTGCATCCCTGCTCTCCATCCTCTTCCCCTTCTCCCAGCACAGAGAGGCCCCCGCTCAGCTTTGCCTTGCTGGACAGGCCCCCAGGTTGACAAGGAGCAGAGACTGTTGGGTGGTCTGTCAAAGATTGTGTTGAGTAGGTACTGTGGTACAGCTGCCCAGAAACGCCTGGGGCAGTGGAAGCTCAGGGCTAGGGCTGGGAGGCATCCGGAGCTGCCCTGACTCACGTTTACCATCTCTTGGTTGTGAAGGGCCTGGTTTTCTTACTTTTCCTTTTTTTTTTTAAGATTTTATTTCTATGGGAGCATCTGTATGGCTCAGTGGTTGAGGGTCTGCCTTTAGCTCAGGGTGTGACCCCAGGGTCCTTAGCTCAGGGTGTGACCCCAGGGTCCTGGAATCAAGTCCCATATCGAGCCTGCTTGTGCCTCTCCCTGTGTCTCTGTCTCTGTCTCTCATTAGTAAATAAAAGATTTTATTTACTTTGAGTGAGAGAGAACGCACGCACAGCAGCAGGGGAGGGCAGAGGGAGAAACCGACTCCCTGCTGAGCAGGGAGCCTGATGTAGGACTTGATCCCAGGACCTCGGGATCACGATCTGAGCTGAAGGCAGGTGCTTCACCTCCTGAGCCCCCCACGCACCCTGGTTGTGTCTTATTTCAATTCTTGGTGCTCCTGGAAGATGGTGGGTTTTTAATTATTTTCACTATCGTTATTATCCTTTGAGACAAAATTTGGTAAACTCAGCTTAAGCACGTGGCCAACAGGCACTGGTTGCTGGGCGGGGAGATAGGGTGGTGTGGGCTAGTGTGGAGAGCAGGGAGAGGTGCCGTGAGGGCCAGCAATGCTCATATTTGGCAGGACACGGGAGGATACTGTGCGGCAGATTGTGGCTGGGCTGACAGGGGACTCGGACGGGACAGGGGACTTGGCTGTTGAGCTGTCCAAGACAGATCCGGCGAGCCTGGAGACTGGTCAGGACAGCGAGGATGACTCTGGCGAGCCTGAGGACTGGGTCCCTGACCCCGTGGATGCCGATCCAGGTCAGTGCCCACCAGCCCTGCCAGGCCCTGGACTGTGGGGGAGGGTTCAGGCCTCTAGTTGGTTTTCACCATGCCCTGAGGCTTGCGGGGGGTCATCTGGCCTCATCCTACCCTGCCTGTTCCCCCGAATGCTTCAGCCAGCTTGAGTGGGCCCACGGTGGCCTGTCTCCAGCCCGGTTGCTGGAAGAGCGGGTTCCCAGGCAGCCTATACACTGCCCAACCTGCCCCCAAGCTGGGATCTGAGCCTGGGCCTCACAGGCTGGGCAGGGTGGGCCCTGCTTGAACACAGATGGCACTCCCTTTCTGCTGTGCAGGGAAGTCCAGCTCCAAGCGGCGCTCCTCGGACATCATCAGTCTCTTGGTCAGCATCTACGGCAGCAAGGATCTCTTTATCAACGAGTACCGCTCACTGCTGGCTGACCGCCTCCTGCACCAGTTCAGCTTCAGTCCTGAGCGGTGAGGCCTGCAGGCTGCTGCCTGCCCTGCTTCTGAGGGAGGGGCATCAGGGATGCCAAGCAAGGACCGGCCTGCGCTCAGCCAGGGGTTTGGGGAGGCCAGGGGCGGTGAGGGGGTGGCGCTCGGCTGGGATAGAGCAGGCCCCAGGTCTCCATGGCTGGAGCTGCACTTCCTACCCCTCCTCCTGGCCTGGGAGTGGCCCTGCCCTGGTGGGGAGGGCGCCCATGCAGCCTCTCTGGGAGGCATTTGGCACTCTGCCGTGGCTGCTGCTTGTACGCCACATCCCCTCAGAGATACGTCTTTCTAGGGAGATCCGCAACGTGGAACTGCTGAAGCTGCGCTTTGGCGAGGCTCCGATGCACTTCTGCGAGGTCATGCTGAAGGTGGGCCCCCAGGGCTCCCCGCCCATGTGGCCCAGCCTCACCCCCAGCCCCATCCTGGGCCTTTGGGACACCTACCTCCTTTCTCTTCTCCAGGACAT
Source organism: Vulpes lagopus (assembly GCF_018345385.1). NCBI lineage: Eukaryota > Metazoa > Chordata > Mammalia > Carnivora > Canidae > Vulpes > Vulpes lagopus. Next base: position 12,872,197 of record NC_054835.1, on the reverse strand, counting down.
GGCAGATTCCCGTCGCATCAATGCCAACATTCGTGAAGAGGATGAGAAGCGGCCCGCAGAGGAGCAGCCACCTTTTGGGGTCTATGCTGTCATCCTATCCAGTGAGTTTTGGCCCCCCTTCAAGGATGAGAAGCTGGAAGTCCCTGAGGACATCAGGGAGGCCCTCGAGGTCTACTGCAAGAAGTATGAGAAGCTGAAGGTACTGTCCACATCTCCCTGTGGTGGGAACCCTGGGGCAGGTGGACCCTGCCAACCATGCTGTGCAGCAGAAGCAGGGTGTGACCCATCCCTGCAGTCGTTTCCGGACACCTCATGTGCCTCTGTGTCGGGGGTAGGCGAGAGGGTGGGCCCACATTCTGCTCCCCTTGTCTCTCAGGAGCTTGTCCACGTGTGCGTATGTGCTTCCCTGTACCATGCTAGCCAAAGGGCCACATTGCTCACGCTCTCCCCGCCCCCCTTCTGGGCTTCCTCTTCTACTGCCTACCCTCTGCCATCTCAGAACCAGGAGCTGGCATGCTCGGCTTGTCCTGGGGAGAGTTAGGGAGCTGTGTCTGCCTCCAGGAGGTCTTCACATTGCCCATGAGCTATTTGACTTCTGTGACCCTGCTCTGTCTCTGCCACTGCCCAGCTTGCTTCCCTAGAAGCTGCTTCCCCAGGTCCCAGGACGCTAGAGGACCAGGGCTGTGCTGTCTGCTGTTGGGGCCCTGAGGGCATGGGTCTCAGCACAGGAGGAGGACACTGCAAGATGTGTGGGGTGGTCAAGGATGGGGCTGGGCCCAGCAGTCCTGGGTTGGGAGTGCAGGTGGCAGGTGTATGCAGGTGGAGCCTAGTGTGGGCAGAGAGTGACGGCACAAAGAGCCCTTCTTTGTAGGGGTGGCTCAGTGGGGACATGTCTGGGGAGAGTGGGGAGCTCGGGTGCCCATCCTGGGTTTCTGGGGACTGGTGAAGCAGGTTCTGGGATTGTGGGGCCTGAGGGGCCACTGGGTTCCACAGCAGAGGATGCGTGTGGAAGGTGTCTGGGCAGCAGAGCCTGAGCCCTGGGAGCATCTGGAACACCTCCAGAGATGGGCCAGCAGCTAGGGCATGAGGAGCCCTCAGGACAGAGCCCTGGGAGGGAGACAGTGGGCTGGGGTGGGGAGAGGTTGGGGAGCAGCAGAGCCAGATCATGGGAGGGACAATGGGTTCTCCAAATCTGTTGTTCTAGGCCAGGGGAACTAGTTGTGGAGGGAGGAGGGCTTCCTTTCAGAGACAGGCAAGGGCAGGGGTAAGGCTAGGCACTCTGCAGGGAGGAGGCTAGAGCGGGGACCATAATTAGGGTAGCACTGCACAAGACTGCAAGGGTCTGTGCAGCTTCTGTTGGCTTCTGCTGGGCCACTGGACCACCCTGTGGCTTCTGCGCCTGACCACGGTGGGTGCTCGCTCTGGAGCCTCCTGGCACTACACCCACTCCTCCCTGGGTAGGGCATCTTTGTGCTCCCTGCCTTCTGGCTGCCTTGATGGCTTGTAGCCACTGCCAGGAGAGGCCCTGAGACCTCCCACTGGGGCCTTGCCATGAGTCCCAGGAGTGGCTCAGCCACGTCTTTCTGCTTAGGCCTGATGGGCCTAATGTGATGGCCATGTTGCCGCGTGCTTTGTCTTAACTCCAACTGGATGCTGGTGGGGCAGAGGCAGGCCACATGGCTGTGTCAGGGCTGTGACCACATACCTCTGCCTCCCACCAGCTGAATCTTGGCCTGATGGTCATGCTGGACATGTGTGGGTGGCCGTGCAGCCAGAGTGTCTTCACCTGTGCTTACTGCTATGCTTTCTGTTGCTGAGCCTCCTGTTTTCCCCGCTGCAGGCTGGAGTGGTGGCCTTGGAACCAGAGAGCCTGTCCATGGCTCTGTGGGTTGTGACCTGGGCAAGCTGTGCTCTGCTCCCATTTTCTCTCTGCAAAGTTGGGTTCACTATTTTCTCCACCTTTAGAGCTCAGGGGTTGCAGACAGACTCTTAGCACTTGACTGTGTCAGGGTCCTGGGGCTGCCAGAACGAGGTACCACGAGGGGCTTAAACACAGTGCAGATTTATTGTCTTAGTTCTGGCAAAATCGAGTCCCATATCGAGTCCCAATCCCAGGATTGTAAGGCTGCAGTCTCTGGAGGCTCCAGGGGAGGATTCTTCTTGCCTCAGCCTGCCCACCGGGCCTCTTAAAACAGACGGCCTCCAGGCCACGGGCCCTCACACACCCCCTCTCTGGACAGCCTGTCTCTGTCCTGGCTCTTCTGGAGCCACTAGTCAGCTCTAGCGTCAGAGTCCAGGTCTCTGGTGCACTCTGGGCTCCGTCTCCAGCGCGCACAGAGTAGGGGCAGCGTCTGGGCCCGCCTGCTAGCTCCCTTGCACAGTCCAGCCTCTTGTGTGCTGCTGGGAGGCTGCTCCTACACTTTCCTCCATCCGTCATGCTCACATAGGGCTCTGCCACCAGCTGGCAGGGTCACGATTCCTCCATTGCTGCAGCCACCTCCTCACGTGGACACCTCACCATGTTCCTGGCTGCGATCCTGCCAACAGTCTCTTCAGTGAGCATGTGCTTGCTGCTCTTCCAGTCTCTGCCCGTCGCCCCACTCCATAGTCTCCCACATCCTGGGTATTTGCTACAGCACCCCCTTCCCAGGATCAAAGTGTGGGCTATCACAGTGCTACAACAGGAGTCCTTAAAACAAGCTTGTCCTCCATTCTGCAGGCTAGTGCAGAGACCAGGGTGTCAGTAGGGCTGTGGGACGGTCCTTCCTGTCCCCCCAGCAAGGAGGGGAGGGGATTGCAGGCCTTGCTTGGTGTCTCTTGACTTGTGGCTACATCCCTGCAGTCTCTGCGTCTGTCCTCACTCTGTCTCCCTCTGCCCTGTGAGCACACTGACCATGTTCCATCAGGGCCCATTGCACTCCAGCTGACCCCGTCTTAACTGGGCCCATCTGCAACAACCCCATCTCCAGCTCAGGTCATGCTTTGGGGTCCTGGGGGTTCAGATGTGGATGTCTTTTGTGGAGACCACATGATTCTATCAGTAGCCCTCCCTGGGTGGTCAGTGCTCATTGTTAGACCGGGGTGGTTGAGAGGGCAGGAGCCCCGTCCTCCACTCTGCCCACTGCTGCCACCTGCCTGGTAGGGGCAAGTCAAGGGGCTCTGTTGAGCTGGACTCAGTCAGACCTGCAGGGCCGCCTGTGCTGACGCCAGCCCTCCCCAGGCGATGCGGACCCTCAGTTGGAAGCATACTCTGGGCTTGGTGACCATGGATGTGGAGCTGGCTGACCGCACCCTGTCTGTAGCGGTGACTCCCGTGCAGGCGGTGGTCTTGCTATACTTCCAGGACCAAGGTGAGCCTGCTGACCCTTAGTTGGCCTGTCCCAGCCATGCCTCCCAGCAGGCTGATGCCGGGAGGCTGTGGGGGAGGGTGTTGACGGGGCAGGGGGAAGCTTGGCCTTGCCCTGTGTGTCCAGTGCTCCTGGCTGCTCTACACAGCTACCTGGACCTTGGAGGAGCTGAGCAAGGTGGTGAAGATGCCTGTGGCACTGCTGCGGCGGCGGATGTCTGTGTGGTTGCAGCAGGGCGTGCTGAGGGAGGAGCCTTCTGGGACCTTCTCTGTCGTTGAAGAGGAGCGGCCCCAGGACCGAGACAGCATGGTGCTCATCGACAGCGACGAGGAGAGTGACTCCGGCATGGCTTCCCAGGCCGACCAGAAGGAGGAGGAGCTGCTGGTGTGGCTGCGGTGGGGGATGGTGGCCTGGGTTGGCCCCTGGCCAGGTGGCATCCCTGCGGGTGCTGGCCTAACAGCTGGCCTGGCCTCTGTCTCCCCAGCTTTTTTGGACATACATCCAGGCCATGCTGACTAATCTGGAGAGCCTGTCGCTGGAGCGCATCTACAGCATGCTGCGCATGTTCGTGGTGACCGGCCCTGCACTGGCTGAGATCGATCTGCAGGAGCTTCAGGGCTTCCTGCAGAAGAAGGTGCGAGACCAGCAGCTCGTCTACTCAGCCGGCGTCTACCGCCTGCCCAAGAGCTGCAGCTGATGTGCCCACCAGGAAGATGGGTGGGTGGGTGCCCCTGCCCAACCCCCAGAGTGCAGAGTAAAGCAAATGGTTCTCTATCCGTTCCCTGTCCTGGTGGCTTTGTGGGCTCATCATGGGCCTGTGGTCCGGGTTCTCCCTCCAGACCTGACTCCTTACCCCAACTTAGCCAGACCTGCTTCCTGGGAGCAGGTGAGGGGAAACCCAAGTGGCCAGGTCTGGTCCTGGCTTACATACCTGTGCTTGGGCTCTAACCCTGGAGTCCTGGCACAAGGGTGTTGCTAGGCTACAGCAGCTGGTGAAGGCCCACCTGGGAGATTGCAGCTCAGGCAGGAGGACACCAGGGCCCTCCTGCTCCAGGCCTCACTCTGCCCTTGGGAAGGAGCCTATGGGTCACTTGCCCTCTTCCTGACCTGAGGGTCCGGGGCTGTTGCTGGGACCAACATCATTGGAATGCATGAGATGTGTGGGCAGCTGAACATCCCCTGCTGGATGGAGGGGCTGACTCTGTGGCTCACAGAGAAGGTGGTTCCATGCTCTCAGACATGGTCAGGAGCTCAGGTGCAGAATCCTGGGAGCCAGGCTTTCCCAATGTAGCACAAAGGGTCCTGTCTACAGGGTTGGGGGGCCTGGCACTGCCTCAGCCCCTGAGGTCCCAGGAAGTGGGTGGGGGGCAGGGATGTTGGCTCCACCCAGGCTGGAGGCCTTCAGACCTGCACACCAGGGCTACAGTCTCCAGTGCTGGGTGGTGATGTTCCCCCAGGCAGCAGGGGCTCTGGAATGAACCTCCACCGGTCTGCTCCCACCTGCCCGGGGTGTCTTTCCAGGCCTGGAGCCCCCACGCCTTTGGGTTCCCCCCATCCACTTTGCTGCGGAGGGCCCTGACATTAGCCTTCTCCTGGGACTTCCCCCTTCCTACCCAGAGTATGCGGTTCACTACAGGTTTGGAGGACGAAGTGGAAACTAGGCATGTAGTCTTATCAGCCAGTGTCTCCCTCCTGTGAGCTGTGCCCAGCACCAGGGCTACTGTGCTGGCAGTCACTGGAAGAGGGCTTCCCGCCTTCCTCTGCGTTCTGGTGGAGGCCCAGGAGGCTCTGACACCCTCCATTCCCTCTAGGTAGAAGGGCACCTGGCACTGGGCTGAGTGTACCTTTGTCATCCTACCAGGATGCAAACCTGCCAGACTGGCCCAGCAGGGTGGCGGCTTCTGCTTCTGGCCACAGGCACACCTGCTTCATGTCCCTTTGGACTTGTTTTGGGGACGAACCTGGTAAAAAAGCTGTGTCTTGGGTCATGGCATTCATTGACAAGCACAGAGCTGTGCCTGAAACTGTTGGCCAATCCCTGAGGGCTCTGGTGCGGGGGGTGGGGGGCCCTCCGCACCCTTGCCCCTGGTGCCCCGTGGGGTCCACCGTGGGTGGGGCATCTCTTGCTGCCTGGGTGGTTTACTTGGCTAGGGTGTTAGGGGAGGAGGGTGGAGACCTCAGGGTGGAGAGGCAGTGCAGGAGGCACTCCGAGGTTAACTCTGAAGGTACCAGCCTGCAGGTGAGTCCCTCAGGCAGCGCTTATCTGGGTGGCAGGCAGGTGCACAGGGATGAAGTCCTCAGAGGGACAGGAGGGCTCTAAGTTGGGATGGCACATGTAACTGGAGCCTTAGGTGCTGCCTGTGGCCACTTCTGAGGCAGCTGCACTGAGGATATGGTTCTGGGATGACCTGTGGGCAGTGCTCCCCACCTATCCTGGGGAGGTTGATGGACCTGGGCACAGCTGGGGTGCCGGTGGGACCCTCCCCAGGATGGCCAGTGTGGGGGGCTGGTGAGCACAGGTCCAGGGCTCACCCCTCCTTGGCCCCTGCTTGTCCCAGCCTCTGGGGGAAGGGCAATGACATTGGTCAGCTGAGCTGTTGCAGCCCCCGCCGTCCCAGCCGAGAAACAGTAGCCTTGCTGTGGGCCCCCCAGGGTTTTCAGGCCACTGTTCCCACTGTCCCAGGGGCCTCAGCATGGGCTCCATCCCCTTCCCCATGAAGCACCATCCCCCGAGGCCAGGGCAGCCCCATCCTTGCCTTTGCCTTGGGTCCAACAGCGCACTCAGAAGGGGCTGCCAGGCGCCTGTCCCTCTACCTGCCCCAGCCCAGGGCCACCTGCCCAGGGCTCCTCCGCCCCAGCCCCTGAGCGCCAGTGAAGCTCCAGCTGAAGCCCTGCCCCCACCTGCTCCACTCCAGAGCCCTACTGTGAGGTCAGCACCTTCCGATGGGTTCCGTCCAGAGGTGTGTGGTGGGGCTGGGGGCTGGACATGGCCCCCTGTCCCCAGCCTGACTCCTGCCTGGTTGGCAGCCCCCTTGGCCTGATATGTTTGTCCCTTTTGCTTATCCCTACTGCAGGTGCCTCCTCCTGTCCCTGAACCCCGCCCCTGCCAGGGCCCCTCCCGTGTCCTTCTGGTGGCCGCCCGGGTGAGGGGCGGCCCTAGGGGTCCTCCACTGGCGGGTGACGAGGGCCCCTCGGCCGCACGGGCCCTGTCTCTGCAGCTGGGACGTACTGCGAGTGCAGCCTTGGCCTCAGCCGCGAGGCCCTCATCGCCCTGCTCGTGGTGCTGGCGGGCATCAGTGCCAGCTGCTTCTGTGCCCTTGTCATCGTGGCAGTCGGTGTCATGCGAGCCAAGAGGTATGTGAGCCCCAGGGTGGGGAGGGTGGCTGAGGGCCACGGGACTGTGCTGGGGGAGGGGCCTCTGCCCCTGGGTGGGGTATCATGGGTAGCTGAGGGACACCATTTCCCAGGTTGGGCTGGGGGGCACTTGTGGGCTTCTGGAGGTCAGCTGAGCTGACATTGCAGGTACTGGGCATCCTCCCCCTACAAGATAAAGGGGATGACCTAGGTGTACATGAACCCCTTCCCACCCTGTGGGAAAGGATTGTTCCAGGATTCACACCTCCTTTTGTTGTTCTCCCCGCCCCCCATCCCAGTGAGCCATGCCCCAGACACAGGGACAGCAGGTAAGTGACCTCATGAGAGGACCTCAGGGGTGAGCCGTGTCCTGGGGAGGTCTTGGCCCCTGGGAGGTCCTGACCCCCCGGGTGGTCCTGCCCCCTCCCTGCCCCCAAGGTCCTGACCCCCCAGGAGGTGCAGGTCTAACTTTAGGGCCAGGCCTGCCCTGGGAGGGGGTTCAGCGCCTCGTGAGACCTGTACTGGGGGCTGGTCAGGCCTCCCTGCAGCCTGCCTGACCCCGCCCGTGTCATGCAGGTTGGTGGGGCACTTTGGGGTCCAGGAAGATCACATGGACCTGCACTCAGTGCAGGTGGAGTCCCAACTCATGGACCCTGAGCTGGAGGTCTCCATGATGACGCCCCTGGAGGATCAAGGCCTCATGAGCATTCCTGCGGACTCGATGGCCCAATCCGTGACTATAGAGGACCCGTCCCTGAGCAGGGCCACAGGCAGTCTGGGGGAGGGGAATTAAACAGTATTTAGTGCTTCTGCCCTGTCCTCCCTGTGGGCTCCTCCCTGAGTCGCTCTGCAGCTGCATCACAGGGTGGGAAGGGGTTCATGTACACCTAGGTCATCCCCTTTATCTTGTAGGGGGAGGATGCCCAGTACCTGCACACAGCACCCACTGCCAGGAACCACAGCCCTGGTATTTCCACCTCTTCCTGCTGTGGCCTCAGCCTACCTCCTCCCTGCATTCTCCTGCTGCCTTGTCCCATAAAGTTGGCATGGTTTTGGGGCTCCTGTCCACCCTGCCCCCACCCTGGAAAACCCCAGGACAGGATGTGCAACTCTGATGACTCCAGAGGGAGCAGCATTTGACAGGAGACTTGGGTTGGTGCCTGTGCCCTACCCACGCTGTCTCCTTGAGGTTCAAGGACAGTCCTTGGAGGGCCAGGTAGGGCAGGCAGGACTGAGTCTCCTGCCTCAGGTGTGCGGTACCCCTCCACCTCCCAGCCTCCCCCCTGGGCTCAGGCCCTGGTCATGTGCTCCTGACCCCCCAATTAGCTACTGTACTGATGAGACCATCCTACATGGGGGAGCCACTGTGTGTGTGCTCAGGTCTCTTTGCCGGGCAGGAGACGGGAAAGCCGCAGGGCTCACGGAGTCCAGTTGCATGCGTGCCATCGATGGGTTAGGTGGGGGTGAGCGCTGTCTAGTTGCTCAGGCCTCAGGGGGCCAGGGTGGTGGGTGCCGCAGGGGAGGAGGCACAGGCCGTCTTGTCAGCACTGCCTTTGGCACCGAGTCAGAGAAGCCCAGCTCTGGGACTGGTGGCTGGCAGTGCAGGGCGCTGGCTGTTTGCCTAGCCCCCGCCCTAGGCGCGGGACTGGCGGTGGAACAGGAACTGCTGGCACTTGGGCCGGAGATTTAATATTTGCAGGCGCGGCAGGGACGCACAGGCTCCACGGACGCACGGGCAGTGGGCCCCTATCGCTGCCCCATGCGGAGCCCCTGCTTTGTCTCGCGGTGGCCGCCACCAATGCTGCTCCTGCTGCTGTCGCCGTGGCCAGTCTGGTCCCAGTCATCCGCCACAGCCACCTCCTCGGGAACCCCGGGCGTCCCGCACTGCCCCGAGGCGTGCGCGTGCGCGCCTGGCGGCCAGGCCAACTGCTCGGGGCGCGCTCTGCCTGCCGTGCCCGCGGGCCTGAGCCGGGGCTTGCGCGCGCTGTTGTTAGACCATAACCGTGTGCGCGCGCTGCCGCCCGGCGCCTTCGCGGGCGCTGACACGCTGCTGCGCCTGGACCTGCGCGAGAATGGGCTGCGCTGGGTGCACGCGCGGGCCTTCTGGAGCTTGGGCGCCTTGCAGCAGCTCGACCTCAGCGCCAACCAGCTGGAAGCACTGGCGCCCGGCACCTTCTCGCCCCTGAGCGCACTGCGCTCCCTCTCGCTGGCCGGCAATCGGCTGGCGCGCCTAGAGTCAGGGGCGCTGGGCGTGCTCCCCCTGCTGAACGCGCTTGACCTGCGGGACAACGAGCTGGCGGCGCTGGCACCAGGCCTCCTGGCCGGCCTGCCCGCCCTGCACGCGCTGCACCTGCGCGGCAACCCCTGGGCCTGCGGCTGCGCGTTGCGCCCGCTCTGCTCCTGGCTGCGCAGGCACCCGAGGCCGGCGCCAGGTGAGCCCTCCGGGCAGGGTGGGCGGGCTGGGCCCCACCACCGCCGCCCCGCGGCCGCCACCTGACCCTGCAACCGTGTCCCACAGAGGCCGAGACGCTGCTCTGCGTGTTGCCAGGGCGCCTGACGCTCAGCCCCTTGACTGCCTTCCCGGACGCCGCCTTCAGCCACTGCGCGCAGCCGCTCTCTCCGCGGGACCTGGCCGTGGTCTACGCGCTCGGGCCCGTCTCCTTCCTCGCCAGCCTGGCCGCCTGCCTGGCGCTGGGCTCCATGCTCACCGCCTGCCGCACGCGGCGCCACTGCGCTACTGCCCTGGGCTGGCTGAAGGGCCCGCGGGAACCCGGCCCTGGGAGCCCCAACGCCTAGGCTCAGCCCTGAGCGGCCCTGGGCTGCTGTCCAGGCCTCCCCTCCTCTGTCCCCCGCCCTTCTTCACAGCCCCTGCAGGCGTCAACAACGACACAGAAATTTTCGCGACATTCCTTTAGACATCACCACTGCACACACCGGGTCAGGGGGCAGTGCGCGCCGGCCCCCGGCGGAGGGGCAGTGCGCAGCTGCGCACGGGCCGCATGGGGAAGGCACGCGCTCGACACGGGAAGGGCTGGGCCTGTACAAATTGGCGGGCAGGGCTGAGGACAGTCCTGAGCCAGCGTGTGGGGAGGCCTATCATGGGCTGCAGGCTGGAGAAGACGAACAGCTGGCTCAGCCCTCGTGGAGATCGCAGGAGAAGGTTGGGGGCGGAGGGGGGAGGGGCCCCGGCGGGCTCCTGGGCGGCAGCTGCCGGCTGAGGGTCCGAGGCTGCCCTCCTGGAGGTGCAGGGCTGGCTGGACGGATGAGGTCAAGCGGAGAAGGGACGTGGAGGGTAAGAAAAGGAGAGGGATGGAGCCGAGGCTGCCAGAAGCAGGCACTGGAGAAGGGCTGACCCCGCCAGTTGGGGCCTTGCACCCCCACTGGGGCGCAACTGGTGGCTGGGGAAGGATGGGGCTTCACTCTGCTCCAAGCCCCTCCGCCCTGGGGCCAGGTCAGCCCCCTCCCCCACTGCTTAGAGACCCCAGGGCCCTGCCTCTGCCGGAGTGCCCTGTGGCCCTGCCCAGCCAGCTCAGCTCTGGCCTGTCCTCAGCTGCTCTGGTCCGAGCCTCGGTCCAGCAGGGGCTGCCTGCCAGGCAGCAGGGCGGACAGACAGACAGGAGGCCCAGGGTGGGCAGTCTTGGGTGGGCGGGCTTCCCTCAGGCCTTCCCGAGCAGCAGGACCCATCAGTGTCCTTGGCCGGGCTAACTGGGCAGGTGGGCGCCTCCGGGGGCCTCACACCACGGTGCTGACCGAGGGATCTGAGAGGTTGAGCGTGCCCGTGATATCAGTGGGATGGTACTGCTGCAAAATAGAAATACACAGACAAGGCAGCCCGTTAGCCCCCATGCTCGGGGGCACGCGCAGGGCCGGGACGGGTGGACCGGCCAGCCGGCCGACCGGCGGGCGGGCGGGCACGGCCTGGGGGAGGCTGGGGGGCACTCCTCCCCCTGACCCCGTCGTGCTCCGGGACTCTGCGTGGGCCGGGCCGCTGTCCCGTCCATCTGTCTGTCTGTCTGCGGGGGAGGGGGGCAGAGGAGGGCGGGCAGGGCGTCTCAGCTCTCCCTATGACGGGCACACATCTGCAGCTGGCCCTCCTCCCTCTCAATAGCGCGTCGCGGCAGCACTGTGTCTTTTTGGTTTTGCAAAGCGCCGCGTCCACCCCCGGTGCTCTATAAATAAGAACCAACAATCAATACCCGCTGGCCCCGCTGGCCGCCAGGGACCCCAGCCCTGAGCGCCCAGTGCTGCCCTGGCCCAGACCGGCCACAGGACAGGGGCAGAGGATCTTAGCAGCCAGATCGAACCCACCCCTCCCAACAGAGCCCCCCTCCCAGGCCTCCCTCCAAGCAGGCGCCCAGCCCGGAACAGGATGGGAACTGGGCTGCCCTCCCCCACCCAGCCCCTCCAGCTGGCAGTACCCCCAGTCACCCCTACAGGGCAGGGACAGCCCCAGATGCCACACGGTGTCAGGGCTGGCCTGGGAGATGGTCCCTGGTGCCCACAGAGGCTCGGGCAAAGAGTCTTTTGGGAATGTGTCCCCAGAAAGGCACCTCAAAGGTCTCTGAGTTGCCCCTGGACCAGCTAAGGGGCATGAGGGTTTTCTCTGGGTGGGTGGATTGTGGGGGGATCAGGAGGCCCTCACAGAGCAATTTATCACTTGTGGAACTTCTGGCCTCCTCTCTAAATCTCTGAGGGTCCCCTCTCCCCAGGCCTGCTGCACCACCCCTCCTCTCTGGTCTTAGATCTCCCCTAGAACCCCTGGGAGGGTCCCCTGCCCACTGTCTCTGGCCTGTGAGGCCCCAGGCCATGCTCCCCGCTCCCAGGCCCTCGCTCTTCACCCACCCCCAGGGCCACGCCCCTCCTGGGAAGCGGCCAGGCCGCACAGGCCCTCCTTGGGGCACAAGGATGGCTTCACTCTGGACTTGGGTTGTCCTGTGCCACACCCTGTCTGTGTCCAGGAGATCCGCCCCCCCCCCCCAGTGTACTGAGTAGTGTGTGTGGGTAGGGAGGGGGTGCAAATCCCATTTCCAACTTGGAGCATAAGCTCTTGTAGGATGGAAGCCAAGCTGGCCTTTGGGCTGCAGGGAGGCCAAGGGCAGTGCTAATGCTGGGTGGCCCCCTCCCCACCTTGGACCAGGTGCCCCTAGTAAGGCTGGGTCCATCTTAAGGGCTTTTAGTCCGAGTGTGCATATCTGGTGCGGTGACAAGCTGCCCAAGGCAGGAGACCTGTTCTGACGTCCTGTAGGGAGGGGCTGGAGGGTCAGGACCTGAGGCGTTGGTCCCCTCCCTGGACGCCTCTCCTTCCTGGGCCTCTGTGTGGGAGCCTCAGTGACTCCAGCTCTGCAGGCCATAGCTCGGCCTGGGGTGGGCTCCACCCCTTCTGCTGCCACCCAGTCCCCGCCTGACAGTCCCCTGTGGCTGGGGGCCTGTCCCAGTTTCAGGCCCCAGCCGTCCACCCAGATGGAGCCAGGCCCGGCCCCCAGCCCCGGCCCACACAGAGACCACATGGAAGGGATGCAACAGGCATGGCTCTGGTGAGACACGTGAGACAGGTGTCTGGGTGGCGGGGCTGGCGGCCAGACAGATGGGCGGATGGGACATCACAGCCACCCCTCCATGGATGTCGCAAGGGGGGAGAGAGAGCAGTGGGCTCCTCTGGGAGAGGCTGGAGAAACGGATGTAACAGAGAGGTGGTGTGGCCTCCTGACAGGTGAGGAGTCCAGGACAGATTGGTCTGGGCTCCCAGCGGCCCTGGGCTCAGAGGCTGACTGGCTGACCAACAACATGACACAGCTTCAAGATGGCGCATGGCGTCATGGCATGGGGGGCAGACCAACGCAGAGACACATGGGGAAAGAGGACCCAGTGAGAGCCAGTGGGAGAAAGGACCAAGAAAGGTCTAGAGAGAGAGTGAAGACCTCATGTGCTGGGCAAATAGAGATGAAGGCAGAAGGACCACAGCGGTCAGAGGTGGGGTGGATGGGATGGTGAGGGAGAGAGGGAGGGCACGCCTGATGCACGGGACACAGACACGGGGGCGGGGCGAGATAAGAGTCGGAGACGTGGGACTGGGCGTTCTTCCCCTTACCGTGTCTTTGGAGGACCTACGTCTCTTGAAGCTGGAAGCCAAGGTGGAGGTGATAGCCCTAAATGTGGCTTTCTTTTTAGGGTCGGGCTCTGCTCTACCACTCTTTCTATCCTAAAATGAATATGTATAAGTGATTAGACAGCTAAGGGTGGCGGCCACACCTGCCCTCGCCTGCTCCTCAGGGGCTGCTGCCCAGCCTGGCCGGCCACTCAGGCCCTCGCTCCTGCCTGCTTCCCTGTGCTGGACAGACAGACCAGCAGCCGAACATGTGCAGGCGGCCTCTATGCCTGCCTGGTCTTGGGCCTGACCTTGCTTTGCTGGGGCTGGGCTTGTGGGGGCGAGGGTCCCATCTGGCTCACTTCCTGGGGGGTCGGCCTGGCTCCCTGGCTCCTGGGTGACCCTGGATTACAGGGGTCCCAAGGAGGAGGGTCCCCCGAGCACTGGAGGAGTCGCCCCTCGGGTCCGGCCAGCCATTCTGTCCCCGGAGGGGACGCACCAAGATTCAGGAAGGGGCTGAGGGGCCAAAGGCAGGTGGCAAGATGAACTGGAGAGATAGATAGATGGAGGTGGCTTCCAGACCCTGGCCTGGGGTCTGATGGCCAGGATGGCCCTGTGCCAGCCAGTGAGAGCAGTGACCAGGTCCCAAGAGCAAGAGTAGGCAGATGAGAGGTGTGGGCACTCCAGTAACCCATCCCCCTGTGGCCCTCCCTCTCTGAACATCAGCCTCATCCCCGGACACAGACTCTGGGGAGGTGCCCAGAGAAAGAGAAGAGAAGACGGAAGCCAGAACTGGACCACGGGGCGTGAGCCCACAGGCCCGCACAGGCCCCACTGCCTGCCTATCCCGGGTGGGCTGTGGCTACCCGACGTGCAGCCTATCTCCTGCTGGCAGCACGTTCCCACAGACACGACCTGGGGTGCCAAGCAGGGCCAGCTGGCCCAATTCAGGCTGGAGTTAGGGAGCACAGGACACAGTAGGGCAGCAGGAGGGGGGCCCTGGAGGGTGCCGAGGAGAGGCAGGGGGCGGCGAGGGCAGAGTATGTCTTGGACTCACGTGCTACACCCAGATGGGTCCCTGTCTTACCCTGCCTCAGTTTGCCTTCCTATGGAATGGGCGCCGGCGGGCGACTCTGGAGACAGAGGGGCCAGGCAGAGGCTTGGAGCCAGGCTTTGCAGGAGGCAGCCACCTGCAGGTGGGCCCCCAGCAATGCTGCCCCTGGCCGTGGCTCCTAGCTCCAGTCCTGCCCACATGGGCTCCTGGGAGCCGGAGCCAGTGCTTCGGCCTGCGGGATGGAGGAGGGCCGGGGCCAGGCCGGGCCATGGGCACCAGGCCTCGGAGGGTGGCCTGTCCTACCTGCAGATTCTTTCTCCACACGTTCACTGCTGCAAAGGCTAGCTGCATCTGCTTCCGGCGAGCGTCCTTGTGCCGCTTGTAGGCGATCTCGATGAAGATGAGGAAGATCCCAGCCACAATACCCCCGGCCACCAGCATGAAGACCCCTGTGGGCCAGCAGTCAGCACCTCAGCTAGCAGCTGGCCGGTCTGCAGGACCCTTGGGGAGTCCCCCCAGTGTCAGCAGGGTCATTGAGGGAAATGGGGAGACCGACCTGCCATGTTCTCAAAGGTGAGGGTGGCAGGGGCGTTGCTGCGAGAGTCGCACTCCTGGTACCGCACCCATGTCTTGTCCAGGTCTTCCATGAAGCCATTCTCGTGAGACCTAGGAGGGAGTGGTAGGGTGGGTGGGGGCCGGGGTGGGGGGCCTGGCCCTCAGGGGCAACAGCTGTGTGCCTAGGTGGTAGGGTCTAGCTCTGGGGAAGGGTCTGGCTTGGTGGGAGCCTCTCGGGGAAAAGTGAAGGGCAGTAGGCCGTGGGTGAGGCACTCACTTGAGGATGGACAGGGAGACGTTCTGTTTCCAGGGGCTGTCCTTGCGCATGCCAATGCCAAAGCCTGAGCGGAAGAACAGCTCGCCGGTGGTCACTAGATCACACTTCTGTGAGGCCTCAAACTCCAGCACCGCCGAGTCCCAAATGAAGGCATGAAGCTTGCTGCGGGCAGGAGCAGGGGTTATAGGCGCCCAGCACAATCAGGCAGCCCTTGCCTCTGCACCTTGCACACCTTTGTCCTGCCCACCTGGAAATCTCACCTCTGTCTCCATCCCCTGATTCCCATCCAGCCTGAACACTCTCACTTTTCTGGTAGGGGTGCATGCTCCTTCCCCCACCCTACCGCAGTCCTCCCTCCCTCATCCCGCATGGCTTGGATGGCTTCAGCCTCTCTGGGGTGTGCCCCCCCAACCTGTCCAGCGTGACCTGTCCCCCTCACTTGTCCCGCACGGCTTGGATAGCTTCGGCTGCACTCTCATAGTTATGCTTCTCCATGTGTCGGTACATGGTGCTCAGCTCCACCTGCCGCCGGAAGTAGATGTCCACTGAGCTCTGCTTCACAGTTGCATAGATGAACTTGTCGGAGGGATTCCTCAGCTGCAGGGTCAGAGGGCAGGGCTCACAGCTGCTCCCAGGCCCACCCAAGGCAGAGCTCCGCTGACCTCATGCTCCCTGCCTCCAGCCAGCCAGGCCTCACCCGTGGGTCGTTGATGCCTGTGATGCGCTCCTCAGGCCGGTCCAGCACCAGGAAGGCCGCCAGGTTGGCAGTGTAGGAGGCCACAATGATCATGGCAAACCCGGCCCACACCATGCCCAGGATGCGCGCTGAGAAGCTTCGGGGGGCGCCTGCGGGCAGAGGACGGTCAGCTCCTGGCAGGCAGGAAGGAGCTGAGTGAGCTGTGGCCTGGGTGTGGCCTCACCTTCCCCAATGCCTGAGTTGAGCAAGACGCCCCAGGAGAACCACATGGCTGAAGACAGGGTCAGCGCATCTTCCTCCTCTTCTTCACTGTTCACCTTGAATCGGCCAAAGGGGCTGCGGAGAGCAGAGGACTGGCGGGAGAGGGCGGCAGGGGCAGCCCTGCCTCGCCTGTTACCTGCTCTGCCCAGCCTGCGGGTGGAGGTGTCAGGCCCCCGGGGCCACGCTCACCTGAAACGGTCCAGCAGGTACAGCATCACAGCCACCACGTGCACTGACAGCCCCACCAGCAGCCACAGCGTGCTCTGGAAAGGCTGCATGAACGAGTCCAGTGTGCTACGGGGGATCTCCTGGAGAGGGACAGGCGGTCAGTGCCTCTCGAGTTCACCTAGGACCCGCTCCACCCCCGCCAGGCCCTGCCCACCTTCTTGACCAGAATGGTCAGGCCCTGGTACTTGAAAGGCTTGGAGAACTCGATGTACTGTGCCCGCTCATTGTTGATGGTCAGCGGCGCCACGATCATGTCCGCCTGCCCGCTGAGCAGCTCGCCCATCATCCCATTCCACTCCTTCTTATTGCTGTTGTTCACCTGTGGAGTGAGACAGCCGGAGGGGCGCCAACACCGTCAGCACCGCGCCCGCGTTAGGCTCCTACCCTAGCTCCGCTCTTGGGTTCCCGCCCACCCAGACCCTGTCCAGGCCCGCGGGCCCCACCCACATCAGGCCTTGCCGCAGCCCACTGACCTGTCCACATCAGATGCCGCCCCAGTCCGCAGACCCGCCCACCCTGGTCCCACCCCAGCCCGCGGACCCGCCCACCCAGGCCCCACCCACAGAAACCGCCCACCGTGGCCCTACCCCTCACCCCCCAGCCCGCGGCCCCGCCCACGGGACCGTTCCTCGCGGCTCGCCGCCATCCACGCGTACCCGTTCCTGAGTGCCAAACTTGCCGTCAGCCACCAGGTGCACCTCGTAGGTGAAGTTCATGGTCCGCGCCAGCTTGATGAGCAGGTCGATGCAGAAGCCGTAGCAGCACTGTGGCACTGTGTGGCGTGCTAGGGAGGCAGATGGGCCCTGACCACCGAGCTCTGGCTGCTGGGCCCCGCCGCACCCACTCCCGCCCGCGACCCACACTCACGGCTGCCCGGAGACGTGTCGTTGGGCCCGGTGCAGATCACTTTCTTGACCGGGTCCCCATTGACGGTGAACTCCTCCTTGCACGTACCATCGCTCAGCGTGGGCTTGACGTACACAAAAGGCTCTTGGTGGATGGTCACAATCTGGGGGGCGCCGGGGAGAAGACCCAGCCTCAGCGCCCAGACCCCCTGGATGCCCTCCAAATCCAGCTGCTGTCCCTCTGCTCAGCTCCACGTACTCCCTGGCCACCGTCCTCAGGAGGGTCCCCAGACTGCTCGGAAGCTGTGGCCTCCTGAAACACTGGGCGGTGCTCCTCTTGGCCACGTGTCTTTGGGGACTTGGCTTAGGCATCACTTGCTTCGTAGGAGCCGGCTGGAATGTCCAGTCTGCCCAGCATCTTCTCTGATTGCTCAGGGATGAAAAACCCCCTGTCCTGCGCAGAGCACACCTTGCCTCCCCTCCTTCCCCTCCACCCCCCGCTGCCCACCATGAGGACAGCGGCATGTGTGACATCCACTCCAAGTCTGCACAGGACCTGGGACCAAAGGGATCACCCTGGTCTCATCTCCTGGCCCGCAGTTTCCTTGGTAGTGGGCACTGGACTGCCTAGCTGTGCTCCCTTCCTCTCTCCTCCACGGGCGCTGTTCTCTCCCAAAGTGAGCCTCTCAACCCAGGCTTATGCTGCGGTTCTCTCCTCTCCCTGTCCTTCAGGAGCCCAGAGCCTGGGGATGAGGAGGACAGATATGGGACCGGCGGGGGGGGGGGGGGGGCTGAACCAAACGCAAAGTACCGACCAGGGGCCCCAGAGGAGGTGGTGGTGGAGTTGGGGCTGCGGAGTAGGCCAGGGGTCAGTTTGAGAGGTACTGTCTGCTGGCCCACCAGGGTGGGTGGCTCTGCAGGGAGAGGGTGACTCTGCAGGGGCTGGCTGGCCAGTCTCCTCTGCAAGGACAGCATTTTGACCTCTTCTCCCTGGAGCAGTGGAGCATTGGCAGGAGATTATTGCTTTTCAAACTTTCATCATGTTTTTCTTTTTAAAAATGCTTTTCGGGGATCCCTGGGTGGCGCAGCGGTTTAGCGCCTGCCTTTGGCCCAGGGCGCGATCCTGGAGACCCGGGATCGAATCCCACATCGGGCTCCCGGTGCATGGAGCCTGCTTCTCCCTCTGCCTGTGTCTCTGCCTCTCTCTCTCTCTCTCTCTCTCTCTGTGACTATCATAAATAAATAAATTAAAAAATAAAAAAAAATGCTTTTCTATTATACAAGAAATCTATGTTCCTGTATTTAAAGAATTGCTAAGACAAAAAACAAAACAACAAAATGAGTGTACAAAGCCATCAGCATCTGGCAACCCTAATGGGACCATCTAGCCATCGCTGTTAGGGCTTTTACTTTCAGACATTTTTAACACGAGGTATCAAACTGCTTTGGGAAAGCCCACTCTGCCTGTCGTGAAGGATGATGACTCATGGGCTGTTGCTAACACAGGAGTTGGGGTGAGAGGCCATGGAGGTGGCCTCAGAAAGCAAACAGGCTCAAGAGACATGTAAGAACCTGGAAATGCTGGGAGAAGGTTTGTTGGGCACATTGCATTTAGGGTCCTTGCCTTTGGTGATCTAAGATCCTAGCCCAGTGCTAGTATGGGTCAGCATATGGAGGGACTCTCACGAGAGGAGCCTGGGAGGGGACAGGGATGAGCACAAAGGAGCAGGAAGGGAAGTTGTGAGGGGAATAGCCAGCAAAGGAGGGGCTCCCAGGGGCCTAGGGAGAGACCTGAGCAGGGAACAGCCTGCAATGGGGAATGCCCAGGCAGTAGGAGACAGGACACAGCAGGAGGCTGTGAAGACGGGATGGGGGTGGCTAGGACCACCCAGAGGAGTGATGATGAGTGTGGATGTGGCATCTCAAGAACCAGGACTCAAGGCAGAGAGTGCTGAGGCTAAAGTCCATAGAATAGCCACCTAGCAGTCCCTCTGTCCCCTATCAGCTCATCCCTAGGTGAGTCCCATCCCTAGGTCTCAGTGGAGTTGGGTCAGAAGAGGCACTAGAGAGAGCCCATGGGATGGAGGGCCGGCAGCTTCCTCTCATCTCTCCACCTGCTCTCCCTGCTTCCTCTGTGGTGCCAGGTGTGGGCTACAGCACCCAGGTGCTGGTCCATTCCCCACTTCCTTTGGTCACTCTCATTGGCCTCACTGTCCCCTCCTCTGGGTCTGAAGAGCTGGATGGAGTGTCTGGGGTGTCAGTGCTGGCCCAGGGGGTAGGCTCCCCACCTTCAGCCTGGTGGACATCTGGTACCCTCGGGGCTTCTCTGTCTCTCCACCCGGCCAGATGATCTTCCTGTCGTTAGGGATCACCTGGGGGTGGGAGTATGAGATGGAGGGTGGCCACGCAGGGGTCTTGGCCCCAGGACCCTAAGGCCCCAGCCCCCACCCCCTCATGACCCCCACCTACATGGGTGCCATTGTAGATGCCCACTTGCACCAGCTTGCGGTTCTGCAGGTTCATGATGCTGTAGTTAGCAAACTTCCGGTCCCCATCCTCGTTGAACTCCACGCGGCCTGTCACCCCGTCTGCATACTTGGAAGACATCAGCACTCTGGAGAGGGCAGTGTGGGCAGACTTATCAGAGATGCTCCCTCTCCCTGGTTCTGAGCCCAAGCGCCTTCTTCTGCCTCAGTCGCAGAAAGGAAAGATTAGCAGACATCACACCCTCATGCTGGGAATCTGATGGACGGTGTGACTGCCTGCCAGCGCCAGATGGAGAGCACAGCTATGGTAGCTCAGAAACTCCTGAGCACCAGACCCTATTGGGGGCTCTCTGTGGGTTGAGACAGTATAACCTCCCAGTAGCCATCCTTGCTTTACAAATGAGGAGGAATAAGCCCAGGTGGGGTACAGTTGCCTCTTCACCAGTAAGAGGTGGAAGGAGAGTTAAGTCCTATCTTGTGTGTGTGCACATGTAGTGTGTCCATGGGGCTATATGTGTAAGTACATGTGATCTTTGTGTGGCTGTACCTCCTTGCACGTACTTGTGGCACATGTGTGTGGTACATGCTTGTCTGAGTCTGAGCACATACTCTGCATAGATCTATAATTGCGTGTGTACTCTTGTTGTGGGCACCATAACTGTGTTCTGCACATGCTACTCAGGGGCGGAGGGGGGTCTTGGTGATGTGCTGAGTGGCAGAGTGTCCAGAGTGCTGTAAGTTAGTGCCACTGTGGCTATCCACATGGGCATCTGGCCAACCCTGGCTCTTTACAGGCTTGGGTTCCATCCTTGAGGGCTTCTTTGTCTGATCTGCTGGATGCCTGGATGCCCCCGTCCCCATCTGCAGCAAGAGTCTCCTCCAAAGGGTGGTCAGCTACCGGGGGGGGGGGCGGGTGGGTCTCAGCATTGGCCATAGTGTTAAAAGGTGAGCTCAGGAGCAGTGGAAGCAGCCACAGCTTCACTGACATTTAAGGCGTTAATGTCAGTGTTGGAAGTGGGTGATTAGCACAGGGGGGTGGAAGTGATAGCAGAAGAGAGATGGGGGAAGAGGAAGGAAGTCAGGCAGATGACTGCATCTGTAGGGCATAGGCCGCAGGCTGTCCTGGACCACCTGCTCAAGAGGAGTATGCCCATCTCCTGAGAGGCCCCGCCTACCTCTGCAAGAGAGCCTGCCCGCCTCTAGAAGAGACCCACCTAGCTCCAGAAGAGAGACCTGCCCATCCTAGAAGACCGCCCTGCTCTCCCTAGAAGAGAGCCCGCCCACCCTAGAAGAGCCCCGCCCATCTCTAGAAGAGAGCCCCGCCCACCTCTAGAAGAGACCTGCCCACCTCTTGAAGAGTGGCCCTGTCTTCCAGATGTTGGTGTTGCCCACGCAGCCCCGGGGCGGGTCGGTGATGTTCTCCTTCTCCAGGAGTTCATGCACGGCCTGGGCCACCACGCCCACGGCGTCGCTGATGTGGGCTGATTCGTTCTTGCCATTGATGAGCTGTAGTCCGATGATGCCTGGGGCAAGTGTGGTGGGCTTAGAGTCTGCAGGGACCCTCTGCCCAAGGGACCTGAAGAGGCCCAGCACTCACCATCCGGGGCGTAGCGCAGAGCGTTCCCGGAGATCTCTCGCTCCCCCACCAGCCAAACGTACCCAGAGCCCGTCATATTCAGCATCGCAGCTGCACGGTACACGGTGGCAGCATCGTCCTCGCTGTAGGGCAGAGGGGGGTGACAGGCCAGGACTCTAGCCTTGCCCCACCGGACCTACGGCTGCTCCCAGTTCACAGATTCTCCTCTGGCGTGTGGGCCTGCCCTCCCCTGGCCTCTCCCCCAGCCCCTCCCTCGGCTGGAAAGAGGCCTAGGGACACTGCAGAGGTGACAGGTCCAGCACCACTGCTACCTTCAGCCCTTCCTAGGTCCAGTGATGGTGCAGAGGGATGGGTACCAGCTGGCATCGTGAGCCCCCCACCTGGGCCAGGAGACACCCCTTCCCCCAACAGAGGTGAGGGGCTGGAGGGTATGGGGTAAAGGGGCCCAGATCCCCAGAGCTTTCAGGCCTCTCTTGCTGGCCCCCTGCCTTGGTGAGCAGGGTCAAGGTGCCCCAGATGGTGACAGATCACTGTTGATTGCTGGCTTGCTCACAGGTGCTCAGAACTGCTCTGAGTACTTCCCACGGACTCTCTCATTTAACTATAACAGTATCCCTACGCAGCCCATATCGGTACCATCCCTGTGGCAGGAGGAAAGCCAGAACACAGAGGGGATGGTAATCTGCAGAGTTGGGTCTGTGTCTGGACAGTACCCCAGAGCCTGTGCTCCCGTGACCTCCTGGTAACCCTCACATGCTCTGGTTCTCCATACCCACACATGCAAGACAAAGGTCCAGGGACTGTCCTGGTTGGTCAGATGTTGGTGGGACCCCGCACCTGGGAACTGCCCTCAGCATCACAGCCAAGACCACTGGAGAGAGACGAGGGTTGCTGCTCCCACTCTGGAGTCTTCCCAGCAGCTGTGAGCATCTTGCCACCCAGGGCTGGGGCCACGACAGGGCACAGTGTAGGCTTTGCCTTGGAGGGGCATATGATCCAGAGCTCTTGGGGTGTCCTTACCAGTGAGCCCCTGCGTACCTGGTCCTCTAGGGCTTCTCATTGAGACAAGGACCCTGGGCCTGTGGGGCTATGGACGCCACTGGGGAGCCTCCCCCTGCTCCCACATTCCCTTCTCTGCCAGCCTGACCTGGCCCCAGGTAGGCCTAGACCATAGCTGGCATTTTGCTTCTCTAACGCATGGGCAGCATGGTATAGAGGGGTTGGACACATTGTCTGAGTGTTATTTTCACAATGACTGACTCTGGAAACTGAGGTGGCTCTAGGTCCCTAAGTGGTCTGCCCCCAGTTTTCTCAAGGATTAGCCAATGAGGAAATGCAAACCTTCAGTGTTTGCTCTACATCACATGCTACTGTCAGGTGTAAGCAATACACAGAGAGGTGATCCGGGCAGCACCACACCCTTGACCAAAAGAAAGGGTCCATCCAGGACCGCCAGCAGAGCCAGCACTGTGTCTCTAGGGGACCAAGGTCCCCACTGAACCTGGTGGAGAAGCCTGTCTGCGTGACCTAGTTCAGGTCTGTGACGTTTGGCTAAGTGGGAGGTACACACTGTGCTTGTCTCTATGTAAATCAGAATCACTAGTAAAAAGTTGGGGGCAAAACCCTGATCGATCCATCAAACTGTTTTAGGAAAGTAAGCGGTTCTAGAAAAGACCATCTCCAGAAAATAAGAATGACATTTGAGGGGTTCCCTGGGTGGTTCAGGGGTTTGGCACCTGCTTTCAGCCCAGGGCGTGATCCTGGAGTCCCGGGATCGAGTCCCACATCGGGCTCCCTGCATGGAACCTGCTTCTGCCTCTGCCCCTGCTTCTCTCTCTCTCTCATGAATAAATAAATAAAATCTTAAAAAAAAAAAAAGACATTTGAGAAATAACCTCTCTGCACTCTGTAGAAAATTGCTCAAAAATTAAGACTGGCTTAATGAGGTCTCTCCACAAAATGCTCTCAACAGGGACACCTGGGGGGGCTCAGTCAGTTGAGCATCTGCATTCAGCTCAGGTCATGATCTCGGGGTCCTGGGATTGAGCCTCACATCAGGCCACCTGCTCAGTGGGGGAGTCTACTTTTCCCTCTGCCTCTGTCCACTCATGTGCAGTCTCTCAAATAAAAATTTAAAAAAAAATAAAAATAAAAAAATATTTTATTTATTTATTCATGAGAGACACAGAGGCAGAGACACAGGCAGAGAGAGAAGCAGGCTCCATGCGGGGAGCCCAATGTGGGACTCAATCCAGGACCCCGCGATCACGCCCTGGGCCAAAGGCAGACGCTCAACCACTGAGCCTCCCAGGTGTCCCTAAATAAATAAAATCATTAAAAAAAATGTTCTTAACAGCCCTCGTGAAGGAGGAGCCAGGGTGTTGGGTGGAAGTAGCAGGGTCTGGACAACATGTATACTGGTCCCTTGTTGGTCATGTATACAGGTCCCTGGGACTTGGGCGTGAGGGGCAGCCGGTGGCCTCTGTGGCAGGACTCTGGCGTCTCTGCTCCAAGCCCTGCATGTGAGGGGAGGGGGTCCCCAGTCTTACAGTCCAGGGAGGGGCCTTATGTGGACCTGATGGCTGTGTGGCCCTGTGAGTGCTAGACCTTCCTGGCAGTGTGTATAAACACGGGTGGGGGTAGATGCATGCATATAGTGTGTGCCATGCTATGGTGTGTGTACATATATGTGGGTATACACATGCCCTGTGCATGCTGGTGTGGAGGACATTATGTGTGGTGTGTATGCCATGCAGATGTTCGTATATATAAGTATGTGTGGTATATGCTGTATCGTGCCTCTATGTGCATGTACCATGTATGTGTGAATGTTTCGTGTGCATGCATGTGTGGTACAACATGTGCATGAATGTGCTGTGTGGCATGTATATGGTGTGCACACATGCATGTGGGTGTATGCATATGGCTGTGCATGAACACATGTGCATGTCTATATAACAGGTGTGCAATGCATGTTCATGTGTGTGTACACGTGGTGGTGTGTGCACCCTTGGCATATGTTGTGCATGGTGTGTACACAGTGTTTGTATGTGTTTGTGTGAACACGTGGTGTGTATGAGTGGTGTGAGCATGCTGTGCGCCTGTGGGCATGTGTGCACAGGTTTAGGTGTGTGTGCATGCGTGTGTGTGGTGTGCACATGTGTGCATACATGTGCTGTGACACGGCGTGTGTGCAGCTGTTGGATGCACATGCCCTGCCCTGAGCTCACCTCTTCCATGGAGCCATGTGTGCCCCTCTTGTCCTGGATACTGAGCTGCACCCAGCCCGTGCCTGGGACCTTGGTGGCCAGAGAGTAGCCCTGTCTGTGGGCCCGGGCTGTGCTGGGTGTGCTGGGTGTGCTGGGTGTGTTGGGGCTCCGTGGACCTGATCTATCTGTGCTTCACTTCTTGGCCTGTGTCCTGGGGCCACCATGATGGCCACACACAGGCTGAGCAGGACTGGTTTGCCATGACCTCAGGCCCTACTGGAAACAGTGCCTGCCGTTGGACATCTATGCTTCAGCATAAGGAGTTCCTTGACCTCTTCTGTCCTGGTTGAAGGGACCTTCTGCTTGCTAGCTGACTGTCCATTTGCCCATCTGTCTGTTGGTCCAGCCACCCACCCATCCTTTAATACCATCACATCCCCTGAGCCTCTTCAAGCCCTATGACGAATGAGGGGCAGGTAAGCCAGTTGGGAAATCAGACAGGAGGGTCTGGTGGGACTCTCTGGAGGAGGCTTGCTCTGGGAGGGACCAGGCGGCCCCTTGACCTCACCCGGGCCTTAGCCCTTTCTCCTGGTCGCCTCCCCAAAGTGCCTAGGGCTGGCTGGTTGGCCTGGGCCAGTGACCGGAGACCCTGAGCCAGGTCACCTGCTGTAAAATAGGCTGGACCCTGGGCCTCCTCCTTCTAGTTCCTCCCTGCAGCACCCACCCTCTGTGGGGAGAGCAGGGCTCCCTGCCTCCCAGTCCAAGGAGCCTTGCTGGGCCCTGCCCTCCCCAGCCCCAAGACAGGGGGCATCTGGCTCTGTATCTGAGGTTTGCTGACTGAAAAAACAGATGCCTGCCCTGTGACTCAGAGTATGGCTTCCTCTGTGTGGCCCGCTGGACAGCAGCCTTTGGGGAAGCCTCCTGTGGGCAGGACGACCGCTCGTGCCTCTGTCCACTCTGCTGGGGCCCACAGTGCTTCCAGGGAAGGGCAGAAAGGGGCTGTGTCCACGTGGGCCCTCCGGGCTACTCCATGGGACAGGGCTCTTCCTTTCCCTAGAGCCCAGGAGGCCTGCACTTTCCCTTCCTGGGGGACCTCAGGTAGGGAGGCTGTTACTGTGGCCTCATCGCCAAGGTCAGGGTGGGTCAGGCCCTGGCCAGCGGCAGCCTGGTGTCCACAGGTCCCTAACTGGCTCCCTTCTCGAGCTGCCCACTGCAGCTGCTGCAATCCCTCTTCTGTCCTCAGACTCCGGCTCTCTGCCTGCTGTGGCCTTCTCACTGGGCTCACCTGCACACCCACACATCACTTCCCTGGGCTTTTCCTCTGAGCCTGGCTCCCAGAGTCCTGTGTCATATCTATCACCTCGGGCCATGTTTGCCCTCCTTAGGGCAGGGACCTCTCCACCTCCCACCTCAGAGCAAGCAGCAACAGGTGACTGGAAGGGGGAGGGATAGACAGGTAAAGGGGGTTGCATCGGCCAGTGGCCAGGTGTACTGTCATGGGAGGGGCGGGGGGCTCTCCTCGGCAATAGCACATTTGGGAAGCCTCAAGTCTGATTCAGACTAATGGCGCCCCTGCCCAGGTGCAACCCTGGGGAAGTAGGGGGAGGGGTCGAGCCCAGCCTCACCTGGCAGAGAGGATGATGACCCGGGCCTCCAGCTCTCGTGCCTCCATCAGCAGGGCCGTCACATTCTTGGTTCCCGGGTCAAACTGCAGCACCTTCTCAGCCTGCGGTGTGAGCAGAGGTGTCAGCAGGGGGCCAGGGTAGAGGACACAGCGCCTCGGGGGCGAGAGTTGGGCTGCAGCTGCTAGGAACCCAGAGGCAGCTTAGCTAGGGCTGCCTCAGCCTGCACCTGCCACCTGCACTGTGCACCTGCCTGGCTGGTTCCTGCCTGGCCTGGCCTGGCCTCACTCGCTGTCCTCTCTTCGGCCTCCTTGCTCTCCTGTGCTCGCTCCATCTCTCTCCTGCCCTCACTTTTGCACTGAGCATGCAAGCTGAAGTGGGCTGAGACTCAGAAGGATGCGTGCAGCGGACAGGAAACAGAAGAGTTTTGGAATGCAACCGGGAGCAGAGATGGGGCCGACCTTTCCAAAACCACGGGAGATCCTCTCAAGCCTGACCCTGCAGGCCCCTGCAGGAGCAGTCGGACAAGGCAGGCGGCCAGCCGGGGCGGGCAGGCTCCCTCCTGGGTTCCACGAGGAAACCCTGAGGGTCCCAGAGGTTCGCATGCACTTCCCGGAGAGCAGCTCCTCCTGCGGCCGTGCCTGCTTCTGGGGTGCAGGCCGAGGCTGAGGCCGCTGGGCGGGCCGCGGACACCCCCGAGGCCCGTCCTGCCCTCTCCTGCCTGCGGTTGCCTGCCTCACAACCTCACTCTCCTCAAGGCTCAGGCCTGCGGCGCAGCCCGGCTGGGCCACAGCGGCCCTAGTGGCCGAGGCGCCGGAGGCCAGGGCTCCCTAGTCGGTGGGTGGCGTGCACGTCCATGCATATATACCTTGGGTCCGCGCTTGTGGTCATAGGACAGTTGGTCGAGGTTTTCATAGTTCCTTTTTTTACTCTGATGAATAATGTGCACAGAGAAAATATGCAGACACAGAAGAAGATTATAAACGGTTGAAAATGACGGCGCTAAAGCAACCACACCACCTCCTCGGCACGTCTGCAGACGGGCACATACCTGGAGCTCGCAAACACCAAGCCCGAGCGGGGCTGGGGGCCGGGGCGGTGCTGGGGACGAGGGGGCATGGGGGCCACCGGGGCTCCCAGCCATGGAGCTGTGCTCTTGGAAATGGTCACACATGGGACAAAGGGTGGCCCTGTCTGTGTCCATGCCAAATGTGTCCCTTTTGGGTCCCATCTGCCTCCCCCACCCCTGCCATGCACCTGCTCTGTGGTCCCAGCAAGGGCCACCCCACCCCAGGCAGTCCTGCGTGGGGAGGGTGAGCAGCCCCTCCCTCGAGCCCTGTCCCCTCTGTCCCTCCCCTCCTGGCATCCTCCCCTTTGCCTCCCTTAGAGGCCTGAGTGCCTGTTCTCACTGACGGGTGTGTGCACAACCATCGACTCACATGTGCACTGGAGAGCGAGTGTAAGGACTATGTGTGTGCGTGCACAGGGGTGGTATGCAGCTGTGGGGCGTCTGCGTGTGTGTGTGTGTGAGTGCACATGGTGAGTGTGCCCAGGGGCCACATGTCCAGGTATGATCTTTGTCTGTGGCGGGACATGTGATGTGTGAGGGAACTGTCTTAGGAATGACTGCATGTCACTGTGAACGTGGGTGCCCGTGGCTGGGTGTGCAGGGACATGGCTGGCAAGCGTGTGAGCAGGTGTGTGCAGCCACTGGTGGGCATACCAGGGGGTAACCAGCCTGCTAGGCACTGGGGGCTGCTGTCTGGGGAGTAGTGGGGCCCACGGCGCTGGTGGTCAGCCCTCCCTCTCAGACCCAGCCGATCTCCCACAGCAGGCCCCCCCAGGACACTCTGAGTCTGCCCTCTGGCTTCACCCACCCCAGCCATGCCCTCTATCCCTTCAGGGGCCTGTGAGGGGCCTGGGGGTGGCACTAGGTTTGTTGAAGCCGGCTCTGACTTCCCGGACAGAACATGCTCCCTGCCACCCCTCCGGTCTGGCCTCCCGGCCGCCCCAGCCTAGGCCTCCCCCACTGTCTGCGCAGTTTGGCCTCCACCCTGACTCAGGGGTGGTGGCTCAGGTGTTGAGCACCCAGGGCCCCAGGCTGGGTGATGATGGGAGCCTGGGCCTCCTCCAGCTGGCAGTTGGGGTGGACAAGGAAGGAGATGGGGGTCCCCTGGACCCCCAGACATTGCCACTGTGTTCTCTCTGCTGCGACCGTCACCGGGCCGCGCTGGGGCCGTGGCTCTGTGTATCTAGAGCCAGGCAAGTCCTGGGTCTCTTGGGGGAGTCCAGAGCCCAGCCCCAGGGAGAGGGTGAGGGCGCGGCCACTGGGGCTCACCACGGGGGAGTGGGAGGGGTGGCCCACTGGGTGGGCGTGGGCTCCTGGAAGGACAACCCGACAACCGGCAGCCAAGGTGGGAAGGGGGTGGGAAGAGGGGGGAGGGGCGGCAGGCGAGGCGGGGCTTGGCCTGGGGAGGGTGTGGTCCCAGCTGGGAGGGTGCGGGTTCTCTGTAGGGGGGCAGGCCCTGGGTAGGGGGCGCGGGGATTGGCTGGGGGCGGGACTGTGAGGGGAGGGGAAGGGAGAGGGGAGGGGAGGGGAGGGGAGGGGTGTTTGCGGAGCTCCAGGTGGTCCTGCCCTCGCCCCGCAGGGACTGACACGAAGGAGATTTCGACTAATGGCAAAGCGAGTGAAATGAGCCGAGAACAGGCCGGGGCGGGCGCTCGCCAGACGGAGAGGTGCTGACCATGCACGATGGAAAGAAAGGGTGTTCACACACGGGCCACAGACACAGCGGCGGCAGCGCCGGCTCCCGCTCGGCTCCTCGGCTGCGCGGCGCCTCCTGCTCCTCCCGCCTGCGGCCCGGGCCTCACCTTGGATTCCCGCTCCTCCAGCAGCGTCTCCAGGCGCTTCTGCGCGGCCCTGCCCTCGTGGTCGTCGCTGACCAGGAGGATGATGTGGTTCCAGCTGTACACGCGCATCATCTCGAACCAGACGCTCGACTGGTGGGAGTAGGGCGGCACCGTGCGCAGGAAGCTCAGGTGTATGCTCTGCGGGAACACGGCGGCGGGGCTGAGGGGCGTCGCTGGACAGAGGCCCGGCCCCGGTTGGCCGGTTGGCCGGCACCCCCGAGACAAGGGCAGACCCCAGGGCGGAGGACGGCGCACTCTCTCACTGCGGGGCACACTTGCCAGACCTGGGGACCCCATCCCACTGCGGGCCACGTCCTCTGATCTCAGAAACAGAAGCTGGGGGTCTGCCCAGCAGCACTCTGACCACGCCAGGTCCTAGGGTGTGCTCCCTGCACCACCCCCTGCCGTAGCCACTCCCTGCTGCTGGACAGCTTGGGCTCTGGAAGGTTCTCTTGACATGCAGCATCTCAAGGATCCCCACCCGGGCTTCATGCAGGCTCCTTCCCCAATCTATATAAGTGTAGTGTTTGTCAGAAGTTTTTATTTGGGGCTACCTAGCCCCCAAGTCCAGAGGTCGTTGCTTGCTGGCCCTGCCTCCCTTCCCACATGTAAGCATGAAGGGCCTGGGAAGGGCATGGCAGAACACGCGTGGAGCAGGCTCCTCAGTCCAGCTTCTCCGTGTCCACCGGGGAGCACTAGTCCCTTTGGTGGTTGGTGTCCCTGCACAGCCATGCTGCTGTCACGGTCCCCCAGGATGCCCACGTTATGTTTTTACCTGCTCCCTCTTTGTGGCCTGAGGGGCGGCGCCTTGGAGGCTAAGGGCAAGAATGCTCCTCTGTCCCTCATCCACCTGCCACTGGGGCTGCAAGGGGGTGGTGGTTGGGGTCTTAGATCGGCTCTGACCCAGGCCTTCCTGGTCCGGTGTTGGGCACAGGTTGACAGTGGCCTGGGACCATGAGGGGGGCTAGGGTGGAGTCACAAGGTTTGGCCATTAGGTTTGGCCTCACGTTAGACCAGGGAGCCGGACCACAACCTGGGTGTGGGCTGGGGTTTGGACACCTCCTCCCGGCACTGCCCTGGATAGCCCACACCTGGCACCCAAGCCTGGCGCCCACGCCTTCCATTTGCATCTGAGTGCCAGAGAGCTAAGGAGGTTGGAGGGCTCAGGAAAAGATCCCCAACCTCCTTGCTCCTGCCCCCGCCCCCCCTCCCCCCAACCGCTGAGGGCTGAGCGCATCTGAACAGTTTGGGTGCTTCAGCTGCAGGCTGGGCCGTCAGAGCCACAGAAAGGGGTTGCTGCTCCAGCCTCCAAGTGCCTTCCTCCCGTGGGGCCTCCTGGAGAAACTGGCTCTGGTCTCACTTTCCCCTCGCCCTGAACAGACCCACCGCTAACCTCCCCAAGACAGCCTGGCCCTGGCTGGGATGACCTCTGTGCCTTAGGCAGCTTTATGTGGACCTGTAGGCTCCTGGCCAGGAGAGGAGGTGGGGCCTGGGAAGCCCCCCTCTGACCCCTCCTGATTTGTCTGCAGGTAGCCCAAGGTCTGGAGGAAGGTGGGGAGCAGGCCACGGGAGTCTCCCAGTCTCTAGGCGGCTCACTGCATCCCCAGCTGAGGAGTCCTCCCAGAATTGTGGGCATACGCCCTGGGAGAGCTGTGGCCTAGAGTGAGTTCCCCACCTCATGAGATGCCAACTTGGAGATCTCTTGGCTCATCCAGCTGCTGCTCCAGGACTGGATGGCTCAGCTGGACCCTGCTTCCCACCCAGGGGCCACAGGGGCTCTACATGCTGCTGAGTGGTGCTGCTTACAGCCCCGGGGCCTGCAGACCCCAGGCCAGTCCCTCCTGCCACGAGCTGCTGCCTCTGTTACCCTGTGTGCATGCACACGTTGCTTTCACCTGTGCCCCGCAGTAGGAAGGGCTGGGAGCCACAACCTCATGGCTGCCGGCTGCATCCCTTCCAGGTTTTTCCTTCCCTGGTAGCCCCCCTCCGGCTCTCCAAATCCACCTGCCTGTCTCTTCTCCGGGCCCATGGGGACCTTTGCTATTTCCAAGGGCTTGTTTTGGTACCTGTCACCTGCTAGTGGGACATCTGCCAGACTGAGTGTGTGTGTGTGTGTGGGGGGGTGAACATGTCTGTGTCTGTGAATGCAACACTGTGCTTGGTGTGAGTGTGCATAAAAGTGCATGAGTGGGGATGCTTGGGTGGCTCAGTGGTTGAACATATGCCTTCAGCTCAGGGTGTGACCCTGGGGTCCTGGGATTGAGCCCCGCATTGGGCTGCCTGCATGCAGCCTGCTTCTCCCTCTGCCTGTGTCTCTGCCTTTCTCTGTGTCTCTCATGAATAAATAAATAACATCCTAAAAAAAATAAATAAAAGAGCACATGAGTTTTCCTGGGAATGTGTTTGAGCGTGTGCACACGAATTTGGTGTGAATGTTTGAGTTGGTACTTGTGAGTCTGTGAGTCTGAGTTTGCATGCCAGGAGACTGTATTGGTGTGCACGGGCATGCATATCAGTGAGTTTGTGTGTGGGTATGAGTGTGCAAACATGCATGGATGCGTGAGCTCACGTCTTACCCTGCTGCTCCTTGAGCCCAGAGCCTGTGGTCTGAGCATCTCTGTGCCCCTGCCCTCCTCCCTTTCCCCAGGGCAGCTGCCAGTGGCCCTGGGCTGTAGGACTCAGCTGCTGGGTCTGAACACAGGAACAGAGCCAGCTGGGCCCCCATTGAGTGGTCAGGCTTACCTTGTCTGAGTAGATGGACATACGGGTGGTGAGCCCCAGGACGGGGATGCGGTAGAAGCCAGCTGTGTAGGAGACGGGGGTGGGAGTGAAGTGGTCGTTGGGGGTAGGTGGGTGGCTAACTAGGATGGCGTAGACCTGTGGACACAGGGGACAGGGTCAGCTCAAGTGGGGAGTGAAGGTGGGGTGGGCACTGCACTGGAGCTGGCTGCCCAGAAGCAGCGGAGACTGAACTCAGCAGGCCAGGGGTGGGGATGCAGCCCAAGGGTTACACACCCCCAGTCAAGGGGACGAGACCCTAAAACCACCCTCAGAGTATTAAAAATATATATAAGAGTGAGTCAGAGGCAGAGCAAGACTCCAGGAGGCAGACAGGACACATGGGGGATGACAGACGCCTCCCCGCACTTTCCCTGCCTTGGCACTCCCTTCACCCCCTGGTCCTGGAGGGACTATCCTGAGTGTGTACTGAGACCCCAAAAGGGAGGACCAAGGACTGTTCTTGTGATGTCCCAGGAGGTACACACCACCCCTAGCATGGGCTAGTGGAGTGGTGGGTCCTGCGTCATGCTGACGAGCACACCCACGCCACCCACCATCCCTCCAGGGTGTGGAGGCCAGTGCTCCAGGGACTGCAAGGCACTCGGAGAGGTCTGCATGTAACCCCACAGGTTGAGCTTTACAGGAGGAGCCAGGCCGGGAGCCCTGGAGCCCTGTCCTTTTGCACGTGTCTTCCAGGGGCTGGCTGAGCTCAGCCCAGTTTGAACAAGACCCAGTCCTGACTAGAAGCTCCAATCACATCCTCAAGGACGGGAAGGGAAGTGCTGGGAGGGGGCAGCCTAGCCTTCCTGCCCTACCACGGCCCCTGTGGGCAGGTCTGAAGCCAGTAGCTCAGTCTTCCAAGGCAGGGGAATGGTGGTGGCAGGGAGCAAATGGCTTGGCAATTCCCTGCCACCCTCACGTTAGAAGGACGTGCGTCTGTCCCAACTCTGCTTTCCATTCTCTGAACAACCATCTCCTGGAAATGGCACAGGGGTGGCATGCTCCAGCCCCACACTGTAGGGATGACGGCTGCCATGCTAGCACCACATTTGCCCATAGGATGTGCTCGGTGAGTGGCAGCTGCTGATGTCATCTTTGCTCCTGGCATTGGCTCTTCTCTGAAGGAACAATGCTCACGGACAGCATAACTGTGAGTTGGAGCAGGGGTCCCCAGAAAGCACCCTACCTGGACTCTCTAACTCCACTTTTTTATGTCTCTCCCTCATCCCAGATAGGACACATGACCCATGTTGTCCTGTCTATAGTGCTCAGGGCTGGGAGCATGGAGGTGGCTTGTGAGGCCGAGAGTCCCAGAGGTCCAGCCTCTGCTGTTGGAGCTGTTTGCACTCGCCGTCCCCTCCAGTCTGCACCCAAAAGTGCCCAGTCTGTGTATGCACGAGTGTCTGACCATACAGGTGTTCACAAGTGGGTGCTGGAATGTGCATGGGTATGAATGTATGTCCCGACATGTCCACATGTACATGTGCATGTGTGTGTGTGATTGAGTCTGTATGTGACAGCACCTGTGTTTGCATGTGCACCTGGGTATGCCAAGCAGTGTGTGGCACATGAACATGTGTGTCCATGGGTAGGCATGTGTGTCAGGCAGGTGTGTGTGAGTGAGCATGTGCAACTGATTGTGTAATGGTGATGCATGAGTGTGTCCTGATATAAGTCCAGGCCTCTCTGTGCATAAACACAGATGTGAATGCATGCCCCTGTGAGTGTGCATGTCCTCAGGCATGGAGTGTCTGTCAGGTGAGCGAGGATGAGCATCATTTGGCCCAGCGTTGGCCCTGATTCTTACATAAAAGGCTGCATTGCAGTGATCCCGTGGGTTCATTGGAATTCCGCAGGCAGCACGGCCCGGGGCGGACAGCTCTGACAGGCAAAATCCCCGGAGTCATGTGTTCCCCCGCAGCGCTGGCTTTCAGTGACTCCCACGCTGCGCCCTGACACCTCCCACGGCACAGTCCCCATTCCTACCCCACAGAACACCCTGCTTCAACACCTGAGGCATTCCCATCTCAGAGGAACCAGTGGATGGGGGAAGGGGAGGGGGGAAGCAGAGACAAAGATGGCCCCAGGTCCCATCCTGTTTAAAGGCCTGCACAGAGTGCACGCGTGCAGCTGGGACAGTACCTCTGCCTGTACGCCTTGGCTACCCACCTCTCACCATGATATGAAACAAAACACGACATGAAACAAACCACGACATGCTTGCCCCACATCTGCGCACATTGGTAGGGACCTGAAGCCCTGGAGCCTTGTGAGGACTGACCAGGGTAGCAGATGGGGGTGGGGAGCAAGATGTGGCAAGAACTGGGGTTTGGCTGCTAGTGAGACCAGAATTTTCCAGAATGAGCTAGCTCACTTAGGGGTCCTCTCTTAGGAGGGCTAGGAAAGGATGAGATGAAACTGGGACACTAGGAGGGATGGAGGGTGGAGGAGGGAGGATGGTGGGGAGGTAGCAGGGGGAGGGGCAAGAGCTGCTGCACAGTGGGAGCCCTGGTGGGGTGTGGTGGGCACCTGGCTGGAGATGAGGTCTTCGCACACCGACAGAGCCATCTGGATGGCGTTGGGCTTGTGGGTGACGGACGTGGCATTGAGTTGGATCTTCCAGGAGCCGTGCCGCTTGTTGGCCTGGTTCACGGCCTCACGGAACATCTGCTCGTGCTTCCGCGTGCTCAGCACAGCTCCGATGTTGACAATCTTGGGGTCGCAGGCGGCGCGGGCAAAAGAGCAGGAGAAAAGCAGGGCGAGTGTCAGCAGGCGCATGGTGCTCATGGGCTCCAGGCAGAGCCCTAGCTCTGGGCAGCTCGAATGCCAGGCCCTCGGTGCATCCCCAGCGGGGTGTCCCGGCCGTCCTGCGCGTCCCCGCTCCCGCGGGCTGGGGACGCCACGTCTTCCCCTGGAGCCGTAGTGCGGGACGCTGCGCGGGAGGGAGGAGGGCACCGAGCCCCAGGCGGCGGGCGGGCGGGCGCGCGTGGATCCCTCGCTCGGCTGGCGCTGTCCGCGGTGCTGAAGCGGGTCCCGGCGCTGCTCCAGGCGCCGCGTACCTACCGGACGCGGCGGACGCGGCTTCTGCGCCGCCTTCCCTGGTCCTGGTCCCGACGCTGCGACGCTGCGGCGACCGCGGCAGCTGCGGAGCCGCGAGTGGGGCTGGCGTCTCCTGCCCCTCCCGCCGCCCCCGCTTCCCAACACGGAGGGGCGCCTCCCGCGCCGGAGTGTGCGCCTGCGTTGGTGCGACCATGTATCAGAGTCCGCGATGGGGGGAGCCCGTGCGCGAGTGTGCGTGTGCGCGCGGGTGTGTTTGGAGGGGTTGCTGGCATAGTGACCCGCAGGGAGGTGGGTTGAGAGGGGTTTGGGAGGTCGTATCACTGCGGCAGCCTTGTGTGTCTTTAATATGACCGAATGTGTCCTAGCAGTCTGTGTGTGCGCGCGTGTGCACGGGCACGAGTCCTCACCCCTAGTGAACGATATTTCGGGGCCTGACTCTGCTGGCTGGAGACCTAGGGGTGTGGAAAGGCTCTAAGCCATACCTCTGGGGGAGGAACAGGGGGGTTCCCTTCTCCGAAAGGCTCAAAAACGGGGGAGAGACCCCATCTGCCGGGCCATGTGACTTGGATCCCCCCCTCTTGGGGGGAATAGAAAGAGAAGAATAAAAAGGGTGACAGTGGCTGCCTCCATGTTGAGCTGGATCTTCCAGGAGCGTCCCAGGGTCTGGACCCGAATCAGTTATGGAGAAGCCAAGGCCAAAGGGAGTTCTGTTTGTAGCAGATGGAACCAAGGTTATACATCAGAAAGCACTTGCTCTGGTGAGGTGTGTGCCAAGACCAACACCCCATATCTTCTGCTTCCACTCTTCCCCCTCCCCTTTCCTAATTTACTTGCAGCCCCCACTCCTCCTGCCCCTTTCCAGAGCCTCCTTGCCCCTCTCACCTTCAGGATCCTAATTCTTTGTCCCTACACCCCGGAAAGTGCTTGGCTTCCCTAACTCAAAGGATGGCTGAAGCTCCACCCCCTGCCAGTGACATCATTGTTTCCAATAGCAACTGAGGATTCTGCAAACCCAACTGCAAAAGCCCCCCCCAGTAGGGATAAAGCAGGCCTATCCCCACACCTAAGTGACATTCTGAGCAACGGAGTCGAGTCGGGAGAAGCCATGCCCCTCCCCTCAGGGTCTCCCTGCACTTCTCAACACTACGCAGACCCCACGCCCCACCCCCACTCCCTAGAGCCAAACACAGACACCAAAAGATGTCCCTGGCTCTGAGAGGTAGGGGCCCAGCTCTTGGCATGTTCCCTTTCTTCACCCCTTCTCTCTCAATGAGAAGGAATCATTGCTGGGGGGTTAGTTTATCCGCAGCCAGCTGCAGGTCCACATCTCCCTCTGTTCCGGGACTGAGGCCCACAGTAAAGGGAACACTAGGCCTAGGCACACTTACATCCCTGGGTCCTCACAGAAGGATATATTGGGGGCTCTTGGGAGGCCAGAGTCAGCCCCACTTCCACAGGGTCTTTGGCAGGTCTCCAAACTTATGTGGCCTGTGGCCTGTGTCCTGTGGTGGTCAGAGCTTGGAGGCTTGTGGTTCATGAGAGCAGCCAGCAGGGTAGCCAGCTCTGGTATGGCCCAGACAGCTCAAGGACCCTTCAGGGAGGAAAGAATTCAGCAAGGGGCTGCAGCCAGAAAGCCTGGCTCCCGCCATCTACCCCCATCCGCCAGTTGGGTGCATGAGAGGCAGTTTCTAAATATTCAGAAATCTGTGAGCTAGGTTTTGCACAGCTGGGAGTTTGAAGTTGGGTACAGTGGAAGCAGTTACATCAGGGAAATCATCAAACTCTGCAAATCAGCACTTATTTTTCCCCTTTGAATGAGTTTGCCAGCATACCACCATGTCTCCCATGCTTTTGTCTTGAGTCTCTGGCACAGATTCCAAATGTTCAGGGATGGAGCGGAGGCTGTGACTGACCACCAGACCTCAGCCCTCTCCCGTGGGTGAGCCCCTCCTGGGCTCTGTTGTCCATTTTATTCTGTGAGCCTCTTGCTTTTTCAAAGGGGTGGGGGGTGATGCAGCCACTGAAGGCCTGGGCCTTGCTTGACCTGCTACTAGAGGTGAACCTGCCTGGACTTGGACCCCTCTCAATCCTCTTCAGTCAAATTATGTGGAGAGGACTCAGGGGCCTGGGTGGAGAAGAAGGCCCAGTCTGCCCCAGGCCTCCCTTGAGGAGGTGCTCCTGT
Source organism: Vulpes lagopus (assembly GCF_018345385.1). Taxonomy (NCBI): domain Eukaryota; kingdom Metazoa; phylum Chordata; class Mammalia; order Carnivora; family Canidae; genus Vulpes; species Vulpes lagopus. Next base: position 12,835,647 of record NC_054835.1, on the reverse strand, counting down.
GGGGGCCACAGCTCCTCCCCCTCCCCCATGCTTCAGGAGGGGCTGTGAGTCACAGGTGCAGCCCTCTTTGGCTCAGTGGATTGGGAGACTGGCCGAGGGGTCATTACAAAATCCTAGCAGCCCACTCCAGGTTCATCCCTGGGATTTTGGCTGGATCAGAAACTAGGACAAGAACCCATTTCTACATCCTCTCTGGAGGAAAATCCCTGGGCTTGAGAGCCCCTTATGGACACATTCAGCCAAGAGGAGACCAGTATGGGAGGAGGAAACTGATGGGGAGGGAGGAATGTGCAGAAGCTTTGCAGAAACCTTGCCCATGGCCAGTCCAGTGAGCAGATGGTGGGGTAGCCTCCAGTGCTTACCTGCTGTGAAGGCCTGCCTCCAAATTTGGATGGGGGAAACGGGCTGGTAGACGTGGACTGGTTGGAGTCAGGCTCTCTGTCCTTTGATCCGGGGAGGCCCAAGGATGCCCAGGGTCCTGCTGCAGACACCAACAGTGCTGGCTTGCTCTCTCATCCTGATCTTGTCCACATGGTTCTACTGCCTGCCTCCACCACGAGATCCTCCTATCCCTGTTCCCATCCTCTCTGACTGGCCAAGTCCCACTTTTCCCAAAAGCCATCTTCCCGGCATCACAAAGTCCCCCAGTGGATCCTACTATGGACAAGACTGAGCATTTACTTCCCTCAACAGACATTTGCTGAGCCCTGCCATGCTCTAGGTGCTGCTCTGAGTGCTAGGGGTACCGCAGGGGGAAACTCAGACCCCTGACTCAAAGCTACAGCAAACGAACAAGTACCTCTGAGAGATTAGAGTGGGAGGTAGGGAGTAATGGCGATGTGTTGCAGTTTTAACGTGATTTCTTTGACATGCATCTCTTCAAAGGGGGGGCCTGCTGCCTTGCCCCTTGAATATGGACTGGACTTGGCCACTTTTCTGCTGAGTGGAAGGTGGCAAAAGTGACAGTGTGTGAAATCCGGGGTGAGGTTCTGAAAGGACAGCTTCTCTCTGGCACTATCGGTCAATCCCAGGCCATCTGCTCTGCTTTGGGGAGCCATCTGACTGCCATGCTCTGAGAGCATTCACTTGTGGTGGGAGATGCCAGCGTGGAGATTAACCCCATGCCAGGAGCCTCCTACTAACCAGCACCCACTTGGAAACTCCAGAGGCCCTCCAGCCCCAGCCAAGCCTGCAGATGACCGCAGTCCTGGCTACCATCTTGATTGTCACATCATGAGATACCTTGAGCCTGAACCACTCTGCTCAAGGATTCCCAACCACATGGGGATCCCTGGGTGGCTCAGCAGTTTGGCGCTTGCCTTTGGCCCAGGGCGCGATCCTGGAGTTCCAGGATCGAGTCCCATGCCGGGTTCCCAGCATGGAGCCTGCTTCTCCCTCCTCCTGTGTCTCTGCCTCTCTCTCTTTCTTTCTCTCTCTGTCTATCATAAATAAATAAATAAATCTTAAAAAAAAAAAAAAAGGATTCCAAACCACAGAAACTGTGAGGGGACAATGAATGTTTATTGTAGTTTTATTTTTATTTTTATTATTTCACTCAGAACACTTTTAATAATGCACATGAAAAAAGTATTTATCTTACAGATTGTTCCGCAATCCAAATATACAATAGCTTGGAAAACAATGTATAGAAAAACAAAAGCCAATGTAAAAAGACAGATTTAAACAACTAGAACAGTACAGGTTTTATGTGGCTCTGATTTTACAGTTTTCTTACTGCATCATCTATGTCAGAAATCTGTCCCTTCAGCTAGGTCCATTGCTCAGGATTTAAAGAAGTACCTTTCCTTCCAGGTTTAATTTCGCCTTCTGGATCCATCCAATATTCTCTAATATCAATTAAGACTTTCCCTTTAAAGTCCTGAACACTGATGTACCTCATTTTTCCAGTCTGAAACATGTTACATCTCTGCTGCTGCTGCTCTGCTTAGAGGATGACAGGGCTCTTGAAGTTTCGCCAGTCTTTTGCTTCTTCACAGGTTTTTCTGGAGTAACTTGCTTTTTCCTCTTTAACCTTTTTGTCAACCTCACCATCAGAATCACTGCCAGAAGAGCTTGAAGAAACAAGGTCCTTTGATTTAGGCATTGCTCCACTCTTGCTGCTGAACTGCCTTCTGCTTGCTTGCTCGCAACTCTATTGTAGTTTTAAATGCTGAGTTTTGGGGGGTAATTCATTACTCAGCAACAGATGACTGACTAGTCAATACATGTTGCTATTTTAGGGTATTCTTCCCCTAAAAGATGTCTGAGAAATATCTGAATGCTAGGAGAAAGCAGGCCAGGCAAATTTCTGAGGAAAGAGTATTCCTGGAAGAGGCGAAGGCAAATGCAAAAGCCCTGGGGTGGAAATGTGGCATGGAGCAGAGTGAGTCGGGGGAGGACAATTAGAGAGGAAGCCAGAGAGGTCATCGGCCACGTCCTGTGGGACTGAGTAGGCTGTGAGCAAGCCTTCGGCCTTATTTGAAGTGAGATGAGAAGCCATTGGAGAGATTAGATAGGGAGAGTAACACAGTCCAATTTACTTTTTAGAAAAGACCACCTGGCTGCTACATGGCAAACCAGTGACCAACTAGTAAGTAAATGGGATCAGCCACATGCCAGGTGGGAGCCATCAGGTGACAGACATGGAATGAGGAGGGGGAGGAGCCATAAATATTAAATTTAAGTTTCTCCCCCTCCCCAGCAACTGAGAGAATGGTGAATGATACAGGTCCATAGGGTTTTTGAAGTAGGAAACAAGATTTTAACATTTTAATCAAGGTTCCACTAAGATCCTGCAAATTTTGATAAGCCTATGTTTTTATTTTCATTCAGCTAGACATATTTTTCCATTCTAATTTCCCTCGTGATTTCTTCCTTGATTTATTGGTTATGTAGGAGTCCATTATTTAATTTTCAGATATTTGGATCTTTTCCAGATATATTTCTGCTATCAATGTTTACTATAGTTTCAGTATGGTCAGAGAACACACATTGGATGATTTTGAATACATTGAGACTTGTTCTCTTGTCCATAATATAGTTTTTTTGGTGAATGTTCTATACAGACTAAAGGACAGTGTGTGTTCTTTTGTCACAGGGCAAGAGTTCTAATAAATGTGAAGGTGTCTCACTGCAGTTCTGATTGGCATCTCCCTGCTAACTCACGATGCTGAGTCTTCTCACATGCTTGCTGCCCTTACATATATTTTCTTTAGAGAAGCATCGGTTTGGGTCTGTTGCCCATCTGAATTGGGTTGATTATCTTCTTAATATTGGGCTGGAGGGGCTCTTCATACATTCTGGATAAAATTTTTGCATTAGGTACATGTTTTACAAATATTTTCTCCAAGCTTCTTGTGTTTTCATTTTCTTAGCATTGTCTCCAAAGTGCAGGAGTTTTAAAAGTTTCGATGAATTCCAAGGGCACTTGGGTGGCTCAGTCATTAAGCATCTGCCTTTGGCTCAGGTCCTGGGATGGAGCCTGCATCAGGCGCCCTGCTCAGCAAGGAGTCTGCTTCTCCTTCTGTTCCTCTCCCTAACTCATGAGCATGCCTCCTCGTTCTCTCTCACTCTCTCTCTCTCTCTCTCTCATAAATAAGGTCTTAAAAAAAAAAAAGATTTTATTTATTTATTCATGAGAGACACAGAGAGAAAGGCAGAGACACAGGCAGAAGAAGCAGCCTCCCTGTAGGGAGCCCGATGTTGGACTCCATCCCAGGACTCTGGAATCACGATCTGAGTCAAAGGCAGATGCTCAACTGCTGAGTCACCCAGGCGTTCTGAATAAATAAGGTCTTAAATAAAAGTTTTGATGAAGTCCAATTATAAAAATTTTAGCTCTTACGTTTAGGTCTCTGATATATCTTGAGTCTTACAATTTTTTTTTGTATGGTATGAGGCAAAATCTAAACGTATCCATTTTTATGTGAATATCCAATTGGCCCAGCACCATTTATTGAAAAGATACTTTCCCATTGAATTGTCTATCTGCCTTTGTAGAAAATCAGTTGGCCTGGGGCACCAGGGTGGTTCAGTCAGTTGAACATCTGGCTCATGGTTTCAGCTCAGGTCATAATCTCAGGATTATGGGATCGAGCTCCACAATGAGCTCCATGCTTAGTGGGGAGTCTGCTCAAGATTCTCTCCCTCTGTCCCCTGCTTCCTCACTCATGTGCTCTCTCTTTCAAATAAATAGATTTTTAAAAATATTTAATTGATTTATTCATGAGAGACACAGAGAGAGAGAGAGGGAGAGGCAGAGGCAGAGGCAGAGGGAGAAGCAGGCGCCATGCAGGGAGCCCGACGTGGGACTAGACCCCAGGCCTCCAGGATCACACCCTTGGCTGAAGGCAGCACTAAACCGCTGAGCCACCCGGGCTGCCCAATAAATGAATCAGAAAGGAAGAAAGGAAGAAAGGAAGAAAAGAAAAGAAAAGAAAAAAGAAAAGAAAAGAAAACCAATTGGCTTAAGTGAAAAGATTACTTCTAGAACCTCAGTTCTGGTCCATTGATCCATGTGTTCATTATTGTGCCAGGATCACACTGTGAGCTTTGTAAGCCTTGTACTATATTTTGTAATCAACTAGAGTGAGGCTTCCAACCTCAATCTCCTCAAAGTTGTTTTGGCCCTTCTGGGTCCTTTGTATTCATATAAAAATTTTAAGATGAATGTGTCCATTTCTTGTAAGATCTGATAGAGATCACACTGAATTTAGAGATCAATTTGTGGAAAACTGCTAGCTTCCCAATGCTGAGTCCTTTGGTGCATGTGTCTAACTCTCAGCAATGCTTTGTAGATTGTAATGCACAGATCTTGCTGTTCTCTTGTTAAATTTATTCCTAAGTCTTTTATTCTCTCTGATGCAATGTTTTCTTACTTTTATTTCTGACCTAATTCATTGCTAATTTGTAGAAATAAATTGACTTTTGAGTATGGGTCTTTCCAAACTCTTTTATTTGTTCAGCCAGTTTTGTTGTTGTCCTTAGCATTTTCTATAGGGTCATGCTGTTTATCAGCAGATCGTTTTCCTTCTTCCTTTCCAGTCCAAATGCCTTTTTTCTTTTCTTTTTTTTTTTTCTCTTCTCTTCTCTTCTTTCTCTTCTCTTCTTTCTCTTCTCTTCTCTTCTTTTCTTCCTTTTTTTTTCCTGAGTGAACTAGATGGAACCTCCTTGCCTTGTTCCCAGTTTTACAAGAGAAGTATTATTTGGTCTTTCACCATTATGTCGTACAGTGTTAGCTGTAGGATTTGGCAAGTGCCCTTACCAGGTTGAGGAAGTGCTCTTCTATCCCTAATTTGAGGATATTTATTACGAATGGGTGTTGGGTTTTGTAAAATGCTTTCTCTGGATCTATTGAGAATGTTTGGTTTTTTAAAAAAGTATTTTATTTATTTATTTTAAAGATTTTATTTATTTATTTATTTATGAGAGACACACACACACAGAGAAGCAGAGACACAGGCAGAGGGAGAAGCAGGGTCCCTGAGGGGAACCTGATGCGGAATCTGATGCGGGACTCAACCCTAGGACCTGGGAACACGACCTGAGCCCAAGGCAGACACTCAATCCCTGAGCCACCCAGGCATCCCTCTACTGAGAATGTTGTGTAGTTTTTGTACTTTATTATATTAATATGGTTTATAACATTAAAATTTTAAAATATTTTATTTATTTATTCATGAGAGACAGAGAGAGAGAGAGAGAGAGAGAGAGAGAGAGAGAGATTGAGAGAGAGAGAGGTAGAGAGGCAGAGACACAGGCAGATGGAGAAGCAGGCTCCATGCAGGGAGCCTGATGTGGAACTCAATTCCGGGACTCCAGGATCATGCCCTGGGCTGAAGGCAGGTGCTAAACAGCTGAGCCACCCAGGGATCCCCAATAACATTAATTTTTGGATTATGTTGGATCCAAACCAACATAATGGATGTTATGGATGTTAAACCAACCTTACATTCCTGGAATAGATCCTACTGGGTCAGGATATACAATCCTTTTTATATGTTGCTGAATTGTTTGCTATTGTTTGATAGAGAATTTTTGCATTAGTAGGGGACATTTGTCTGTAGTTTCTTGTGATGCTGCTGTCTGGTTTTGGTGTCAGGTTAATAATGCTGGCCTCGTAGAATGAGTTGGAGAGTGTTTCCTCCTTTTCTATTTTCTAGAAGAGTTCATGAAGAGTTGGTGTTAATTCTTCTTTGAAATTTTGGTGAAATTCACCAGTAAAAGCCTGGGGTTTTTTAGGGGGAAGAACAGAGGAAGGTTTTCAAGTCACTATTCTAATTTCCTTACATGCATATTCATATTTTCTGTTTCTTCTTGCATCAGTTTTGGGAATTTGTACCTTTTTTAGGAATTTGTCCATTTCACCTAAACTGTTTGATTTATTGACATAAAGTTGTTGAAAATATTCCCTTATGATCCTTTGGATTTCTGTAAGGTTGGTACTGATGTCTCCTCTTCTATTCCTTTTTTCCTTTCTTTTTTAAAGATTTTAAAGAAGAAAATCTTTAAATCTTTAAATCTTTTTTATTTTTTAATCTTTTTAAAAGATTTTATTTTTTAAGTCATTTCTACACCCATTTGGGGCTCGAGCTCATACCCCTGAGAACAAGAGTTGCGGGCTCCACCGACCAAGCAGGCCGGGCACCCCTTCCATCACCCATTCTTTTTGTTTGTTTGTTTGTTTTAAGATTTTATTTATTTATTCATGAGACACACACACACACACAGAGAAGCAGAGGCACAAGCAGAGGGAGAAGCAGTCTCCATGCGGGGAGCCTAATGTGGGATTCGATCCCGGGACTCCAGGATCACGTCCTGGGCCAAAGGCAGGCATTAAACTGCGGAGCCACCCAGGGATCCCCCCATCACCTATTCTTGATTTTCTTTTCTTTTTTTTTATGATAGAGAGAGAGAGAGAGAGGCAGAGACACAGGTAGAGGGAGAAGCAGGCTCCATGCACCGGGAGCCCAATGTGGGACTCGATCCCGGGTCTCCAGGATCGCGCCCTGGGCCAAAGGCAGGCGCCAAACCGCTGCGCCACCCAGGGATCCCGATTTTATTTTTTCTTGATCAGTCTAGATAAACCTTTATTAATTTTGTTGGCCATCCCAAAGATATAACTTTCTGTTTCATTTTCTCGGTCATTTTTTTCTGATTTGTTTCACTGATCTCTTTAGCCTTTATTCTTTTCTTCTTGCTTTGGGTTTAGTTGGCTCTTTTCCCCCAGCTTCTTAAGGTAGGCACTTGGGTCATAAATTTTGAGAGCTCTCATCTCCTCTGATATATTTATACTTAAACATTTCCCTCTAAGCTCTGCTTTTAGCTGCACTTTATACATTTCAACATTTTTGTTGGTTTGTTTTCATTCAATTGAAAGTATTTTCTAATTTCTCTGTGATTTCTTTCTTGATCCCTGGTTCCTCTAAAAGTATGTTGTTTTAATTTATGGATTAATTTAATTTAATTTTAATTTATGGATTTCCGGGATCCCTGGGTGGCGCAGCGGTTTGGCGCCTGCCTTTGGCCCAGGGCGCGATCCTGGAGACCCAGGATCGAGTCCCACGTGGGGCTCCTGGTGCATGGAGCCTGATTCTCCCTCTGCCTCTGTTTCTGCCTCTGTGTATGTGTGTGTGTGTGTGTGTGTGTGTGTGACTATCATAAATAAAAAAAATTATGGATTTCCAAAATCTTTCTTCTTTTTAATTTGGTACTTTTTAAAAAATATTTATTCATTTATTTGAGGGGGAGGGGGAGAGTGTGGAGGGGAGGGGTGGGAGGGGTAAGGGGAGGGGTCTTATGCAACTCCCTGCCGAGCTCAGACCTCCAACAGGGCTTGATCCCAGACCCCCAACAGGGCTTGATCCCAGGACCCGTGACATCAATTTACTCCAGTGGAAAATGAGAGCCGGACACTCAACTGACCCAACCACCCAGGCGTTCCTTTTCTTCTTTTTTATTTCTAGTTTTATTCCATTATGATTAAAGTATATTGAATGACTTCATATATTTTAAATTTATATAGACCTGTTTCATGGACTAGCATATGTTCTACACTGGAGAACGTCCCATATACACGTGAGAAAAATGTATCACTTGCTGCGGTTGGGTAGAGTGTTGTATAGATGCCAGTGAGGTCAGATTGGCTGCTAGCATCGTTCAAGTCTTCTTAACCCTTGCTGACACTCTGCTTACTTGTTCTACCCATATTGAGAGTTAGGTATTAAATATTATTTGTCAATTGTCTATTTCTTCATTTCTGTAAGTTTTTTTTAAAAAAGATTTTATTTATTTATCTATTTATTTGAGAAAGAGAGAGCACTGAGCATGAGTGAGGTTGGGGGAGGGCCAGAGGGAAAGGGAGGATCTCAAGCAGAGTCTGCACACAGCTCAGGGCCTGGCCTGGGTGTCCATCTCACAGCCCTGAGATCACGACCTGACCAAAACCAGGAGTCAGATGCTTAGCCTACTGAGACATCTAGGTGCTCCTAGTTCTGGAAGTTTTTGCTTCATGTATTTTGGAGAGTCTGTTTTTAGGTGCTTATTTGTCTTATTGTTACGTTGGAAAATGCTATGGGAACAACAAGCATGAATGAACTGGCATGTTTATGCTAATATCAGATGAAATTGGCTTTCCTTCAAAACAGTGTTGGGATGCCTGGGTGGCTCAGTGGTTGAGCATCTGCCTTTGGCCCAGGGCGTGATCCTGGAGTCCCGGGATCAAGTCCCATGTCGGGCTCCCTGCATGGAGCCTGCTTCTCCCTCTGTCTGTGTCTCTGCCTCTCTCTCTTTCTGTCTCTTATGAATAAATAAAATCTTTAAAACAAAACAAAACAAAACTGTTACTGGAAGCAGAGTTCCATTGCCTGTCAGGATTTGGAAGGTGTGCCTTTGCTTTCTGGTATCAGGGTTATGGTGGCTGTGGCTGACCTGCTTTTCCTTTCTGAATTATTTTGAGACCTTCACTGATCGTTGGAACTCTGAAATGTCACAAGATGTATTCAGAAGTGGGTTTTGTTCATCTGTCCTCCATGGCCTGAAACCAGAAGATTTTCAGCTGCCAAATGTCTTCTGTTAGGCTCCCTTCTACTTCCCTATTCTCCTTCTCACCTGATTGACCCTCAAGGATTCCAAGGACAGCCTGTTGGACCAGTAGTGGCAGCAGCAGCTCCCTTGGAAGATGTGGGAACTGGAGAAACTCAGGCTTCACCCCAGAATCCCAGGGTCAGAATATGCATTTTTAAGATCTGCAGGTGGCTTGTCTGCATGAAAAGATCTGAGAAGCGCTAGGGTAGGCCTCCATGTTTTTTCTTTCATGGTATGTTTTTGCCACCATCACCCTTTTTGTTTTTCGCTCCATATGCCAGTATTCCACTATTTTGTGGAATTTTATCAGCAGCAATATTTTTAATTACCAAGAGCCTCTCTTGTTCCTTTTCTTTTATAGCAATTTATTCCCATTCAATATATGTGATACCTCCTTGAATCTCTCAGAGCATTTTAACCCTAGTGATCCTGGATCCTGTTTCAGGGGCACTACTCTCCTTGCTTCTGTAGGTCTCTTCCAGACACTGGTTTCCTTCACCTCTGAGTCAGCCTTGGTTGAACCCTCCTGGTCCAGAAAGAGTGGGCCAGGCTCCTCTGTGGCTGCCATGCAGCTTGTCTGCTTGTCCCCCCTTGATTGTGAAGGCTGCAGGGGCTTTCGGGCAGCAGGTGGGAGCTGCCTGAGGCTGGGCAATCCCTAGGTGCTGGGGTGAAGGGGTGTGGTGGACATGGACGTGTGCTGCCAGGAAAGGCTTGCTACCCATTGAGTACAGTGTGGCCGGCAGACAACCCCAGCCATCGGCTCTTTCGGGATCAGCCTCACCTATAGGAACTGTCACACACCGGCACACCCTCCCCAATTCCCAGTGACTCAGGTGAAGGTACAAAAAGCCTGACCAAGGCGTGGCAGACTGCCATTGCAGCTGATTGCTCGCTCCCATCCTGTCCAGTGTGGTACCCCAACTGCTTTCCTGTATCCCAAACTCTACTTCATCATCTTCTTCCAGAGAACTCCAGCTGGGATGGCAGACCCTTGGACTGGCCTGAGAAAGTGGGAAGTAACATGGGGCTTGGAGCCTGGGTGGGGACCACACCGCTGGCACAGGTACAGTGGAGCTGATGGCCCTGTGCCCCAGGCATCTGTGCAGCCTTTGAAGTTGCACAGGGATGGACCAACTGAGTGCTAAGTGTTTGACAGCAAGATAATGAACACGTGGGGTCAGGATCAGGCCAGGTGGGGCCCTCGTTCACTTACACAGTTCTCACTCCCTCAGGGGTGGTGGGAAACCCCTAATGCTCAGGACCGCTGGCCCCCAAGGACAGTTACATGCAGCCAAGGCAGGCCTGCTGAGCAAGGGTTGGAGGCCCAGTTGGGAAGCCTGGGGCTGCACACTTACAGCCTGACACTTGGACTTTTCTAAAGCTTCTGAACCTACAGACGTGGTGCCACCCACCCTGAGGGGAATGATGCAGACATTCAGTTTCCTCCCCTGAGACTGCATCTTAGGAACCGGTTACCCTCCTTTCACAAGGCCTTTGCTGGGCAGAATCCAGCAGCAACCAGCCAGTCAGGTTGGCACCTGGGGGACCAGGGACCCCACCTGAGGAGCTTCAGGATCCAGCCAGTGGATGTGAGCGGGGTGGGGGCCGGGCTGTGGGCGTGGAGGCCTGGGGCATCTGAGGAGTGGCTAGCAGATTACTAGACATGGAAGGTCCTGAATTTGGGAGTTTTGTTCTAGATGCTGGATTCGAAACGTCACAAGAACCCTGAGGTCCAGGCTGGAAGTCTCCAGGAGATGTGCGGTGCAGAGGCCACTGTCACCATGGAAGAGAGCAAGGACAGGATGGGGACCTGGGGAGCAGAAAGGCTGGATGGGCTGCAAGGCTGACACAGACCCACATGGACTCAAGATGTCAGGGCTACCAGCTCTGGGTGGGACGCGAGACCAGCTGACCTGACAGCATACGAACCATCAGGAGTGTGAAGGTTGAGGCACCAGGGGGAGAGTCAAGCAGGCTGTAAGTGAGGAAGGCTGCTGCATAGCACCAGGGCCAGTGTCCTTTGAGAAACAGCACTGGGGACTGGCAGGGACACACAGGAGCATCCGGGCAGAGGAATGGCCTCCCAGGACTCATGGCAGTATGGTCAGGAAACTCCCACATTCTTAGAGCTTCTGGGAGGACCATGAGTTCCTGCTTCCAACTGTGGACAGAGGGGAAAATGGGAGCCAGAGGCCCTGCTGGGAGCAGGGACCCTCCTCTGCAACCCCCTCTGCCTACTACCATCACTGCTGCTCCATCATATGCGCCCCAGGAGGACCTACCTTTTCCCCAGCATTCCAGGCTGGGGTTCTGGTGAGGGGCTAGAGCAGCTGAGCCACCCTTGCCCCAGCTGCACAAGGAAGGAGAGTCACCCATCCCCACCCCTAGACTGTCCCCAGGCTCTGTGGTCCCGGCCAGTGGCCTCCCCACTCTGGACCTTGATTCCCATCTGTCACATGAGACAACCATAGGGCTACTTGGATAGTGATGCAGAGCTGCCTCAGGTACAAGGTCCAGCCCCAAGGGGCCTCCCCTGCCTCCAGCACGCCCTGGACTAGATGGCTGAAGCCCAGCTGGAGTCCTCGAAAGGGCGGTCCTTCTCCCTCTGCAGATGGCAATGGGGGGCTGTACTGC